>NC_089492.1:190098794-190700788 GCF_036850765.1 Saccopteryx bilineata
AGCTTCTGCACAACTAAAGACAAGAAGAACAGAATAAAAAGACAAACCACACAATGGGAGAACATATTTGACAATGCATCTGATAGGTGGTTGATAACCAAAATTTATAAAGAACTTGTAAAACTTAATACCAGGAAGACAAACAATCCAATCAAAAAATGGGCAAAAGAAAGGAATAGACATTTCTCCAAAGAGTACATACAGATGGCCAATAAGCATATGAAAAAATGCTCAACATCACTAATCATTAGAGAAATGCAAATTAAAACCACAATGAGATATCACCTCATACCAGTCAGAATGGCGCTCATCAACAAAACAACACAGAATAAGTGCTGGTAAGGATGTGGAGAAAAGGGAACCCTCTTGCACTGCTGGTGGGAATGCAGACTGGTGCAGCCACTGTGGAAAACAGTATGGAGATTCCTCAAGAAATTAAAAATCGAATGCCTTTGACCCAGCTATACCACTGTTAGGAATATACCCCAAGAACACCATAGCACTGTTTGAAAAGAAGAAATGCACCCCATGTTCATGGCAACATTGTTCACAATAGCAAAGATCTGGAAACAGCCCAAGTGTCCATCAGTGGACGAGTGGATTAAAAAGCTTTGGTACATATATACTATGGAATACTACTCAGCCATAAGAAATGATGACATCGGATCATTTACAACAACATGGATGGACCTTGATAACATTATACTAAGCCAAATAAGTAAATCAGAAAAAACTAAAAACTATATGATTCCATACATAGGTGGGACATAAAAATGAAACTCAGAGACATGGACAAGTGTGTAGGGGTTATAGGGTGAGGGTGAGGGGCCCAAAGAAAACTAGATAGAAGGTGACGGAGGACAACCTGACTTTGGGTGATGGGTATGCAACATAATTGAATGACAAGATAACCTGGACATGTTTTCTTTGAATAGGTGGTTAATAACCAATATGTACCCTGATTTATTGATGTCACCCCATTAAAATTAGTAAAAATTTATTTATAAAAAAAATTAAAAATAGAACTACCATATGACCCAGCAATCCCTCTACTGGGAATATACCCCCATAACTCAAACACACTGGTATGTAAAGACACATGCAGCCTCATGTTCATTACAGCATTGTTCACAGTGACCAAGACATGGAAACAACCAAAAAGCACTTCAATGGATGATTGGAGAAAGAAGATGTGGTACATATACACTATGGAATACTACTCAGGCATAAGAAATGATGACATCGGATCATTTACAACAACATTGATAAACCTTGATAACATTATACTGAGTGAAATAAGTAAATCAGAAAAAAACTAAGAACTATATGATTCCATACATAGGTGGGACATAAAAATGAGACTCAGAGACATGGACAAAAGTGTGGTGGTTACCGGGGGTGGGGAGGGGGAGGTAGGGGGTGGGGGGAGAGGAGGAGCACAAAGAAAACCAGATAGAAGGTGACAGAAGACTATATGACTTCAGGTGATGGGTATGCAACATAAACAAATGTCAAAATAACCTGGAGATGTTTTCTCTGAACATATGTACCCTGATTGATTAATGTTACCCCATTAAAATTATTTTTAAAAAAAGATAATAGAGCCAATGAGAGAGGTCACTAAACTCACACTGCCTTCTGGGGACCAAGTTGACTTCCACAGCTGCCAATGACTTGGAGATAGAGATTGCAAGGAAGTACTCATCCTGATAGAAGCCCAACTATTGAAGGAATAATAGAACAGCTCTTTGCAGGGTTCTTTGCAAACTCTGCAGTGTTCCTATTAGACCCCCACATCCTTGTACTGGGAGTGGGGTGCTGCACTCCAACCCTGAAGACTATGCCTGGGGTTAAACAGGGCTTGATGCCACTGTAACACAACTTTTAGTACAGCTGGAAAAAACGAGGCCTCCCCCAGCTGACAAGGACAAGATCACATCTCTTGCAACAGTGACAGTAACTCAGGAACAAGCTGATAAGGGTTTAGAGCAGGGGTCTCAAACTCAACTCAGCATGTGGGCCACAGAGCAAGATCACAGCCGATCGGCGGACCGGACTAGGTCTACAAAAGGCAACTGTTACGCAACACTTTTCTCACTGCAGTTGAAAAAAAAAATCAGTACAACAAGCACAATTGTACATGCAGTTTACTCAGTGTCACAAAACGACCAGAAACTGTAGTTCGCATCACAACTGCTGTTAACTAAGCTAATATCTAGCTAGGATGCTAGAGAAATGAAAAATACAAGTAGGCCCCTAGGCTTACTTAATTTTATCCAAAATATTTTGAACTTCGTGGATTAGTCTGCAGGCCGCACAAAATTGTTTGGCGGGCCGCAAGTTTGAGACCCCTGGTTTAGAGTATCCAGTATTCCAAGAAAACCAGACAGTTGAAGAGGAAGTCCAGCGGTCACCTGCAATCACTCTTCACAGCAGTTGCACTGTGCCATGATTGGAACTTGTAAGGCCAATAGCCATGGTCGTGCAGGTTCTCATTGTATTCGGGAAGATGGTAAAAGAACCATGGAGCCAGAAAATGGTGGGCCATTCCATTTATTAGAGTCTCAGAATGGTAGATGAGCAAACAGGCAGGGAAGACTGTTTTTCTTTCTCCTCACAGGACCCCACCAGTCTCAGCGCTCCCCAGCCAAACAGGCAAAGCGGAAAACAGGACTCCCAAGTCCTGACTCAGTCTCCAGTTCCACAACTGGGACTCATTCTCCAGACCCCTCCCCCACTCTCTCTGCTCTCTGCGCTCTTTCTGCACTGTCTCTGCACTCTCTAGCCAAAACAGGCTGAGGGGGAAAATATCTTCTCCAGCCAACAATAGGAAACAATGGCCTCCCAAGCAGGAAGGCAATTCTCAATTTGCAATCTGCTGCCCTGAGGGCACGCACTCAAAGCCTTCCATAGACTATACACACACGGCACTGCCCCACGCCAATGCAACAATTAGGCAAAATATAAGTGAGCACACCTAGCACATGTCTCACACTTGAAACACATTGATTCCCCAACAGAACTGTATGATACACATCCCACCTGTAGGAAGAACTTACATGATGAAGACTCTACTTTGCAAACCCAAAACTCTGAGGCCTCTGCAAGCAATAGAATCAGCAGTGACAGCTCCATGACCATGGACTTTCTGAAGCTAAATACCGCACCTGAGCCAGGGCTGTGGTAGTCTTCTTACCAGAGTTATAAATTGTATAAAAACAAACAAACAAACATAAAAAATAGTAAGTGGATTTAAGAATTATATAAGAAACACCAACCCATATATTAATAAAGAGTGCTTTTCTTTAAATTTAAAGTTAGCATCTATAGATGCAATTGTAGCTACAACCAAATGCTCCTTATTCCTGAATTCAGAACACTACTTTTATAAGTGTGAAACTTAATTATGTGGTTTTCCACCAGCCAGAATAGAATTAGTTCCTTTAAGTCTAGTGTCCTGTTACCTTTTAATGGATGGTTTCATCTCCTTGTCCAGCCTCCATACTACCATAACTATATTTTAGAGTAAATATAGTGGAACCAGAGCCTTAAAAGATAAATAACAGTGTTTCTAAGACATTGTCTCATCATAAAATGATGCAATAGACTGAAGAAGGGAAAACAATATTAATCAATATTAGTATTTTGGGATTGGAATTAGACATCATGGACACAGGAATAGCCTCTTACATTTAGGACAAATGACCTGTTCTTTTTTCTCTTACTGGGTCTTGATCCCAAAGTTCTACAGACCTTTCTTAAAGAGAAAAATCAGCAACAAAAGCCACTTAACAGAGTGTTGGCTATTTTAAGTGCTATTGTTAGGACAACTCTGCCTTCCAAAAGGATTATTGAAGGGGAAAAAAAGGTCACCTCTCTGAAATCTACATCAAGTTGTTAAGGCAATAAGATCAAGATTAAATCTAGAAATATTTGCTTCAATGTCCCCTTCCTCCATCTTATTATTTTCTGGTTAGTCTTGCCAACTGACTGAACTCAAGGTTAAATCTCTGCCACCTCACCCCAAAGTTTTCAAACAACAATCAAAGAAATATGGATTTGAAAGATAGCATATCATTACACTCACATGTAGGTTACATTAGTATGTCTGTGGGTTTGCATGCAATTCTAAAAAAAAAAAAATCATCAGGCCCTGGCTGGTTGGCTCAGTGGTAGAGCATCGGCCTGGCGTGCAGGAGTCCCGGGTTTGATTCCTGGCCAGGGCACACAGGAGAAGCGTCCATCTGCTTCTCCACCCCTCCCCCTCTCCTTCCTCTTTGTCTCTCTCTTCCCCTCCCACAGCCAAGCTCCATTGGAGCAAAGTTGGCCCGGGCGCTGAGGATGGCTCTATGGCCTCTGCCTCAGGTGCTAGAGTGGCTCTGGTTACGGCAGAGCAATGCCCCAGATGGGCAGAGCATCGCCCCCTGGTGAGCATGCCGGGTGGATCCCGGTCGGTCGCATGCGGGAGTCTGTCTGACTGCCTCCCCGATTCCAACTTCAGAAAAATACACACAAAAAAAATAAAATCATCAAATTTCTCCCTGAATTCTGTTGGCCAAATTCAACCACAGAGGTGCAGTCCTTATCCAGATGAAGAAAAGACATCAAGAAAATGTCAGTGGCACTTGCTGGACTCCACCAGGCAGATTGGAGGAAGGATTGTCCAAAGGAAAACACAGCATTTACCTAAGCCCAGGGGCAGGGAGTTATTGAACATAGGGAATTAGCCAGAGCATACATGAGTATGTGTAGGGAAAGGAGAGGAATGAGGTTTAAGAAATAGTGAAGACATTTGGAAATCTTTAAAGGGCCAAGTTTGTGAACAGAGAAATGAGCGACATGCAGAGTGGAGCTTTACAGCAGCAGTGAGAAGAGACAGGACAGGCTGGGGCTGTGTCAGGCAGTGGTCACATCAGTATTTGAGAGAAAACTGGAATGAACGGGAGAGCTGGAATTCTGACTGTGAGAAAAGTAATGACAGGGCAGAAGGGCACCCCTAGTGGGACGATTTACAGTGGTCTCCAGTCAACAATTCACTGTGGAGGTCATGGACAGTGGGCAGAGGAGAAGCAGCTGGGAAGCAAGCATGGGGGGAAACGGAAACATGGAGGGAAGAGCTGGTTGGGGTATGGATAATATGTTCTCATTTGAGAAGAATCCAGCAGACAATGAAAGAAATGAGAGCCTAAATAAGAAGGTGAACCTCCTGATAGCGAGATCACAAGAGAAAGGAATTGAGTCTGAGACTTTGTTGGTCTGTTGGTTGCAGGACCTAGCTTGGGTGGGCCAGTGGCATGGCAAACAGCTTGTTCAAGAGAGCTGTGTGTGGTCTCCTGCAGGCTAATGAGCCCTGCTAAATCCAAGCAGTCAGTGGGTGGGGTTTAGCTATTCCCCCGCCCCTCCCTGGACAGCTTAGCTAAAGTGCTGGGGAAAAGCCTTGACTTTCACACACCTTGTGGCCCAGTTTCTGATCGGTTGACAGAAGCTCTTTCGGCCTCCAATGACAGGTCTAAAAGCAACTTAGTACAATGGGTGATGAGTTTCGTGAACACACTTTCACATTAATTGAATTCCCCTTGGTTGGGCTTCTGAAAAATCAACTTTTTATTTTTAAGTGCTACATTTCATTTCACTAATAGGGACTCAGCTGGGTGGAGGAAGACTGTGAATTGAGGATATATATATATATATATATATATATATATATATATATATTTTAGCAAGAGAAACACAGAGAGAGACAGACAGGGACAGACAAGCAGGAATGAGGAGTATCAATTAATTCTTCATTGTGGCATTTTAGTTGTTCATTGATTGCTTTCTCATATGTCCCTTGACTGGGGGCAGGAGGAGGGCTACAGCAGAGTGAGTGACCCCTCGCTCAAGCCAGCGACCTTGGACTCAAGCCAGCGACCTTGGACTTCAAGTTAGTGACTTTTTGGCTCAAGCCAGCGACCATGGGGTCATGTCTATGATCTCACACTCAAGCCAGCAACCCCATGCTCAAGCTGGTGAGCCCGTGCTCAATCCGTATGAGCTCGTGCTCAAGCCAACAACCTTGGGGTTTTGAACCTGGGTCTTCTGCATCCCAGTCCAACATTCTATCTATCCACTGTGCCACCGCCTAGTCAGGCTTGAGGGTTTATTTTCAGCTGTTTTTTTTTATAGGGCTGGTCTGGTCTTGGAGGAAGGAATCCAAGGGGCCATGCTTGTGAAGTTCGTGCTTCTGCCAGAGCCTCTACCTACCTTGGCCACTGGTTCCCAGATGTGAGCAAATCACCTTTGGGAGATCTTTAATTATACAATTCCTAGTCCCACCAGAATAACTCAATGAGAACCTCAGGGAGTGGAGCCCAGAAATCTGATTTTCAACAATTTTAACAAGTATCTCTGGGCCAGCTTACTCAAGACCCTTTCTTTAGGAATTATTGCCTTGAGGCATTCTACCCATACTCTGTAAGAAAGAGCAAGTGCTTTTCAATAGTTGCATAAGAAAGGAATTTTCTTGGTGAAGTCTCTAAGAATGGGGGTGAGGGCTTGGTGAGTGGGAAGAAAAAAACACGTTCTAAAATTTTCGTTTATTTTCACTGTGATATTTATTTGTAATATCAAATCACATAAGAGCTCCACACAAGATTGGTGTCTTTAGCAAAAGAATTTGGATAAAAAATGGCTGAGAAACTTCACAGCCTAAGATGGTGCTACATTTTAGTTATGCAAAATTGATCTTGTGGGTTTACCAAGGTGTCACCTCCCTGAGCTTTGGTCTTTTCTTGTTTGAGCATCAATGCAGAGCACTGGACAGTTGCCTACTCTGGTGCCCTGAGCTCTCTCTGGAGGGACTCTGAGGTCCCTGCATCCATTAAAGCGAACACACAACATCTTCAGAACCTTAGATCCCCCAGGGGTGCCTGACAAAGGAGGCGCCTCCCTCCCTTCACACCCTCTCCAAACCCAGGAAGCCAGGGTGTACATTTTCTAGGGAATAATAGGACAGCATCACAGGGAGGCCAGCTCCGGAAGAAATTCTCTCTTCTCACCTCCAGCAGCAAAACCAAACTTCAAAACCTGCAAAGCTGAGAGCCAACATTTGGGCTTACGCCTAAATGGATTTCTGTTTTTCTAACTCACAGCCCTCTTCTCTTTTATAAACCTTTGTCAGTGAGTGGGAAGATCTAGTCTCTGTCCTTTATCTCTTCTGCATCCATTTTCTCATTTCTAAATGAGAGCTAGTGGTCCTGACCAATTCACAGAGAGGATTTGGAAGGTCAGAAGGGTTCACAGTCATGGTAAGGGCCAGAGCCAAGAGCAGGATGCCAGGAGCTGCTGCCACTTAACGGGTTTCCCGGTGCAAGCCCATCTTCCTGCTCTGACTGTGTACTTCCTCATATCAGGTGCAGATAGAGTGGTTGCAGCCGGTTTCCTCAGAGCCATGAGATGTCTCATGTTCCAGACTGTGAACTAGCTAAAGTAAAATGTTTGAGTTTATTTCATTAATAAAATTTGAAGTTAATCCCAGGATTTCAAGAAGACTTCTTGAAAATGGAGTTGGTCAGTTTCTCCTGGCCTCCCAGAGACTCTGATGTGATGTCACATTCCTGCAGCCACCACACAATTTGGAAAGCAGTTCTGTGCCAGGCGCCCAGTAATTGTATTAGGTTCTTGTCACAAACCCACCCTACACTCATCAATTCACACAGATATTTTGCCTTTTTGGTTCTTTGTTGTCCTGAAATAGAATCATATTACATGCAATACTTTACAACTTACATTTTTTCACTTAACAATATGTCGTGGACACCACTACTAGTTGGTAGATACATTCTGAATGCAATCTTTCTTCCTTCCTCAGTGCATGTCCCTCAACCACACAGTGCCATCATCCTCACCCTCTCCCTCCCCCAAATATACATTGTGGAGAAACCTTGGCATGAGGTTATAAGCGAGACTTTAAAAAGGCATAGCATACTGTGTCCACCAATCCTATCTTTCCTCAGTGGAACAAGCATATACCATAGTAGATCAATGGTCTCTGTGAAGTCATTCCTGGGTTTATTTCACACATCTGCCCCAATGTGATTTCTTTCATACCATAAAATATAATAAGGTGGTGGGAGGTAGGCGATGGTTCTAGGAAATTAGAGGATTCCCGGTCACACACTCTATGAATTCCTTGAGAAAACAGTTGTATGTGATGGAACATTGTAGCCAGCCATGCCTGGGTACAAATTGTGGCTACTCTGCTGACAGGTCTCAGTGAGGTTTCTCAGTCTCACTGTCAGTTTCCCCACCTACACAAAGGGGTACTACTACACAATAGAATATAATTTAGCTTTTAAAAAGAAGGCGATTCAAGGCCCTGGCTAGTTAGTTCAGTCGGTTAAGAATGACATCCCAAAACAAAGTTGCAAGTTTGATCCCCAGTCAGGACAAACACAGGAAGCAACTAAAGAGTGCATGACTGAGTGGAACAACAAATGAATGCTTCCTATCTCCCTCTCCTCTCTCATCTTTCCTCTCTCTGTCTCTCTAAAAAAAATCAATAAAATTAAGCCCTGGTTGGCAGTTGGTTGCAATGCCATCCCAGAGCACGGAAGTTGTTGGTTCAATCCCTGGTCAGGGCACAAACAGGAGCAGCTTGATGTTCCTGTCTCTATCTCTCCCTGCCTCTATCTCTACCTGCCCCTCTCAAAAAGAAGAAGAAGGAGGAGGAGGGAGGGGAAGGGGAAGGGGGAAGAGGAGGAGAGAAGAAGGAGAATCTTGTCATAAGCTACAACATAGATGAAATTTGAGGACAACATGGTAAGTGAAATAGATCAGTCACGTGAAGACAAACACTATATGAGTTCACTAATATAAAGTATATAGAGCAGTCAAATCCACAGAGACAGAAAGAAGAATGGTGGGTACCAGGGCCTGAGAGGAAAGGAAACAAGAAGGTTGTGTTTAATGGGAACAGAGTTTCAGTTTTGCAAGATGAAAAGAGTTCTTGAGATAGATGTGTTGGTAGTTGAGCAACAATTTGAATATAGTTAATGTTACTAAACTGTACACTTAAAAATGATTAAAATAGTAAATTTTGTTACATTTTATTACAATTTAAATAAAAAATGAAAAAGGAGGATAATAATACCTACCTCATTGGGTTGGAGAAGAATATTATCATATAAAAACTTAACACAGTGCAGTTCTTCCTTCTCCCTGCTACACACACACATACACACACACACACACACACACACACACACACACACTCCTTTACTCCCTCCGCTCAGCTGTTTTTCAGCTTCCTTTGCCAGATTTCTTTATAACATAGGTGTCAACCATAAGAAGTCACGTTCAATGACTTCTATCCACAGGAATCTCCTCAATCTGCATTCTGGAAGATTCTCCCATCTCCCATCTTTCTTTACAAAATTTAAAAAGTATTTTAAGACACTTAAAATAATGGGTTCTTAACTTGAGGACATCTGTGCTTCAATTTCTGAAAACAATTTATTCCTCTAGTCAGACCCAGGGTGTTGAGTGTCCAAATTAACAAAATGTTCACACGTGCAACAAATTTTTATGGGGCCTCTGCTTTGCACAAGCCTTTCTGCAGTTAACAAAATAAGATCCCTTGTGTTTTCCTACCTGGAACCAGTAGTGGGTTTCTAAACTGTTCAGGAAGTGTGAGAACTAACATTGCCTCCCATCCAGAGCAATTGTAAAGGCCTGTCAGGGCTGAGCCGACCCCTTCACAGCCCACCCAGCCCTTCTCCTGCTTGCATGTGATATGGAATTCGATAGGAAGTGGCCTTCACATGGAATGATTTGATCTGGCTTTTTTCTCATTTTACAAACTTCTGCAACCTAAAGCAATAATTAATATGCTTCTTCTATGATGGGAAAGTATGTTTAAAGGACTGTACTTACATATGTTAATGAATAAGTTTAGGTTTAAGAAGAAAGTCAATAAATAGCTTTCCTGCTAGGAGGCAGATAAAAGTAAGCTATATTTTTAAAGTTGAATAGATCTATCATTTGAAGAATCTTAAATTTTAGACCCGGTGGGGACTACTGAATCTGAGCTCTGTATAATAACACATAATAATACCTTCTATTTCTACCTTAAATTTTAAAAAGTGTTTCCAGCTACATTAACACACTTAATTCTTAAAATAAATGAAGAAGGTATAACTATCCTCTTTTTAGAGAGGAAAAATGGCCTCAGAGAGTTTGAGGTATGTTCAAAGTCACCCAACTAGTACAGGTCAGGGGTGAGTCCTTAAAATAGCCATCTTTTGGCTTCAGTCTTTTCCTCTCTGTTCACCTCATTACTGGGAAAGAGAGAAGTGGATCAGACAAGAGCTATCGAAGGACTCGGGACACCCAGGGCCGCCTGGATCAGCATGTATTCAACACTGAACTAGAAAGGAGAACACAAGCTTCCCCAAAGGCAAGAAGAAAAAGGCCAAGCCATGATGAGGAATTCAGGTACCAAGTCATGAGAACCTTTCAAAGCCTCACAATGGAAGCAAAGACTTTTTCTTAGGACCAGCAACCAGACAATATGTAGCTTAAAGGCTCCATCCTAGTGGAAAGCTGTAAGAGCTAACAGAAAGACCACGTCCCTGTCCCCAAATTCAGCATCAGAGGAGATGTCCCCGAGTACTCAGGGAAAACCCCAAAAGCTCCCTTGCCTTATTAAATTGGAGTTTTACCTCCTTAAGCACAAATAAATAGAAAGCTCAACAAAATTGGAGACCTTACACAGGATATGTGAGCAATATAAAGGTTACAGAGAAAAAGAGAACGCTAACCTGTTCTGACTCCAAACAATAACATTTAACTACACTCCCTCAGAATCCACACAAGTGTGCTGAGAAGAATTGTGGGCTCCAGTGCAGTTGTGGCTGTCACTTGGGGTCACTCTTGAAACACTATTTGTTCCCATTGCACCATCTTACCACACTGGTGGGAACTGTGGTGTGCTGGATATATGAGTATATACTTCCACAGACACCCATGCAGGTTCTGTCACCAGCCATTGAGAAAATGCTCACCCCTTTGCTGCTTCCCAGTGTTAGGGTAGGAGAAACAAACTCTTTTCTTCTTCTTTTCTCTCTCCACTCCATGCCATGCTGCCTTGAGTTCAGGGGAATTTAGAGTTCTTTAGTCATATGGCTCTTTAATACACACAAACACAACCATACACACTTTCCCCAGGACCTGCCTGCCTGTCCCCCAAACTTCACATTCCTAGATTCTCAGGTGCTGAGAACTTCTCTCTTAGTATATAGGGCACATGGGGTTTTTTTGCCCAGAATAAATCATATTTCTTTTAGGAAAAACTTCCCATTATAATAGATTTTATCTCATTTTAAAGGGTAGATGGGTCTCTCATATTACAGAGAAACATCAGAAGAACTTAAAGGATGGGCATGGTTAAGGGACTGCATGTGAAGAATGAGTTGGCTGGATGAAAGAAAAAGGATGCCCTATGATTACAAAGATCCAGCACCCCAGCTCACACACACACACACACCAACACGAACAATTTGAGAGCCGTTAACACAGCTATTCCTTGGAAAGATGAAGTGGAAGGTTAAACAAACCCTCAGCTATCCCTAGGTAAGCTGCACATTACAGAAAAGGCATCTAAAGATTCACACCTTCTGCAAGTGAATTTGACATGTTAACCTAAATCTCACTTTCATGCTCCAAGGGAAGTCTGTCCTGTAAAACCACAGGACAAAGTTTAATCTTAGGTTGGGCTCCCCAGAAACAGACCCTGGGATGAAGATTGCTGTGCAAATGACTTTTTGAGAAAGGGGTCCTCGGGGAGTAGGGAAGCAAGACAGGGACAGAACAGGAACAGGCCAAGGCGAAGGCAGCCACAGGCAGAGTCCTGCAGAACAGTGATCCCCAACCCCCGGGCCACGGACCGGTACCAGTCCGTGGGCCATTTGGTACTGGTCCGCAGAGAAAAAATAACTTACATTATTTTTGTTTTATTTATATTTAAGGCTGAACGATGATGTTTTATTTTTTTAAAATGACCAGATTCCCTCTGTTACATCCATCTCTCACCCTTGACGCTTGTCTTGGTCACGTGATACATTTATCCGTTCCACCCTAAAGACCGGTCCATGAAAATATTTTCTGACATTAAACCGGTCCGTAGCCCAAAAAAGGTTGGGGACCACTGCTGCAGAAGACAGCCTCAGCCCAAGCCTGCAGGGAGCTCAGGAGTACAAGGTGTGTTATGCTGCAAGACCAGGGAGCTGGGTTTTCAGCCTTCTGTCACCAACAGCACCAAATAAGTGGCGAGAATTCCTGGCGCTTCCTGCTTCAGACTCTGCAGGCCAGAAAGGCCCCGAAGCTATGGAACAGAAAAAACGCCCCATAACCAATAGGTACCCAAAAATGGCACAAAAGAAAACAGAGGTGATCGAGCAAAGCATTGTCATCACCTGCTATGGGAAGCAAAGATTTCGATTAGAGAGACTCAGTTTTCTCGTGTACAAGGTGAGGTTACTCACCTGTCTGCTTCCTGACACCTTCTCTGTCAAATGGGGGAAATACTAATACCTGCATCGCTGGGCTTTTGTGAAAATTAAATTGACAATGTGGGAAGTGCACACAGTACTCAGAAATATCAGTTATTAAAATCATTTATAAGCAAGTATAACAGTAATTTCAACTGGGCCTCGGCTTTGGTTATTTTGCCAAAAGACATGTAGTGACTACACATATTCCAAAAAGCTTAGAGATCTCTGCCATCTCCTAGCAATTTAAAGAATGTATCTTGAGTTACCTGGAAATTTTAGGTTTCTGTAAGGCAAGAAAAACTCAGACAACACCTATGAGGAATTAATAAAAATAAAAAACATTAAAATGCATGAGCCCACTTGTTTGGACTGTACAAAGCATTTATTTAGATAAAATTCAACCTCTGGTGGTGTCTGCCCTGTTCATCTCTCAACACAATTATGAGAAGAGCTTTTAATGTAATTGATTGTGAGCATCAACCTTCAATTAAGTTAGCCTACACAAGCTAAGTTAGGAGCCAAGGGGGAGTGTTTCTATGACATTCTAGTAGCACAAAATGTGATATTTCTCTAGAGAAGACTTTTAAGAATTAGAGGAAATTAGTCATATTTTCCAACATGGGGATTTTAACAGTTGTGAAATTATGAAGAAGACCTGACTCAACAATTCCAATATTGCAATATGTCACCTAGCTGCCGTGTTACTTAAGGGATTACATGATTTAGAAGACAGTGGCTTTAAAAAGAACCCAGCCAAGACTGGAAAGAAATAGGAGATATGCAGACAAAGCAAGACAAAGCATAAAACTGCTGAACATTTACAGAGTTAAGTTTAACAATTCTGGGCTCATTTAATACATTTCCTTTTTAAAAAATAGCACATTGAAAAGGTATGTTTATCCTCTCAATGTGTTATGTTTTAGAAATGCACTCATTAAACAGTGTGTGTGTTTTTAAACCTACCATACTGAATCTGAACTGGATTTAATATGTAGCTAAATATTCAAATGAGTCATCCTTTTGGACTCCCTTTTGAAGGGATAAAAGGATGAATAGACTTTCACTGAACAAAGATGATTAAACCAATTCAAGACCACTCTTATCTTATATCTTTCTAGCCTCTTCATTAGGTTACTCCTCATTAACTACCTTAAATGAACGGTCCCGTTGTTCTTTATATATGAAAATTAGGCCATTAGTAATCTTATGACTCTTGAGGTCTTTTCCAGCAGTGGTGAAGGATTTGATCTTTTATAAGTATGCTTTTTAGGTTTCCCTTGTCCTCAAAAATATATATTTGCAAGATGGTTGACCAGGGTTAGGAAGAAGTGAAAAGACTCTAAAAGAGATGGTTTTAATGAGCTTGGTCTCATCAACGTGCTGTGATAATTAAGTAACTAACCAAACAAATGGGACATTGGGCAAGTTTGAAGAGGTATAAATAGCTCTACGAGATGTGATATACAAAGCCAGTGACATTACCCTTTTCCAGAACTTAAAGAGTCACTGAGTAGAATTAGCACTAGCATTTATAATCAGAAATGATAAAGAAAAGAAAGTAGGTGTTATTAAGAAATTATTGCTACTGCAACTAACTGAATTCCAAAATAAAGTGTCCTCTCATATATTAAGAGATCCCAGGCTTATTCCAGATAATTGGGGAAGAGTGTCTAATTTAGCCTAAAGAAAAGAATTCCAATATGTTGACTTCAGAAACTACTCACGCTCCCTACACTTTCAACAAAACAATTCTCCCTAATTGATATATAAGTTAAATGAAATTCTAGTCAAAATTTCTGTAGGATTTTATATGACCTTGACAAATTTATTTGAAAAATTATCTAGAAGAACAAAACAAGAAAACTGGCCCAATGAGGTGTTTCAAAGACAAAGTAGTTAAATGAAAAATAAAAGTGATATTAGTATCAGAAAAGACAAAGAGATCACTGGAATGGAATAGGGAGCTCAGAAACAATACCAAGTTAAATGTGGGATTTGTTCTATTATAAAAGTAGCATAAATCTGTAGGGAAAAGATTTTTTTTAGTAGCTGATGTTAGGAAAAATTGCTCACAGCATGAAGAAATATGTCTACCTAATGACCTATAAAAATACATATCTAAATTGACTAAAAACCTAGATATAAAGATGAAAACTATAAAAAATATATAAAATTTATTTTTTAATATTGTGGTATTAGGATGACTAGAAGGAATTTTTAGCACTTCAAATACATAAAATGAAAGAGTTATTGACTAAAACAAAAATAAAAATTTCTATTCAATGTAGTATACCACAATCAAAGTTAATATATCGGTGACAAAATGGAGAAAAGAGATATGCAACATTTAAAGTAAATTGGGAGTTAATATAAATAGCTCACAAAGAACTCCTAGTCTCTGGCCAAGCGGCTCAGTTAGTTGAAGAATCCTTGACATGCCAAGGTTGCAGATTCAGTCTCCTGCCAGGGCACATACAGGAATCGACTGGTAATACAATAAATGGGTGGAGCAGTGGGTCAGTGTTTCTCTCTCTCTTTCTCTCTCTGTCTTGTCTCTCTCTTTTCCTCTCTCTCTAAAAAGAAATGAAAAAATTTCTAAAAATTAAAAAACATGTAAAATAATATATAGGAAACTCAATTTTTATATGTTTAATGGGTATGACTAAATAATTGAGAAAAGGAGGAAACCCAAACAGTATATAAAGAAGTTCTCAACTTCATTCACTGATAATCAGAGATATATACACTAAAGTAAGAGATATACACACTAAAACAGCTTATACCCATCTTGCTGACAAGAGTATGAACATTCATAAATACCAAAAATTAGTGATGATGTTTGCATATAGGACACTCATGTACTACTGGTAGGAGAAAATAATGATTATAGTATATTAGATTATTGTCCAAATATATTCTCTACCTCTTCATCACTTCCATAGGAAGGATGTATTTCTCTCCCTATTGACCTCAGCCATGTGACTCAGTGTGGTCTCACTGTGAGCTTTCCAGTGAACATCCCTGTTTCTGGACTTTAAACTTAGCCGTATGACCTTTTTGGTCAATAGTATTTTAAAAGAGGAAACTTGAGCAGAGGCTTGACATATGTTTCCTTAGTTAGGCTTCATCCCTTGTGCTTCCACCATTGCCATGAAGAGTATATGCATTAGCTAAATCCACCAGTCCAAGGAGGATGAGAACAAAACAGACCTGAACCCAACCTGAAGCTCAGAGCTGTCTCTGCTGAACTCCCAACTGACTGATAGTAAGTATTGTTTTGTTAAGTCATTCAGTTTTAGGAGAGTTTGTTTATGGCATAATTTTGATAACAGCTGATATATTGATGTAGTATTCAGTCAGTACTTAGTAAAGGTAAATAGAATATACACTATGTAGTAAAAACTGCCATGCAGCCTCTTCTACTCTACCTTGTTGGCAAAAAAAATGTGTCTTATATTAGTCTGGGTATTCCAATGTATCTTACTGACTCATATTAGTATAGCTTTAATTATAAATAGTAGCACCAGTCTAGATTTAAAATTTTTTAAAAATAGTATTTTATATGCTAAAACCCTTTGATGTAGATTCAGGTAATTTTATAATAGGAAGACAATTTTTTAATATTCCCTCATTTAGATGGCAAATCAGAGGCCCAGATGGCCCATGACTTACCTCAGGCCACGACAGACTCTGATGCCTTTGGTCCAGCAATTCTTTTTTTTTTTTTTTTTTATATTAATAATTTTATTTTTTTAATGGGGTGACATCAATAAATCAGGATACATATATTCAAAGATAACAAGTCCAGGGTATCTTGTCGTTCAATCATGTTGCATACCCATCACCCAAAGTCAGATTGTCCTCCGTCACCCTCTATCTTGTTCTCTCTGTGCCCCTCCCCCTCCCCCTTTTCCTCTCCCATTCCCCCCTCCCCCCCCCCGTAACCACCACACCCTTATCAATATCTCTCAGTTTCACTTTTATGTCCCACCTACGTATGGAATAATGCAGTTCCTGGTTTTTTCTGATTTACTTATTTCGCTTCGTATCATGTTATCAAGATCCCACCATTTTGCTGTGAATGTTCCGATGTCATCATTTCTTATGGCTGAGTAGTATTCCATAGTGTATATGTGCCACATCTTCTTTATCCAGTCATCTATTGACGGGCTTTTTGGTTGTTTCCATGTCCTGGCCACTGTGAACAATGCTGCAATAAACATGGGGCTGCATGTGTCTTTACGTATCAATGTTTCTGAGTTTTGGGGGTATATACCCAGTAGAGGGATTGCTGGGTCATAAGGTAGTTCTATTTTCATTTTTTTGAGGAACCACCATACTTTCTTCCATAATGGTTGTACTACTTTACATTCCCACCAACAGTGGATGAGGGTTCCTTTTTCTCCACAGCCTCTCCAACATTTGCTATTACCTGTCTTGCTAATAATAGCTAATCGAACAGGTGTGAGGTGGTATCTCATTGCCGTTTTGATTTGCATTTCTCTAATACGGTCCAGCAATTCTTTATTAGGCAGACTCTCCTGCCAGAGGAGAAATGAGATCGTTATTGGCTCTCAAACTCTAAATGGTGTCTGGTCAGAATCGAAATGGGCTAGTCTTGGCACAACCTTTCTTCTTTTCCCAGGAAATTCACAACAAAGACTTAATTGCATTAAAATGCTTCATATTTAACTTCTGTCTCTGCTAACAAGCAAACTTTCAACAACAGTTTCCGTGTTCTTTCTCAAGCTTGAGCAAAGTTTCTTTTATTTTGTTTCAACACTATTTCCTTAAAGCTCTCTCATCCTTTCTCATGCTCATCCTCACAGAGCAAGTCCAGGAAAAATTAACCCCCTGTTCAGCAGGGAAGCTAGCTCCTTTTAAAAGAATGTCCTGGCAAACCCAGCATCAAGCAGGTCTGCCTTAGAAAGGTACAGTATGTTACTGAAGCTTCTCTCTAGAGCAGGGGTCCCCAAACTACAGCCCGCAGGCCGCATGCGGCCCCCTGAGGCCATTTATCCGGCCCCCCGCCGCACTTCTGGAAGGGGCACCTCTTTCATTGGTGGTCAGTGAGAGGAGCATAGTTCCCATTGAAATACTGGTCAGTTTGTTGATTTAAATTTACTTGTTCTTTATTTTAAATATTGTATTTGTTCCCGTTTTGTTTTTTTTTTACTTTAAAATAAGATATGTGCAGTGTGCATAGGGATTTGTTCATAGTTTTTTTTTTTATAGTCTGGCCCTCCAACGGTCTGAGGGACAGTGAACTGGCCCCCTGTGTAAAAAGTTTGGGGACCCCTGCTCTAGATAGTGTGGGTCTCAAGTGCTGTGGCATTACATTAGATTTCTTTTTAATTTTTCCTTTACCATCCCTTATTTTTCTTTTATATGATAGCACATTTTAGATCTCTGAACTTGCAAATTGAGATAAGTCACTTTAAATATAAAGGAGCCATTTACTTTCTTGGACTTCGTGGCCAATGAGAGAAAGCTGGTATCTGAAAACTTATTTTCTACAAATAAAATGGTATTTGCAGTTATTGAATAAAGTAACTGAGTTTTATGACTAAGACATTTGTTCATACCAAAGAGCTTAAAGTATCAGTGCCAATTAGAGAAATATGTAATGAAACAAGTGGATCCAAGAACTCATCAATGCCATGAACGTTCTAGCTAAAGAATATATCATAGTTAGGGTAACATTTAATAAAAATTGAAATTGTGTCTCTCTTTAAGCTAAAATTTTAATTTCAATGACAAATAGCCATTTGGATTAGTATTTTAACTGACATATTTGAAATACTTCCTCTGTGTATACTATCTAACAGTGACTCAACCTAACTTCATATAGTGCATTTGATACTATGGCTAAATAAGTTCATAGTTCTACATTGCTCAGCCCATTCCTCTTCACTCCTCCATCTTTTCTCCTTAGCTCAGTCCAGATTTATGCTGGGTAGACAGCTCATAATATCACAAAGACACCAGGTAGCTCAACAGCTTTTAAGATAGAAGATAGGAGATTGACACTGGTTGACTGTCAATGGAAAAACTTATCCAAGTGAATTAGCTTTTCATTGCCTTCATGAGCCTCTTTCATCCTTCTCTACCAGAGCCCACTGAACTCAGCAAGCCTTTGTCTCTTCCAGTTATACTCTCTCTGATTCAACAGTCTAAACAACTTTTAAAATCTTAATCCTAAAAATCAAGCTAGATACTCAGCTTAGTAAAGTGCTTTCACTCTGCTCACAATCCCTACCTTCCCACTGCTGCTTCTAGGTCTGCCATTCTGTATACGTGATCACCTGGCTCCAATAACACTCAAATTGAAGTTGAATCTTGGTCCTGATATACAAGCTCATTCCCTAAAGCCTCCCCAAAGGTCACAATAGCCCTAGAATGAGTAGAATAAATATATGGAATTTGTAAGTCATTTTCACACATAAGCATACAATGTTAACATCTCTCAAAATATTTCATCTGTCTACCACCTTCTTCCTTAAGTTTTGCAGGCAATAAAATAAATGAGCATAGGAAATTAATTACTACAGGGTGTATGCATTTTGAAAGGCTTTAAAACAACAATGCTAATAACCATGGATCTTTGGTGAATCATAGGAGTTACAAGAAAAAATCTAAGAGGCCCTCTCTTCCCCTTTCCAAGGTTGTTCATTGGCTGAGCTCCATCTCTCAGAATCAGACCTAGCCACTTCTATTCCTCTTATATGTGCCTCAATCATTCTATACACAGAAAATCCATTAACCATCAGCTCTAGGGAATGCAAAGTATAAGATGGTTGCTAAAATAACTAAGACAATCCAGTACTACACTAATGGAAGTATAGAATCCAGAGCCCAAAAGGTAATAGTTGCACCGTGTGATCTTAGAGCAGCATGTTACAGGTTTGGAGGGTGGAAGGAAATTAAAACACAATTTAAAAAAAAATAATTCTTTGGTCAAAAACAGTTCTGGTCTAAATCCACTCTAAATCACTGCAAGACTCAATAGAAACTCAAAGGGAACTTCACACTAATGGATTCTCAAAAGAAAAACTCTATAAGTGAACCATTTTATTCCTTAGCATACATAACAGCTGGTCTGACCACACATGGAGTATTATGTTTTTTCTGGCACCATAATTTAAAAGAGACAATGACAAACTAGAATACATTCAAAATAGGGCAACCTATTTAGAAACTATTTCATATTATAAGTAGTTGAAAGAACTGTTGATCTATGTATATCCACCAGTGAGGAAAATACAATAAGATAGCTGCCTGAAATAATAGGAGTAGTTAGCGAGCAAGACTAGAGTTATAGAAAAATGGCTTAGAACATTAATCAAGTGAAGAGCCCTAATCAAATAAATGCAAATTAAAACAATAGTGAAATACTATTTCCACATTTCTGCACCTTAGCAAATTGGGTTACACACACACATATATTTATTTTTCAATGCAATGCCTAGTGTTTCAGTAAGGCAGGAAAAGCTTTTCTTGTAGTCAATTTGTAAGTAAGAATCAAAAGGCTTAAAATTGTAAATACCTTCCTACCAAATGTTTTCACATCTAGGCATCTAAAGGAAACAACCAGCATGACCAGGCAGTGGCACAGTGGATAGAGCATTGGCCTGGGACACTGAAGACCCAGGTTCGAAACCCCAAGGTTGCTGGCTTGAGCACAGGCTCACCAGTTTAAGTGCAGGGTCACCAGCTTGAGCGTGGGATCATAGACATGACCCCATGGTCACTGGCTTGAGCCCATAGTTTGCTGCTTGAAGCCAAGGTTGCTGCCTTGAGCCCAAGGTTGCTGGCTTGAGCAAGGGCTCACTGGCTTGGCTGAAGCCAAGGCACATATGAGAATGCAATCAATGAACAACTAAGGCATCACAATGATAAGTTGATGCTTCTCATCTCTCTCCCTTCCTGTCTGTCTGTCCTTATCTGTCTCCATGTCTCTCTCTGTGTCTTTCTCTCTTGCTAAAAAAAAATGTAAACAATCAGAAATGTTTTCAAAGACTTTTGTAAGTGAACATTCATGAAAATATAAATTATGTTTACAAAAAAACAAGTTTATACCTAAATATCCAATAAAAATCTTAGGATTTTTTAAAATAGTATTTTCATAGTGTTTACTCCATGCCAGTCACTGCTATGTATTCTCTTCATGACTTCAACAACCCCCTCAATGGCCCTATGAAGGGGATATTATTTTCTCCACCTTATAGATGAGGAAATTGAAGTGCAAAGATGTTACATTGTTCAAAGTTTCACAAACAAAACCTGGCAGAGCTGAATTTCCAAAACAGTCTTTCTGGCATCATGCTTTATACTCATAACCACCATGTTGGGTTGGTTAAAAAGCCTTGGCAAGTCAAAATATAAAATATCATTTATTTTTATTAAGTGAGAAGCAAGGAGGCAGACAGACAGACTCCTGCATGTGCCCCGACAAAGATCCACCTGGCAATCCCCCCACAGGGCGATGCTCTGCCCATCTGGGGTTGCTGTTCCATTGCTCGGCAACAGAGCTATTTCAGCACTTGAGGCAAAGCCATGGGGCTATCCTCAGTGCCCAGGGCAAAATTGCTTGAAACATTGGACCCATGGCTGCAGGAGGATGGAGAGAGAGAAAGATAGATAGATAGAGAGAGAGAGAGAGAGAGAGAGAGAGAAGGGGGAGGGGGAGGGGTGGAGAAGCAGACCTCTGTGCCCTGACCAGGAATTGAACCTGAGATTTTCACATGCTGGGCTGACACTCTACCGCTGAGCCAACTCACCGATGATATTTAGGGCCTAAAATATTTTTAAAAATGAAATGAAAAAGGAATCTGATGAGCTCACTGGAATGAGCAAAAGTCTACTTTAACCCTCTTTGAAGAGAACTGAGGCTAGAGGTTTCAGCTCACTAAAGTAGCAAAGGGCTTACTTAAAAGCTCTGGCCAACTTTGACCCTCCTCTTTCAAATGCTGTTATTGCTCAGGATCAATGGGAAGAAGTTATTACAAAACATATTTTTGGGACCTGGCCAGTTGGCTCAGTGGTAGAGCGTCGGCCTGGCGTGCAGAAGTCCCGGGTTCGATTCCCGGCCAGGGCACACAGGAGAAGCGCCCATCTGCTTCTCCACCCCTCCCCCTCTCCTTCCTCTCTGTCTCTCTTTTCCCCTCTCGCAGCCAAGGCTCCATTGGAGCAAAGATAGCCCGGGCGCTGGGGATGGCTCCTTGGCCTCTGCCCCAGGCGCTGGAGTAGCTCTGGTCGCGACAGAGCGACGCCCTGGAGGGGCAGAGCATAGCCCCCTGGTGGGCAAAGCGTCGCCCCCTGGTGGGCGTGCCGGATGGATCCCGGTGGGGCGTATGCGGGAGTCTGTCTGACTGTCTCTCCCCGTTTCCAGCTTCAGAAAAGTATAAAGAAAAACATATTTTTGTTTTCACATTCCTCATAAAAATTTTTTCAGGTAAATCCAAAATATAGAAGTTATTCATGGGTTATTTTTTTCTTTTCCTTTTAGAGTAATGGCGGGGATGCAGGTTGGATGATGGATGCAATTCTTTAAAATTATTTTTAAAGAACTTAGGTAACTCTCAAGCAACTTTCAAAAGGAATCAAAGTTTTTGCATCTTTCCATCTTCATGTGGAATTGTTCCTTGTTATGCTGTAACGACAAACAAGAAACACCTCGGAATACAAAACACACAATTAACAATGGCTTCTCCTTCTGTACTGGAAAATACCTTGTTTTAACTTTTGACTCACTTGAAAATAAAAGTACATATTTCGAACCCATGCTATTTTTCTCCACAAGTTCCCATTAAGAGCTAGATAAAAACATAAAGGACCAGAGGAAAGGTGTTATAAATCTCTTTACTAACATTAAAGGCAGAAAAACACACAGGTGGAATTTCTTCAAATAGTGCCAAGGAGTTCCGTCCTAACAAAATAAGTGTTCTATCAGGAACTGTTCTGCCTCCTCAGTACCCCTCCCAAATCTACAAGTTTGGTGGAGAGAGAGCCTGTGGGAGCTGGTGGGTGCTGGGGTCACCCTGGTCTTCTCATTCCTTGGTGGACAGCCTGGAGTCTTGCCAAAGATTTATATGACTTTCTAAGGAAGACTTACATCCCCATGGTTACTCCTGACTGTGAGTCCTTATTTCTACTGAATTCATTGCAAACATGAATTATAGTATAGTCCTCTGTGCTGTTTCTGTTCCACACCAAATCAGTCCAGACATAAAAAAAATGGTGTTTTATTTTATTTTCACAAAAACAAACAAAACTCACCAAAAAAAAAGCAAATTAAGTCAAACCTCCACTAACATCAATACACAACATGGTAGACTTTACAAGAAGTTGGGGAAAATCAAAGGAATTTATGTCACAGCAATGCAAACAACAGGAACTGAGCAGAGTTCCCAAACCACTGTTGGTCACTGGCCATGGATCCCTTACTGTCCCACTGACACAGAAACACTGCCCCTCAGTGTCGCACTAACTTACTTCTCTCTGTTTTCACCTCGTGACTCCTCTCTCATAGCAACATCAGTATTATAGTAAAAAAAAACAATTTATTTCTAGCACAAAATATTTAGCCCTTTCATTTTTTTTCTCCTGTCAACCCCATGGAATCTATTAAGCTTTTTTTTTTTTCTGAAGTGAGAAGTGGGGTGCGGCAGAGAAACAGACTTTCGCATGTGCCCGACTGGGATCCACTCGGCATGCCCATTAAGGGGCGATGTTCTGCCCATCTGGAGCGTTGCTCCGTGCTGCAACCGGAGCCATTCTAGAGCCTGAGGTGGAGGCCATGGAGCCATCCTCAGCACCTGGGCCAACTTTGCTCCCATGGAGCCTTGGCTGCGGGAAGGGAAGAGAGAGACAGAGAGAAAGGGGGAGGGGTAGAAGGGTGGAGAAGCAGATGGGCGCTTCTCCTGTGTGCCCTGGCTGGGAATTGAACCCAGGACTTCCATATACCAGGCCGACACTCTACCGCTGAGCCAATCGGCCAGGGCCTATTAAGTTTTTAAAAATGCCATTTCCCTCTACAGGAATACTAATATTGTTATTAATAAGTGGTTTTCTTGATATTACTTCAATTTTAGTCAGAGAATCTAAGAATTTGTTGGGGCCAAGACCCTTATCTTAACAGGCGAGAAAGTCCTACAAATGAAGCCTGCATGATTTTCTCTAAAGTTAAGGTGACCAACAATTTTACAATGAAAAGGAGGACAAAAATAAATTGAAGAAAACATTATTGTAAATAAACATTTTATTCATTGCAACAATAATACACTATAATATGATAAATGCATAATAAAAACATTTGTAATATTTTATATTGTAATTATGCTTACATGCTATTAGTTTTTAATAATAATTGTAAGAAAAAAGTCTCTTCCATTGAATGAATATTTTTGCAAATGTATCATCTTGTAACAATATATTGGAAATATCTGAACAAGAAATATCCTTCATATTGAATCTTTACAGCAAGTGTTGCAGCTAGAGTATCAACAGTCAATCTCGATTTCTCACTTGTCCAAAAATCATTACCAATTGAAAAAAGTCTTTCAACTGCTGCATTAGATCCAGGGCAGCACAATGTAAATTAAACAGTAATAAATAAATTTTCACATGGAATATGTTCATTTTTGAAATGGCTGAATATTTCCTCCCATCTTTTATCAATTTTGACATGTTCATTTTCCCATTGTACTAATTTTTCAGAATTTAAATATACATTCAGTATTCTAATTTCTTCAAAAAGACAATTGTCATCTATTTTGATGTCTGGCATTTCTTTAAATAAAAACTCAAAACAAGATTCAATATCTGTCCAATATACTTGCGATAAAGTAAAAAAAACACCATTGAAAACTGTTGTTTCCCGTGATGTTTGTTTCAAACCATTCTTCGATATATTGAAAACATGTCTGGTAAAAATTCTTCACTTCTTTGATAAACTTTTCTGTTGTGCCCGGATTTGACTCCTCTAAACCTGACAATTTTCTTTTTATAATTAAAAAAAGAAATTTTTCTTTAAAACAAGATTTATATTGAAGGATAAACTCATTCAAAATAAGACTTCTGTAGCTGAAATGTGTTCACTTTCAATCTTTTGAATCATTTTGTGAAAAATAATGCTTGATTATGTACAAAATACATTAATATCTCAGATATTTTATTATTAAAAAATGATTCTAGAATTTTAGGACATTTGTCTAAACTTAAAAAATAAGAACAAAGAGGCTCAAATAATTGTAGAACATGCTCTATAGCAGATGTTAGAGCAAGCCATCTAACTTTTGAATATCCTAAAAGTTTTTATATTCAACATTTGCTTCTTCACAAAATTGTTTTAAAGTAGCAACACGAATGGTAAAATGACTAAAATGCAAATAAATTGTAGTTATTATTACTTCTACATCAATTGGCAGGGCACATGACACTGTGTTGATTGCATTTGACAAAATATGTGCATTTCAACCTATTTCTAGTATTCTCTTTTGGAGTAACTCTTGTAATTTTACATACATATTACTCACTTCACCCACCAAAATTTGTATTTGTATTATCAGCTGTTAGTGCAACAACTCTGGATTTCAAATTGTTTTCCTTTATTACTCTGTATAGATGGTTTGACAAAATTTCAGAAATTTTGCCCTTGATGGATTCTAAATTTAAAATTTTTACTTGAATGCCCTTGGTAACATTAAAATATCTTACTATTATTGGATACAATTTAATTTCATTATGATTTGGTGCATCACATAAAATCGTTACAAATGCTGCAGTTTTTAAGTCCTCTGTAAGTGTTTTGTCACAGTAATTTTTAAATACTGATTTCAAAATAGCCTCGCATTTTGTCCTGGCACATAAAAATTTTGCATTGTGAAACTTTTTCAATAATTTATTTGTACAATCCATACTACAAAAACTTTAATTATAAATTATGGTATGAAATGCAAATGTTCCCTCCATTGCAGCCAACTGTTTTTCATCTTCAGAATAATTTGAAGTTTAAAAAAAAACTTGTTACTTTACAACTGGAAGCTGATACATCTAATGATTGCTTATGTTTGTTGGTGATCAAGTGTTTTGTTATTGCTGCTCTGCCCCCAACTGCAATACAAAATTCTCACTGCAAATATTCTAGAAAACAGTGGTATCTTTCTTTGATATGAGAAATGGAAATTCCTTTTTCAATTTATCATTGAAATGGCATTTTCTTTTTTTTTATTTTTCCATCCCTTAAATAAAATTTAAAATTAAAAATAAAATATAGAGCTAAACGAATGATGCAAGCACATTAGGAACTGAAAATGTTACCTCATGGTAGGCAAATTTTCCAGAAGCTCAATTAACAAAACTAAATATCAAACAAAACCACTAATTTGGAGTAATATTCGGATATATTTATCACTTTCTAATTAAAATATGTCTGTTTTATGCAACTATTTAATCAAAATGCGTTATTAATAGATATGGTTTGAGGTTAAATTTCCACTTTAAAACTCAAATTTCGGGAAAATACTTGTAAATAAAATTATATGTATTTGGAAATTATTAACAGATAATGAATTAATAAAATGTAAATTGTGCTTATCTGTCTATGATTGAATAGTCACTGAGAAAGAAATAATCGTGAGTCTACAATGTTGTATGTGCTGTGTCGTTTTTCAGTAAGAAGTACATAAACCATTTGCACACTGGGTATATCGCGCTCTTTCAAGATCTCCCGTAGCCATTTGCACGCTTGGTATATCATGCACTCTCTCAAGGTCTCCCGTGCGGAGTGCATGCATCTCATAGTCACGTCTCTTAGCACTGTACTGATCCTTGACGAATTGTCATGTCAAATACAAATATGTCACATCATATGCAATGGATCGACTCTGCTTCAATTGAATATGGACATTTACAGATTAGTCTTCCAATATCAAAAAGGAGGACACTTTTTGAGGGAGGACAGAACTTACCAAAGAAGGACTGTCCTCCCTAAAGGAGGACGATTAGTCACCTTACTAAAGTCTCAAACCTTAGAAGTGACAGCTAACAAGAAATCCCCACTCCTTCCATTCTGGCTGCTGGTGTTTCCAACTCAAACACAGATACTAAAACATCTCTCTATTTACTAACATCAATCAGTGGGAGAAAGTGTTAAATTCTATTTATTTATTTAGCACATTGTAAGAGAGTAGGATGTTTAATACACAACCAGTCTAAGAAACTTTTAATCTTCAAGTATTTTTGAGCACATATTGGTGCTAAATGTCAGCATTGGTATGAAGGATTCAAAATTGAGTAAAATGTCTTTGTCTGGTTTATGCATCACTTGTTTCATGGCCCCAAACTACCTTTCCTAACCTATGCCTGTAAAGAACATCTATTCGCTGATGAATTATGAAATATTTGGACTTGTTTCAATCATTTTAAGCACACTACCTGTGCTTTATAGTTATCCCACATTTTCCATGCTTCCTTTTTATCTCTATTTATGTTTTTGGATTGATTAAGCTATGTTACCCTCCTCTCTCCTTATATTGCTATTTTAGTTTCATCTAATTTTTTAAAACTCTAAAAATAACAAATTAGTATTTCTTTTTAAAGTTAATTATTGGTATTCTGGTATCATTTTTTTCTTTTTAAAGTACATCTTTTAGAAGTTCAAGTCTCTTGGAGCTAAACTCTTTTTTTGTTGGTCTAAAAAATGACATTATTTTGCCCATTTTCAGACATAGTTTTTAATAGGATTAAAATTTGAAATAGTTATTTACTCATGTAATTTTGAAGATTATATTTTATTTTCCTGTCCTCTGGCTTCCATTGTTGCCAGTGGAAATTCTGATGTTAATCATTTTCTGAATTTTGTAGATGACCTATCTTTTCTTTCTGGATTCTTGTAAGAGTTTCTCTTTGTCTTTTATACTACAATGCATCAGTGAAATACTATAATGTAATATATTTTACTTACCCAGTTTGTTCTTCTTATATTCATGGAAAAAAACAGCTTTTATCATTCTGAGAAATTTTTAGACACTATCATTTTAAATACTGCTTTTGTTTTCTATCCTCTCTATTTTTTCATTTGAACTGATTAGATATGTTAGACTTTTTCATTTTATTCCCTATAATTATCTACCTTTCTTCTATATTTCTTCCTCTCTTTGCTCTATGTCAGCAATATCTTCAGAAACTTCCCCCTAGTTTATAAATTCTCTTTTAATTTGTATGCATATAACATGTTAAAAACATACATGAAGCTCTAGTTTCAACCATTATATTTTTTATTTCTGAAAGTTTTATTTATTAATTTTTTTTTAGTGAGAGTAGGGGAGATAGTGAGGCAGACTCTCACATGCCACCTGGAATGGGAGTGATGCTTGAATTGATCGAATTATTTTTAGTGCCTAAGGTTGAAGCACTGGACCAACTGAATTGTCATTCTCAGCGCCCAGGCCAAACCTTGAACCAATCAAGCTACTGGCTGCGGGAGGGGAAGAGAGAGAAAAGGGGTGGGGAGAGAAGCAGATGGTCACTTTTTCTGTGTGCCTTGACTGAGAATCAAACCTGGTCCATACACCAGGTCAATGCTCTATCTCCTGAGCCACTGACCAGGGCCTATTTGCTCATTTTTAATCTCTCTGTTCATTGTTAATAGTCTCCTGCTCTTAGTAATTTTGGTGATTCCATTTTTTATTTCTTAAAAAATTGTATTTTGTATTCTGTGTCTGAAAAGTCTAATATCTAAAGTAACTGGTGTAAATCTGTTGTTTACTTTTGCCATTCTCGCTAGCAATGGCTTGTTTTGTTAGCGCTGGTAATGCTTGCTTTGAAGTCATATGTGGTTGAGTTTCAACCAGGCGCATTTGGAAGGGTTTGTGGAAAAATGCTTTCTCTAGGAATTATTTATGTTTGTTTCTGCAAGGTGCCTTGAGTAACTACTGCTTGCAAATGGCACCCTATCAGGATCAAGGCCAAGATGGAAAGGACTGGGAGGAAAGGAGTCACATAGCTAGCTGCTTCTTTCTCTCATAGGCACTTCTGTGGGCACTTGATTCTCCTGTTTTATATTTTTCCAACTGCAATTCACAGATGCTTTTTCTCAACTAAACTGGATGTTTCTTGCCTTCAACCTTGTTCCTCTGACCCTTGCTCTTGCAGACTCAGCAGAGTGCATCATCTCCTCCATCCAGGCAGCTTGGCCAGCTCTCTTCCCACAGAGACCAGCATGGCCCTTGGGAAAAAGCATCCGGTGGCTCCCACGGAAAGCGCAGCCACTTTCCCCCACCAGCCAGTGTCTCTCTCCCTCCCGATTTTTTTGCCAGGTTAATATGAACTGAATACAAAATTTTGTATGGCACTGCAATAGAATATCTTCCTTCTTTTTGCCTGCAGCAGAAGATAGCATGCTCAAGGAGGCGGTCTGCCTGCATCCCAGCTGGTAGTGCTGCCTTTATGCTCTTTGGACTGCTGCAGCTTTCTTTGGGGTCTCGCAAACAGTGGAGGTGTTGACAGCATGCTTCCCCTCAGTTTGACCTAAAAGTTCCCACAACCCAGCACCACGAGCATGCTGCACCTTGGCTCAGTTTTTACAATCCTAGCAGCTGCTTTGTTCAGTTTGGTTTCTTGGCCTTTCACTTTTTTCATGGATGTCTTAGAAATCAGGAAGTGCCTTGAGAAGAAATTGCCTGCAGACTCAATTCTCTTTGGTTCCCTTCTTTATGTGTATTTGGCCCATCAATTCCAGCAACCTTGCATCATAAGTCCAACGTTTTTGACTGAGGCAAGCTATGTACTGCCGTGTCCTGTCGGAGTTGCACGCCCCATGCCAGGACCTGAGTCAGCAAACGCTCCAATTGGACAGGAACAGTTGTAAAGGAAGGAACCACTTCTCTGCATTTCTCTCCTATCTAGTGCCTTGGCCCTTCAAATCCTGAAAACTTTGATTGCAATTTGAGGATCAGGCTATTTGACATTTTATTTTACTCAGTTCTTCAGCACCAGGGTTATTCTGATACAAACTACTCCTTCACAGTCAGAAATGAAAATCCTCTTCAAGTTTTTTTTTTTCCTTTTCCCTAAGAAATACACCAGGAGGCATGTTTTCTTATTTAATAAGCTGTCTTTCTATTGGCTTTAACTATGAAAGATAATTTGACATAGAACAAAATTTTTGGTTCTAAAACACATTTTCTTCAAAATCCTATAAATTTTGCTCCATATTTCTTTTGCATTAACTGTTCAGAAGAAAACTCTTAGGTGAGTCTTTCTGTTCCTTAGGAACAAATGTTAAAATTACTTACTGTTTCAAGCAAGACACCACAAAGGATGACAGCTACAAAGCAGTGTCCACGGAGGTTTTCTGAGTAGGTGGTGGGGAAGGAATTTCACAATGTGAACGCTCCCGGAAGAGGATGTCATGAGAAGCTGGGATGACTTGTGAAGAGGCCTTCCAAGTGTGTTATGAATCTCAGCCACAAGCTTCAAGTGTGGATGGGGGGGGGGGGGGTCAAGTGGACACTCGGAATCCTTGCGGGGATTCTCACCTTGAGATACAGGACTGCTTTTTACATAGCCTTCTATTAACGTTTGTATATTTTTCATGTTTTTTAAAGTAACAAATACAGTATGACCTTAACTAAATCAAACATACACAGAAGAAATATTTTAAGGAAATACACCAAAAAGGCTTATTGTACTTGGAATCTATGAGATTTTTATTTTTGTTGTCATACATTACCTTATTGCACCAGAATTTACAGACATGGTACTTTTTAAAATTAGATTATCCTGTTTTTAAAATTACCTCGATATAAAAATTTTAGTATAAAATATATACCTTATGTATGTATATTTTTAACACACTTTATAAAAAAAATACCCATATAAAAAAAACTGGCCTGACCTGTGATGGCACAGTGGATAAAGCCTGGATTTGGAATGTTGAGGTCACTGGTTTGAAACCCTGGGCTTGCAGGGTCAAGGCACATATAGGAATTGCTTCCTGCTCCTCTCCCCTTCACTCTCTCTCTCTTTCTCTAAAATGAACAAATAAGTTCTTAAAAACAAAGCAAAAAAACACAACTGAATAGAAATAACCCCTTCTCTTCCCTTCCTCCCCAAAATAACTTTCTCTCTGGATAGTTATTTCCTCTATATATCTGTATTTTTAAAGTGTTATATAAGGGGAGGGAGGAGGAAATTCCAGTTCCGGACATCTGGTAGGTCTGTGTGTTGAGTGGTCTGAGGGTACAGCCAGGGTTCTGTCCCCCTACAAACGCGAGGTTAGAGGTGCCCTCATTGTGCCTGTTGGTGCTGCCAAGTGTGTGGTCCTTTCTCTTTTTCTTACCTGCCTGGTCCTCCTCCGCTGCCCCCTCCCTCCTCTGGACCCCTCTGCGGCTCACTCTCAGCCCCTTCTACCTGGCGCTTGGTCCACACCTTCGCATGTTTTCATCCAGTGACAGCGGCCTTGTTCTGTGCGCTCTGCATTCCCGGCCACCGAGCTCCTGGAGGGCAGGGCTGTGACATGCCCTCGCTCCCTCTCCTGGCCAAGCCAGGGAAGCTTCTCCCCAATGCGCGTCAGGTGAACAGACTGCTGTGCTCACGCTGCCTTACACCTCTTGTACCGCCTGCCCCATTCCACGCACCCTTCCTGTTCTCCTTGGGGACTCAAACAGGCCTGGAGGGACAACGATGCGCCCTGGCTAGAGAAAGCGGTCTTTCTGCCAGATCAGAAACGAGCGCGAGCGGGAAGGAGCGCCCTTGGCCTAAGTGGGTCCTTAATGACTGCGGCTCCAGCGACACACGAGTGAAGTGCGATGAAAAATTCTACAGCCTCTGCTTGTCCGCAGCCCGGCTGGGCGAGGAGCACGTGACTCAGCAGCAGCTGGCGCAGTGAGGGCAGCCTTCGCGGAGGGGACCTCCCGCGGGGAGCTCGCGTCCGCCTGCAGCGCCCACCTGCCGGGAGCACAAGCGCCGCGGGGATGCGCGGGCTGGCCGGGGGCGAGGGAGCTATCGGAAGGCAAGCCGGGGCTCCCAGGACCCTTCAAGTGTGTAAACAGGCCGGCCCTGGCTACTGGGCCTCCTAGCTAGCGCCTGTTCCCTCGCCATCAGCGTCCTCTGCCATAGCTCAACCAGCATGCAGCGGCTTAGTGGTGCGGAGCTGGCCAGAGCCCTCCGTTATCGCAGTCCGGGAGCTGGGGTCAGGAAGGAGGGTGGGGGACCGAAATTACAGACATGCAACAGAGCCGCAGGTTCCTGGGGGCCTCTGCAGCCTCTACCATCTGGGCACAACGTAAACAGACGTTGCGTGGGCCCCCAGATCTCGCCACATTGCGCGGCGCTGCCAGCCACGCCACTGCGGCTGCAGGGAAGCTACACGTCGGGGACTGCGGGGAGGAAAGCTGGCCTGGTTCTCCTGCTTCCCCGGAGTCTTTGCATTTTGAAGGCATTTTCCTAAAATCAAACTTTAAATAACCGTGGATGACTTGCCTAAGGGCCACGCAGCACCGGGAGGTGCTATATTCTGACCTCGTAGGGATGCGCAGCATTTTTCTGCTGCTTTGGTTTTTGAATCAATGCGGTGGTTAGGGAAATTTGAGATTCGGGTCAGACTCTCCCTGGATCACCAGACCCGAGAATGCGCAGCTCTTTGGTCAACACCGCCATCTTGTGGTTATGGTCAATACCCGCGGGAAGACGAGCTCAGTGATGTAATGGGCCACATTAGTTCCTCCAAGAGGGCTCTGCGGCAGCCTCCGCAAGGCTGGGTGTTTTATGCTTCAGATTTCCTTGTAAATGCATAATCACTTAAGGGGCTTCTCCATAGGATCAATGGTAAACGTTGTAACCGAGTTTTCCTCTTTGACTCCAATCTATTTTAGAGCTACTGGATTTGAAGCGGAAAGAGTCATGTAGATCAAAGTCCAACCCCCCTGGATTCACAGCCTTGAAGGGGGCTGGCTCTGTGCCCTCTCCCGGATCAAGCTCAGCCAGGACGTGAATCCAGCCTCTGATTCCTAGCTGAAGAATTGTTTTACATTCCTAGGCTCTCTTGACAGCATCCAGCTCTTTTGTTCCCTGAGGACAGAAGAAATGGACACTTCACTGACTGAAAACCTTTGGGCACAGATTCTGGTCAGGGACGCCGGCAGGGCTGCATGTGTGCAGGGCTCTCATACTTGGATCCCTCCGTACCCTAACCTTGGCCAGCACCTTGCGCTGTTTTCTTGTCTCACACTTCATCCGGCCAAGACTAACTGGATGAGGTCAGCATACTGGAGGATGGGCGGACAGCAAAAGGAGGCTATTGGACTTCAGATGAACCTTCCCTGCAGCTCAGCGTTTTTAGCGTTTGTTGATTCCTGCATTGCAGACATTTCGAATGTTTCCTTCTGATATTTAGCTCTTGCCCTTACTATGTCTCACAGTTTGAGAAACAAAGTCTCATTTCCAGAGGTGAAGTTTGCCTCAGGTGAGCTTCCTCAGTAGTGCCTCTTTCCCAGTTAAATGTTTGTATTGTCTCCTATCATTTGATTCTCCCTTACATGGGGGTGGGGGAGGGATTCTTTGTCTTTACTAAACCAAATGCATCTGCTTTTACCTCCAACATAAAATATTGAGCCCTCTGTCCCCCAAAATAGGAAAACAAGAAGAACTCAAAAGAGAAAATAGAAAACATGAAAGGAAACTTCAAGAACCTATCAACACCATTCTCAGGAAAATAAAAAAGATATTGCTCATCTGAAAAAAAAAAACAAAGATGCCACAAGAAAAGGAGTATTCAGAGGAGAGGAAAGACTCCTTGGAAATTAAAATGTATAAGAGCAACAATGAAAGAGTCAAAGGAAGAGTTAGAATAAAAATTTAGGGATGCTCCCTGAAATTTGAACAAAAAGGCAGAAACACAATTAAAAAAGAAACCAGAACATTAGGACAAGAGACAGCATGAGCTACATAATTTGACGGGCTCAATGCAAAATGATCATGTGAGGTCCCTTGTTTAAAAAGCATTAAGAATTTCAATATGGTGACAGCAGGGCATTAACTCATATGTGGGGTGGTTCAGTGACAGTTCTCCAGTCCCTCTTACCTTCCTTATCATCCACGTATCTCATCAACCCATGCCATGAAGAATCCTCTTGATCACAATTTTCAACCACAAGATCACTGCCTTCTATGCTCTGTTGGGATTGGTGGGAAACAAGGGTGCCTCATCAACCCTAGGGAATCAACACTGCTGTCCAGTTGGGCAGCCTTAGCCACACGGGGCTACTGAGACACAGATGGGGCTAATCTGATGGAGACATGCTATAAGCGTAAAGCACACCAGACTTCAAAGATTCAGTATGAAAAAAGGATGTCAACTATCTCGTAATTGTTTACATTGCTTACATGTTGAAGTGATAATATTTTAGACATGCTAAAATAAAATACAGTGATAAGATTGGGCAAAATAATACAGTGGTTACCAAAATGATGGGGTGTGCATGGTAAAGGGGCAAAATATACTGTGACAGAAGATTGACTGTGAGTGGTGGGCTTATACAGAATGGATCATAGAAATGTACACTTGACACCTATGTGACCTTATGAACCAATGTCTCCCCAATAAATTTAATAAATAAAATATAGTTAAAATTAATTTTACTGTTTCTTTTTACTTTTTAAAAATGTGGCTGCCAGAAAAAAGTTTTTTAATTTGGCTCCTGTTGTATTTCTATTGGACAGCACTGGTCTAAGGAGATTACTGAGCCACAGTCACTAACTTAGTTACTTCTGGATTCTCTATCTGGCTCTCTTATTACGAGGTTGCAGAGCAGCAGGACTGGCCATGGCTGTATCGATCCATTTCCAAAAGAGAAAGCAGAAACCTCTCTAGGTATTTCAAATTGAAGGAGATTTAATATGGGGAATCAGGTTACCAAATTGCTATAAAGACTGAAAGAGCAAAAGGGGAAGATTATGTTGGCAGAAACCTAGAAATGCAGAAAGTGGCTACCTCCCCCAACCCTTGATCCCCCCCTACCCCAGGAGCTTTGTTGATAAGATCCCACCGCACTCACCCTGACCAATGGCACCAAAAGTTCAGGTGCTGACCATGCCCAGGTGGAAGCCTGTAGCTGCTGATGGTGGTGCTGGGCGATTGGCACCATTATTGGAGCCAACTGTCAGCCTCTGTAATCATTGAGCTGGAGTTGCTGGCACTGCTACTGAGAGAGGACCCACCAGAAATATTATGCTTCTGTCTTCTCACACTTTATAATTTCTGCAGATGCCTCCAACTGGCAGACTTGAGTAGAATTCAGCTGTCAAGCAGTCTGAAATGCAGACTGCAAGCTTCCAGTCCTGGAGGAGAGAAGAACAGGACAGAAGGAGGAGGCACAGAGACCTACAGAATCTCCTCTGGAAGATGAAATTGGTGAATGTAACTGAATGTACTAGCAGGAGAGGGGAGTCCTTGGCTGACCACGGGCAAATCATCTGTAGTGAGATGGAAACTAGCAGAGCAATAACAATTTTAAAGTAAGTCAGCTACAAACTCTAGAAGAAACAAAACATTGTATAATAAAGAAAATATATTTACAATGCACTACTTGGTCAAGCCATGATCAATGTTTTTATGGTCTTAATAATATAAATTTTGAATATTCATTTACCAAAAATCATGTATAATTTTATTGAAATTATGAGTATGTACGTAGAAGGGTACATGAAAGAGGGGGTGAATTGGAACTCTAAACCTTCATCTCCCATGGTGGTGACTTAACCCATAGCTTCAAACTTGGGGAGAAAGTCAAGAAATAGCACTTCAAGTTGGTTACTTATTTATATCCTCAAAGGAAAAAAAACTGAGTTGTCAAAATAGGGAGTGGTGGTTAGGAATGGGAAGTGGAGTAAGAGCATTAGAGTGGGTTATATAATTTGCTTAATGATGTACATATATTGCTTTGAAAAACCTAAAAAAATTTAATAAGAAGTTTTAAACTTCATAAAAACACCCTTTGTCCCCTTCCCCCCAAAAAAGTCCCAAAACAAAACAAAAAAACCTTTCATTCCTCATAGAACATTCCTTGTATACACAAATTTATGGTGATGGGTGAAAAGAAAATGCCATTACTGTCGCAGGAGAGCAATGCTTGAGAGCACTGAGTGGCATGATTTATTTACAGAAGGAAAACTTGACTGAGCAAAAACTGATATTATCTTAGCCAATATTCTTTACCATAAATCCAGGTAAGTCTTGCAATTCTTGGATGAGTAATTGTGGTTACAAATACAGTTTGGGAGGGAGTCATTTCACACTATTAGCCATGCCAAGTATGTCATTTCACACTATTAGCCATGCCAAGATTGTTAAATAACTTTGAAATCTATGTTAATTTATTGGAGCTAAGTTGTATGTGCACAGATAAATTTACTGCTCACCAAATAACTACTCTTCTTTAGGTAGATAGGGCCATGTGACATTCTGTCTGGTAGGCTATGAATGGAAGTGATCTGTGTCCCTCTGAGCCAGGCATGTAAGAACTAGTGCTCAACTTTTCAGCCGTCTCCTCCATAGCCATGGTGATTATATTTTTTAAAAATTTTTATTGAATTTATCGGGGTGACATTGGTTAATGAAATTATATAGGTTTCAGGCACACAGTTCTACAACACATCATATGTATAATGTACTATGTGTTCACCACTCCAAGTCAGGTCTCCTCCACCACCATCTATCCCTCTTTCACTTCCCCTATCCCCTTCTTTCTTGCACTCCCCACATTGTTGTTTGTGTCTATAAACTTATTTCTTTAATTAATCCCTTTAGATTTTTCACCCAACCCTCCCAACCCCATCCCCTCTGACAGCTGTCAGTCTCTTCTCCATATCTATGAGTTTATTTTTATTTTGTTTGTTGGTTTATTATATTTATTAGATTCCATATATGAGTGGAATATATGGTACCTGTCTTTCTCTGACTGATTTATTATACTTAGCATAATAATCTCCAGGTCCATCCATGTTGTCACAAAAAGTAAGGTTTTCTTCTTTTTATGGCTGGATAATATTCCATTGTGTAAATGTACTACAGCTTTTTTATCCACTCATCTACTGATGGGCACTTGGGCTGCTTCTAAATCTTTGCTTTTGTAAACAAAGTTGCAATGAACATAATGGTGCATATATTTTTTTCCAGATTAGTGTTCCAGGTCCCTTTGGATATATTCCCAGAGGTGGAATTGCTGGGTGATGATTGTTGAGAAGACAGTCACAAAATACCGGCAGCATTTTGGATTGCTGAGTGAGGGTTATCCTAAGAGTCGCCCATCATTCAGTGACTTTAAGTGGTTGAGAAATAAACTTTTATTGTTTTAAACACCTGAGATTTTGGCATATATGTGTTATATAATCCAACCTATTCCAACAAGATGTTCTTTTGTATTGCTTCACTTACTATATAATTTTAATATGTGTGATTTATGGAACTCACTAATTCACCATCATAAATCCATCACTAGGTGTATATAAGCCATGATTCTAATAAAAACAATGAAAGTATGCTAAGTCCCACACATCCCCTTAAACAAGGCTCCTCAGACAACTTTCTTTAAGGTAGTTGTTCAGAGAGGTAGTACAGCAGGTGGCCCCATAACAGATCTTTTCTCTGGGTGAGTTTAACTTAATGTTAAGGAAACAGAACCCACAACCAACAGCCATCATGTTCTAGCTAACCAACAGCTCACAAAGAGACAAAATGAAAGGGGTTAGTCATATATTTCAATCAATCAGTTAATAACTAATTCAAAACCTACTGAGTTCAGTTGTTGAGTCAAGTACAACATAACACTAAAAATGAATGGGAGATGCATTTATTTTCCCCAAAACCAAAAAGAAGAACCACATAAGAAAGCACTGTTAAACATTTCTGTAAAATAGCATGTCAACAAATACTCAATATTATGCTTCAAATTTTATGCTTGTGCTGAAGCCAAGTAGCAAAGAAGACTGAGAAAATCACTCAGGAGAACTCACAGGAATGGTGTTTCTAGCTGGGCTTTGTAGGAGGCAAAACAAGTATAAGTAGAAAAGTGAAAAGAATATACACCAGATGGAAATGTGAGCACATGTGGATGTGCAGGGAAGAGCAGGTAGTGTGCAGAAGACAAGAGGATTAGCATGAATGGAATGAAAGTTCCTATAGGGGAAGAAGAATGATGATGTCCAGGTAGGGAGAAACTAGTCAGGGGTCCTGATGACCATTTAAAGAGAATTGCTTAAGTAGTTTTGTAAATAAAATGATCTGGAAAAGAGAGAGATTATAAAGGTGGGGAAAGAAGATCAACTAGTATAATACTGCCATGATTCAACTATGAAATTATAAATTGGGATGGTGGTTTGAGTTTGGAAAGCAAAGAGAAAAATCCAAAAGACAAGCTCAGAAAGATTTAAGGATGGATTAGCAGAAAAAGGGGCGATATGTTTTCAAGCTTAGGGAAATGAAAAAAGTGTCTACTTTGGAGTAGATGAAGAGCTTCAAACCCAATGCTAGTATTTTCATTTAATCCCAGTAGGAAGAATAAATTAGACCAAAATAAAGGGGGAGGGTAGAGAAGAGCAGGTAGGGAGATTAATGACCTTGATCTTTTAGCTTTTTGAAGTCAATGATCACATGTTTACTTGTCTTAGTATCCTCTTCCTGTGTCTAATGTAAGGACTAGCACCTGAAACTAAGAAAAATTAAGTATTGAGTGAGAGATTCCCGGCCAGGGCACACAGGAGAAGCGCGCATTTGCTTCTCCACCCCTCCAACGCGCCTTCCTCTCTGTCTCTCTCTTCCCCTCCCGCAGCCGGGGCTCTGTTGGAGCAAAGATGGCCCGGGCACTGGGGATGGCTCTGTGGCCTCTGCCTCAGACGCTAGAGTGGCTCTGGTCACAACATGGCGACGCCCAGGATGGGCACAGCATCGCCCCCTGGTGGGCAGAGCGTCGCCCCATGGTGGGCGTGCCGGGTGGATCCCGGTCGGGCACATGCGGGAGTCTGTCTGACTGTCTCTCCCTGTTTCCAGCTTCAGAAAAAGAAAAAAAAAAGTATTGAGTGAGAAAGTAAATTGATTCAAATCAACTTAGTTCCATAGACTAGAGATGTCAGAATGATATGGACCCTTCCACTACACACTGTCAAGGCCAAGGTCTCTATTCAGGCATCACCAAAGGGTTTCTCATAAGAATCTAACTATGAGTGGGGAAGGAGTCAGCTGTAGGAAACTCAGCACATAACAACAGCTTAGGCATCAGAGGGAAGTTGTGATTCAAGATGGATGATTGAATTGTCTCTAGCAAAAGTCTGAGTCCTGAGTGTTGGGACAATCAAACTGAAAGGGCTGCTTCCCTGCTTAAGTGCAGGCCATGACACCACACAATTTTAGCGCCTCGAGTTTTTGGTTAGCCATAATGAAATCATGAGAACCACAGTACCAAGAATAGCAAAGATGGGTGACAACATGCTGGCCATTTGGAAAAGCAGAATGAAGACTGCAGCCCTGTCACAGCAGGGTAGAGACCATGAGAGTATATTTATTCATAAGTTCATTTGAAAATTCTCCCTACATGTCCCAGAAGTTACTTGACAAGAAGGAAATATTGCAGGGAACTGAGGTCCAAGCATCAGTAAACTGAGTCCACGCAGCCTCAGTCAAGAAAAAAATCAGAGCCTTTGCTTAAAGTTTATGAGACTGTAAAAGTCAACACCCAAGCGGGTGTGCACTGCAAATATGAAGGTGCACAGCCAAGGGGTCACGACTGCCCTGGGAAAGGGGAAAGGATATGTGAATAGCCACCCAAAGCTTCTGATCAATAAGATATACATTATATGTATATACATTGTAAACAAATTTCTTACCATAGCAAAAAGAAATATGCAAGGAATTGGAAAACAATGAACTGTGCCACACTACTGTACATATTTCTGCTCCATTCAAATCTTAGCCTCCCAACATGCCTTGCACTTTCCTACCTGTGTCTACCCACCATCCAGTCTCTGCAGCTTCTTGACCAATGTAGCCTCCATTTTCTTCTGGGTGGTAAAGAGCACAGACAGCCTGTGAGGTGAGGGCCGGTTGAGCAACATATTTCTAGGAGGATGCATACATCTCTGGGTGATGCTTCTCTGCAGGCTTTTCTGAAACATGAACCTTTGTCCTTTGTCCTTCCCCTTCTTCTTACAAAGAATGTAGAGTGTCCACTATCTTGTGATTACAAGGCTTAAAACACATGAAAACTAAAGCCATGTACCCAAAAAGGCTGAACAGAATATAGATAGAAGGAGATTAGGGCCTTGATGGCATCAAAGAGCCACTCTACCAACCCTGGGTTGCCTACCTGGAGACATCAGGCAATTAGGGAAAAATAATACGGTAAGGCACCCACTGGGTTTCATCACTGGTAGCCAATACGGGTGCGAACCGATCTAATGCCCTTACCCCTTTGCTCAAGCAGTTACCCCATCTGCACTGCTCTCTTCCCTCTTCTCAGCAAGCAGATGCATTTCCTTATAGCCTACAGCAGACCCTGCTCCCTCACTACCTTCCAGATACAACAATCCCTCCCTCTTCTCGCTCTGTTCAGTAGTTGTAGTGAAAATGCTACCCATTTCCACTTGCCTGTTCACTCTTCTTTTAGACAGGAAGCAGCTTCTCAGCTACGTTATAAAATTCTGATGTCAAAGATTACCTGTTATTGCTTACTGTTTCTTTTAACTTCCATAGAACCCTTCTAGAGTAGAAATTAGTTCCTTCTGAGTGCTTCCCTAATGGAATGCTGGTTAAAAAGGCAATTTTATCCTTGTTTAAGCAGTATGAAAGCTTGTTTAAAATCCTCTAAAGTATACCGTTTCAGGGCTGTGATGGAAAAATGGATGAAGGGGAATTAAAAGTACAAATTTCCAGTTATAAAATAAAAAAATTATTGGGGATGTAGTGTACAGCATGGTGACTATATATAGCTTCGGGAGGACTTTTGCGTTCAAGTTCATGACTATTTTCTCAAGTTAAAATTTCTGGTACACTAATTATGATTTATTTAGCACAATAAGACTAGACTCTGGCCCACACACATAGCACCAGACACAGCCACTCCCAAAGCTGTTAGAAAACACCAGATCCAGGGCGTTCCTTTATTTCTAACAATTCTTGGAAAAACATTGAGTAACTCATCAGCTCCCTTCTAACTCTTCCACCTTTCCATCTTGTGCCAGGTCCATCTGGCTTCCTATGGCCAAAACAGCATCTTGAGAAGACTGCCCTAGAACATACCAGAATGAATACACAGAATGGTGAAGCCCCTTCAGAGGCAATCAGATGATTTTCTGGAACAGAAAATAACCAGAATCTTTTGTTTGACCCTGTGTAGTAAATATTCCCCACTCCTAACATTTGCCCCCATCGCCTATGCAGCAGCATGGCTGCCTGATTCTAATTCCCACACTGTCACCTCACTGATCCTTATGGTCTGTAAGTCTGTAAGCACGCAGCCCACCCAGAGATCATTTGCAGCAGCTCACAGACCAGGGTGCAGAACAGAGCAGGCTCCACTTCATGGTGTCTGTATGTGCCAACAAAATCATCCCTTGATGCACGCAGGCTGCCCACCATACTACATTTAAATTTGGACTGAAGCAGGTCTGAGTGCCCTGGCTGAATAGCTCTGTTGGTTAGAATATCAGCCCAAAGCACAGGGGTTCGATCCCCGGTCAGATCACATACAAGGATGAATGGATGTTCCTGTCTTTCTCTCTCTCTTCCCCTTTCTCTCTGGGTAAAATAAACAAAGAAAAATTTAAAATATAATAAAATAAATTAAAACAAAACGGTATGCGTGATTTCTTATCTGACCCTCCAACAGGCGGCTCAAATTACATCACCCTTGCAAGAAGCTGCAGACCAGAGAGATAGCCACTAGGGGATGTGCTACTAACATTTGTCAGAGCCAGAGGCCTCAGGTCCTAAAGTTTTCTAGTATATGTGGCATGATTTACCAAACTATTTTATTCCTCTATAAAGAAATAGAAAGCAATAATAATGGGCAGACTCCAGGTAAGGAAAAAAATTTGTTTCACTTTCATTTGCTTTTGGAAAGAAACTGAATTTAACATTGTCCAGCAGTATTGAAACTGGGTGGGGTTAGGTGTCAAGATACCCTACATCAATCCTTCTCAAGAAAGCCACCAGAATGGCCCTCTGATCCTGCAATGTAGGGCACAGGGCATTCTCTGTCCATGAAGGAGTTGGAATCTTTTTAGGGCTATCCAAACAAAACAGTTCAGTAAGGAAGAACCAAATGGCTTCTTTTTTTTTTATTGGAATTTTTATAGAGATAACTGGAGATTCACATGCATTTGTGATAAATAATTCTAAGACATCTCATGTATGCTTTGTTCAGTTTCCTCCAATGGTAACTTTTTTTCAAAACTATGGTATAAAATAACAACCAGGATACTAACATTGATACAACCCACTGATCTTATTTATTTATATTACTTAGATTTCCTCAAATTTATTTGCACTTGTGTGTGTGTTTAGTTCTATGCAATTTTATCACCTGTATGTTCACGCACCACCCCCCTATTCAATACCTGGGGCCTGTCCACCACTACAAGCAACCCTCATGTTGTCCTTTTATGTACATGCCCACTTTTCTCCCAAGCCCTGCTAACCACTAATCTGTCCGCTACTTCTCAGACTGTCATTTCAAAAATATTATATGAATGGAATAATACAGTATGTAACTTTACAGGATTGGATTTTTTTACTTAGTATAATTCCTTAAAGATTCATCCAGCCCCAGGATTCTTAACAAATTTATCCTTTTTTCAGAATTTTTCTCTGCTTGTCTCTCAATCATTTCCAAAGTTTATAGTTGTGCTTCAGAGAAGAGCACAGAGAAAATGGATTCGACACCTTGACCACTTCCCTTGAAAGCCTACAGAGGACTAAGCAAGGATATGGATTCCAGATTGAAGGTCTATGAGTTGGAAGAGTCACTATAATTGTGTTTATATAGGAGGCTGTGCCCACACATTGAAGGAATTTCACTGAGTAAAGAAAGAAACTAGAAGTGACCCAATGATGTAATAATACTAGGATAGATTTGTGGATCAAGAGAGCAGTGTGGAATCATTAGTTAAATGAAAGAGGAGGGTATCGCATTTAATGAGTTATGAACTTCAATAACTGTTACTATATACTGCTTCACCATTTACAAATAGGGGAACTGAAGTTCAAGGAGGTCCATTAATAGCCTCTAAGAAGTAGAGTTGGGCTCGGAAGCTCAGTCTGTCTGTCCCTAGAATGAAGGCCTCTTCCAATACACCTCCCCATCTCCAATAAATGGGTCCAGACTCTTATAATTGAAATAAGGAGAACATACATCCTACAAGTAAAGCTAATTGATTTGGTTTCTCATTTGCAGTGGTAGAGAAGCATCTAGGCTAAAACCAGGAAAGGTGTTGACCAAAGACTCCAGGCATGAGGAAACTTAAGTTTTCTTTAAAAGAGCAGAGATGAAGCAATCTATCTACTTGACCACTATCACCCAGGGGTCCCTCTTCTCACCCTCCCTATCGCAGCCTCATTTCTTCAGAGGCACATTTTGGGCCAAGTCTGGGCATGGCACGTGATTATCCTCACTGTCCCCCTGCCAGCTCTGCCCACCCTTTGTGAGGATTCCTCAATTTGGTGTAAGCAAATGTAGGTAAATAAATGTGGTTGGAAGAAAGCTAGCTGGGGTGGTGTTGCCATGAGGATACGATGACTTTGATGCAAATACATATATACAGCCTAGTGGGAAGGTAGGAGGAGCTTGGTCTTATAAGATCATTTGTTCCTCATAGTTAACCCCTGAAAAAGGCTAAGATGCAATGAGACAAATTCTCCTTCATACTCCTCTCCACTATGCCCAAATAGAGACATTTATTAGAAGTAAATTTTAAAGTTCTAAATCTCCTCCATCCTAGAGGGAAAAATATGTGTGTAGCTGGTGCACTCTGTAATAATGGCTATAATTAATCTGAGGAGGTTCTGTGCAATTTGAAATGCAACAGACAGGAGCTCTGGCTTCTCCTAGGCTTTGTGGCCTTTGGCTGCAGGTTCGAAGGTGATGATACAGAAAAATCCAAGACCCACTTTCATCGGCTCCACTGTTACAACTTTGTCTACAATGTCTTGTGGATGTCAACTTTTAGGGAAATGTTACGTCTTAAAAACTAACTCTTCCAGTTTGGTTATTAATCTCTTATGGAAATTAAAGATGAAAAACACATTTCTTTTTGTGTTTAATAACCTTAGGAACTCAAAGTTCAATTTGTCTAATAAATGCCTTAGGAACTCAAAGTTCAATCAATGCTTCCAGTCTCCTGAAATTAAATTATCTTTCTTTCATGAGCTAGCTAAAGATGATTTAAGCAGATGGAATAATTTGGCTTAGTGTTATTGACCAAATGGCATTATCATCAATGTAACTTCTCTCCTGTGTTATTTATTTCAATAACAACCTGGATTGCTGAAAACAACAACATTATTCCAGTAAAGATTGTGTTTTTAGAAGATTCCCACTTATCCTTTGAATAAAAGTGTAAACGTTGAGTCCAGTAGCTTTCCTCAACTAAAAAGTAGGTGTGGTTGGTCATATATTCTAAAGCAGGAGTGTCCAATATGATAGCCATTAGTTCCATGTGGATACTGAGCACGAGGAATTTTCAGGCTTATCTTATTGTAATTAACTTGAATAGCCAAAGGCAGCTTGTGGCTACCATAGTTGATAGCATAATTCTGGAGCAATGGTTTTTAAGCCTTTAGTCTTCATCAGAACCACCAAAAACCTTCTCAGCTCTGATTCAATAGATCTGGAGTAGGGCCGAAGGCTTTGCCTCTTTACAAGCCCAGGTGATTCGCATGCCGCTTGTCCATGGGTCTTACTCTGAGAAGCACTGTTCTCTAAAGGGTCAAGTCCTTGGAAGTCACCATAGAGCCTAACATTTGTCCTTTGCCCTGCAGACTCACTATAAAGTGAATAAAGTTGGCTCCAGGGCCCTCACTTCATGGTCCCTTTGGAGACTTGAGAGGGTCTTTAGCAATGTGTTCACACATGTCATTATTTGTTAAATTGGTAAAACCTGTGACCACCATCTGACAAACTCTTCATCCCATTCCCCCTCTTGTTGGCTGATGTGGAGAGGCTAATCACATTTTGCAGATGGTGCTAAGGGGGAGATTGATTAGGCCTCCATTTAACTGCCTAAGTGGGGTATATTTTTGTGGTTTCCAGTCACATATAGGCATAGAGTTACTATACCTGGTTCTGGTATAAGAACTGCATCAAAAATGCTCCCACCACCCATTCTGTTGACCTGCTGGCACTGAGGAGAAGATTCAATCCTAGGGTAGCTGTCTTTAGACTCTCCATAGCACAAAATAGAAGAATGTGGGTCATGGGGGAAAAACAAGGTTTGAAATAGAATCTGTGGGATGTTTTCAATCATCAAACATTTATAATTGTAACTAGAGGATTCAGCTCCTTATAGGCACCTAGTTAAAACAGAAGCTCACTCCCATAGAAATGAGCTTGATTCAGCTAAAACCACATAAGCGAGCCATTTATTTTTGTCATTCTATCTTTTTGAAAAGGGAAAGATGTTTTGATAAAGTTTGAACACACTTTTTTATTTGCAATTTGACAAGAGGTTTAAAAATGTATCACTAAAATAAGTGAAAAATTACAGAGTCCCAACTTAGATATTTACTTTGGCCATCATTAAATTGATTGAATCCAGCTAAAAATAAATGGAATATAACACAAAAGTCATAAAGATGAGCAATGTAATCAGTAGATAGTATTCTGATATTGAAAAGTTGTAGCAATTTATTTTTATATTAACCAAAAGTAGTAACTTACTAAGAGGAAGCAATACATGTTGAATGAAAGTAAAGATAGGCTCTTTGGGTTGTTTGATATCCAATTAATAAAGAAGAGGAAGTCTTACTGCAATGAGCGAACATTGAACTCCTACTGATTTGTCACAAACCATTAACAACAACAACCTAAAATTCATAAGAAGCCACGAAATGAGAGCCTTTGGGACGAGGACAGTTTATGAATGTTACCAACTCAAAAACTTTTCAGAAATTAATTAGTGTACAATAAAAGTGGAAAGGTCCTTAAATCTTATAGTTATTGTAAGAAAAAACTCAACAGATATTTTCCCAAATTTAACAATAACCTTAAAAGTTTACAAGGAACAAATTGGGAAACTAAACAATCATTTTTTGTAAACTATAAATAATTTTAAAAAACCTTCAGTCAGTAATGCTAGAAGAAAGATGGAATTATCTTCCTAGCCTTGTTATTGGAAAATATTACAAAATTTCCATCTGAACAGAGTGAGGTAAAAAACAAACAACGAAACAAAAACTAGGAGAAACAAATAGTAGTTAAGAGAGGATAACCAGAGAATTATTAATTAATATGTTATTTTTATGGATTTTTGTGATGTTTGCAGTGTTACATTTTAAATGTAATGATTTTAAATTCAAAAATATATTATTTGTCTTATCATTCTAAATATTCATTTGTGTTTACATTTTTTTTTCTTCAAAAGGGCCCATAAATTGTGAAAGCTTTAGGCTCTACACACCTGACTTTACCCCTGCCTTCTCTAAGTCTTTATGAAGTGAACTTAAATGGAGTTTCCTTAAGCAAACGCACTTGGGAAATGCTTTCTTCACAATGGTGTGCACCCTGCCATACATTGTAGATGCTTAATAAAAACTTGTTAAAGAGTAAATAGAGGGCCTGACCTGTGGTGGCACAGTGGATAAAATGTCAACCTGGAACACTGAGGTCACTGGTTCAAAACCCTGGGCTTGCCTGGTCAAGGCACATATGGGAGTTGATGTTTCCTGCTCCTCTTCCCCTTTTCTCTCTCTCCTTTCTCTCTAAAAATGAATAAACAAAATCTAAAAAAAAAAAAAAAAGAGTAGATAGAGAGTAAAGTCCATGGGTGAATAATGGCCAGCAATGACATGAGACAGAGCTACATGGCTGGTGGAGGCACTAGGAGACAGGTCAGGAGGAATGCGTTTTTTTACACCCCCATTTTGCTTTTTGGCAGTAACTCAGGTTTATTGGTATTACAAAAGGCACTTGCTAAATTCTGAAGGTCTGAAGGTGTATATGACAGCCCCATGGAGGGGGCTAAGTTCAAATGAGAGAACAAATCCATATGAAATAGTGCCATTGGGGTGCTGAGGTAGCCTGATGGACATCTGAGGAGAGAGACCACTGGGGGCCAGTGCAGTTGGGACAAGTTTACAGAAAGATAGCTCTAAAGGAAAGGTCAGGGAAGAGTTAAAGGGGCAGGGGTGCAGGTGGGAACCACACACCTGCTTGAAAAGGGACAGAAGGCAGACCAGGTGGTGTGAATAAGGTTGTCAGACAGGAAAGTCCTGATGGGGAAGCTAGGAGCTACTTCAGGAAAATCAACCATGAAGGCCAAGAATACCAGATAGGGGGGCGTGGCACCATCTAAGCTAAAAGAGTTCTGTATGTGGAAGAAGAGTGTCCAGTGGGGTGCAGAATACCTTGGCCCCATGGCACAGAGGACAGCTTGGAAAGAGGGCCTCCAGGAAAGGAAACCAGCCCATAGGTGACTCCACCGGCTCAGGAGCGAGGGAACAACAGGTCTGGGCTGAGGAGGTGGAGACATAGCAAAGGAGGATAAGCTGAGCCATAGCGCAGAAGAGAGGGGTTTGGGGCTTGTTGTGTTGTGCTTAAACGTTTATTGAATGCCTAGTGTGCAGCCCATGCTTTTTCATGGACTATTTAATCGTCCAACTAACCTAGAAAACTGCAAGCCACTATCCTCGTGACACATGTAAGGAATGCAGGGCTCGAGCTCAGGGGGTCCCGGTGGTGCACACGCTGTTCTCCAGATCAGGCTCTCGCAACGCATCACCCCGCCCTGAGGAGGAACCAGGTGGAGGGGTGCAGTGTGAAAACGGAGAAGGGCCTGCGGGGAAGGAGTCGTGTGAGGCAGCCGTTTTAACCGAAATCCTTTGGAGGAATTGAATTTTATTTGAACAGCTGGAGGACAGCTTCTTTCTCCTTGTTCTCCCAGACTGACAGTATTTTGAGGCCTGGGACTGGGGAGAATCAGTCCGCAGCTGTCTCCGACATTTAAAAATCTGTTCCCGGCTCGAATTAAGTGGAGTCTTCACTCTTGGATATGAAAGTGATTAAAAAAAAAGTTGTAGAAAGCAGTTTATTTCAGCTTTTCCTCGGTGTTGCAACTGACCTTCTAAATAAAAATGTGCAATATAAACAGGCCTCCTTGTCTCCAGTGGAGATAAAGTCCAGGGCTGCCAAAGTTCCACATGTCTCATCATATCTAACCCGGGAGGGGTGTTGCTCTGCATTTCTCCCTCAAAGGCTGAGCAGGCCACAGTCACAGTTGTGGTTAAGCTAATACAATGTGATAATAACACTGCTTCCACGTTATGTGTTCTCTATTTTCTCCAATTGTTTGAAGCCTGATTCTGGGTGGAAATCCAATTACTGGGGTATGTTCAGGAGAGGGTACTTCTCCTGCTAATAAATTAAAGAAAGCATATTTATGTATTTCCACAGTGTACATTTTAACAAAGATATGGAAATTTCTTTCAATATTTCTTGACAAGCACTTTTAACATCTTATATTCATCTTTCAAAGACAACTCACTACAGCTGCAAAACACCCTCCTCTGACGAAAACCAAACATGCTGGTCACTTTAGAATTCACTCTTGCTATGGAAACTGTGAACATTAAAGAAACACACCAAAAAGTGCTACTACAACAAGAAGCTGATTTTAAAGACCCTATAAGCATTCTTTAAAGTTTGAGAAAATGATATTAAAATTAAAAGTAACAGGTGAATTCTTTTTATTGATTTTAATTTATTGTGTTTACCTAGATTCTAGTGTTGCACCAAATGCATCCCCCTCCCCTATATTCCCCTCAACATCTCCCTTGCCCCCCTCCCCATAGCGCCCTCCCTCTTTCCCTTCAGATTTATCCCATCCTATCATCCCCTTTCCTCTGTTCTCTTTTCCTCTGGTCCCTTTGATCTCTCCTCTGTCTCAATTCCCTTCCTTATTTCACATTGTTCATTGGATTTTTCAAATGAGTGAGATCATAGATATTTTTCTTTTTTTTGCCTGGCTTATTTCACTTAACATAATAGTTTCCAGGTCCATCCATGTTGTCGCAAAAGGTAATATTTCCTACTTTTTCATGGCCCCACATTATTCCGTTGTGTATATGTACCACAGCTTTTTAATTCACTTGCCCACTGATGGACACTTGGGCTGTCTCCAGATCTTCACTATTGTGAACAATGCTGCAATAAACATGGGTGTGCATTACTACTTTTGGAACAGTTCTATGGTGTTCTTGGGGTACATTCCTAAAAGTGGGATAGCTGGGTCAAAAAGCAGTTCGATTTTTAACTTTTTGAGTAATCTCCATACTGTTTTCCACAGTGGCTGCACCAGTCTACATTCCCACCAGCAGTGCAGGTGGGTTCCCTATTCTCCACATCCTCACCAGCACTTATTCTGTGTTGTTTTGTTAATGAGCGCCATTCTGACTGGTGTGAGGTGATATCTCATTGTGGTTTTAATTTGCATTTCTCTAATGATTAGTGATGTTGAGCACTTTTTCATATGCCTATTGGCCATCTGTATGTCCTCTTTGGAGAAGCGTCTATTCACTTCTTTTGCCCATTTTTGATTGGATTGTTTACCTTCCTGGTGTTGAGTTTTACAAGCTCTTTATAAATTTTGGTTATTAACCACTTATCCTTATCAGACGTATTATCAAATATGTTCTCCCATTGTGTGGTTTGTCTTTTTATTCTGTTCATATTGTCTTTGGCTGTGCAAAAGCTTTTTAGTTTGATATAGTCCCATTTATTTATCCTGTCCTTTATTTCACTTGCCTGTGAAGATAAATCAGCAAATATATTGCTGCGAGAGATGTCGGAGAGCTTACTGCCTATGTTTTCTTCTAAGATGCTTATGGCTTCACGGCTTACCTTTAAGTCTTTTATCCATTTTGAGTTTATTTTTGTGAATGGTATAAGTTGGTGGTCTAGTTTTATTTTTTTGCAGGTAGCTGTCCAATTTTCCCAACACCATTTGTGGAAGAGGCTGTCTTTACTCCATTGTATTTCCTTACCTCCTTTGTCAAATATCAGTTGTCCATAAAGGTGTGGGGTTATTTCTGGGTTCTCTGTTCTGTTCCATTAATCTACATATATGCCTGTTCTTATGCCAGTACCAGGCTGTTTTGAGTACAATGGCCTTGTAGTATAACTTGATATCAGAAAGTGTGATACCTCCCACTTTATTCTTCCTTTTCAAGATTGCTGAGGCTATTCGTGTTCTTTTTTGGTTTCATATAAACTTTTGGAATATGTGTTCTATATCTTTGAAGTATGTCATTGGTATTTTAATTGGTACTGCATTGAATTTATAGATTGCTTTGGGTAATATAGATATTTTAATGATGTTTATTGTTCCTAACCATGAGCACAGTATATGCTTCCACTTGTTTGTATCTTCCTTGATTTCTTTTATCAATATTTTATAATTTTTTGAGTACAAGTCTTTAATCTCCTTGGTTAAATTTACTCCTAAGTACTTTATTTTTTTTTGTTGCAATAGTGAAGGGAATTGTTTCCTAATTTCTCTTTCTGACAGTTCATTGTTGGTGCATAAAAATGCCTCTGATTTCTGAGTATTAATTTTACATCCTGCCACATTGCTGAATTCATTTATTAGGTCCAGTAGTTTTTTGACTGAGACTTTAGGGTTTTCTATATACAATATCATATCATCCGCAAATAATGATAGTTTTACTTCTTCTTTTCCAATTTGGATGCCTTTTATTTCTTCTTTTTGTCTGATTGCTGTGGCTATGACTTCTAGAACTATGTTGAATAAGAGTGGTGAAAGGGGGCACCCCTGCCTTGTTCCTGATCTTAAGGGGATGGCTTTTAATTTTTGCCCATTGAGTATGATGTTGGCTGTGGGTTTCTCATAGATGGCCCTTATCATGTTGAGGTATGTTCCTTGTATTCCCACTTTGCTGAGAGTTTTTATCATGAGTGGGTGCTAAATTTTATCAAATGCTTTTTCTGCATCTATTGAAATTATCATGTGGTTTTTCTTCTTGTTGTTGTTTATGTGATCAATCACATTGATTGATTTGTGAATATTGTACCAGTCTTGCCTCCCCAGAATAAATCCCACTTGATCATGATATATGATTTTTTAAATATATTGCTAGATTCGTTTTGCTAATATTTTGTTGAGGATTTTAGCATCTAAATTCATCAGAGATATTGGCCTATAATTTTTTTCTTTGTGTTGTCTCTGCCTGGTTTTGGAATCAGAATTATGCTTGCCTCATAAAAGGAGCTTGGAAGTCTTCCTTTCTCTTCAGTTTTTTTGAAATACCTTGAGAAAGATAGGAGTTAGTTCTTTTTTGAATATTTGGTAGAATTCACTTGTGAAGCCATCAGGCCCAGGACTTTTCTTTGTTGGGAGTTTTTTGATAACTGTTTTAATCTCATTTGTTGTAATCAATCTGTTTAGGTCTTCTGATTCTTCCAGATTGATTTTTGAAAGAGTATATGTTTCAAGAAATTTGTCCATTTTATCTAGGTTGTCTAATTTTTTGGCAAACAGTTCTTCATAGTATTTTCTTATAATCCTTTGTATTTCTGTTGTGTCAGTTGTGATTTATTTACTCTTATTTCTAATTTTATTTATGTTAGTCCTCTCTTTTTTTTTCTTGGTGAGTCTGGTTAACGGTTCATTGATCTTGTTTACAATTTCAAAGAACCAGCTCCTGGTTTTATTGATCCTCTGTCTTGTTTCTTTAGGCTCTATATAATTTATTTTCTCTCTAATTTTTATTATTTCCTTCCTTCTACTACATTTGGGCTTTACTTGCTGTTCTTTTTCTAGTTCTTTTAGATGCAGGGCTAAGTTGTTTATTTGAGCTTTTTCTAGCTTCTTAAGGTATGCCTGTAATGTTATGAACTTCCCTCTCAGGACTGCTTTTTCTGGGTCCCATAAATATTGCGTTGTTTATGCTCATTTTCATTTGTTTCTAGAATTTTTTATTTCTTCTTTAATCTCATTGTTAACCCATTCATTATTTAATAACATGCTATTTAGTTTCCAAGTGTTTGATTGTTCTTCAGTTTTTCTGTTGAAGTTGATTTCTAGTTTCATGCCATTGTGATCAGAGAAAATGCTTGATATGATTTCAATCTTCTTAAATTTGTTGACATCACTTTTGTGCCCTAATATACGATCTATTCTAGAGAATGTACCATGAGCACTTTGTTTGAATATGTTCTCCATTCCATTTTCTCTCTCTTCTCCTTCTGATATGCCTATTATTCTTATGTTTCTCTTTTTGATGGAGTCAGACAATTCCTGTAGGGCTTTCTCATTTTTTTCAATTTTTGAGTCTTTATATCCAACAAAGTCTGCTTTATATATTTTAGTGCTCCTATATTAGGTGCGTAGATAATTATAATGGTTATATCTTTCTGTTGGATTGCTCCCTTTATCATTATGTAGTGACCTTCTTTATCTCTTACTATAGCCTTTTTTTAAAAGTCTATTTTGTCTGATATAAGTATTGCTACCCCAGTTTTTTTTTCATTTCCACTTGCATGAAATAGTTTTTTCCATCCTCTTACCTTTGATCTATGTGCATCTTTTGTTTTGAACTGTGTCTCTTGTAGACAGCATATGTATGGGCCCTGTTTTCTTATCCACACAGCTACCCTATGTCTTTTGATTGGATCATTTAATCCATTTACATTTAAGGTTATTTTTGATATGTAGTTGTTTATTGCCATTTTATTCTTTAAAGCTGTATTCCTCTTTTGCTATATTTTTCCCCCTTTTGATCTGATGTTTTAGGGTGAAAGGTTCTGAAGATACCTATTAAATCGAGTTGATCTAGTGTCACCTTTAAGTCTGCTTTTTGTTAATTTTCTTTCTTGAGGATCTATCTAGTGATGTTAGTGGAGTATTAAAATCCCCAACTATTATAACACTACTGTTGATCTCGCCCTTATTCTCTCTGTTGTGCCTCTAGTTGCCAGGCTTCTAATCTATGTCACTAATTCTCTCTTCTATCAGGCCTGTTCTATTAGCTAAGCTTGTTACCTCATTTTTCAGTTCATGAATTGAGTTTTTCATTTCTGTTTGATTTCTTTTCATAGTTTCAATTTTTTGGTAATATATTCTTTCTGTTCATTGAGTTGTTTTTTGAGCTCCCAAAATTGCCTTTCTGTGCTTTCTTGTATATCTCTGAGTATTTTTAGGATTTCTATTTTGAATTCTCTGTTATTTAACTGCAAGGTTTCCAATCTATTGAATTTTTTTTCTATAGATTTTTTCTCATCTATCTGTGCTACATCTCTGACTTTTGTATCCATGATATTTGATTTCCTTGTCCTTAATGACACCTGAGGGTGGTTTTTTTTTTTTTTTCTTTTTTTTTTTTAAATAATTTTATTTTTTTAATGGGGTGACATCAATAAATCAGGATACATATATTCAAAGATAACAAGTCCAGGGTATCTTGTCGTTCAATGATGATGCATACCCGTCACCCAAAGTCAGATTGTCCTCTGTCACCTTCTATCTTGTTTTCTTTGTGCCCCTCCCCCTCCCCCTTTCCCTCCCCCATTACCCCCTCACCCCCGTAACCACCACACTCTTATCAATGTCTCTTAGTTTCACTTTTATGTCCCACCTACGTATGGAATAATGCACTTCCTGGTTTTTTCTGATTTACTTATTTCACTTCGTATCATGTTATCAAGATCCCACCATTTTGCTGTAAATGTTCCGATGTCATCATTTCTTATGGCTGAGTAGTATTCCATAGTGTATATGTGCCACATCTTCTTTATCCAGTCATCTATTGATGGGCTTTTTGGTTGTTTCCATGTCCTGGCCACTGTGAACAATGCTGCAATAAACATGGGGCTGCATGTGTCTTTACGTATCAATGTTTCTGAGTTTTGGGGGTATATACCCAGTAGAGGGATTGCTGGGTCATAAGGTAGTTCTATTTTCAGTTTTTTGAGGAACCACCATACTTTCTTCCATAATGGTTGTACTACTTTACATTCCCACCAACAGTGTATGAGGGTTCCTTTTTCTCCACAGCCTCTCCAACATTTGCTATTACCTGTCTTGCTAATAATAGCTAATCGAACAGGTGTGAGGTGGTATCTCATTGCTGTTTTGATTTGCATTTCTCTAATAGCTAAAGAAGATGAGCATCTTTTCATATATCTGTTGGCCATTTGTATTTCTTCCTGGGAGAAGTGTCTGTTCATATCCTCTTCCCATTTTTTTATGGGATTGTTTGTTTGTTTGTTGTTGAGTTTTATGAGTTCTTTGTATACTTTGGATATTAGGCCCTTATCTAGCTGTTGTTTGAAAATATCATTTCCCATTTAGTTGGCTTTCTGTTTATTTTGTTATCAGTTTCTCTTGCTGAGCAAAAACTTCTTAGTCTGATGTAGTCCCATTCATTAATTTTTGCCTTCACTTCTCTTGCCATTGGAGTCAAATTCATAAAATGCTCTTTAAAACCCAGGTCCATGAGTTGAGTACCTATGTCTTCTTCTATGTACTTAATTGTTTCAGGTCTTATGTTTAGATCTTTGATCCATTTTGAGTTAATTTTTGTACAGGGGGAGAGACTGTAGTCCAGTTTCATTCTTTTGCATGTGGCTTTCCAGTTTTCCCAGCACCATTTATTGAAGAGGCTTTCTTTTCTCCATTGTGTGTTGTTGGCCCCTTTATCAAAAATTATTTGACTATATATATGTGGTTTTATTTCTGGACTTTCTATTCTGTTCCATTGGTCTGAGTGTCTATTTTTCTGCCAATACCATGCTGTTTTGATTGTCGTGGCCCTATAATAGAGTTTGAAGTCAGGTATTGTAATGCCCCCAGCTTCATTCTTTTTCTTTAGGATTGCTTTGGCTATTCGGGGTTTTTTATAGTTCCATATAAATCTGATGATTTTTTGCTCCATTTCTTTAAAAAACGTCATTGGAAGTTTGATGGGAATAGCATTGAATTTGTATATTGCTTTGGGTAATATAGCCATCTTGATTATATTTATTCTTCCTAGCCAAGAACAAGGTATATTCTTCCATCTCATTATATCTTTTTCAATTTCCCTTAACAATGGTTTATAGTTTTCATTATATAAGTCCTTTACATTCTTTGTTATGTTTATTCCTAAGTATTTTATTTTTTTTGTTGCAATCGTGAAGGGGATTATTCTTTTGAGTTCCTTCTCAGTTGTTTCATTGTTGGCATATAGAAAGGCTATTGACTTCTGAATGTTAATTTTGTATCCTGTGACCTTACTGTATTGGCTTATTGTTTCTAGTAGTCTTTTTGTGGATTCTTTGGGGTTTTCGATGTATAGGATCATATCATCTGCAAAAAGTGATACCTTTACTTCTTCTTTTCCGATATGGATGCCTTTTATTTCTTTGTCTTGTCTGATTGCTCTGGCTAGAACCTCTAGTACCACATTAAATAAGAGTGGAGAGAGTGGACAACCCTGTCTTGTTCCTGATTTAAGGGGGAAAGCCTTCAGTTTAGTGCCATTTAACGTGATGTTAGCTGATGGTTTATCATATATGGCCTTTATCATGTTGAGATATTTTCCTTCTATACCCATTTTGTTGAGAGTCTTAAACATAAAATTGTGTTGTATTTTATCAAAAGCCTTTTCTGCATCTATTGATAAGATCATGTGGTTTTTGTTCTTTGTTTTGTTGATATGGTGTATTACGTTAACCGTTTTACGTATGTTGAACCATCCTTGAGATTCTGGGATGAATCCCACTTGATCATGATGTATTATTTTTTTAATATGTTGTTGTATTCGATTTGCTAGTATTTTGTTTAGTATTTTAGCATCTGTATTCATTAGAGATATTGGTCTGTAGTTTTCTTTTTTTGTGCCATCCTTGCCTGGTTTTGGTATGAGGGTTATGTTGGCCTCATAAAATGTGTTTGGAAGTATTGCTTCTTCTTCAATTTTTTGGAAGACTTTGAGTAGAATAGGAACCAAGTCTTCTTTGAATGTTTGATAAAATTCGCTGGTATAGCCGTCAGGGCCTGGACTTTTATTTTTGGGGAGGTTTTTAATGGTTTTTTCTATTTCTTCTCTACTGATAGGTCTGTTTAGGCTTTCTGCTTCTTCTTGACTCAGTCTAGGAAGGTTGTATTGTTCTAGGAATTTATCCATTTCTTCTAGGTTGTTGAATTTAGTGGCATAAAGTTTTTCATAGTATTCTACAATAATTCTTTGTATATCTACGGTGTCCGTGGTGATTTCTCCTCTTTCATTTTGGATTTTGTTTATATGAGTTCTTTCTCTTTTTTCCTTGGTAAGTCTTGCCAAGGGTTTGTCAATTTTATTGATCTTTTCAAAGAACCAGCTCCTTGTTCTATTAATTTTTTCTATAGTTTTTCTGTTCTCTAATTCATTTATTTCTGCTCTGATTTTTATTATCTCCTTTCTTCGGCTGCTTTTGGGTTGTCTTTGTTCTTCTTTTTCTAGTTCCTTAAGGTGGGAAGTTAAGTGGCTCACTTGGGCTCTCTCTTGTTTGTTCATATATGCCTGAAGTGATATGAACTTCCTTCTTATCACTGCTTTTGCTGCATCCCATAGATTCTGATATGTCGTATTGTCATTTTCATTAGTCTGTATAAATCTTTTGATCTCTGCACTTATTTCTTCTTTGACCCATTCATTTTTTAAAAGTATGTTGTTTAGTTTCCACATTTTTGTGGGATTTTTTTCCTCTTTTTTGCAGTTGAATTCTAGTTTCAAGGCTTTATGATCAGAAAATATGCTTGGTACAACTTCGATTTTTCTGAATTTGCTGATGTTGTTTTTGTGGCCCAACATATGGTCAATTCTTGAGAATGATCCATGTACACTGGAGAAAAATGTATACTCACTCACTTTGGGATGAAATGTCCTGTACATGTCTATCATATCCAGGTGCTCTAGTGTTTTGTTTAAGGCCACTATGTCTTTGTTGATTCTCTGTTTGGATGACCGATCTAGAGCCGTCAGCGGTGTATTGAGGTCTCCAAGTATGATTGTATTTTTGTCAGTTTTTGTTTTAAGGTCAATAAGCAGCTGTCTTATATATTTTGGTGCTCCTTGGTTTGGTGCATATATATTAAGAATTGTTATGTCTTCTTGATTCAGTGTCCCCTTAGACATTATGAAATGGCCATTTTTATCTCTGAGTACTTTTTCTGTCTTGTAGTCAGCATTATCCGATATGAGTATTGCTACACCTGCTTTTTTTTGGATGTTATTTGCTTAGAGTATTGTTTTCCAGCCTTTCACTTTGAATTTGTTTTTATCCTTGTTACTTAGATGAGTTTCCTGTAGGCAGCATATAGTTGGATTTTCTTTTTTAATCCATTCTGCTACTCTGTGCCTTTTTATTGGTGAGTTTAATCCGTTTACATTTAGTGTAATTATTGATACTTGTGAGTTCCCTATTGCCATTTTATAGATTGCTTTCTGTTAGTTTTGTGTCTTGTTTGATCCTTCTCTTTCGTTTTTCTATCTTTTGTTTTTATTTGGTTGTATTCCATACATCTTTCCTCTGTTGCTATCTTTTTTATCTCATGTGCTTCTGTGGTGGTTTTTTCAATGGTGGTTACCTTTGAGTAATGAAAAGGGTCCCTACCATGTTCATTGTAGCAAACTATTTTGTGAGTACTTTTGCACTCCATCATCCTTTGCTACTGTTAATCTCCATCTTCTCCCCCTTTTTCTTTTTGTTGTTGTCACAGTTTAAATTTGGTTTTATTGTGTTCTTCTTGGAGCTTTTACTTGTGGCTCTGTTTTTTTTTTTGTTCTTTGTATCTGATTGGAGAACCCCCTTTAGTAATTCCTGGAGTGGGGGTTTTCTGATGATAAATTCCCTCATCTTTTCTGTATCTGTGAATGTTTTTATTTCTCCTTCATATTTGAAGGATAGCTTTGATGGGTATAGTATTCGTGGCTGAAAGTTTCTCTCTTTCAGGACTTTAAATATTGGGGTCCACTCTCTTCTAGCTTGTAGAGTTTCTGCTGAGAAATCTGATGATAATCTAATGGGCCTTCCTATATATGTTGTATTCTTCTTTTCCCTGGCTGCCTTGAGAATTTTTTCTTTGCTGTTGGTTTGTGTCAATTTCATTATGATATGCCTTGGAGTAGGTTTGTTGGGGTTAAGAAAACTCGGTGTTCTGTTTGCTTCTTGAATTTGAGGCTTTAGTTCTTTCCACAGGCTTGGGAAGTTCTCATCTATTATTTGTTTGAGTATGTTCTCCATTCCATTTTCTCTCTCTTCTCCCTCTGATATACCTATTATTCTTATGTTATTCTTTTTGATGGAGTCAGATAATTCTTGTAGGGCTATCTCATTTTTTTTAATTTTTGAGTCTCTTTCTTCTTCTCTCTGTTGTGCCTCAAGTTGCTTGTCTTCTATTTCACTAATCCTCTCTTCTATCTGACCTGTTCTATTAGCTAAGCTTGTTACTTCGTTTTTCAGCTCGTGAATTGAGTTTTTCATCTCTGTTTGATTTGTTTTTATAGTTTCAATTTCTTTGGACATATATTCTTTGTGTTCATTGAGTTGTTTTCTGAGCTCCCTAAATTGCCTTTCTGTGTTTTCTTGTATATCTCGGAGAATTTTTAGGATTTCTATCTTGAATTCTCTGTCATTTAGCTCCAAGGTTTCCAATATATTAAATTTTTTCTCTATAGATTTTTCCTCATCTAGCTGTGTTACCTCTCTTTCTTTTGTATCCATGATATTCAATTTTCTCTTCCTTAATGGCATCTGAGGGTGGATTTGTTGATAGTATTAATGATATTTAATAAAGAATAAAAAGTTAAAAAAAATAAAAAATCAAAAAGAGTTGTTTTTTTTTAAAAAAATTAATAATGAAATAAAGAAAAATAAAATAATAATTTTTAAAAAAAGGAAATTATTCTCCCCTCTCCTCTCCCCTTTTTCTTGAGAAAATCTTGTGGTGAACTGTGAATTATAACAAATAATGCCTGTGATGGAGGTCCTGAATTGGGGAAAAGTAATAAAGGGGCAAAAAAAAAAAAAAGAAAAAAAAAAAAAAAGAAAAAGGGGGGCGGTATGGACCCACAAAAAGCAAATAAGGAAAAAATTTGGGTCAAGAATAAAATGATTTGCTTTTAGGTGTTGGTTGTCTAAGAGTTATGATGAGAGGAATAAGAGGAGAACAGAAAAATGGGGGCACAAATTAAAAAAATACTATTGTATTTAGTGGAACAAGAACTAGATAAAATGGAAAGCCAGGGATGGGAGCACTGCTAGTGAGTTAAAAAGGTGAAGTAAAAACCCCCAAAATGCCACAAACATAAGTTTGAGTCCCAGATAAGATAATTTGTTTGTTATTGATGTTTGAATGAGAGGAGATGTAAAGGAGAAAGGAAGAAACTAATATAGAGGGAGAAAAGAAAGAGAGAGAGAGAAAAAAAGAGGGAACCAGTAAAAGAAGAAAAAAGAAAGGAGAGAGAGAGAGTTAAGGGTTTTGGAGTGCAACCCTCATAGAGAGAAAGGAAGAGGAGAAAAAAGATAATGGGAGATGTAACACTTATGGGTAGTGTAGTTCAAGGAGAGGAGAGAGTAAGACCGGCAGAGAGTTAATCGGCCAAATTGGAGGAGGAAAAAAGTATCAAGAATGAAGATAAGAGAAACAAATGAACAAATATAATAAAATGGGATAGGTTATAAAGTCTGCAGATTATTCTTGATTTTGAGAGGTTATCTTCTTGTTTTTTCTTTTCTCTCCCTCTTCCTGGTCGGTGACTCTGTACCCCAGGTTCTGCCCCTTTGGCACGCTCAGGTAGAGGTTTGCAGTTGATAAGTCTCTATGGCAATGTCATGTATTGTGCTTTAGTCTCGTTGGGAGTCAAGGCTCATTAGCACTCATAGGCTCCGACAGTGAGAGAGTCCGTGTTCCTGGAGCCTTTCTCCTAGTCTTTCCTTCCTCAATTAGTAGCCTGAGAATCCAGCTATGGGGTTGCTGCTGCCTCTGCCTGGATAGTAAGAGGCTCAAAGAGCTGGCAACTCCCCACTCTATTTCCACTCAGCACAGGGCTCTGGGTAAGGCTCAGTCAGTCAGAGCTGCTAGCATAATCAGGCGGGCTTTCCGCCCACTCAAAGACCTCTGGCTCTGCCACTCTGTCCGGTAACACAGGCGGGCACCCACTTCCGGGGTGCTTGGAGGAAACTCTCATTCACTATCTGCTCGCGCAGACCAGGATATCCGGCCAGTAGTCTCACGCTCTGAGTGAAACCCCCATCCGCATGGAAATTTGCAGCGCTGGAATTCGCTCTCGCTCCGTCCCCGTGCGCGGCTTTTGCAAGGCGCTGGGGAGGCCCGAGATTCCACTTTTGCCCACACAAAGGCCCCTGACTCTGCCCCTCTGTGCGACAACACAGGCGCGCACTGCCGAGGCACTCGGAGAAATCGCTCACCACCTATCTGCGCGCGCACACCAGGATATGAGGCCGGCCGCGCTTCCCTGAGTGAAACCCTCACCAGCACGGAAAATCTCCACCGTTGGAATTAGTTCTCGCTCCCTCCCGTGCGCGGCTTTCCCAGGGCACTGGGGCTGCCCAGAGATTCTGCTTTCGGCCCACAGAAAGGCCTCTGACCCTGCCTCTCTGTGGGGCAACACGGACACCCACTTCTGGGGCTTAGGAAGAGATCTCTCGCCCACTAACTGCGCGCATGCCAACCAGGAGAACGGGTAATATGGCTGCCCCGCTTGTCTTTCTTTGTTTGGGTTTGGCGCGAGTGTTAGCTTGTATTGCCCGGCTTGCCACAGGAACAGTTTTTCCTCCGCTAGGATCTCCATGCCACAGCCTGGTTCGGCCCTTTGTGCCGCAGCCTGGATGTATTCACCCCCTTTGCCCGCCTCAGTTTCTATATTCACAGTTACCAGAGAAAGCCGCCCTGTTTAGGTTAGTGAGGAAGGCGGAGCATTTCTTACTCCCTATTTCCTTCAGGATTTGGTTATATATTTAGCCAATTTTTCACTCGACCATACCTTCGGGTGTATTGTGAAGCATCTGGAGGCTCCAAGTATAGGTTTTTCTGTTTCTGGTTGAAGATCTTGTTGAGTTTTGGGGGAGATTTATCGGTATCGCTTCCTACTCCGCCATTACTCTGACGTCATCCTGCCTGCCTTTGAGGGTGGTTTTTTTAATAACACTAATAAGAATTGATAAAAAATAAAATAAAATTTAAAAATTATTATTACTTCTCTTTTTTTTGAGAAAATATCGTAAAAAACTGAGAATGATATTATGCTAAATGGAACAAAAACTACCTAGAATGGAGGGCCTGAGTTGGGGAGAAGTAAGAAAAGGGGCAACGGGCGTTGGGGATGGCTCTGTGGCCTCTGCCTCAGGCGCTAGAGTGGCTCTGGTCGCAATATGGCGACACCCAGGATGGGCAGAGCATCGCCCCCTGGTGGGCAGAGCGTCGCCCCTGGTGGGCGTGCCAGGTGGATCCTGGTCGGGCGCATGCGGGAGCCTGTCTGACTGTCTCTCCCCGTTTCTAGCTTCAGAAAAATGAAAAAAAAAAAAAAAAAAAAGGAAAAGGGGCAAAAAAATAAGGTTAGGGGTCCTGGCCAGTTGGCTCAGTGGTGGAGCGTCGGCTTGGCGTGCGGAAGTCCCGGGTTTGATTCCCGACCAGGGCACACAGGAGAAGTGCCCATCTGCTTCTCCACCCTTCCCCCTCTCCTTCCTCTCTGTCTCTCTCTTCCCCTCCTGCAGCCAAGGCTCCATTGGAGCAAAGATTGCCCAGGCACTGGGGATGGCTCTATGGCCTGTGCCTCAGGTGCTAGAGTGGCTTTGGTCACAACAGAGCGAAGCCCCAGATGGGCATGCCAGGTGGATCCCAGTCGGGCACATGCGGGAGTCTGTCTGACTGCCTCCCTGTTTCCAGCTTCAGAAAAATACAAAAAAAAATAATAATAAGGTTAGGACTCACAAAATGCTAAAAGAAAAAAATTTGGATCAAGAATAAAATAATTTGCTTGTAAATGATGGTCGAATGAGAGATATAGAAAAAGAAACAAGAAGAAAACAAGAAAAAGAAAAAAATACTATTGTATTAAGTGGAACAAAAAGTACATAGAATGGAGAGCCGGGGTTGGAGGGAATGCTAATGATTTAAAAAGTGAAGTAAAAAGCACACAAAATGCCACAAAGAAAAATTTTAATCCAAAATATAATAATTTGTTTGTGAGTGAGAATCAAATGAAAGCAAAAGTGAAAGAGAAAAGAAGTAACCAAGAGAGATGGAGAAAAAAGAAAAGAAAAAGAAAAAAAAAGAATAGGAAATGTAATACCTATGGATAATGAAGTTCAAGATGAAGAGAAAAGAATAAGATGAAAAGAGGATAAAAGGACCAAGTTGGAAGAAAAAAAATAAAGATAAATAATGAAAGAAAAAAACAGTGGAAAAAGTTATAAAGACTGTGGATTATTCTTGATTTTGAGAGGTTATCTCCTTCCTTTTTCCTTCTTCTCTCTCTTTTTGGTTAGTGGCACTGTACCCCAAGCTCTGCCCCTATGGCATGCTTAGGTAGAGATTTGCAGTTGATGTGTCACAATGATGTATACTAGGCCTCAGTCTCGTTGGTAGGCAGGGCTTTTTAGTGTTTGCAGGCTCCAACAATGGGAGAGTTCATTTTCCCGGAGCCTCTTTCCAAATCTGTCCTTCCTGAGCTAGCAGCCTGGTGACCCAGCTGTGAAGTTGCCCCTGCCACTGCCTGGAGAGCAGGAGGCTATAAGAGTTGGCAAATTCCCACTCTATCCCCACTCAACATAAGACTCTGGGTAAGGCTTTGCCAGCCAGAGCTGCCAGTATAATGAGGCAGGGCTGAGAGCCAGTTGCTCTCAAGGTATCTTTCTATGAGCCTCCAGGCATGTCTAGTATGTCTCAGCACTCTGCAGAACCACTCTCCCCAGGCTTTTTGCACTTTGTAACCTGTATTGGCTGGGAAACAGGAGGTCTTAAAAGCTGCCAAGTCCCTCCTCCAGGTCCTTTTAGAGCACAGCCTTGAGTATGAAAGCTCTGTCAACCAACCAGAGCCACCAGCTTAAGCAGGTAGGGGGGCGAGTTGACTTCTGATTAGGCTCCTTTCTAAGGTTCCCTGGGTAAGTCTAGTTAAATTTGCCTTAGAGTTCCATGGGACTGCTCTCTGCAGGCTTCTCCCTTGTTAAAAAGCCTACAGCCTGGCCTGCCCAACTTCTGTAGTGTTCTCTGAGGTCTGTTCTGTAGAAATGTGTTTTTCACCCTGTATTGGCTGACTGGAAGTTGCCCCAGCTACTGCATGCAGAGCAAGAGGCCCTAAAAAATATCAGATCTCTCCATCGGGTTCTCCATCGCTGATCTGAGAAAGAAGACCTTGTCAGCCAGAGCCACTGCTGGCATAAGTCAGTTGGGCAGTGAGCAGCCTGTGAGTTAAGCTAATTTCAGTGATTGGATCCGCTGATCTGCTCCAGAGACTGTCTGCAAGCTGCCTGTGCGCCCTCCCCCTAGCACTTCCGTATTTTTTCTTCCCCAGGAGTGTGCTTTGTTAGCCTGTATGGCTGGCAGAGGTGCCCCACCCAGAGAGGTCCGGGTGTAGGGAAGCCGGCTTTTGCACACTTCCTGTGCTGTTGTTCGAGGAGCACAGATTACACTGAGACTCTGGTCGCAGCCCATGCAGAAGACTACTGCTGACAGTCTCTGACCCTTCTCCTCTGTCTGGGAATGTGGGCGCCCACGCCCGAGGTGCTAGGAGGAACCACTCACACACTGTCCACACTCGCTGACCAGGATATTGGGTGTAAACAAGGCAACTGCTCGCTCACCTCTGCCAGGGTCCCCCGCCAGCATTAGCTCACTTGGGCTGAGCCACCGTGTCGCACACTCTGTCCATGGCTTGAATGTCTCTGCCCAAGCCCAGCTCTTTCCACACCCCCAGCCCTCACTTTCTCTCAGTTCCAAGTGCAAGCAGCCTTTGCTCAGGTCAGTGAGGAAGGCAGAGTGCTCTGTTCTCTGTCTTATTTCCTTCAGGGTCAATTATATATTTAGCTACTGTTTTGCCCAATCGTACCTTTGTTCAGTGTATGTGTATTTCAGATGCTCCTGGGATCATTTTTCTATTTCTAGTTGTCGAACTTGTTGAAATTTTGGGGAGAAGTATCGGGAGCCCTCCTCATGGTGCCATTTCTCTAGTTTTGTTTTTAAATCTGAGACATGGGTTTAGCAAGTTTTGTTTTATAGATGAGACTCTGTGACCTGCCAAGGTCACACATGCTCAGTGGTAGGGTCAGAAGGAAGAATGACTTTGCCCACCCCACACAACCTCTCCTTTACAAAGGTTCCTCTTCTGGTGAGTGTTTGAAAGAGAGCAGTTGTTGAGCAATAGCATTTGAAAGATTTGTTCCAAGTGTGAGGAACTGGTCCCACATCTTCATTGCTCTTAGCAAATATCCAAAGGCACACCAAGGGGACCGTATCCTTCCAGTCATGGTAGCAACAGCAGCTATTCCAACACCCAGGTTCACTGTCTAGAGTGGCAGCCAGAGCAATGGACCCAAAGTTATCTTCTTCCCACACAACTTCTAAGTTAATCACCACAAAGATAAAGAAATTACCCAAGCAAGAACAATATCTGATCTAAAGAATTCTTTCTGTTTGTATATCTGTATTACAAGCACTGTGTATTTTATGAGCAGTTTACATCATCCTTCTAGAAAACTTGAATCTCAAAAAAATCTCACAACAGGCTTTTCTTTACCTGCACCACCAGCTCATAACATAGTTTATCTGAGGATAAGGAGCACTGTGCACAAAGGAGATTAGCTCTTGTATTATCTCCTATTACTTTTTAATTAATAATAATCTAAATATCTAAAACATAGATTGATTAAACAAATCATGGTTAATCCATACAGTAGAATACAATACAGTCATTAAAAGTCATGTCATAGAAGAATTCTAGAAGACCAGTGTAAGTAATGTATACATACATGTGGTATGTGTGCATGTGTGTGTGTTTGTGTGTTTGTGTGTGTGTGTGTGTGTACCAAAAAGATATTTCACTAAATGTCAATAGTGGTTATCTCTGGATATTGAGCTTATGGGTGATTATTTTTCCTTTCTTGTCAGCTTCTTTGCACTACCTCCTTACAGAAAAAGGTTGTCCTGTACTTTAACTGAGCAGTGCTGTGAAGAGATGAAGTCTATCAGGCAACACAAGCTTGTTTTAGGGAGAGTTACCTGGTTGTGGCAGAGCAGCTTTCTCCAGGGAGCAAGCACTGAGCTGAGCTGTGAAGGAAGTATAGTCACTAAGTCAAGGAAGGGGACAAGAGACTTCCAGGGTCGGTAACAGCGTGTGCTGGATGCCAGGGTGGGGGAGATCAGAGTGCTGCTGGAACTGAGAGAGGTTTGGTTAGGAGAGACCAGCTGAGGCAAGTCCTGTGGACATGTACATGGGGCACCCCATCCTGGATTTGCACCTCAGCAAGTCTCTCAGTGCCATCGGCACACTGAATTTGAGAGGGGCCAAGATGGATCCTGGGAGACCATGAGCACCCTCATCTAGGGTGGTGGCAGTAGGGATGGCCAGATAGAAGCAAGATGAGAGGTCCTCACACAGTCAAATGGAAAGCAGTTGCTGCTGGGCAGACTATGTTTAAGTGGTTCCATGTTTGAAGACCCCCACCCCCGCCAATGGGTAGTCTCCAATCTTGGAGTTCAAAAGCATGAACAAAGGAAAGACCAGTATTTTGAGCAGAAAGTAAAAACTTAGGGCCATGGCTTTTTAACACAAGTACAGTTGAGAGGAGCACAGGCCATAGCCACGGAAAGCACCATTTACCTGAAAAGTACAGTGTGTCTGTTTCTTCCTTTATTCATCAATACCCTTGCCATTACAGCTGACATATCCAAGCTTCAAAGGAAAAGCAAAAGAACTCAACTTCTGAATATTAAGTGGCTTGCCATGAAATCATCTGACCCTTCCTTTTAGCAGTGTCTAGTGCAGATAAGAAAGGTGCTGTCATTAGACCCTTTCGAGGGTTTGTCATTTCACTGGTCACCTTGCAGAGCCTCTCTCTTCTGAAATTTCAAGGTCCTATTTTCCATTGTCACCCCACATTTTTAATGGGGAGATAGTTCTTCTAATAAGCAGAACTTTATTTCCCCCATAAGTTCATTTATTTAGTTACCTGGTCATGGAGTCTAGGGCCTGGCTTTGGCTGAAGAGCAAAGTCTGCAAACTAGGTTGACTAAGAAACTCTTGTTCATTTCACTCAAGCCTATTCCAGTATTTTTTCCTTTAAAAATAAAAACATTCATAAAAACAGTTACCATTTATTGATTATTATTGACTTTTTCTAAAGCAAACAAACCTTACAGCCGGAGAGGTTATGGGACTTGCCAATACCACACAGGGGAGGCAAGACTTCCACCCAAGACGATCTGACTACAAAACCCACTCCATTTGCACTGCTCCTCTTGCCCTGCCCCAGGACCCAACTCCCCATTGTTGTGATTTTTCTCTGGCTGAGAAGCCTGCTTCTTAAAGCTGCAGAGTTCAAGTCCCATCATCTTCTAAGTAGTGAGATAATTTGCTTTGATTTCTCTAGATAAAAAGATAAGCAAGCATGAAGGTGCAGTACTAAAGAGGCTGTTTTCTCCAGGGTCAAGAACTTAGATCCTGGACTCTATGTGCCTTTCAACTTGGTGTTACCACATGTGTGATCTTGGACTAGTGATGAACTATGCCTCCGTTTCTTCATTTTGATAATGAGGATCATCACAGAACAAGTCCAGCACTCCTTAACAGAAATATTTCATACAGATGTATTTAAAATTTAGATTTTCTTGATTTAAAAAAGGTAATAGGGTTCATATTTTATAACAATCCCAGTGGGGTCCAGTGCAGGACCCATTACCCATTAATCAATCATATTAACATTTCTGCAGTAAAACAAGTTAATATTTATTTAAGTGTAATAAATTAAGTCTCTAAATTAAGACTATTAAACTGATAAGACTATAAAGTTTAGATCAGAGTTTTCCACCAAAAGAATTTTAATAAACTTTTTCCTCTCAAGACTTCAAGATTTCAAAGCTGTAGTAAGGGAGCCATGGAGCTGTTTTGAGGATTGACTAAATGAGGGAATATATGATGAGTGCTTAGAAGAGTGGCTGGCGCCTAGTATGGGCTCAGCACAATTGGCTGTTCTCATTTATTCCAGAGGAAAAAAGAAACAACATGGACACTTCAAAGATTATTATTTACATGTCAAAATTATTGCTGAGTATGCTTACTAACTACTTCAGGGAATGGACAGCTCTCCTAATAGCCTCCAGCAGAATTCTAGGTGGATCTCACAGTCACTCAGGAGAGAGACGTCAAGAAAATCTCCTGGGGTCTGATGCAAACAATGGGTAAGTTATTTTGTTCCAACCACCAGCTGCCAGTCCAGCAAAATATGCTCTCAGACAGTGTGGCTCAAATATGACATGTGTGAATCCTGTAATGATCACCTGGAAATATGGAACCAGCCAGAGTTGAAGGTACATGTTGAAGTCAGAGCCTAGGGTTCATGTTACAAGAGCAATTTCGGACCCCTCGTCATACTATGTAAAAGAACTCTCCATTCTTCACCACACTTCTGGTTTCCCCCGCCTAATGCTGTTACTTCTGCTTATCAAAACCGCTTCATTCTTAACAGAATGAGGAATGAAATCTTGAGGACATCTCAATCTGAGGCGAGTTTTAGCTACAAGCTGCTAATTTGTTCCATGCTGCAGAGGAATTTTAGACAATGTACACGAGTCCTTTCAGACTAGACCTGCCTTCTCTGAATCTCAGAGCTGTTTCTTCTTCCTTAATCAGGTACTGCAATGTGTTGCCCCTTTCATCGTTGGGAAATTGCCCAGCCTGATCTATAAAGCCCACTTCCTCTTGGTCTAGAATACATGTGCCCCAAACCAACAAAAATCATTTCTGTTTGTAGTTTATTATAGAATTTATGAACCCAACAAAGAACCCAGTACTTTGCATATTATGTCCCCAGAATAAAAAAAACATTAATGTTAATAAATGGGGCAACAATGAGGAAATTGGAAGAGGCCGTATTTCAGAGGTGCTTGCTATAGTCTATCTATTGGATCAATGTTATTGGAAAGCCCTGATGAAAGTCCGGGTCAAACTTAAAAAAAGGAAGGGTCAGTCAGTGTATTCAAACCATAGTAAACTAAAAATTTTTCAGAAATTTCAGTCCCATTTTTATGTGAAAACTAAGCAATTTTTCAAGAAGTGGAGCCTCTTTTACTAAACAATTATGATAAACAAATTTGTTGATTGTCTTCTCCCACTGCAAAGTAAGATTTGTGAGAATAAGGACTTTGTTTGCTGTATTTCTGGTGCGCAGAATTGTATCTGGCACATTGGAATACTCAACAAAAACTTGCTGAATAAAATGAGTGAGTGAATCTGAAGCAGGTAAATAAAATTTTTCCTGTTTTCTGTAGAAAGCAGGCTGTTTCTTTGCTTTTTTATCAGATGCATACACATAATATATGATATCAAAAATATACTGAGTTTTATTGGGACCTCATTCTTTCTTTCAGGGTGAATCTAACAGATCTGAAAAATTGTAGAAAGAGTCTACTGAAAAGCTCAGTAGATGCCCTGGCTGGGTAGCTCAGTTGGTTAGAGCATCCTTCCGATATGCCAAGTTGTGGGTTCAATACCCAGTCAGGGGACATACAAGAATAACTAATGAGTGCATAAATAAGTGGAACAACAAAATGATGTTTTTCTCTCTGTCTCTCTTTCCTCTCTCTGTCAAAAAATATCAATAAAAAAATTTTAAAAATAGGCTGGCACCAACTCTACAAGATATTCATGTAGTTCATGTAACAGTCGGTATGAAAATAGTTGAAGAGTCAGGCAGTAAGCTGCCAAATGGTGTTATACAAGAAGTAGCATGGCTTCCTGATTTCTCAACACTAGGGGAGCTATTTTAGGTTGCACTCAATCAGGAAGACAAAAATCAAGAAAGCGTCAAACCTGTCTCTTCCAACTATAGTGTGGCAGAAACACAGAGAAGTCACAGAGAAAAGGAGCAAAGTGGCAGTGCTACACAAAGAGAAATTGTTGCCTAATAATAAATACCTGAGGGGCATTAAAGAAGAGCAGCCATAGTTGAACACAGATGGTGATAAAAACACATTTGCTGTTGGAGATAAAGAATGCGTGCACAGAGAGTGGGCAAGAGATTCCTCCGAGCACCTCAGGAGTGGGAGCCTGTGTTATCCCACAGAGGGGCAGAGTCAAGGGCCTTTGTGTGGGCCAAAAGCAGAATCTCGGGCCGCCCCAGCACCCTGAAAAAGCCACGCCTGGGGAGGGAGCGAGAGCCAATACCAACACTGGAACTTTTCCGTGTGGGCAGGGGTTTCACTCAGGGGGTGAGACAGCTGGCCTGATATCCTGGTCTGCGCACATATAGTGAGCAAGAGTTTCCTCCAAGCACCCTGGGAGTGGGCGCCTGCCCGTGTTACCAGACAGAGTGGCAGAGCCAGAGGTCTTTGAGTGGGCAGAAGCCCCGCATGATTATGCTAGCAGCTCTGACTGGCTGAGCCTTACCCAGAGCCCTGTGCTGAGTGAGAATAGAGTGGGGAGTTGCCAGCTCTTTGAGCCTCTTACTATCCAGGCAGAGGCAGCAGCAACCCCATAGCTAAATTATCAGGCTACTAATTGAGGAAGGAAAGACTAGGAGAGAGGCTTCAGGAACACGGACTCTCTCACTGTTGGAGCCTATAAATGCTAATGAGCCTCGACCGCCAACGAGACTGAAGCACAATACATGACATCGCCATAGAGACTTATCAACTGCAAACCTCTACTTGAGTGTGCCAAAAGGGCAGAACCCGGGGTATAGAGTCAACAACCAGGAAGAGGGAGAGAAAAGAAAAAGCAAGAAGATAACCTCTCAAAATCAAGAATAATCTGCAGACTTTATAACCTATCCCATTTTATTATATTTGTTCATTTGTTTCTCATATTCATTCTTGATTTTTTTTTCCTCCTCCAATTTGGTTGTTTAACTCTCTGCAGTCTTACTACCTCCTCTCCTTGAACTACATTACCCATAAGTGTTACATCTCCCATTATCTTTTCTTTCTTCTTCCTTTCTCTCTATGAGGGTTGCACTCCAAAACCCTTAAGTCTCTCTCTCTCTCCTCTTTTTTCTTTTTTCTTCTTTTAGTGGTTTCCTCTTTTTTTCTCTCTCTTTCTTTTCTCCCTCTATATTAGTTTCTTCCTTTCTCCTTTATGTCTCCCCTCATTCAAACCTCAATAACAAACAAATTATCTTATCTGGGACTCAAACTTATGTTTGTGGCATTTTGGGGGGTTTATACTTCACCTTTTAACTCACTAGCAGTGCTCCCATCCATGGCTCTCCATTTTATCTAGTTCTTCTTCCCCTAATACAATAGTAATTTTTTAATTTGTCCCCCCATTTTCCTGTTTCCCTCTTATTCCTCTCATCATAACTCTTAGTCAGCCAACACCTAAAAGCAAATCATTTTATTCTTGACCCAAATTTTTTCCTTATTTGCTTATTGTGGGTCCATACCCCCTTTTTTTTCTTTTTTCTTTTTTTTTTTTTTTTTTGCCCTTTTATTACTTCTCCCCAATTGAGGCCCTCCATTAGAGGCATTGTTTGTTCTATTTAGTACAATATAATTCACAGTTTATCAAAAGATTTTCTCAAGAAAGAGGGGAGAGGAGAGGAGAGGAAAAAAGAAGGGAGGGAAATAATTTCCTTTTTTTAAAATTTTACTTTATTTTATTTTTCTTTATTTAATTATTAATTTAAGAAAAACAACTCTTTTTGATTTTTGATTTTTTTAACTTTTTATTTTTCATTAAATCTCATTAATACTATCAACAAAACCACCCTCAGATGCCATTAAGGAAGAGAAAATTTAATATCATGGATACAAAAGAAAGAGAGTAACACAGATAGATGAGGAAAAATCTATGGAGAAAAAATTTAATATATTGGAAACCTTGGAGTTAAACGACAGAGAATTTAAAATAGAAATCCTAAAAAAACTCAGAGATATACAAGAAAACACAGAAAGACAATTTAGGGATCTCAGAAAACAACTCAATGAACACAGAGAATATATGTCCAAGGAAATTGAAACTATAAAAACAAATCAAACAGAGATGAAAAACTCAATTCACGAGCTGAAAAATGAGGTAGCAAGCTTAGCTAATAGGACAGGCCAGATAGAAGGTAGGATTAGTGAAATAGAAGAAAAGCAACTTGAGGCACAACAGAGAGAAGAAGAAAGAGACTCAAAAATTTTTAAAAAATGAGATAGCCCTACAGGAATTATCTGACTTCATCAAAAAGAATAACATAAGAATAATAGGTATATCAGAGGGAGAAGAGAGAGAAAATGGAATGGAGAACATACTCAAACAAATAATAGATGAGAACTTCCCAAGCCTGTGGAAAGAACTAAAGCCTCAAATTCAAGAAGCAAACAGAACTTCGAGTTTTCTTAACCCCAACAAACCTACTCCAAGGCATATCATAATGAAATTGGCACAAACCAATGGCAGAGAAAAAATTCTCAAGGCAGCCAGGGAAAAGAAGAATACAACATATATAGGAAGGCCCATTAGATTATCATCAGATTTCTCAACAGAAACTCTACAAGCTAGAAGAGAGTGGACTCCAATATTTAAAGTCCTGAAAGAGAGGAAATTTCAGCCACGAATACTATACCCGTCAAAGCTATCCTTCAAATATGAAGGAGAAATAAAAACATTCACAGATACAGAAAAGATGAGGGAATTTATCATCAGAAAACCCCCCACTCCAGGAATTACTAAAGGGGGTTCTCCAATCAGATACAAAGAACAAAAAAAAAAAAAAAACAAAGCCACAAGTAAAAGCTCCAAGAAGAACACAATAAAACCAAATTTAAACTGTGACAACAACAAAAAGAAAGGGGGGGAGAGGATGGAGATTAACAGTAGCAAAGGATGATGGAGTGCAAAAGTACTCACAAAATAGTACGCTGCAATGAACAGGGTGGGAACCCTTTTCATTACTTAAAGGTAACCACCATTGAAAAAACCACCACAGAAGCACATGAGATAAAAAAGATAGCAACAGAGGAAAGATGTATGGAATACAACCAAATAAAAACAAAAGATAGAAAAATGAAAGAGAAAAATCAAACAAGACACAAAACTAACAGAAAGCAATCTATAAAATGGCAATAGGGAACTCACAAGTGTCAATAATTACACTAAATGTAAATGGATTAAACTCACCAATAAAAAGGCACAGAGTAGCAGAATGGATTAAAAAAGAAAATCCAACTGTATGATGCCTACAAGAAACTCATCTAAGTAACAAGAATAAAAACAAATTCAAAGTGAAAGGCTGGAAAACAATACTCCAAGCAAATAACATCCAAAAAAAAGCAGGCGTAGCAATACTCATATCTGATAATGCTGACTACAAGACAGCAAAAGTACTCAGAAACAAAAATGGCCATTTCATAATGGCTAAGGGGACACTGAATCAAGAAAACATAACAATTCTTAATATATATGCGCCAAACCAAGGAGCACCAAAATATATAAGACAGCTACTTATTGACCTTAAAACAAAAAACTGACAAAAATACAATCATACTTGGAGACCTCAATACACCACTGACGGCTCTAGATCAGTCATCCAAACAGAGAATCAACAAAGATATAGTGGCCTTCAACAAAACACTAGAGCACCTGGATATGATAGACATGTACAGGACATTTCATCCCAAAGTGAGTGAGTATACATTTTTCTCCAGTGTACATGGATCATTCTCAAGAATTGACCATATGTTGGGCCACAAAAACAACATCAGCAAATTCAGAAAAATCGAAGTTGTATCAAGTATATTTTCTGATCATAAATCCTTGAAACTAGAATTCAACTGCAAAATAGAGGAAAAAAATCCCACAAAAATGTGTAAACTAAACAACATACTTCTAAAAAATGAATGGGTCAAAGAAGAAACAAGCGCAGAAATCAAAAGATATATACAGACAAATGAAAATGAAAATACGACATATCAGAATCTCTGGGATGCAGCAAAAGCAGTAATAAGAGGAAAGTTCATATCACTTCAGGCCTATATGAACAAACAAGAGAGAGCCGAAGTAAACCACTTCACTTCCCACCTTAAGGAACTAGAAAAAGAAGAACAAAGACAACCCAAAACCAGCCGAAGAAAGGAGATAATAAAAATAAGAGCAGAAATAAATGAAATAGAGAACAGAAAAACTATAGAAAAAATCAATAAAACAAGGAGCTGGTTCTTTGAAAAGATCAACAAAATTGACAAACCCTTGGCAAGACTCACCAAGGAAAAAAGGCACAGGACTCAAATAAATAAAATCCAAAATGAAAGAGGAGAGATCACCACAGACATCATAGATATACAAAGAATTATTGTAGAATACTATGAAAAACTATATGCCACCAAATACAACAATCTAGAAGAAATGGATAAATTCCTAGAACAATACAACCTTCCTAGACTGAGTCATGAAGAAGCAGAAAGCCTAAACAGACCAATCAGCAGGGAGGAAATAGAAAAAACTATTAAAAATCTCTCCAAAAATAAAAGTCCAGGCCCAGACGGTAATACTAGTGAATTCTATCAAACATTCAAAGAAGACTTGGTTCCTATTCTACTCAAAGTCTTCCAAAAAATTGAAGAAGAAGCAATACTTCCAAACACATTTTATGAGGCCAACATAACCCTCATACCAAAACCTGGCAAGGATGGCACAAAGAAAGAAAACTACAGACCAATATCTCTAATGAATACAGATGCTAAAATACTAAACAAAATACTGGCAAACCGAATACAACAACATATTAAAAAAATAATACATCATGATCAAGTGGGATTCATCCCAGAATTTCAAGGATGATTCAACATACGCAAAACGGTTAACGTAATACACCATATCAACAAAACAAAGAACAAAAACCACACGATCTTATCAATAGACGCAGAAAAGGCTTTCGATAAAATACAACACAATTTTATGTTGAAGACTCTCAACAAAATGGGTATAGAAGGAAAATATCTCAACATGATAAAGGCCATATATGATAAACCATCAGCCAACATCATATTAAACGGCATAAAACTGAGGACTTTCTACCTTCAATCAGGAACAAGACAGGGTTGTCCACTCTCTCCACTCTTATTCAACGTGGTGCTAGAAGTTCTGGCCAGAGCAATCAGACAAGACAAAGAAATAAAAGGCATCCATATCGGAAAAGAAGAAGTAAAGGTATCACTTTTTGCTGATGATATGATCCTATACATCGAAAACCCGAAGGACTCCACAAAAAGATTATTAGAAACAATAAACCAATACAGTAAGGTCGCAGGATACAAAATTAACATACAGAAGTCCATAGCCTTTCTATATGCCAACAATGAAATATTAGAAAACGAACTCAAAAAAATAATCCCCTTCACGATTGCAACAAAAAAAATAAAATACCTAGGAATAAACATAACAAAGAATGTAAAGGACCTATATAATGAAAATTACAAAGCATTGTTAAGGGAAATCGAAAAAGATACAATGAGATGGAAAAATATTCCTTGTTCTTGGATAGAAAGAATAAATATAATCAAAATGGCCATATTACCCAAAGCAATATACAAATTTAATGCAATTCCCATCAAAATCCCTATTAGATTTTTTTAAAGAAATGGAACAAAAAATCATCAGATTTATATGGAACTATAAAAAACCCCGAATAGCCAAAACAATCCTAAGGAAAAAGAATGAAGCTGGGGGCAATACAATACCTGACTTTAAACTATATTATAGGGCCACGATAATCAAAACAGCATGGTATTGGCAGAAAAATAGACACTCAGACCAATGGAACAGAATAGAAAGCCCAGAAATAAAACCACATATATATGGTCAAATAATCTTTGATAAAGGGGCCAACAACACACAATGGAGAAAAGAAAGCCTCTTCAACAAATGGTGTTGGGAAAACTGGAAAGCCACATGCAAAAGAATGAAACTCGACTACAGCCTGTCCCCGTGTACTAAAATTATTTCAAAATGGATCAAAGACCTAAATATAAGACCTGAAACAATAAAGTACATAGAGGAAGACATAGGTACTAGAATCATGGACCTGGGTTTTAAAGAACATTTTATGAACTTGACTCCAATGGCAAGAGAAGTGAAGGCAAAGATAAATGAATGGGACTACATCAGAATAAAAAGTTTTTGCTCAGCAAGAGAAACTGATATAAAAATAAACAGACAGCCAACTAAATGGGAAATGATATTTTCTTTTTTTTTTTTTCTTTTTTTTTTTTATTTTATTTTTTTCATTTTTCTGAAGCTGGAAACAGGGAGAGACAGTCAGACAGACTCCCACATGCGCCCGACCGGGATCCACCAGGCACGCCCACCAGGGGCGACGCTCTGCCCACCAGGGGGCGATGCTCTGCCCATCCTGGGCGTCGCCATATTGCGACCAGAGCCACTCTAGCGCCTGGGGCAGAGGCCACAGAGCCATCCCCAGCGCCCGGGCCATCTTTGCTCCAATGAAGCCTTGGCTGCGGGAGGGGACGAGAGAGACAGAGAGGAAAGCGCGGCGGAGGGGTGGAGAAGCAAATGGGCGCTTCTCCTGTGTGCCCTGACCGGGAATCGAACCCGGGTCCTCCGCACACTAGGCCGATGCTTTACCGCTGAGCCCACCGGCCAGGGCCTGGGAAATGATATTTTCAAACAACAGCTCAGATAAGGGCCTAATATCCAAAATTTACAAAGAACTCATAAAACTTAACCACAAACAAACAAACAATCCAATAAAAAAATGGGAAGAAGACATGAACAGACACTTCTCCCAGGAAGAAATACAAATGGCCAACAGATATATGAAAAGATGCTCAGCTTCATTAGTTATTAGAGAAATGCAAATCAAAACTACAATGAGATACCACCTCACCCCTGTTAGATTAGCTATTATCAACAAGACGGGTAATAGCAAATGTTGGAGAGGCTGTGGAGAAAAAGGAACCCTCATTCACTGTTGGTGGGACTGTAAAGTAGTACAACCATTATGGAGGAAAGTATGGTGGTTCCTCAAAAAACTGCAAATAGAACTACCTTATGACCCAGCAATCCCTCTACTGGGTATATACCCCAAAACCTCAGAAACATTGATACGTGAAGACACATGTAGCCCCATGTTCATTGCAGCACTGTTCACAGTGGCCAAGACATGGAAACAACCAAAAAGCCCTTCAATAGAAGACTGGATAAAGAAGATGTGGCACATATACACTATGGAATACTACTCAGCCATAAGAAATGATGACATCAGATCATTTACAGCAAAATGGTGGGATCTTGATAACATTATATGAAGTGAAATAAGTAAATCAGAAAAAAACAAGAACTACATGATTCCATACATTGGTGGAACATAAAAATGAGACTAAGAGACATGGACAAGAGTGTGGTGGTTACCAGGGGTGGGGGGAGGGAGGACATGGGAAGGAGGGAGGGAGAGAGTTAGGGGGAGGGGGAGGGGCACAGAGAACTAGATAGAGGGTGGCGGAGGACAATCTGACTTTGGGCGAGGGGTACGCAACATAATTTAATGACAAAATAACCTAGACATGTTTTCTTTGAATATATATACCCTGATTTATTAATGTCATCCCATTACCATTAATAAAAATTTATTTAAAAAAAAAAGAAAACTATAAACCATTGTTAAGGGAAATCGAAAAAGATATAATGAGATGGAAGAATATTTCTTGTTCTTGGATAGGAAGAATAAATATAATCAAGATGGCCATATTACCCAAAGCAATATACAAATTTAATGCAATTCCCATCAAAATTCTAATGACATTTTTTAAAGAAATGGAGCAAAAAATCAGATTTATATGGAACTATAAAAAACCCTGTATAGCCAAAGCAATCCTAAAGAAAAAGAATGAAGCTGAGGGCATTACAATACCTGACTTCAAACTATATTATCGGGCCACGACAATCTAAACAGCATGGTATTGGCAGAAAAATAGACACTCAGACCAATGGAACAGAATAGAAAACCCAGAAATAAAACCACATATATATAGTCAAATAATTTTTGATAAAGGGGCCAACAACACACAATGGAGAAAAGAAAGCCTCTTCAATAAATGGTGCTGGGAAAACTGGAAAGCCACATGCAAAAGAATAAAACTGGACTACATTTTATCCCCCTGTACTAAAATTAACTGAAAATGGATCAAAGATCTAAACATAAGACCTGAAACAATAAAGTACATAGAAGAAGACATGGTACTAAACTCGTGGACCTGGGTTTTAAAGAGCATTTTATGAATTTGACTCCAAAGGCAAGAGAAGTGAAGGCAAAAATTAATGAATGGGACTACAGCAGACTAAGAAGTTTTTGCTCAGCAAGAGAAACTGATAACAAAATAAACAGACAGCCAACTAAATGGGAAATGATATTTTCAAACAACATCTCAGATAAGGGCCTAATATCCAAAATATACAAAGAACTCATAAAACTCAACAACAAACAAACAAACAATCCAATAAAAAAATAGGAAGAGGACATGAACAGACACTTCTCCCAGGAAGAAATACAAATGGCCAACAGATATATGAAAAGATGCTCATCTTCTTTAGTTATTAGAGAAATGCAAACCAAAACTGCCATGAGATACCACCTCACACCTGTTAGATTAGCTATTATTAACAAGACAGGTAATAGCAAATGTTGGAGAGGCTGTGGAGAAAAAGGAACCCTCATCCACTGTTGGTGGGAATGTAAAGTAGTACAACCATTATGGAAGAAAGTATAGTGGTTCCTCAAAAAACTGAAAATAGAACTATCTTATGACCCAGCAATCCCTCTACTGGGTATATACCCCCAAAACTCAGAAACATTGATACGTAAAGACACATGTAGCCCCATGTTTATTGCAGCATTGTTCACAGTGGCCAAGACATGGAAACAACCAAAAGGCCCGTCAATAGATGACTGGATAAAGAAGTGGCACATATACACTATGGAATACTACTCAGTCATAAGAAATGATGACATCGGATCATTTACAGCAAAATGGTGGGATCTTGATAACATTATACGAAGTGAAATAAGTAAATCAGAAAAAACCAGGAACTGCATTATTCCATACGTAGGTGGCACATAAAAGTGAGACTAAGAGACATTGATAATAGTGTGGTGGTTATGGGGGGGGAGGGGCGAGAGGGCGAGGGAAAGGGGGAGGGGGAGAGGCACAAAGAAAACTAGATAGAAGGTGACAGAGAACAATTTGACTTTGGGTGATAGGTATGCAACATAATTGAACGACAAGATAACCTGGACATGTTATCTTTGAATATATGTATCCTGATTTATTGATGTAGCCCCATTAAAAAAAATAAAATTATTTTAAAAAAAAGAAATAAAATGAAAATTAATACTGCCCCTCTCTCCTTTCCCCAAATGACTAGTTCCAAAGAAATGCAAAGAATCCATTAATTGATTCAATTGAGTCAATCAATATATTTGTCTTTATTGGAAATACATGCCACTTCAAAAAAGAATGTTTTGAGGTGATTTTAATTCTTATTTGGCCACTGGCAGAAATAGTCAATTTACCTAGTGTGTGCAGAGAAATGCTTTTCCTCCCTGGGGAAATAGTGTTTTCTGTTGCATGCAGCCCCATGTTCATTGCAGCATTGTTCACGGTGGCCAGGACATGGAACCAACCAAAAAGCCCTTCAATAGATGACTGGATAAAGACGATGTGGTACATATATACTATGGAACACTACTCAGCCATAAGAAATGATGACATTGGATCATTTACAACAAAATGGATGGATCTTGATAACATTATACGGAGTGAAACAAGTAAATCAGAAAAAACTAAGAACTATATGATTCCATACATAGGTGGGACATAAAAACAAGACTAAGAGACATGGACAAGAGTGTAGTGGTTACTGAGGGTAGTGGGGAGGGAGAAGAGAGACAGAGAGGGGGGAGGGGAGGGGCACAAAGAAAACCAGATAGAAGGTGACAGAGGACAATTTGACTTTAGGTGATGTGTATGCAACATAATTGGATGACAAGATAACCTGGAGATGTTTTCTTTGAACATATGTACCCTGATTTATTAATGTCACCCCATTAAAATTAATAAAAATAAATAAATAAAAATTTAAAAAAAAGAATCTACTATAGTGACCAATGTCACCCTGTTAAATTTATTTTCTAAATAAAATTAAAAAGATAAATAAAATAAAATAAAACCTGCCGGCTTTGGCCCCGAGCCCAGTGCCCACCGGCTAAGGTGCAGCAGGGTAAACAGGGGAAAACCAAACCCGGAACCCTTGCTGTCTCGAAGCGGGACATCAGTAGTGGAATAGGGGAACAAGATCTTGGCTCTAAAAAGAAAGTGGGACATAACATTAACAATCCTGCTAATGACAGAAACAATTAAAACCCCGCTCTTAAATAGGAGGCCCTGACTTCCCCATTCTTCCTAACCTCATCCACCAAGCTGAGCCCAGAAATAGGACACAGACCACTTCTTAGCTCTACTCCCTCCACCTCATCTTTAGAGATCACATTTGCTGCTGACAGAAAAAGGCCCTGTGCTAGCAGCTACACAGAGACTGCTGACATTCTTATCCAGAGAGTGCAGCTGAAACCAGGGGAAAGGAAAATGCCAATAGGGCAAAAGCCTCATTCCAGATTATCAACGCCCAATGCCGCCTGCCAGCCCCAGTCCGGTTGCTGGTCCACAGCCCGCATCAGAGGCCTGCAGAGACATAGGGGCCTGCAAATGAAAAACACCTGCGGTCCTGTGGCTACCTTTCCTGCTCTACCTGGGCAGGGGGCTCTTATAAGGACTGTATTTGAGGACCTGAGTCAGAAGTTCAAGTGTCACTTGCTAGTTTCTTCCTGTGAATGCAGAAAGTCAACATTTAGCCACCCCAACCCAGACCAACCTCACCTTCTTGGTTCAAGTGCCAAAGGTCCCAGGGGAATTGTATTCAAATACCCTTGCTAACTGCCTTTTGCTTCTCAGAGTAGTTCCCTAGGACATAAAATATGAGAAGTGAAACCGAACACGCCAACCTATTAATAAGGGGAGAAGAAGAACCACCCAAAGGCCCTTTCTTGGGCTCAGTTTTCTGTTGGTCACGCACAGGCCCTCACCATGAAGGGCTTCACTGCTGCCTTCCTCATCTGGACTCTGACCTCTCCCAATGGCGGCGGCTGCCGAGCCTGGCCCACACACATGGCCTGCAAGGATGGGGGCTTGGAAGTGCTTTACCAGAGCTGTGGTAAGGTCTTTGAAAATATCTATCTGCGTCTTGGGGGAGATTGAGGCCCACCAATATGGGCTGCTGTAGTGCATAGTTGGGGGGTGAAGGGTGATTGGGCAGAGGTCGAACACGTGTTCCACTTGCAACAGGTCATGAGGGCCATTTGGAGCCCTTGGGAGAAGGAAGGCTGAGGTAGGAAAGAGCCTGAATAGAGTGACAAAAAGGACAGGGAAAGACACTGAGCGTGTAAAATATAACAATTCACTAATGTCACAGAGCCTGAAAAAAAACCCAACAACCATTGAGTCTACTAGTCATGAAACCTCGCCTGTTCAAAATCAGAAAAAGATGCTTCCAACCACCCCCCCTCAAAATTGTAGCCTTGGATAGTTTACTTGGTTTGCAAGTTGAGGGAAAGTTCACTTGTGCTAAAATGAAGACTCCGGCCCTTCTCGTGACATGTCTAGAGCTTGTGCTGCATTGCTCCCAAATTAGGCAAGTGCTTCCCCTGCAGGTGGTAATGCCTGGGTTTTCTTCAGTGCTAGACATAGCAGAAAGGGGTGAACAATGGTGGTTACCCCAATAAGGCAAACAGATAAACAAACCAAAATTGCAGTCTAATGAACAGAATGCAGGGAACTGCTGTAATATTAGTCTGTTAGATCTGCCGTAATGGAATATGGTGGCTGAAACTACAGAAATTTATTTCTCACAGTCTGAAGCCTAAAAGCCCAAGATCAAGGTGTCAGCAGCATGGTTTCTCTTGAGGCCTCTCTCCTTGACTTGCTGTCTTCTCCCTGTGTCTTCACATAATCTTTCCTCTGTGCCCATATTTTACTAGTCTATCTCTCTCTTCTTATGAGGACAATAGTCATATTAGGCTGGGCTCACTCATATAACCTCAATCACCTTTTTAAAAGACCTATCACCAAATAAAGTCATATTCTACGGTGCTGAGGGTTAGGGGTTCAACATATGAATTGGGGGAGGGACACAGTTCAGCCCATTAAGGGGGCCTGCGTGGGAGAAGGAAACTGAGTCTCAGGACCATACCTTGAATAAAGATGGAGGGATAGGCTCATGAAAAGTCATGACATTGTGAAATATGACACTTTGGAGATAGATAGCAGGCAAAATGTTGTTTGGAATAAAGGAGGTGGAAAGGAGGTGCTTGTTAAGCATCTGTGTTGGCCTTACTGGAAGCTATGGAACAGGGGGTGGTGTCGCCCTCGGGCAGATGACTGACCCCTGCAGCTGCTGCCCGAGGAGCTGACCGTCTGGACCTCTCTGAGCAGCTCCCACTTAACTTTATTTCTTTAAAAAGAAATATGCAACATTAAAGACATTAGTGTGTTTGTCTCATTACTCTTGCTCTGCTCATGGGGCTGGATGCTCCCTGTGAGTCTCTTCATTTCTGGTGCAGGATGAAAAGCACGACTTGAGATGAAGGGAACTGCTCAGGATTTGTTTTCCCACCTCATCTTTCCATACAAGTTGCCATTGCTGGTCCATCTCCCTGACCAGCCTTCAGCCTACAGCCAAGCTGGGCACAGCCTTACAAGTCACTGCCAGGAGAGGCAAGAGAGGTGGATGTGTAGGCAGAGAACTTGCCCAGCAGGAAGGACTCTTCCCTCTGCCATAGGGAGTTCATGAATGCTGACACCAGCCCTGCTCTGGGCACTCAGGAATAAAGGGTGGAGGAGACGCTGTTCCCATCTAAGAGTGGTGGAGGTCAAACAAGTAACAGGATAAATGCTCTGTTTTGAGAACTGGAATAGCAGATGGTGTAGTGCACTAGAGGACATGCTGGTTGGAGAAGGTGAGGTTGGGGACAAATCTGCCTGGGGAAGGGTTCAACCTTGAAGAAAGACACACATAATAACTACAATATCTCATGTTCATGAAAGACATATAGGTGCAGGCATCAGGCCAAGTGCTTTCTCTGTGTTATTTTACAGATGTGTAAACTGAGGGTTGGAGATGTCAGGTAAGTTTTCCAAGGCCACACAAGTAACAGTGGCACAGAGACACTGTTGAGTGAATATATGTTGCACTTACAATGAGTTGGTCTGAGGCCTATCAGACTCCACGGCCTTTGCTCTTGACCTTCTGCTGCCTAATGCTTGGTCCGCATTGGACAGCAAATGAAATAGAGGTGGAGAAGGAAGAAATGGCATGTGTGAAGGAGGGAGGTATGCCCAGGCATAGAGTTCAGAGCTCTGCAGAAGGGCTGAGACACCAGGACATCAGAGATAGGGTAGGCAATGTTGGCAGAGCCTGAGTGTGATGATTAATAATATGTGTAAACTTGATTGGGTAAGGGAGTACCCAGATAGGTGGTTAAAAATTATCCCTGGGTGGGTCTGTGAGGGTGTTTCTAAAGGAAATGAACATTTGAATCAATGGACAAGTAAAGCAGACTATACTCCCTAATGTGTGGGTGGACCTCATCTGATCTGTTCAGGGCCTGAGTAGAAGTGAAAGGTGAAAGAAGGGAGAGTTCACCCTCCACCCAACTGCTGAACTAGGCTCTAGCTCTTGCTTGCTGCTCTCCTGGTTCTCAGGCCTTCGAACTACACCTCCAGCTCTCCTGGATCTCCAGTTGCCAGACAGCAGGTTGTGGGAGTTCTTAGCCTCCATAATCATAATTCTATACCTCATAATAAATCTTTCTAGAATATATATGTATTATACATAACTTATATATGTAATTCCATTAGTCTGGAGAACCTAGACTAATTCACCAGGAGACCCAGACAAGGTTGGGCTGTATCATTCTGGCAATGAGGAAAATGCCTTTGGAAATATTCCTCAGCATGGAAAATTGATTGAAAGCCTTTTGGGGCTAGAGGCAGGGTTTGTAGCCTATGGCATCAATAATTTAAGAAAGAAAAGATTACCCAGCATTATTTAAGAGCCTGACTGTCAGAAGGGCCCCTTGGTAGACTGGGGTCAGCAGAAGGGAAAGCAGGGTCCTGGGGGCTTCTCTAGAGATGGGCCCTGCTTCGTGTCTCAGAGGCCAGCTGGCTGCACAGCCCTTCCCGCATGGACGTGGTCCCCTTTCACCTGCTGGATTCGCAGTGGAGCAGTCCCCCATCCCACCCCCAAGGCCTTCACATCCATACATACTGCAAGGGCTAGTGTGTGCTATCCTGCCTGGTCCTGGTGTTTAGGTGCTTTAACAATTCCAGTATGCATGTGAGAGGATCAGCTGACAAAACAAAGGATCCGTTGTTTTCTGGGTTTCCTGTTTCATTTTCCCCTTCTCTTTTGTTTTACAATTTTAGTGAGAAGGGGAAAGCTTAGGCTATAAACTGATCTGAATACTACAAAACCCTTGAGAAGGGGTTTTGCATCATAAGCACTGACTAGGCTCTGAATACTAACCAGGAAATGAGCAAAATTTTCTGAAAATGCAGAAGTCCTGATCTGTCCAACCGTTAGTGCGACAGGAAAGGAGAGAGCAACGTTCTGTACAAAAGCAAACAGGGAAATAGAGAGGCCAGGGGCCTTGCTCCAGTTAAATCATGACAGTTTGCAGGCCTCCAAAAAGCCCAGGAGCTCCAGCCCATGCACATACCACAGATGTCCACCAATGTATTTATACGCTGCCTCTATCACACCAAGACATGAGGTAGATTACAGAAGAACACATGATGAGAAGGTGAACTGGTAGTGGGAGAAGCAGGATAAGGGGAGGGAAAACAAGGGGATAATTAAGCCAGGGCAGTCAGAATGCTCACCAAAGATGAGGCAGTGTAAGGGTTAAGATCTTGGGACCCGGAATCAACAGATCTCCAACTTTTGGACAATATTCTTAAAATCTCTTCTCCTTGATTGTATAGAGGGTATATGAGTTTCCTATAGCTGCTGCCACAAGTTACCACCTGCTGGCTTAAAATGATATGCATTTATTCTTTTACAGTTCTGGAGGTCAGAAATCCAAAGTCAGTTTCCTGTAGTCAAGGCCGCACTGTCTTGGAAGCTGTAGAGGAGAATCTGTTTTCTTGTCTTTTCCAGCTTCTACAGCAGCATGCTTTACATTGCTTGGCTCACAGCTTCTTCTTCCATCTTCAAAGCCAACAACACAGCATCTTGCTTCAGCTATCACAGTGCTTTCCTCTGTGCCAAATCTCTCTCTGTCTCCCTCTTATGAGGACATATGATTAGGAAAATCTCGAGACCCTTAGTTTAATCACAATTGCTAACTCTTTTTTGCCAAATAAAGTAACAAGAAGGCCTGGGTATCTTTGGAAGTTATTATTCATCTCATTTCAAAAGGGATAAAAGTTAACCTACCTCTCAGGGCTGAGTGAGGATTAGGTGGAGAGAACTGCATGGAAGGTGCTGAGCACATACTGCATGCTCAATAATCTTTGCTGATGATGATTTATAAGACAGTTTACAGTCACTAGAGGTGTATTTTACTGTGACCTTTCTTGAAACCAAATCAAACAAGAAAATTGCATTATTTGCAAGGTAAAACCAGTTTTTAAGGATATGTCCACTTTTCCTGATACCTGGGGGAGCTATGAGAGGAATTTCTCCTTGGAGAGCTGGCATCCTGGATAGCATGTCAGTAAGAGATGTCATAGTGATTAACATTTGTTGTTTCTCTTCATGTCCTACATGTAAACCAAGAGCTCATTACTAAAATGTAGCTCAGGATCACTTTTGCTGTGGGCTGCAGTGGGACCTACCATGAATGCAGGCTCACAGGTCTGGGTTACTCAAAGGGACTGTTATAGGGATGGATGAGGGGAGGAGGAGGTTAATTTTCTGATTTAAAGACTGTCCCTCTGACCATATCCCACTCGAGCCGTCCCCTCTCTGCACACATGCAGAGCCAAACCAGTCTAGCATCAGGGACCCGCAGCAGCCCGAGGAGAAGCACTCACATCTACATTTTTCAGCTATGTGTACCAAGTTCTCCTTTTTTGCAAAGATGTCTGGAAATAACATCTACAAAATTAAAATGATATCTACTATTCTTTTTTCAGTAATCCATGTCATTCAGTCAGAGCCCTTCTGTGCATTTGACATGCTTCTTCCATAGGGAAAGCCCATGTCCCCACACCTGCCAGCAGTTTTCTCTATGGAGAAGACAGTGAGTGGGGAGGGGCGCAGAGCAAGGAGCCTTATCTCTGGCAGTAAGTAGTGAGTGCTGAGGTCTGAACTACACCCTCCCCCCACACTGCTGAGTACTCACCAGAAGGCAAGCGGGCTGGCAGTGGCCCACATGGCAGAAGGGGCTGGGGCAGCCTTAGGGTGCATGCGCAAGCCTGCCTGCAGTGGCAGAAGCCGTGGTGGCAGTGGAAGAAGGCTGGAGCCTGCAGCAACCGAGCCCAAATGCCCAAAACGGAGGCAGCAGTGGTGGTGGGCCGGCGGAGAGACCACACATAGGGAACACAGAGGCCACACCCACTGAACTTCTGTGGCCACACCATTCTGAGGGCTGATAAAGAAGGAAAAAATAAAACAAAATAAATAAAAATTTTAAAAAGTCTGGATAGAATGACACCTGAGGCTAAGGGGAAAGCTACATCCAATACCATACCTAATCTCTGAATTATAGTACTGAGCCCAACAAGTAGCCAGCAATAAGAGGCGGCACAAGTGGATCTCAGGGGAACTTGAACTTTTAAATGAACTTCCCCCAAGTCAAGAGTAGATAAAAGCTAGCCTAAGAGTGCAGGAGATATTTACAATAGCACCTGGGCCCAGAAGAGGCAGCCACAAGATCAAGATCGCCAGTAGCTCCAAAAAGGTTGATAAGGCCAGTCATAGGCAGCGACCCCACTGATCTGTGCCAGGCTTCGGCCAGGGAGGTCCAGAGAAGGCACACCCAGCAGCCAGATATGGAGAGCATCAGTTCAAGACTTAACAATTCTTGTTAGAGTAGTATCTTAAGGAATGGCTCCTCACACCTGACCCAGCTAAGACATAGAAAATGCTGACACAAATAACAAAAAGAACAGTGACAGCAGACAAGTAGCCCACAGTGGATTACAAACAACAGCTGATGCCAACCCAAGAAGATCTAGAAACAATACAACTGGAAATTGGAGGCAGAAAATACCAACCTAGCTAGCTACAGTTAGCTAGCTGTAGACTCAGCTAGCTACAAAAACAACACACCCAGAGGAGGAGTCTATACATAGATAAAATGAGAAGACAGAGAAATGCAGTTCAAATGAATCAACAAGAGAAACCCCCAGAGAAAGAACTGAATGAGATGAAAATAACCAAATTACCAGAAGCAGAGTTTAAAATAATGATTATTAGGATGATCAAAGATCTTAGAGCAACAATACATGGGCATAAATGAGCACTTAAATAAAGAGATAGCAAGTATCGAAAAGGACATGGAAATAATAAAAAAGAACCAGTCAGAAAGGACAAAAACAATATCAGAAATAAAGACTGCACTAAAAGGAATTAAAAGCAGGCTGAGTGAAGCAGAGGATTGAATCAATGATTTAGAGGATAAGATAAACAAAAGCATGGAAGCAGAGCATCAAAAAGAAAAGAGGCTTAAAAAGTCTGAGGAAACACTAAGAGAGCTCTGTAAAAACATGAAGAGTAACAATATCCACAACATAGAGATTCCTGAAGGAGAAGAGAAAGAACAAGGGATAGAAAACCTGACTGAGGAAATCAGAGCTGAAAATTTCCCCAAATTGATGAAGAAAAAAGTCACACAAGTTCAAGAAGCACAGAGAGTCCCATTAAAGAAGAATCCAAAAAAGGCCTACATCAAGACACAGCATAATTAAAATATCAAAATTAAGGGATAAAAAAAATACTAAAAGCTGCATGAGAAAAGCAGTAAATTCCCTAAAAGGAGCCCCCATGAGGATGACATCCAACTGCTCAACAGAAACATTAGAGGCCAGAAGGGAATGGCAAGAAATATTCAAAGTAATGCAAAACAAGAGCCTACAACCAAGACTTCATTATCAAGCAAGCCTATCATTTAAAACTGGAGAAATAAAAAGCTTCCCAGACAAAAACAACAACAACAACAACAAAAAAAAAACACCTCAAGAAATTTGTTACAATCAAACCAAAGCTGCAAGAAATGTGAACAAACCTGCTGTAAACAGAACAAAAGGAAAACAAATCTAGAAAAAGAAGAATGTAGGTTTAAAGAATAAAATGGCAATAAACAACTACATATCAATAATAACCTTAAATGTAAATGATTAAATGCTCCAATGAAAAGACATAGATTAGAAAACAGGACTGGTACATATGCTGTCTACAGACCCACCTCAAAACAAAAGACACACAGACTGAAAGTGAAGGGATGGAAAAAAATATTTCATGCAAATGCAAATGAAAAAAAAGCTGGGGTAGAAATACTTATATCTGACAAAATAGACTTTAAAACAAAGGCTATAGTAAGGGATAAAGAAGGTCACTACATAATGATAAAGGAGCAATCCAATAGGAAGATATAATTATTTTAAATATCTATGTGCCTAATACAGGAGGACTTAAATTTATAAAGCAGATTTCGATGGCAATAAAGGGCGAGATCAACAGCAATATTATAATAGTAGGGGATTTTAATACCCCACTAACATCACTAGATAGATCCTCAAGAAGGAAAATTAACAAAGAAACAGCAGACTTAAAGGACACACTATATCAACTGGATTGAATAGGTATCTTCAGAACCTTTCACCATAAAGCAGTAGAATATACATTTTTTTCAAGTGCTAATTGTTTATTCTCTAGGATTGACCACATGCTAGGACACAAAATGAGTCTCAATAAATTTAAGAATATTGAAATCATATCAAGCATCTTTTCTGATCACAATGGCATAAAACTAGAAATCAACTACAATAGAAAAACTGAAAAACATTCAAACACTTGGAGACTAAACAGCATGTTATTAACTAATGAATGGGTTAACAATGAGATAAAAAAGAAATAAAAAATTTCCTTGAAACAAATGAAAATGAATATACAACAACTCAAAATTTATGGGACACAGCAAAAGCAGTCCTGAGAGGGAAGTTCATAGCATTACAAGCATACCTAAAGAAGTGAGAAAAAGCCCAAATTAACAGCCTAACCCTACATCTAAAATAACCAGAAAATAAGAAACAATTAACAAAAGCCCAGAGGAAGTAGAAGGAAGGAAATAATAAAGATCAGAGTGGAAATAAATGACATAAAGGCTAAAAAAAATACAGATAATCAATAAAACCAAGAGCTGTTTTTTTGAAAAGGTAAACAAGATTGATGAACCTTTAACCAGACTCACCAAGAAAAAAAGAGAGAGGACTCAAATAAATAAAATTAGAAATGAGAGTGGAAAAGTAACAACAGACACAGCAGAAATACAAAAAAAAATTAAGAAAATACCATGAAGAACTATATGCCAAAGAATTAGACAACCTAGGCAAAATGGACAAATTCCTCAAAACATATAATCTTTCAAAAATCAATCTGGAAGAATCAGAAAACCTAAATAGAGTGATTACATCAAATGAGATTATAACAGTTATCAAAAAACTCCCAACAAACAACAGTCCTGGGCCAGATGGTTTCACAGGTGAATTTTACCAAATATCCTAACAACTAGCTCTTATCCTTCTCAAGCTATTTCAAAAAATTCAAGAGGAAGGAAGACTTCCAAGCTCCTTTTATGAGGCAAGCATAATCCACATTTCAAAATAGGCAAGGACACTACAAAGAAAGAAAACTATAGTCCAATATCCTTGATGAACATAGATGCTAAAATTCTCAACAAAATATTAGCAAACCTGATCCAGAAATACATGGAAAAAATCATACATCATGATCGAGTGGAATTTATTCTGGGGAGGCAAGGTTGGTACAACATTTTCAAAACAAATCAATGTAATTCATCTTATAAACAAAAGGAATCACATGGTAAACCAGTAGACACAGAAAAAGCATTTGATAAAATCCAGCACCCATTCATGATCAAAACTCTCAGCAAAGTGGGAATACAGGGAACATACCTCAACATGATAAAGTCCATCTATGACAAACCCATAGCCAACATCATACTCAGTGGGCAAATATTAACAGCAATCCCCTTAAGACCAGAAACAAGGCAGGGGTGACCCCTTTCACCACTCTTATTCAACATAGTTCTGAAAGTACTAGCCATAGCAACCAGACAAGAAGAAGAAATAAAAGGCATCCAAATTGGAAAAGAAAAAGTAAAACTATCATTATTTGCTGATGACATGATACTGTACATAGAAAATCCTAAAGTCTCAGTTAAAAAACTACTGGATCTTATAAATGAATCCAGCAAGGTGGCAGAATATAAAATTAATACTCAGATATCAGTGGCATTTTTATACACCAACAATGAACTGTCAGAAAAAGAAATTAAGAAAACAATTCCCTTTACAGTTGCAACAACAAAAAAATTAAGCACCTAGGAGTAAATTTAACCAACGAGGTTAAAGACTTGTACTTGGAAAATTACAAAGCATTGATAAAAAAAAATCAAGGAAGACACAAACAAGTGGAAGCATATACTGTGTTCACAGATAGAAAAATAAACATGATTAAAATGTCTATATTACCCAAATAAATCTATAGACTCAATTCAATTCCTATTAAAATACCTATGTCATACTTCAAAGATATAGAACACATATTCCAAAAATTTATATGGAACCAAAAAAGAACACAAATAGCCTCAGCAATCTTAAAAAAAGAAGAATAAAGTGGATGGTATCACACTTCCTGATATCAAGTTATACTACAAGGCCATTGTACTCAGAACAGCTTGTTACTGGCATAAGAACAGGCATATAGATCAATGGTACAAAACAGAGAACCCAGAAATAAACCCACACCTATATGGACAATGATATTTGACAAAGGAGGTAAAAGCATACAATGGAATAAAAACAGTCTCTTTAATAAATGGTGTTGGGAAAATTGGACAGGTACTTGCAAGAAAATGAAACTAGACCACCAACTTATATCATACACAAAAATAAACTCAAAATGGATAAAAGATTTAAATGTAAGTTGTGAAACCATAATCATCTTGGAAGAAAACATAGGCAGTAAGCTTGCCAACATCACTCACAGCAATATATTTGCTGATTTATCTCCAAGGGCAAGTGCAATAAAAGACAGGATGAACAAATGGGACTATATCAAACTAAAAAGCTTTTGCATAGCCAAAGACAATAAGAACAGAATAAAAAGACAAACCACACAATGGGAGAACATTTTCGACAATATGTCTGATAAGGTGTTAATAACCAAAATTTATCATATAAAGAACTTGTAAAACTCAACACCAGGGAGGCAAACAATCCAATCAAAAAATGGGCAAAAGAAATGAATAGACACTTCTCCAAAGAGGACATACAGATGGCCAATAGGCATATGAAAAAATGCTCAACATCACTAATCATTAGAGAAATGCAAATTAAAACCACAATGAGATATCACCTCACACCAGTCAGAATGGTGCTCATTAACAAAACAACACAGAATAAGTGCTGGCAAGCATGTGGAGAAAAGGGAACCTTCCTGCACTGCTGGTAGGAATGCAGACTGGTGCAGCCACTGTGGAAAACAATATGGAGATTCCTCAAAAAATTAAAAATCGAACTGCCTTTTGACCCAGCTATCCCACTTCAAGGAATATATCCTAATAATACCAAATCACTGATTCAAAAGAAGAAACACACCCTCATGTTTATTGCAGTATTGTTTATTGTTTACAATATCCAAGATCTGGAAACAGCCCAAGTGTCCATCAGTGGATGAGTGGATTAAAAAGCAGTGGTACATATACACAATGGAATACTATGTGGCAGTAAAAAAGAAGGAAATCTTATCTTTTGTGACAACATGGATGAACCTGGAAACTATTATGCTAAGTGAAATAAGCCAGGCAGAGAAAGAAAAATATCATATGATCTCATTCATATGAGGAATTTAATGAACAATGTGAACTGAGGAACGGAATAGAGGCAGAGGTGAAATCAAAGGGACCAGAGGGAAAGTGATCAGAGGGAAGGGGAGGAAAGAATGGGATCAGAGAATGGAAAGAGATTGGTGAAATTATATATATCTTATACATAACACAGCATTATAGAGAGCAAGACAGCAAATCCTGAAGGGAAGAGGGGAGGGCATTGGGGGGAAGAGTCAAAGAGGGTATCAAGGGGAACATGAGGGTGGGGGGAGGGAGATATATTTGATGGCACACTTGATAAAAATTTTAAAAAAAATCATGAGATTAGATAAATAAAAAGCAATAAAAATAAAGAAATAAAAGAGGGAATCTAAAACATGAGAAAGGAAAAATATTATGTAAAGAAAAGATCAGAAAGATTTAAAAAAGAATAACATAGAACTCCTTAAAATAAAATATTTAATTGCTGAGATAAAAAATTGCTAGGTTAAAACACAGATTTCAAAAGAGCTGAAGAGAGAACTAAGGAATAGATGAAAGGTCTGGAGACTCAAAATGTATCACAGAAAAATAAAGAGATGAAAAATATGTCCTATAGCTTAACAAAATAGATAAAATGAAGGAAAAGCAATTTCTGAAGAAACATTCTAGCGAATTTTCTAAAATTAATGAAAGACATGAGTCTTCGAATTCACTAAACACAAATCCTAAACACTAAAAGAAATTCTACATCTAGAGTAATGAGAATAAAACCACAAATTAACAAAAGCAAACAAACAAACAAAAAATGGCTTAAGTTATGAGAAATTAACTAACAAGAAATTATATTTAGACTAATATCAGATTTCTGAAGAGTAACAGCAATATAACAATTAACTTAGAATGATATACATAGCTAATTGTTATTCAGTAATAAGAGGAAATTAAAAAAATTTTTTGAACAAACAAAATTTATAATTTGCTGCCAAAAGACTCTCAGAAAAGAAACTTTCTAAAGGATACCTCATAAAGAAATAAAATGATCCCAGAAGTAAGTTCTGAGATGCAACAATCAGTAAATTTAAATATGCAGTGAAGGTTAGGATGATGATAATGTCTAATCTGAAACAGCAATGTTTTATCTTTTATTGTTGCATAACAAATTACCCTAAAACCCAGCAGCTTAAGACAACAAGTGTTATTATCTCACAGATTTTCTCTGGGCAGGAATTTGGGTGTGGCTTAATTGGGTCCCTCTGATATAGGGTCTCTCACTTGGCTAACACAAGACTTGACTTGGAAATGATCTGCTTCCAAACTCATGTGAGTAGAAGCAGGCCCCCAAGGTCCACTCCAAGCTCACTCACATAGCTGTTAGCAGAATTCAGGCTCTCAATGGACAGTGTTGTCCCACGGGCTACTCACGACATGGTAGCCCTGCTTCTCCAGAGTGAGGGCTCTCAGAATGAGATTAAGAGAGGGCAAGGAAGACATAGGACACAGATTTTTGTAGCCTGATCTCAGAAGCAACACCCCAATACATTTGCCATCTTCTACTACTGCCTAGAAGCAAGTGACTGCGTCACTCAAGGAGAGAGGTATACACAACGATGTGAATTAAGAGGATTCATTGGTGGCCATATTGGAGGCTGCCCACCACAGGGCACAAAAGAGAACAGAACTACAGGATAGTAACAGACGTGGAGGAACAGAACGCATTCTGATTCCTTGTTTTTGCATTTTTCAGGGAGACCAGAAAGATAATGTTAAGTATTGCAAGATGAAAAGATCTGTTGCACAACAATGTGAATATACTTAACACTACAGAACTGTACACATAAAACGATTAAGATAGATTTAACGTCATGTACTTTTTACCACAATAAAAAAATAACTAGGCCCTGGCCAGTTGGCTCAGTGGTAGAGTGTCGGCCTGGCGTGCGGGGATCCCAGGTTCGATTCCCAGCCAGGGCACACAGGAGAAGCGCCCATCTGCTTCTCCACCCCTCCCCCTCTTCTTCCTCTCTGTCTCTCTCTTCCCCTCCCGCAGCCAAGGCTCCATTGGAGCAAAGTTTGCCCAGGCGCTGAGGATGGCTCTGTGGCCTCTGCCTCAGGTGCTAGAATGGCTCTGATTGCGGAAGAACATCGCCCCAAGATGGGCAGAGCATCGCCCCCTGCTGGGCATGCCAGGTGGATCCCGGTCGGGTGCATGCGGGAATCTGTCTGACTGCCTCCCCGTTTCCAACTTCAGAAAGAAAATGTTTAACTTTAAGCTTTATTAAGTAAAACATTCATGTTTGAAATTCAAGGTCAACTATTAAAAAACTAAAAATATAGTATATAACTTTCAAATTAGTAAAAAAAAATTAAAACGATTTTAAAGCACTCCAATCAATCCTGAAAGATGCTGGAAATAAAAGGAGAAAGGAACACAGAAAGATCTGGCACAAAAGAAAGAAAACCCCAAAAATAATTAGAAATAATTATAAATGTGTTAGAAGTTTTAACAAAAATAAATTGATTAGAATAATCTGATAGAAGAAAGAATGCCAGGTAGAATTCTAAAATATGTCCTCTCGCTCTTTACATAAATACACCTAAAACAGTGAGCGTCACATTTATTGGTGAAACATTGGAAGCAATACCTTTAAAACTAAGAATGAAACAAAAATGCCCACCATCACCCCTGCTATTCAACATTGCACTGAAGGCCATAGCCAGCATTGAAAGCCAAGAAAAAATAAAACGTTTAAGGATTTGAAGGAAGGAAACAAAAACATTATTATATACATATAGTATGATTGTCTATGCAGAAAAACCTAATCTAAAAATTATTGGAGTTAATAAGAGAGTTTACATTTAACAACTTATTTTGGGACCAATTTATATACTATTATTTCAGGAGATACCACTGTGGCTTTGGTTAATTTATTTTTATGGTTATTGAGTATATAATTATGTGTATAGATGACAATTGTATCCATCCATGTTTTGATGAATATTTAGGTTGCTTCTAATTTTTTACAATTACAAACTTGTACACATATTTTACTTATGTTTTCTTGTGTCAGAAAAAAATTTCTCAGCTCAGGGCTTTTCTTTCCAGGTGTCTGAAGCTGAAGCCTGGGCAAAGGTGTTTAGAACTGTTTTTAGTTTCACCAGTTTTGTCTAGTCATGTTTCCATATAATCACAGGTTTTAAATGTTATGTTCTGAAAACACAAACAGATGGCAAGAAAAGGCTGAACAATATTCAAGTGGTGACAACAGTGGTGTGAAAGAGAAGGGTAAAGGCTTGAGGCAGGGGTGAGCTTGAAAATTTGCTGCGATGAGCTTATTCATGTGTTGTGTTTAATGTCTGTGCAGGGCCGGTGGGGGCAGGGAGGTTGTGGTTATTTGGCAGGTGCATGATTCTCATTTATTAATCTGAAGTCAGGTCCCTCATCTTACTTTTTATGTCAGTTTGCCATTGTCCCATATAATTTTTATGTTTTTAGCAAAAGTATTTTTAATCCTGCAATCAAGAGGGGAAACACTAGGATTGTGCTGGTTCAGAAAGTAGAGAAACGAGTGCTTTACTTGGTTAGGAATTTGGTTGGCAGAAGCTGAAGGAAGCTGGTTCTGTCTCCTCCAGCACCAACCAGTAAGGGCTTGTCCTGTATTATTCATGCCATGGGATTCTATTCCCAGGTGGTCTATGTTACACAAATGACAACGTGCAAAGGAGCAGTTTGAGGTTTCCCGTAGAAACATCTCTCTCCTTCCCATCAGGAACAGCTCTATTGCAGAGTTGGGACATCCAGGGGACCCAACCCATCCTGGCTCCTTGTCACGAGGTAAATGATGCAGAAAGAAATGGTGAACAGATTTTAGAAATAAGGAAACCGACTTTCCTGATTTCAGTACAAGGCATCGTGGTAGAAACTCCCATTGGGCACCCCCCTACCTCCTCTGGAGATCTCCATGGTATCTTTAGGAAGAGTCAATTCCATGCCCAAGAGATACTGTGCCTCTTCTTCTCTGGTGATGAATGAGTCTGTGACCCTTTTTGAACACTTCCTCTTCCTTCAAATGCCTCTGGGTGGGGGCACTTTTCTACTCATTCTGAATCTGAGTGGTTGCTTTGAGACACAGTGTCACTCTTTGACCCCTTTCCTGACCTCAAGAGGAGGGTCTGTATACATGTCTGTCTCAAAAATTTACAGGGTGAACTGTTAAACTCCAATGTGATGGTATTTGGGGGCAGGGCCAGTAATTAGAGTTAGATAAGGTCATGAGGGTGGGGCTCCATGATAGGATTACTGTGCTTTTGAGAAGAAGAGGCCAGAACTCTGTCTATGTGAGTTTACATGGAGGAGTCAGCCATCTACAAATCAGGAACAGGGTCTTCACCAGAAACTGAATCAGCCAGCTTGTTGATGTTGGGCTCCCCCAGTCTCCAGAACTTTGAGAGATAAATGTCTATTGTTCAAGCCACCTCAGCTGTGGTATTTTGTTAGGCAACACATCATTTATCCACAGGCCTGTTTCCTAGGAAAAATACAAATTGATTTTTTTTTTCCCTTGTGAGTCTGATGGGAGATCGAAAGCAGCAATGGACAGTTCATTATATGCAGTGCTCAAGGGAGAGAAAAAATATATCAAGATCCATACTGGAAAGCATCAGGGACAAATCTCAAGGGTTGGCACTTGTTCTGGAGAACTGTGTGTGGCTGAGTGTGGCCAACATTGTGTCGTGGGGCTCTGAATGCAGCATTAGGAAGGAAGGGTGGTGACTAAGTAAGGAAACACCTGTCACAGGCAGTAAGTCGTCCCTTCCCCTGTACAGGCAGTAAGGAGAGTTAACCACGGCTGCTTGTGCACTTTACAGCTCCTAGCGATTGAGTCATTTCTGGGAAAATCCTTCTCCTGTCATGGAGGAAGTCTCTCTAGAACCTCCAGGGCTGAGTGCGTATAAAAGTCGTCAACCCCACAGTGAACTGTAAGGTGCGATCCTGATTTCTCCCTGGGGAACAAGCATCTCTGACAAGTTTCTCTTCAGAAGGGCCTGCCTCCATTGCTGGAGGGAGTGTAAAATGCACAGCCACTTGGGAACCCTGTCGCCCTGTTTCTTACAAAACTAAACACGCACCTTATAACCCAGCAATCTAAATCCTGAATATTTATCTCAGAGCAATGAAAACTATATTTATACAAAACACTGTAAGTGAAAAAAATGATAACAGCTTTATTTTTAATAGCCCAACACTAGCCAGATGTCTTTCAACAGGTGAACGGTTCAACAAATTGTGGTACATTCACATTGTGAATACTACTCCACAATAAAAATGAATGAACTACTGATACACACCACCTGGAAGGATCTCAAGGGCATTATGAAAAATTTAAAAAAAAAATCCAGTCTCAAAAGGTTACGTACTATATGGTTCTGCTGATATAACGCTGTCAAGATGGGAAAGGGTGGGGAGGGAGGGATTATCAAAGGGCAGCATAAGAAAAAGACTTTGTATCTGTGCCTTCATTGTAGTGGTGGTTACAGGTGAAAATAAATGGCATAGAACTGCATGTGAGCATGTGCACATGCATGCACACACACAGAGTGTGTATAACAACTGGTCTGAAGACTGTGCCAGTGTCCACGTCCTGGCTTTGACATCCAGTTATGTAAGATGTTACCATGAAGGGAGGTATGTAAGGAACACACAGGACCTCCCTGCACTTTTTGCAACTACCTATAAGTCTGTTATTATGTATTTCAAAATAAAAAGTTAATTAAAAAAGTAAAGACCTGGCCTCTAGCTTTGGGCTAACTCTCTGCATCACAAATGGGGGGGGGGGTGCCAGTACCGTGACCATGCAGTTCCACAGCCCTGCCCACTAGGGCAATTGAGAAGCTGGAACCAGAACAAAGTGTAAAGCCTAAAGTGATACCAGGTTCCTTCTTATACAGGTGAGGAGACAGAAGCTCAGTGAGTCCAGGCAATTGTTAGCTGTCAGCCGAATTTAAGTTGAGCTAAGTGGAAGCAGCTCTTCCTAGTACCACTCCAACAAGGAGGGCCCTAAAATGGTGAGCCTCGAAGGCCAAAGTGAGAGAGGGCTGGGGGTTTTGTATTTCTAAGGTGTGTGTGTGTGTGTGTGTGTGTGTGTGTGTGTGTGTGTGTGTGTGTGTTAAAAGGCTGCAAAGGAAAAACTTTGGGCATTAATAGGACAGTTGATTCCTGGGAGAAGCAGATGATGAGCAAAGTCAGAAAAAGGCTGAGAAGGCCAGAGCTTCCCTGCAAGGTGTGGGCTAATGACAATGCTGGTATCGTCTCAGCAAACAGCGACAGGAAATCTCAGCAGCAGGTCTCCTCTGGAAGTACATAGGAGGAAAGCAGAAATCTACCTTTCTGGAGCCATTTTAAGCTATAGAGGAAAGAATATTAAGTTGTTTTCAGGATCCTTCCAGAGGTGACTCTAGGATCTCTAAGGTCTGCACATGTTTCTGCAAACACCAGCCACCTCGGACCTCAAGTCTTCAAAGAAGAACCTCATCTTGTTGCACTGACAACACTGAAGTGAACATCAAAGGCCTAGGACTGCCTTGGTTTCACCAGGGGCTTTTGTCGGCAACCATGACGTTCCCTGAAACTACACACCCTTTTTAGGGCTTCAGTCTCTGTGTCTGTTATTCTCTCTACCCCAACACTCACAGGGAACGGTCTGTGTACACTCTGAAGACAGACGGTCGGCCTGCGTTCAGACTCCAACCCTCCCAGATGGGTGACCCTGGGCAATTTCTTTAAGCCTTCTTTGCCTCAGCTGCCTTGAGTCTTAAAATGGAGAGAATAATAGCATTTCTCTCTTAAAGCTTTTGTGAGAATCTGAGTGAGTAAATGTATAGTGCTTAGGATAGCACGTGCATGTGCTCCAAACTATAAAAGTGACCACACCCATCACATTCTCCTGGGTCCTCTGCAGCTTGCAAGACTAAGCTCAGGGTTCACTTCCCCTTTTGGCTGTCCCCGATCACCCACGCATGGCATCTTGTGGCTACTTTGTGTAGCAATTGTGCTTACCTTCTTTTGCCCTTCTAACTCTCTACGTTCTGAAAAATCAGAGTCGTTGCCTAAAGCTAAATCATCTTTGTATTCATACAGGTCACTCAGTGCTAGCACTTAGTAGGTGCTATAACAGGTCTGTGATCAGATCAATAAACAATAGGGATCCGGTTTCCTGTCTCTCTGTCAGAGATGCATCTCCCACTCCGTTTTCTCTGCATTTACCAAAAATAGGAAAAATCAAATTGTCGGCATGCTTGGAGAGCTGCTCTGACTTCAAATATATGTCTCAAACAAAATCTAACTGAAAAAAACATTTTCCCCCATCTGAGGACTGAGAACTATGAGGGAAAAATAATCTTTATATCCCCTTGTATGAGGAGAGGGCAATCTAAGGGTATTTAAGGGTTAATTGACATATTAATAAGGAAATGTGTTGCCCTGGCCGGTTGGCTCAGCGGTAGAGCGTCGGCCTGGCATGCGGGGGACCCGGGTTCGATTCCCAGCCAGGGCACACAGGAGAAGCACACATTTGCTTCTCCACCCCCACCCCCTCCTTCCTCTCTGTCTCTCTCTTCCCCTCCCGCAGCCAAGGCTCCATTGGAGCAAAGATGGCCCAGGCACTGGGGATGGCTCCTTGGCCTCTGCCCCAGGCACTAGAGTGGCTCTGGTCGCGGCAGAGCGATGCCCCGGAGGGGCAGAGCATCGCCCCCTGGTGGGCAGAGCGTCGCCCCTGGTGGGCGTGCCGGGTGGATCCCGGTCGGGTGCATGTGGGAGTCTGTCTGACTGTCTCTCCCCGTTTCCAGCTTCAGAAAAATACAAAAAAAAAAAAAAAAAAAAAGGAAATGTGTTAACAAAACACTTGAGGAAGTAAGAAGCAGGCAGGCTATTTTCAAAATCAGTTCAATTACTGCTAAGGAAATATAGTTCCTTACTTTCCCTGTCTGATTGTTGATCTATATTCCTTTATTTGCTCCATAAACATTTACCTATCATCTATCACAGTGCAATGAGCCAAACAAGGTGTTGTTGGAATGGAGAATTCAGAAATAGTCAAGGGACTGTGAGGGGTTTTTTGTTGTTGTTTATTTATTTGTTTATTTGTTTGTTTGTTTGTTTTGTATTTTTTTATTCTCAAGCTCTTAAGGAGCTATTGTTTGGAGAATTTATAGTTTAAACCCCTCTACCTCTCCTTCTTTCTCTGTAGCCTATGCTAAGGACCAGAGGCAGTCTCTCAACAGGTCAAATAGTGTCCGGGGAAAAAGCAGATGGATGAGCTGATATTCTATTCCCAAAGGTCCGGGAGGTTTGTGGAGCGACACTGGACACACACAGCACAACACACTGCACCCGAGTCACTGCCATGGAAAGGAGGGTACCCAGATTCCCAGTCTGTAAACCTTGGCGGTCTCCATGAACAACAGAGCACAGAGGCAGACAAAGTGGCTAAGGCTGCAAAGATGCTGTTGTCTCCTAACTATATCTGTCTTTTATTTCTAATCACAGGCTGTCTGATTTTAATTTAATTTCAGAAACTGCTTTGACCCCACCCATAAGCGATCACTCTGCACCTTAGCACAGAGGTCTGCCTGAGCCCCTGTAGTGGCCAGTGCTCCCTCACAGGCCCTGGGGCTCCTCCAGCCCCAACTGTCCCCGTTCCACACCTTCCATTCATGTGCGCCAAGACAGCTCCGCTTACATATTCTTCTGCACATTTGGAGTTTGTCATGGACACCATGTTTTATGTCCCCAACCCACAGCAGCTCTCAGTGTCTATTGTTTAGCCCTCCCCTCTTCATCCCTGGAACCCATTTCAACCCTTTCTGTGCCTTCATTAGTGTTTGGCAAAGAGTCAATAATCCTGAAGTGAAATAAAAACATTCTCTCTGGGGCTGTTAGAAGAATTCTAACTAATCAGAGCTCTGCCTTCTTGAAAGAATTCCTTAACAAGTCACTGGGGGAGCTGCTGAGGCCTCAGGGGGCCTGGTGTACTTTTCTCCTTAGCACTGAGACAGGAAGGAGAAATGTTTTGCTGCTTCTCTAAAGAAAGAAGTTAGAAAGATGATGAAAAGAGAGAGAGGGAGGAAGCCGGAATACGGTGACAGGTAGCTTATGGGGAGGGGCATGCCTCCCTGAAACACCCCCAATCTTCATTAATTCTATAAAACTTGTGAATAGATTTGTAAGATAACTTCTGAAGAAATCTTTGAAGGGGGGGTGGAGGGGTGAAATGTTTAAAGCCTGGAGGGATGCAGCACAGATCTGGGCACCAGGGAGTGTGCACAGAACTCGGTGTGGCTCTTAGCAGCAGTTTTCTGCTGGGGTTGAGCAATAGCATCACCTGGGGAGCACTGAACGACCTCGATGCCCAGGCAGCACCCAGATTTCTAGGGTGGGACCCAGGCATTGACATTTTTAGAGTCATCCAGGTGATCCCAATATAGTTAAGTTTGAGAACCAGTGGCACAATACAGTGTAGGGATGGTGTGTTGTAGAATTGTGCACCAGAAACCTGTGTAATTTTGTTAACAAGTATCACCCCAATAAATTTTTAAAAAAAGAAAAAATACAAAAAGAAAATAGAGCAGTGGTGGCAAGCATCCCCAACCATGTATTGTGTTCAGTGCCATCCTATTTATATCCCAAGGGCTGGAAGGCCCTCTTTGACATCTAGGTTTTGGTTCAGACGATAATGTGGTGACTTCCAAGGGTGGGGGTCAGGGTGGAGGAGGAAATAGAGGGGATAAATAGTGATGAACAAAGACGTGCTGGGGGGCCAGTGAACACACAATACAGGGTACAGAGATGTGCTGTAGAAGTGAGCTCCTGAAACCTGTATAATTATGTTAACTAGTGTCACCCCAATAAATTCAATTAAAAATGAATTTTAAAAAAGAAATATCTATTGAACTTGAATAAACTATTTTAAACCTAAGTTCTCTGATGCTAAAAAGAGGATTTTCTAAAGAAGTTCATCTTCTACAGCTACAACAGAAATAGTCAATATTGCCCTTCTATCAGAATTTACCTTTTTTTTTTTTTTTTTTTTTTTTTTACCCAACTATTGAGTCTACTTTGCCCAGTACTGGCCTAGTTGCTTTATAAACTTTACTTTTTTTAATTCCTACAAAAACCTTCTAATGCCTTTGTGTTTTAGTCTGTACTATGCCAGTGTCTCCTGGGTTGAGAAACAGCTGCCCATTTGCAGAGTAACAGGGACTTAGGTGACCCCAGCGAAAAAGCCTAGCAAAGTAGGGAAGCTGGGTTTTCTGTCCTGTGATCGAACTGCAGCGTAAGAGGAGTAGGGTCTGGGCACATGTGTTTGGGCTCATTCTGCCTCTGGTCAAAGCTCTGCTTCTTTCTTTTAATTAGCGTCCTCACTTGCCTTTGGTCTCTCCCACGTGGCAGTGTGAGGGAGGGCCACAGAAGCTCAGAGCAGTGCTGCAAACACTGGAGTCTGAGTCTTGGGGGGACTGTCACCCTCTCATTGCTGCCCTTAATCTCAGCCTCTTCATCACATGCTGGGGATGTGAATGCCTGATGCCCTGGCCACTCATAAGAATCAGGACAGAATCAATGATTCAAGTACGTTGTAGAACCTCCCAGTGTGTTGGGCTCAAATCCAGTTATTTAAATGGGTGAAGCCAAGGGTGCTGTCAGATATCAACTCCCAGCCAGTTTACCAGTTTCTGTCACTTGTGAATTGTATTCCATACACCAAACACCAAGGACAAACACCTTAGCTTTTTAAAAAAATAAGTAGAAAAAGCCACACCCAGTCCATCACTTCCAGAAGCAGGAGGGGATTTTACAGCTTTTCCAGTATCATCAAAACACCCTGGAGCCCATCTTCACAACCACACACACAGCCAGTCACCTTGCACATCATGACCCCGTCACCCCCAGTCAGAAGATGAGCAGATTTGCATGAAATGCAGAAATGAAATAGGACAGGTGTACCTGGTTGTGTCTCAATGTCACCAGATACTGCCATGGTTCCCACTGTTGCTAAGCATGGGAGTCATGAAAACCCCCTCCCTCCCAGGGAAGGAATCTGTCCTCTAGTAAAACCCAAAGCCCCACCTCTAAGTGCAGGGAAGACACACATTCTGAATTCTACTCTTCCATGAAAGACAAAACAAACAGAACAGCTAGTTTTTTTTTTTTATCAATTTTTCTATCTCACATGGACTAACTCCAGATTAGTAATAGAAAGTGAAATAATTATCAATACCACACAGAATAGGTAAAGTCCTTGGATGTTTCTAGACTTGGGGGAACTCTTGTAGTTTTATCACTATTTAACCAAGAGCCTCCTGCCTCACTTGGTTCCATAGTAGCTAGCAGTGTCTGGCACATGCTACCCAGTTAATAAATACTATTGAAAGAGTGAATAGCAGCACTGTTACTAAGACAGAAAAGGGGCCAAGCCAGGTATAGTGAAGTGAGTCCACGGAAGACACACCTTGCACAGAGAAGACCAAAAAACATTAACTCTGCATTGACTATAAAATGAGAGACTGATGTATACATGCACTTTTGATGAGTCTATCATTCAGTTGTGTAGGATTATAATAAGATGTAGGCATTGAAATCCAGATGGGAGCAGATGCATTTTCTGATCGGGCCTTGTACTCCCAAGGTCTTGTGCTTTTCCTGCCAAATGTCAGATATGCAGTGAAATGAATGAGAAGCGAAGTTGGAATTCCCCTTCTCAAGCCACTAGCCATCACCTTGAACACAGGTTTACGTTTTCTCTCATCCTCATGTCAAGATCTGTGTTGTGTGGCACCACGGTGCACTCTTCGTAACACACAATAAAACTGCGCAGTTAGTAGTCATTGTAGATCTACTCCCAAGATGCAAAAGATCAAGTATAACGGCCTCTAATGGGTCCTTATATTTTTTTAAGATGTTTGGCAAGGTATTTTGGATAAAAGCTCATCTTCATTGCCATTTATTTCTTTATGGTTTCTAATACTTACATTTTGATACAAAAACCATCTTCTCATAAGCCGATGAAAGATAAATTGAGGTTATTCTGGGGAAGTGAAGTTCAGAGGCCAAGGGGGCCATGCAGCAAAATACCCCTTTTCCATCAATAATGAATTCCATTGGATTCCATTTATTTAGTAGTTAAAAGCAAAAAACTGAGGGATCTAGGGTTTTGAATTTGGCAGCCCAAACATATCTTCATACTCAATAATGCATTCACTAAGCTTACCAGACAGCCTGAAAGGTATTCGAGTTCTGACCTTCTCACATTACAAAAAATAGATTATCTATGGCGATATTGCCCATTCCATTTTTGTTGTAGTCAATATTGAGAACGTATTTAAGCATTTTGAATAAACAAGAAGCCAGACCATATATCTGACTTTAAATGTGTAAATGTATTCCCAATGCAATATTAACCAAAAATACTTAAATGGGGATGAAACTACTCTTATTAGAAATAGTGACCCATCAGGGGTCTTTGCCGTGTTATTTCTGTAGTGATAAGATTTGACAGATGAAAAAAAGAAGAGGTCAGGAAATAACAGAACAACACAGTTAGAATACATATGCTATATTAGAAGTCATTGCATTCTCTTCAAAGTCAGGGAAGGAACATACCACAGTGACATCAAGGAAAGACAAGAGGGTAGTTAATTTGGGGGTTTTATAGTAATGACTTCTCAGCAATGGCATCTCACAGAAGCCTTACTCATCATTCTCTTTTTACGAATTCATAGTGACACTTGAATGTTATCTTATGAATTACACAAAATAATTAAAATATCTCACTCAAAATATAGCCATGCAAAAGGCAAGTTTTCAGATTCATATACAACTAGACCTGTACTGTAAACAGAGTGCAAGCCTGTAGAATTGATAACCATCCAACCTAAGGATAATGTCTGAAGCAAGGTCTGTTTGTTATGCGTTTTATTTGGAAAATAATTTTGAAAGATGACAGAGGAATATTTGCTACCCTTTGACCTGGGACTAGGTTTTCCACCCACTCAGAAACTCTATCCTGAGTGGCAAAGCAAATTTCCACTATTATGACGATGAAGCTGATGCACTAACCCTTTCTCAGACAGCCTTCCAAATGTGAGGAGAGATCCATGTGAGTGGTCTCACAACTTAGGCTTCCCAAATGACTGCTGGCATCCAGCAAAGCTACAAATAAAAGTTCGGCTTCCCTTCTTCTATCATTAAAGTAGCTAGCCTCTCTCTTTTTTTCTACTTACCTGAACAGCTGACATTCTGAGGCACATCCACTAGAGTAGACACTGGTATTCTGAAGATGAATAAAACATATCCTAACATCTCACAGCTGACACCCTAATATATTCTACACGAGAGGCAAATTAGCAATACTTAGCACATTCATGATAATAAAGGTATAATAAAGGTAGCACAGCATGCCGTGACAGACCAGAGGAGAACCGAAAAGAAAAGCACAGATTGCAGCTTGAAGGAGGTGTGATTGAGCTGGATTGTGAAGGTACTAAACGTTGCAGACAGGCGATCAAACTTCTCATATATGAGATCTTAACCCAGTGGTTCTCAAACTTTTTGAAGTCAGGGCACATTTAAAATCCTACAAATAATTGTAGGTGCACTAGATACAAATTTCTGAGAAATATATTATAATAATTAAGTCAAATATTTAAAATATATATATAAAGTCCAAGCATGCTTTTATAACTAAATAAAATAAATACAACAAAATTAAATTTATTCTGACATTAAAAAACATTTTTATGTTACATTTTTTGAGTTATGCTTTCTAGAATTCATAAAAAAGAGGGGTTAAAAAATTTAAAAAGACAAAAGTTATCTTTTTATATACATAGATGCATTCTTAGTAAGATATAGTAAATTTGGCAGGTCCCAGTGCAAATGTGTTAAGTTCTTTCATTCTTGTGTTTATGAGAAACATGAGCCTGATGTATCCTAGCGATTTCTTCAATGTTTGGGCATATATTTGAAAGGCAAACTCATTGCCTCATCAATACATTGAAGAATTCCTCTCTTTTTACTGTTAAATGTGTTGAGGGTAGAAAATGCTAATTCACATAAGTAGGGTGTTGAAACTTGTAGTAAAATGTTCAAAGCTTTTTTAGATATTGCCACATATTCTTCTTTTATAGAAATCCAAAAGGCTTCAAGAGACAATTCCTTATGTTTAATCATCAATCCAAAACCCCTCACCATACATATCATCTTAACTTTACACCAAACAAAGGATAGAAGAAACTTGCCTCCAGTGTTTCCGGGGAACATGGGGGGTAGTGTAAACAATCCAGCATCACATCTTAACAGCCTTTTGCAACCTAATCAGGCAAGTGAGGTGGGGGTTGGGCAGACTGTCAGTTTACAGCCAATTCCCCACACTTCTGTCCCCCAAAAATCTAAATTCCAGAAACCCTGTTGGCTTTTTGGTCCTCAACAGGCACATATTTCTCTGGAATATCACATAGGGCACAAATGGAAATCTTCTAGGGCACACCAGTGCACCCTGGCGCACATTTTGAGAACCACTGTCTTAACCTCTTGCATGACACTTACTGTAAATTGTCCAGATAGATTTTTACACTGCAGATAGAGATAAAACTGTTTTTGGAAGTAGAAAATTAAAGCAAGAACCATTTATTCAGCAAACACTGAGTTAACGCCTGCCATTACAGATACATGTCAGACACGATGAGAAGGGGAGAAACAATAAAAATATATAAGAGGGTATAATAATATATAATAGAAAAGTCCTGCCCTTTGAGGACTAGATAGTAGTGGAGGAGGCAAGGCATTACCCTATAAAATATTGAGTAACTCCACAGTGTCATCTGTTACATGCTAAATAACTGGTTTACACCATAAATTTATAAGAATGAAAAGGAAGAAACTTGTGGGACGAGGTAACATTTCCCACAGAGGTCAGGATTTGGATAGAAAGGAGGGAGAGAAATAATTGTAGCCAATGGGATCACAGATTAGATCACATCGCCCTGTCCCTCTAAAACAGGAGTAGTCAACCTTTTTACATCTACCGCCCACTTTTGTATCTCTGTTAGTAGAAAAATTTTCTAACCACCCACCAGTTCCACAGTAATGGTGATTTATAAAGTAGGGAAGTAACTTTACTTTATAAAATTTATAAAGCAGAGTTACAGCAAGTTAAAGCATATAATAATAATTACTTACCAAGTACTTTATGTTGGATTTTCGCTAAGTTTGGCAGAATAAATCTTTATAAAACAACTTACTATAGTTAAATCTATCTTTTTATTTATACTTTGGTTGCTCCACTACCACCCACCATGAAAACTGGAACACCCACTAGTGGGCAGTAGGGACCAGGTTGACTACCACTGCTCTAAAATGATCATCATGGGATCTCTGGGAAGTTATTGGCTCATCCTTTGTGTTTCCTCAGAACCAGGGCATCACTATTCATAATACTCCTTCGTGATCATGGTATCTTCCCTGCCAGATAATACTCCTTAAAATTAAGTTGGCGTTTTCTAATCTCTGTATCCCAAGCACTTGGCATACTTCCTGCCACTGGTGGTGGCTCAGAAAATTCATCCCACAAACACATGGAGTCATTTAGAGGTATTTGAACCTTGAGCTGACTACTGACCATATGAGAACAAGAAGGAGTGAACACGCAATTGGAAGGAATAAATGTTGAGGATTCAGGCAATATAACACAAAAGGCCCCTGTGATTGTTAACTTTGTGTGTCAACTTGGTCAGGCTCTGGTGTCCAACTGTTTGGTTAAGATGTTGCTGTGAAGGCATTTGTGATGAACATTTACAATAGTAGACTTTGAGTAAAGCAGATTATCCATCATACTGTGTGTGGGTCTTGTGCAGTAGTTGAAGACCTAAGAGAAAAAGACTGAGGTTTCCTGAAGAAAGAGTGATTCAGTCTCAAAACTGTAACATGCAATCTTGAGTTTCTAGGTCTGCTGGCCTGCCCTGCAGACATCAGCTCTTGCCTGAATATCCAGCCTGTTGGCCTGTCTCATAGATTTCAGCCTTGTCAGCTATGTCCTCCACCCCAAACATGTGAGGCAATTTCTTTTTTTCTTTAATTTATTTATTAAATTAAATGCAGTGACATTGATAAATCAGGGTACATATGTTGAGAGAAAACATCTCCAGATTATTTTGACATTCGATTGTGCTGTATACCCCTCCCCCAAAGTCAAATTGTCATCTGTCACCTTCTATCTGGTTTTCTTTGTGCCCCTCCCCTCCCCCAACCCCTCTCTCCTTCCTCTCCCCATTCCCCCTCCTCCCAACCCCCCACCCCCATTGCCATCACATTCTTGTTCATGTCTCTGAGTCTCATTTTTATGTTCCATCTATGTATGGATTCATATAGTTCTTAGTTTTATTCTGATTTACTTATTTCACTCCATATAATGTTATCAAGGTCCATCCATGTTATTGTAAATGATCTGATGACATCATTTCTTATGGCTGAGTAGTATTCCATAGTATATATGTACCAAAGCTTTTTTATCCACTCGTCTTCTGATGGACACTTGGGCTGTTCCCAGATCTTCCCTATTGTGAACAATGTTGCCACAAACGTGGGGGTGCATTTCTTCTTTTCAAACAGTGCTATGGTGTTCTTGGGGTATATTCCTAACAGTGGGATAGCTGGGTCAAAAGGCAGTTCAATTTTTAATTTTTTGAGGAATCTCCATATTGTTTTCCACAGTGGCTGCACCAGTCTGCATTCCCACCAGCAGTGCAGGAGGGTTCCTTTTCTCCACATCCTCGCCAGCACTTATTCTGTGTTGTTTTGTTGATGAGCGCCATTCTGACTGGTGTAAGGTGATATCTCATTGTGGTTTTAATTTGCATTTCTCTAATGATTAGTGATGTTGAGCATTTTTTCATATGCCTATTGGCCATCTGTATGTCCTCTTTGGAGAAGTGTCTATTCATTTCTTTTGCCCACTTTTGGATTGGATTGCCTTCCTGGTATTAAGTTTTACAAGTTCATTGTAAATTTTGATTATTAACCCCTTATCAGACGTATTGTCAAATATGTTCTCCCACTGTATAGTTTGTCTTTTTATTCTGTTCTTGTTGTCTTTAGCTGTGCAAAAGCTTTTTAGTTTGATATAGTCCCATTTGTTTATCCTGTCTTTTATTTCACTTCCCCGTGGAGATAAGTCAGCAAATATATTGCTCAGAGAAATGTCAGAGAGCTTACTGCCTATGTTTTCCTCTAATATGCCTATAGTTTTAAGGCTTACATTTAAGTCTTTTATCCAATTTGAGTTTATTTTTGTGAGTGGTGTAAGCTGGTGATCTAGTTTCATTTTTTTGCAGGTAGTTTTCCAATTTTCCCAACACCATTTGTAAAAGAGACTGTCTTTACTCCATTGCATTTCTTTACCTCCTTTGTCAAATATCAGTTGTCCATAGAACTGTGAGTTTATTTCTGGGTTCTCTGTTCTATTCCATTGATCCATATGCCTGTTCTTATGCCAGTACCAGGCTGTTTTGAGTACAATGGCCTTGTAGTATAGCTTGATATCAGGAAGTGTGATACCTCCCACTTTATTCTTCTTTTTTAAAATTGCTGAGGCTATTCGTGTTCTTTTTTGGTTCCATATAAATTTTTGGAATATGTGATCTATATCTTTGAAGTATGTCATTGGTATTTTAATTGGTATTGCATTGAATTTATAGATTGCTTTGGATAATACAGACATTTTAATGATATTTATTGTTCCTAACCATGAGCACGGTATATGTTTCCACTTGTTTGTATCTTCCTTGATTTTTTTTTATCAATGCTTTGTAATTTTCCAAGTACAAGTTTTTAGTCTCCTTAGATAAGTGTACTCCTAGGTACTTTATTTTTTTGGTTGTAATTGTGAAGGGGATTGTTTCTTTAATTTCTCTTTCTGACTGTGCATTGTTGGCATATAAAAATGCCTCTGATTTCTGAGTATTGATTTTATATCCTGCCACTTTGCTGAATTTATTTATCAGGTCCAGTAGTTTTTTGACTGAGACTTTAGGGTTTTCTATATACAATATCATATCATCTGCAAATAATGATAGTTTTACTTCTTCTTTTCCAATTTGGATGCCTTTTATTGCTTCTTCTTGTCTGATTGCTGTGGCTAGGACTTCTAGGACTATGTTAAATAGGAGTGGTGAAAGGGGGCACCCCTGCCTTGTTCCTGATCTTAAGGAGATTGCTTTTAATTTTTGCCCATTGAGTATGATGTTAGCTGTGGGTTTCTCATAGATGGCTTTTATCATGTTGAGGTATGTTTCCTGTATTCCCACTTTGCTGAGAGTTTTTATCATGAGTGGATGCTAAATTTTATCAAATGCTTTTTCTGCATCTATTGAAATTATCATGTGGTTTTTCTTCTTGTTGTTATGTGATGAATCACATTGATTGATTTGTGAATATTGTACCAGCCTTGCCTCCCCAGAATAAATCCCACTTGATCATGGTGTATGATTTTTTCCATATATTGTTGGATCCGGTTTGCTAATATTTTGTTGAGAATTTTAGTATCTATATTCATCAGAGATATTGGCCTATAATTTTCTTTCTTTGTGTTGTCTTTGCCTGGTTTTGGAATCAGAATTATGCTCGCCTCATAAAAGGAGCTTGGAAGTCTTCCTTCCTCTTGAATTTTTTGAAATAGTTTGAGAAGGATAGAAGTTAGTTCTTCTTTGAATATTTGGTAGAATTCAGTTGTGAAGCCATCAGGCCCTGGACTTTTGTTTGGAGTTTTTTGATAACTGTTTCGATCTCATTTGGTGTAATCAGTCTGTTTAGGTTTTCTGATTCTTCCAGATTGATTTTTGGAAGATTGCCTGTTTCAAGGAATTTGTCCATTTCATCTAGGTTGTCTAGTTTTTTAGCATACAGTTCTTCATAGTATTTTCTTACAATATTTTGTATTTCTGTTGTGTCAGTTGTTATTTCTCCACTCTCGTTTCTAATTTTATTTGTTTGAGTCCTCTCTCTCTTTTTCTTGGTGAGTCTAGTTAAAGGTTCATCAATCTTGTTTACCTTTTCAAAGAAACAGCTCCTAGTTTCATTGATCCTCTGTATTGTTTCTTTAGCCTCTATGTCATTTATTTCTGCTCTGTCTTTATTATTTCCTTCCTTCTACTACATTTGGGCTTTACTTGCTGTTCTTTTTCTAGTTCTTTTAGATGGAGGGTTAAGTTGTTTATTTGAGCTTTTTCTAGCTTCTTAAAGTGTGCCTGTAGTGCTATGAACTTCCCTCTCAGTACTGCTTTTGCTGTGTCCCATAAATTTTGAGTTGTATGCTCATTATCATTCGTTTCTAGAAATTTTTTTATTTTTTCTTTGATCTGATTTCTAATCCATTCATTATTTAACAACCTACTATTTAGTTTCCATGTGTTTGAGAATTTTTGAGCTTTTCTGTTGTGGTTCATTTCTAGTTTTATGCCAGTGTGATCAGAGAAAGTGCTTGATATGATTTCAATCTTCTTAAATTTGTGGAGAGCACTTTTGTGCCCTAACATGTGGTCTATCCTAGAGAATGTACCATGAGCATTTGAAAAGAATGTATATTCTGCTGCTTTAGGGTGAAAGGTTCTGAAGATATTTATTAAATCAAGTTAATCTAGTGTGTCCAATAAGTCTGCTGTTTCTTTGTTAATTTTCTTTCTTGAGGATCTATCTAGTGATGTTAGTGGAGTATTGAAATCCCCTACTATTGTAGTATTGCTGTTGATCTCGCCCTTTAAATCCACCAAAGTCTGCTTTATATATTTAGGTGCTCCTATATTAGGTGCATAGGTATTTATAATAGTTATATCTTCTTGTTGGATTACTCCCTTTATCATTATGTAGTGGCCTTCTTTATCTCTTACTATATCCTTTGTTTTAAAGTCCAATTTATCTGATATAAGTATTGCTACCCCAGGGTTTTTTTCATTTCCGTTTGCATGAAATGTTTTTTTCCATCCTTTTACCTTCGATCTATGTGTATCTTTTGTTCTAAGGTGTGTCTCTTGTAGACAGCATATGTACGGGTCCTGTTTTCTTATCCACGCAGCTACCCTATGTCTTTTGATTGGATCATTTAATCCATTTACATTTAAGGTTATTATTGATATGTAGTTGTTTATTGCCATTTTATTCTTTAAAACTGTATTCCTTTTTTGCTATATTCTTTTCCCACTTTGATCTGTTTACAACAGGCTCCTTAACATTTCCTGCAGCATTGGTTTGGTTGTAGAGAATTCCTTGAGTTGTTTTTTGTCTGGGAAGCTTTTTATTTCTCCTTCAATTTTAAACGATAGTCTTGCTGGATAAAGTAGTGTTGGTTGTAGGTTCTTGTTCTGCATTACTTTGAATATTTCTTGCCATTCCCTTCTGGCCTCAAGTGTTTCTGTTGAGAAGTCAGATGTCATCCTTATGAGGGCTCCTTTGTAGGTAATAGCTTTTTTTTCTCTTGCAGCTTTTAATATTTTCTCTTTATCGCTTAGCTTTGGTATTTTAATTATGATGTGTCTTGGTGTAGGTTTCTTTGGGTTTCTTTTTAATGGAGTCCTCTGTGCTTCTTGAACTTGTGGGAATTTTTCCTGCATTAATTTAAGGAAGTTTTCAGCTATGATATGATTGAACAAAGTCTCTATCCCTTGTTCTCTTTCTTCTTCATCAGGAACCCCTATGATGCAGATGTTATTTTTCTTCATGTTGTCACAGAGCTCTCTAAGAATTTCCTCAGACTTTTTGAGTCTCTTTTCTTTTTTCTTCTCTGCTTTCATGCCTTGATTGCAGTTGTCCTCCAACTCGCTGATTCGATCCTCAGCTCTATCTATCCTGTTTTTAATTCCTTCCATTGTGGTCTTTATTTCTGATATTGTATTTGTCCTCTCTGTCTGATTCTTTTTTATACTTGTTATTTCTTTATTTAGGTGTTCATAATGACCATCCATTGTTGTTCTAAGATCCCTAAGCATCCTTACAATCATTATTTTGAACTCCGCATCTGGAAGTTTGATTATTTCCATATCACTCAGTTCATCTCCTGAAGGTATCTCTTGTGGTTTCATTTGGATTGCACTTTTTTGTCTTCTCATTGTGTTTGGGTGTTTTATTTGTAGAGTTGGTTGAGTCTAGGTTTGGTGTTGCCTGCCTCCAGTTTTCAGTTGTGTTATTTCTAGGTCTTCTTGGGTTGTTATCAGCTATTATTTGTAATCCCCTGTCGGATTTGGGCAGCTCTGAAGTCTTGATTTGTTTGTTTTCTTAATAGGTGATAATCTTGTTTATTGATCTCAGCAGGGGGCTTCCTTGAAAGTGTATCCAGGAATGCGATGGGTGTAACCTGAGACTCTGAAGGCCTCTTCAGCCAACTAATCTCTCTGGGGGCAGGGTGTTTTTTCAGCTTCAGTAGGGGGAGGTGTATTTCAGATCTCCATGGAGACCTGAGTTACTGTCCCTCCTTCCCACTTCTTGTTTTCAGCTGTGTCTTGTTGCGCTGATTGGAGCTGGAGAGATGTCCAGAGATCTCTGATCTGGAAGCAATTCAGTACTGTTTTATGGAAGGTTCAGTCTCTCCCCCAGCTACGGCCACCTCCAGCACAGATGAGTCAGCTTTTTTAGTTTGTTTCCTGCATTCCTTAGCCCCTCACAGTCTGTCCCTCTCCCTGTCCTTTCCACTTGGGAGATAAGCTGGTCTTTTCAACACACCTTGCTCCCTGGTCACCAGGCAAGTGGCTGTGAGCAGTATTTTCTGCTCTTTTCCCTTGGGTGAGATCCCCTCTGGGCTCTCAGCCTCTCCCTCCCCTCCATTCCTGTAAGCAGAGGAGATTCAGGCGCTCCCTACCAGGTTTGTTGTGGCTTCTTTGCTCCTTGGTTTTTAAGAGCTGTTCTTGTAGTCCAGAGTTGGTTTTTCACACTGATTTTTCCTAAATTGATTTGTATTCCAGTTTGGTGGTGAGAGCTGGGTGTCTGTGCATCCGCCTACTCTGCTGCCATCTGTGTAATTGAGGCAATTTCTTATAATAAATCTCTCAGAGAGATAAATAGATAGGTATATTAGATATATATGTATTCACTATATATATTCTCTAGGTCATACATATATATAATACATATACAATAGAAAAGATATATTGTCTAGAGAACCCTAATATACCCATTTTATTAAATAACAAGAAGCTACCTGGTGTTATTTTATTAAGCAGACAGAAGCAAACAAGCTTCACTTACATTCTTCTCTCCATAAACTGTCACAGTTGATCTTGCCATTGAATCGTAGCTGTGCATTAATGGTAAGGCTTCTCCATTCTCTACTGATCTTCCCTCCCATCCTTAAGCTGTACCTCTTTTGGAAGCATGCTATAAACAGGCTTCATTACCTCTAACACCCCTGGGGTCAGCCTATTCCACTCCCAGAGCATGCAGGAAGCAATGCCAGCCCCTAAAGTAATGTGCATTACAGGGAATGAAACATGAGGTGAAGGTACTTTAGGAGAAAAGTCTGTGTCTGGATCTCGGGATGTCATCCATCTAGGTACTGTAAGGGTGAAAGGAGAAAAAGAGAGAGGAAAAGGGAGGGTGGAAGAAAAGAAGTAAAAGGGAGAAGGGAGAAAGAGGGAGAGAGGCTGGATGGAGAGGGAGATAGAGAAGGAGAAGACAGAGAAGAAGGAGAAGAAGAAAGGAGGAAGGTAGGAAGTGGGAGATGGAAACAGAAGAGAGACAAACTTTATGCAGCAGGAAGGACATGGACAAGCTTGGGGAAAGTCTGGATATGAACATGGAGAGACCAGTGGAGGTGAGGCTGGAAGAATGTCAGCTCTTTTTCAGGGTGGCGCTGCTATAAGAGTTTCACCCCCCACCCCTATGGGAGCAGGAAAGCCCATGCTTCGCCCACTTTGCAACAGTTTTTAAAAGCTAAGCAGTAGAACTGTAAGCCATGTATGTACACATGTGAGTGCACACATGCATGTGTACAAGCTCTCACACACACACAAGTTTATATGAAACTGCTAAAATGGAATAAGTTCTGAGGATTACATCTATGTCAATTTTTTAGTTTTGATATTGTGCTATATTATATGCAAGATGTTACTATGGGGAGAAATGAATAAAAGGTACCTGAAATCTCTCTTTATCTCTTGTAACTTTCTGTGAAAATATGTATAATTATTTCAAAACATGAAGTGAATAAAAACCCTCTAACAGGGCTAACAAATATAAAAGTGGCACTAGCGACATGAGAGCACCTCCTACTCTACCCCTCAAACCACCGACCAGCAGCACAGGCTTCAGGGCGCCCAGCAATGCCATGGACTCCAGGACTTTATGAAACCTTGCCTGAGACCACACTGGCCGGGGGCCTAGCAGAGTGCACCACTCAGACCACTCAGAGCCCATCAGGCTCATGGCCCCACTGTCCTCTGTGGGGAATTGCCCTTCCAGAAGCTGTGCCACTGGGTTTGTTTTCTTCTCCCTGATTCCAGTTGAGACCCCAGCACTGGTTAGAAAATTCTAAGGCAAGCCCGTCTTCTCCTGGATGACCACCCAGTTCTATCCTAGCCCAAGGGAGCACAGGCCACCATCAGAGCTTACGGCACGAGAGTGTTTCTGGAGCTGAGGTTTGCTAGAGCCAGCACATGTGCAGCCCCCACTGTTTATCTAAGTCTGGTCTACTCCACAGACAGTTCCAGGGCACATGACTTAGCAAGCAAGGCAGATGCTGAGGGCTTCTTTCCCGGAGCCTCCTCCTCAGTCCCAGCAGGTCTGGCTCTGAGCTCTCTGAAGGGGCCTTCCTTCCAAGCACCCATGTCCCAGGATGGTGCGGGCAGCAGAGCAATCTGGGGGCATGCTGGGCTCCCTCACTGTAGGTACCATTTTCCCGTGGGTGGAAGCTGTACATGTCAACATATAACTTAAACTCTGAGAAAAGATAGTTAGAATGAACAGATTGACTATTTCACCATGAAGTTCTGCTTCTTTCCTCAGTTTGTTTGCCACTCACTATATAATGAAAGGTCTACAGGAAACATTTCTCTCTGCCCTCAAAGCCTAAGAACACCAATTCTCATTAACATTCTAATTCATATATATTAAACGATCCCATTTATACGTATTAAAAATTACCTGAGGCAAGTGCCCAGGGGAAAGTCTCCCCTTTGCCCCTGCCCATCAGTTCTAATGTGTGCCCTGACCAGCAATCACACTCAAGACATGCATATGCCAGGCCAGTCTCTATCCACTGAGCCACCAGCCTGGGCTGAAAAGCAATTTTTTTTTTGTATTTTTATGAAGCTGGAAACGGGGAGAGACAGACTCCCGCATGTGCCTGACCGGGATCCACCCGGCACGCCCACCAGGGGCGATGCTCTGCCCCTCCGGGGCGTCGCTCTGCTGCAACCAGAGCCACTCTAGCGCCTGGGGCAGAGGCCAAGGAGCCATCCCCAGAGCCCGGGCCATCTTTGCTCCAATGGAGCCTCGGCTGCGGGAGGGGAAGAGAGAGACAGAGAGGAAGGGGGGGGGGTGGAGAAGCAAATGGGCACTTCTCCTATGTGCCCTGGCCGGGAATCGAACCTGGGTCCCCTGCACGCCAGGCCGACGCTCTACCACTGAGCTAACCGGCCAGGGCCAGAAAAGCAATTCTTTAAAGCAGTGATTCTCCACCAAAGGTGAGCTTGTCCCCCAGGGTACATTTGCCAATGTGTGGACACAATTTTGGTTGTCACAGCTCGAGTTGGAGGCAGGAGTGCTGCTGGCATCCAGTGGGTAGAGGCCAACGATGCCTCTTACAATGGACAGGACAGCCTCACAGAAAAATAATCTACATGTAACCCTCCCCTAGTATAATTTAAGACCTTATGCTGGGCCCTGAGGCTGGGGAGCCTGCCTCAGCACCTAGTAGAGGAATGGTAGAGGTGTACAAGAGAATATAAAACAATGCAGGGCATGCTAAGTGCCTGAGTGTGAATGCAAATCAGTTGGGAAGGGTTTGAGTCTGCAAGGATGGATTTGGGGAAGGGGAGAACTGATGTCACTTTCCTTAAGATGATAGTACACTGCGTATACACTCTCAGATATCAAACTGAAATAACTGCTGGGAAATATCACCCAAACCCTCAGCACTTTCTTAGCAATCTCATTTTCTGTTTTCATAAACACATCATCAGGAAGCAACTTTCTTTTGTGACTTTGTTCCTTATTAAGATTATCTTCCTAACAATATTTTTCAGTATCAAAGAGATGTTTTATTTTCTTCTTTTGCCTTTACTTTATTCTCTTTACCTTTAAAATATTGATAAACTTGCCTTGGCCAGTGGCTCAGTGAATTGAGTATTGACCCGGCATGTAGACTTCCCAGGTTTGATTCCTGGTCAGTGTACACAGGAGAAGTGACCAAGCATTTGCTTCTCTCCCCATCTCTATCTCCCTTTTCTTCCTCTTTCCCTCCCACAGCCAGTGGCTCAATTGATTGAGCGTTGGCCTGAGTGCTGAGAATTGCTCGGTTGTTCTGAGCACATCAGCTTCAGGCACTAAAAATAGCTTAGTACTCAAGCATCGGCTCCAGATGGGAGTTGCCAGGTGGATCCTGGTCAAGGAGAATACAGGAGTCTGCCTCACTATCTCCTCTTCTCTCACCTAAAATATAGATAGATGGATAGATAGATAGATAATAGATAAATAGATAGACATACAGTATAATTCTGTAGCTGCTAATTGGCTAAGCCTTCTGCACTTAGCTTCTTTTGTCTTTCCTTAGATAGCAGCCTAAGTTTATTCACAAACTGAAGATATATTTTCTTCAACATCTGTTAGTTGGACTCTCTTTTTCAATACTAAGTGCCAAATATGTAACAGAAACAGTTGCATTTGTACCCCTACTCCTATTTTTCAAGCTGAAATAAGCTCTGGGACAGCACAAAGATGATTATGAAGAAGTCATATGAGCACAAGAAAAAATAGCTTTTACCCCAGAAAAGTTAGTGACCAGATTAAAGGATGTTTGATCAAACAGTTGTACACTAGATCAGATTTGCAAGGTTGAAACTACCTAGTGATCATCTCCACGGCAGAAACCACAGACAATTACGGATCTTCTGGGTGATAAAATCATCTAGAATGCTATCATTGACAAATGTGAGCTCATGACTAATCTGAAATTGAAACCAGTTATGGAAGAGAACTACCAGATGCCACAGGCCTGTGCCCAAAATATTCCAGGCATGCTCTTGCAAATCAAATAATTAACATACATCTTTGAGGCTCTACTTTGGGAATGCCTCTGCACAATACTAGGCGGCCATATGTGTGTGTGTGTGTGTGTGTGTGTGTGTGTGTGTGTGTGTGTGTGTGTGTTTTGTGTTTTTAAGAGACAGAGAGAAGGACAGATAGGGACAGACAGATAGAAAGGGAGAGAGAGAGATGAGAAGCATCGATTCTTCATTGTGACACCTTAGTTGTTCATTGATTGCTTTCTCATATGCGCCTTGACAGGGGAGCTTCAGCAGAACGAGTGACCCCTTGATCAAGCCAGTGACCTTTGGGCTCAAGCTGGTAAGCCCGAGCTCAAGCCTGCAACCTCGAGGTTTCGAACCTGAGTCCTCTGTTATCCCAGTGGTCAGAGTAGATGGCAAATATTTAAATGTTTGTTTTTTTAAATCTGGTTTCAGTCTTGACTCTGCAAGTTAATACCACCTCGCTGAGTCTATATTTTCCTATATGAAATGGGGAAAATTATAATATATCTTTCTCTCAAGACCGTTATTTATTGTTGTAGAAGTCTTGGTCTGGTCAGGAAAACAGTACCATGTCAGTTATTTTAACAGAGAATTTAATATAGGGAAGTGGTTAAGCGGTTGTTAGAGAACCAAAAAGAAAAAAAAGTCAGTGAGGAAGCAGCTACCACCCCAAAGGCTGGGCAAGCAGAGGGCAGATGTTGGAGATATTAGAACCCAGAAACTTGAAAGAGAGCCCTATGGAGCTGAGACACAGACTGCCAGGGCAGGGGTGACACTTCTGGGGTACTGTTGTCACAGGAGTATAGGGGCCCACAGAACTAAGCAACTGCTGATTCTTGGAAAGTGCAAAAGAAAGCTGAACACAGGAACCAACTACCACTGCTAGGGCAATAGGCATCACCAGGTAACACCCTCAGGTACCCGCAAGTATGTAAGAAGGGGCAAGTCCCTCCTCTCACTCAGCCTCAGTCTCCTGCTGGCTCCTCTCAGGCAGTGGCAAAGGGGAAATGTGATTGCAGAGAGATCCGGCTTCACAAAGCTGAGTTCAGAAGGCTGAGTTTGGAGTCAAAAGACAGTAGCTCAGTCCATGGCCCATTCATCCATTTCTGATGTGCATTGATGGAGTGCTTATCGAGTGTCCAACCAGAAGGCTCTCTTCTAGGTGCTGGGGAGGCTGAAAAATTAAATTAAAAACTCTCATATAAAATGCACAGCTCAGCGACTGGTGCAACATAAACCCATTGGGAAACATAAAGGAAAAATAAATGGAAAACAAACACAGCACAACACCAGCTCCTGCCTTTCAGGAGGGCTGTGTTTAGGTTAAGTGTTGTGGGAGAAGTCAGAGAGCAAAGTACATAGTCATATGTGTTTGTACACTTTAAAAGGTACTTCAGACATAACTGTTTTAAAAATTCAGAGAAGCAAACCAATATCTTGGGGACTATCAGAGAAGCCTTCACAAAGAAGATAGGAATGAGCAACACATTAGTATTTAGACAATGGTCCAAGGAATGAACCCATTATAAATGGGAGGAAGCACAGGCACAACTCAAACACAAAGGGAACACCCTGGGTGTTTACACTGCAGAAACGGAGGGTGGATTTGTGACATGGAGGACGGAAGCTGGGGCCAGTAGAACAATTTTTGACTGTCTTCTAAGCATGGATAAAGCCATTGGAACTTCTTGAATAAGTAGAAATTATGTGTAAAAAATCTTTTCTTTGTAGTTTTTATCATATCTGACACTATACCTTACTTATAGTAAAATATTTTGGGGGAAAGTACATGAAATAGGGTAGAATGGGATGTGATGGAATTTGAAAAGCAGGTCTGAATTTTGTAAATCTGCATATATTTCCCGTTTTACCTAGAGTAGTACGTACCTTGTGAAATGTTTTGTGCAATGAGCAATTTTGAGTCTAAGTTCAGGAAAGAAACAAATTCAAGTAATGATAAAAATTTACCAAGTGAAGAAAAATTTAACCCCCCCCCCCTCCGCCCCACAAGACATGGCGCTCACTTCACAGACTGAACACGGCACTGACCAGCCTTGACTCTGCTGAGACGGGAGGGGCTGTTGAAAGTAGCAGGGACCTATCCAAAAAAAAGTGTGGGGCAGTAGGTTCTTTGAATCAGTTTTAGTGATTTATATAGAAAAAAATAACAATATTGGTGTGGATTCTGCAGACGAGTTTGCAGAGTATATAGAGTACTCACACCTCATCTATTGTTTTCTTCTCGGCAGATCCATTACAAGATTTCGGCTTTTCTGTGGACCAGTGTTCTAAACATTTAAAAGAAAATCTCATCATTAGATTTGGAATCATTCTGAGTAAGTAAAATCTATTGGCGTGAAATAAGATGTTGCACAGCCTCTTCCTGGTTCATACACCCAATTATTTGTATTAACTGTAGTGGCTGGTTTAGCGACTGCTTCCCATCACTCCCTGGAATTAACTCTATTTCTACCTTCATCATCAGTTCTCTCTCTGGGCAATATCCAGATAGAGTAGAACTTTAATTTAATGCTGTTTCTGCTCAGGAGAGAGTTTTTGTTTAGTTATGTCAGCAACAAACAAGTCCACTACCAGCAACATGGCTTGTCTTTGCATTATTTCATTTCTCAAATAGCTAATGTAAGTTCTTAAACCTTGATGCAGGCAAAGACATGTCATATCTTCTCACTTTATCCCAATCAATGATCTAGAATGCTTTCTGAATGTTTGTATGTATATGGTCATGCCATTATAATTAGTCACTATATTGTTATAGTTATTAGAGTATCTCTTTTCTAAAAGAGTTTTATCAAAACTAGAGCATAAGGATTTGGTAAACTCAGCATTTGGTATCACTCCAGAGAAATGAAGAGAACATTGCCATAGTCCAAGAACTCTCATGCATCTTTGTATTTCCAAAACCTCACACAATATCTGGACTCCACAGCAACAGCAGCTCAATAAATGCTTGGGTAGAGAAAGAGAGAAATGCAGAATGGAAGGAGGCATAAGAACATAAAAGGAAGGAGTGAAAAAAATGATTTGAGAAAGAACTGGAAGCCAACTCTGTAGAGCATCCAGAAGCTTCCTGTATGACAATGCTACAATATTTGCCTAGCAACAGTGGGGATATGCAGGCTTGACCACACCCTGGCGCTATCAGGGAGATGTCTAATGCTATGTGGCTGAAAAGTGGTAGCAGCCAGACCTGCAGCCATCAAGTTAAGGGGCCATAGCATCAGGGCAGGTTAGTGCAGCAGATACACTATGTTGCTCCAAGCAGATAAAGTTTGTGGAAGGTTCTCATCTCCTACCCAGGGTTGACACCCCTGTAGCACTGCTAAATACTGTTTTGCCAAGAAAAGAAGAGAACTGTTACCTATACAGCACAGACTTCTGTAAATAAAAGTTCTTTAGGCTCATACTTTAATAAATTTTTAATGCTTTGGTATACAGCAAAACCCATACTAAGAATAAAGCTGATCTTCTCTTTCACTTTAGGAGAGGATATCAAAGAGCTGTTTCTTGACATAAGCCTCGTCAGTGAAGGAGTGTCCATTTTGAGTTATTCCTATCCCATCTGTGAAGAGGATCTACCCAAGTTTTTATTCTGTGGAAGGAGGAAAGGGGGTAAGCTCTCTGTCTAGGTTGCTGTTCACTGAGACCCAGGAATGAGAGCTTGCCGCTGAGGTCAGGACACCTGGCTGGAGTCTGGGCTCTGTCTCTCACCTGTGGACAAGCTTCCCATCACTTGTCAGCACCTAAGTGCTGTGTCATGTGCTGTCTTGTAAAAATAATCCTAAGCCTTACTCCAAGGTATGAAAATCAAATGAAACGTGCTTATGAGGTGCTTTACAAACAAAACACTGTGTCAGCAGCTGCACTTTCTATATAAAAAATAAAGGACTGGCAACAGAAAGAACTAGTAATTTCTCCAAATTATTTCCATTTAAAGTGTTTTCAAGTTTCCCCTCAGCGATCTCTTTACTGGCAGGATCTCATCACTATAGCAATGGATTCTGTAAAAGAAAAGAAAGTGAAGCTTTCTAAGTGTCAGCGTTTTACTGTGGACTTCCTCATTTGAGTCATTGACTGATGGGGCATTAGGTGTCTAGGTTCAAAGGACAGAGTATAAAACCCAATATATTACTCCCCTCCTTTTCCAATCACTAGCCCCTCAGCCTGCCATACATACCTCAGAAGAGCACAGGGACTCCATCCCAGCCTGTTTCTACCTCTCCTGTTTTTCTTGTCCTCACCCAACATCTTCACCAAGGCCCTGAGATGCCTCTGTTTATTTAACCAAAAGTTGGGTCTGATCTGTGATTGTCCTCCCCTAGAAATTGTTCTCTTCCTCCTTCCCAGGGTCTCCTGCCTATTCTCATTGGCCAAAGCAGAACATACCCCTAACCCCACATGTCAAAGACACTCACTCATCTATTTCTCCATTCAAGGAAGCTAGAGGAAAATCATCCAGCTATGCTTTCTAAACAAAGGTTATAGAGGAAACTGGGATCCCCACCCATAGCAGACAAAGGAGGTATGTCCATGCCAGAGAAGGAAGCAAGGACTGTAAGGGAGCAGAGGCTGGATAGAGCCAATGTACTTTGCTGTGCTGTATAGATGACCGACTTCAGCTCAGTCCTTTCTCCTCACCCTCCTCTCTTCTCCCTAAAAGTGTGTAACGTATGTATAACTTGGTCATAGCACTTGCCATGTTGGCCTATAATTGTTTATTTCCACTTGTCATCCCCAGTAGACTATCAGTTTCTGGATAATGGTTAGTATCATCATCTTTTTATTCCCAGGATTTTGAATGTACCTGACATATAGGGAGTGCTAAGTACAGCAAACATGCAGAATGAAAGGCTAACGCTACTAAACATTCATACCAGGTGCTATTCTAAGAGCTCTATATCCAGTCAGTCATTTACCCCTACCCCAACTTTAGGGTTAGCACTATGACTACTTTAACTTTATAGATGCAGAAACTGAGGCACAGAGAGTTTCATCTCAATTTCTACCGAATGAAAAGAAAAAGCAAAGAATAAACAAGAAAATGGATGAATGTGCTTTTTGGCCAGGAGTTTATTTTAAAATCAGCATTTAAAAACTCTTTCTAATCACTACTCTGATTTTATTTCAGTTTGGGACATTTTGTTCTTCTTAGCTAACCTGCCATAGAATGGTTAGTCATCTTTCTTCTCTGAATTTACTGGAAATATTTCTGATTGACCAGGCACCTTCGTGCGTTTCCTTAACATGCTGAGCTGTTCATTAGCTGGTCTCTGTGTAACCTTTTCTACCTGCCCTCAGCCATTCCTGTCCCAAACTCCTCACCCCACAATCAATTGCTTTTTCCTTCTTTCTTTCCTTCTTTCCTTCTCTCCTTCCTCACTCCCTTCCTCCTTCCTTCAACACTAAGTCCCAACTCTGTGCCAAGCACTTTGGGGAACCAGAGATGAACCAAGAATGATTTCTGTTTTTAAGGACAGAGGCAATCAGAGAGCCACTAAACAACTGTCCCAAGTTGCTGTGTGTGCTGTCTGCATTAAATAGATAATAATCAAAAAAACAAGGAAACTTGAGAGGTAGCATTCATCCACAATAGGTTCAATCTGTTGGAATATGGAAAGTTTGGGGAATTTAATTAGAATTATTTTCTTGTTTGCCTTATTTGAAAGTCTGTTACAGGGACTCAAAGCCTCTTACACTGATAATTAGATAATAACCCCAGGAAAGACTGACAACTTCATAGGCTGCCACCTATAGCCAGTATCTACAGTCCTATCTCCTGTGTTTGCTTTTATCTTCTGAATTTTTCCTCCAAATAAGTATTTTTGAACCCAAATATGGAAACAGGTATGCTTGGGAGTACTACCAGCTTAGTAGGAAAGAATACATACTCGGCTGTTCTTTTGTTCCTACTTCCTTCTATTCCCCAGATGAACAGTCCCTATATTAGGAAGATGGTATGACTTCCTAACTGGTTTCCCTACTTCCTTACTGCTGCTGGGGGTAGTCTTCTCAAATACAGTTCCCCCTTCCCAAAAGACTCCAAGGGTTCCTATCTCTATAGAACAAAGTTTAAGTTCTTTAGTGACCACAGTTCATCATAGATTTGACTCTAACCAGCTTCTGCAGCCCCATCTTGGCCCACCATGCCTTTAGCAACAGCTTCATCAAATCATTTGCCACTTTCTGACCACACCCTGTGTTTTCACACATGATGCTATTATGACGTTTCTCTCAGCCTCTAATGCCTGTTCCCGTCTCTCTTCTATCCAGACCTCATGTAAGTATCACTTCTGCTCAGAAACCTTCTCCAACTCTCAGCCAGCAAACTGCTCCCTCTGAATGTCCTTGGAGTATCACACTTCCACTTACCTCAGCCATACTGTATTTTGTATTCTACAGTTAGAGTGTGTGTGTGTGTGTGTGTGTGTGTGTGTGTATTCTTGAAAGCAGACACTTCAAATCTAGAACTCCTTGAAGGCAGTACTATTTCTTGCTCTTCTCTGTTTCCGCAAAATCTGCAGACAAAGAAATACTGGCACAGAGTAGCAATGCAATAAATACTAGTTTTATTGAATTTGCATGTAACAGATTGAATACAAATATACCACCTCCAAAGTGACTCTCTAATGATGCTTATGCATGCCACAAAGACACAAGCACATCAAAATCCCAGCTAACAGTAAATTATCTGGATCCTCCAGGTTTATTCTTCTGTGAATGTTTTTAATAGGAGAGATATTGTCCCCCCAATTTAAGGTGTTCAATTCAGTTTAGCAGCTCAAAAATGCTGGATATTTCCCTTATTCAAATGTTGGGCAGCCTTTCAGGTATTTTATTAGCTTTATTGCCATGGAGCTGATAGCTGCATGGGCAGGCTGAGAAGCCAGAACTTGGGAAATTGCCAGGAAATGTCATAGAGTATAAAACGATCAGAAAAGTGACATACAAATGCTGCCAGAACAAATAATTCTGTAAACTATTAACCCAGAGAAACAAAAGCCTTAAATTCAGAGGCTTCCAGGGTTATTACATTTTTTAACCCACCCACCAACCTACTGTAGGAATGGTGCTGTTAAAAAGAAGTGATGAATTCTAACACCAGGATTAACAGAAAAACTCAACACCAAGGAGCACTGAAATCAATCCAAACCCAAGCACAAGCTGCTGTTGACATATTAAGTAGGAAGCAGGTCCCTCTGGGGTTTGCAGGTCTTTCATAGCAGAGCAATAAGGAAACTTGACGTCCACCTTCACAGTTGTGGCTGAATTGTTTGATATTTCCACAGCATTACAATGCAAGCCTCTGCAAACTGCACCTCCACCGACTGTTACCTTAGCCAGATAACTCTATAAAGTGGGTCATGTTTAGTGAGATTGCGTGGATAAAATGTTCTCTTTTCCTCTGCATCGTCCCCAGCTAACTCTAAGGCGGAGAACATTGGATTTGAAGACCACCTCATATTCTTTTGGCATTATCAGTCATGGTGTAATTGGTAATTTGAGGGAAAGAGGTTATATGTCCAATCATAGGGGACTAAGTAGAATATTGTTCTGCCAAACAAAGGTCCAATATACTATGCATTTAAATGGTGTTGATTAATAAATTACACGAAAACAAACTCATAAGAATACTAGTCAGTGACAAAGAAGTTTGCTATAAAAGAACAATCACTACTGCATTCTGTTTTTATTTAAATGTGTGTAGTGTATACACCAAAAAAAGACCCCCTCTTAAATATTATACACTTTAATGCTCAGAGTGACTATTATTAAATGTTCAAATTACAGATCTTTATTTTTGTCTTTCTTAAAATCTCTTTTGCTTTTATGATAAATTTACATGATTACTCCTTTAGTTGATAGTTATAGAAAAGACTGCAAGGATGACTTCTCTTTCTCTGTAAATAAGAGTTCTGAAAAAATCATAACCTACCTAATATTTAATAATATTTGGAATTTAACAGAAAGTTCTGGATCAAAGACTTACACAGACTGTCAAGGGACCATCTACTGCCCATTCTATACCCTTTCTCTGGGAGATCCCTGCCCCTGGACTCAGGTTCATTGAGAAGGAATCAAAGTGGGCCACTGTTTTACCTCCTACTCCATTCATGCTAGTTTAGTTTTCTCTTTTCTCTGCTGTTCATATAGGTGAACTTGCTTTACTTGATTTTTTTTGTGCTTTTAAACTGGCTCCATCAGCTCCACATCAACTTTTAACATTACATTGGGATTAAATTGGATGTCCTTATCGACCACACCTAATTACTAACCCTAAGGAAGGAAGCTAGAGTAAACTTATTTCAATACTCAAGTTAGACGGGTTATGCTGATAGATCCTCGGGATGGTTAGTTAGCTCTGGCCTTATCCACAATCACTAGCTGTGCCCTTTCTCCATGTGAGCTCGATCTTGGTTACACATTAGTTAGTCCCACACTGTTGTCTGGTTACACCCTAGTTAACTACATCTGGTATATTAATACATTGCAATGTACTGTTAATGTAAAACATGGAATCAATTTCAAAGACTTAATATGAAAAAAAGCAAAATGGCTCAAATTTTTATATTGGTTATAAGTTGAAATTATAATATTGGGGTTCTATTGAGTTAAATATATTATTAATACACTTATCAATAATAAAAATATTATTAACATATTGTTAAAATATATTTTACCTATTTAAATGTGCCTACTAAAAGAACATAAAATTATACATGCCACCATCATTGTGTTTCTACTAGACAATAAGGCATTACAATCTTCCTTTAAAATTTTCAAGATCACAGCACTGCACACCCCAGACAAATTAAATCAGAATCTCTGAGGTAAGACCCAAGCCAGTTGATTTCAATGTTCAGCCAAGGTTGAGGAGCACCTTAGACCCAGGCATTGCACAATAACAGCCAGCATTATCACAGCACTTAATATGTGCCCGGGACCTTTCTGGATACATTCCGTGTAATAACTACTTTACTGTTTGCATCAACCTTATGACATATATAAATAATTGTTATTAGCTTCATGTTAACAGATGAAAAAGTTGAGACCCAGAGAAGTTAAGTACCTTACCCTAAGTCACAAAGCCAGCAGGCAGTGGAGCTGGATTTTCTCCAAGAAGTTGGGCTCTAGAGACTTACTCTTTTTTTTTTTTTTTTTTTTTTTTTTCATTTTTATGAAGCTGGAAACAGGGAGAGACAGTCAGACAGACTCCTGCATGCGCCTGACCGAGATCCACCCGGCACGCCCACCAGGGGGCGACGCTCTGCCCACCAGGGGGCGATGCTCTGCCCATCCTGGGCGTCGCCATGTTGCGACCCTCCTGGGTGTCGCCATGTTGCAACCAGAGCCACTCTAGCGCCTGGGGCAGAGGCCACAGAGCCATCCCCAGCGCCCGGGCCATCTTTGCTCCAATGGAGCCTTGGCTGCGGGAGGGGAAGAGAGAGACAGAGAGGAAGGTGCGGCGGAGGGGTGGAGAAGCAAATGGGCGCTTCTCCTATGTGCCCTGGCCGGGAATCGAACCCAGGTCCTCCGCACGCTAGGCCGACGCTCTACCGCTGAGCCAACCGGCCAGGGCCGAGACTTACTCTTAACTTGTCTGCTGCATGCCCTCCTTGAACACAAAGAACATAGGGGAACCTCTGCTGAAGAAGTATAATTCATCTTAGCCTCCACGAAGACTGAAAAAGGATTTAAAAGGCATGACCAAATTATAGAACGTAAATCATCGTCTTTGGGCATAACCCATCATTATATAAGGCAATGCTTCTCCAGATGTGGTCCCCAGACCAGTAATGTCAGCAACATCCAGGAAATTACTAGGAATGTGAATTTATAGTTTCTGCCCAGACTTACTGAATTAGAGACTCTAGGTTTGGGGCTTAGAACTCTGTATTTTATCAAGCCCAAAAAGTGAACGGTCAGCAGACTTTTTCTGTAAAGAGTAAGATAGTAGATATGTTAGGCTTTGCAGACCATATCATCTCTACTCAGCTCTGCTGTTATCATGTGAAAGGGGCTACAGATAATATGGAAATGAATGGGCATGGCTGTGCACCAACAACACTTTATGAATGCTATTATATGAAATTAAATTTCATATCATTTTTTCATGTCTTGAAATATTTTTTTTCTTTTGAATGTTTCCTACCTTTTAAAAGGAAAAGTTATCCTTAGCGTACAACCACTCAGGAACAGGCCATAGCTTGCCAACGCTGCTCTAGGTGGTTCTGTTGCACATTTACATCTGAGAATGACTGCTCTTGGGTAAGTGAGAAGCAGGGCTCAAAACCAAAATCACTGAGTACAGGTTCCCTCTGGCTTTCAGTGGTTCAGGAAAAAATCAGATCCAGGTTACTCAGAAAAATCTAACAATTTTGCTTTCACTATGCTTTTCCAGTGCAAACAAACCAGATTTGGAGCAAAGAAAGGGGACTTAACACAAAGACTGATGAGAGGGGCAGCTAGCCAGGAAGAAAGCACCTTGTGAAAAAGCCAGAGGGCAGGACTGATGGTCTGCTCCTCCAGACAGTTGCCACTTACAGGATAGGACAAAGGCCCTTCTTTCGGCAGGATCATTTCATCTTTGATTCTCAGGTATAAAATAGAAGTAACTATAATTCTTTACTGGGTAATAATGAAAAACTAACTATGAAAAGAGGTATGAAATGCCTGGCATGTCAGAAAGCATGCAGTAAGCATGGCAAAGGCATGTCTTTCATCCTCTTCCCCTATCTGAGGGACTCTGAGGCAGAGGGCAGAGCAGCTTAAGTAACGCAGCGCCACTTTATAAGTGTGGCCTAGAGTCTCCTGTACAAATGAGCCAGAGGTGAGGATCTGACTCACACCACCTCACCTGAAACCGGGGCCAGCTGGCCCAATGCTCACACAACCTGCTCAGGATCCCAGGGTTTCCTGACTGGTGGCTGAAGAAGTCCTTTATTCTTTTGTCTTTCTGTGCTGTTTTGTTTTCTAACTTTGGTCTAAGGTTAGCCCCTAAAGTTCTCACTTTCTGACCCTGGCTTGACTTCCTTTCAGAAAGAGTGACCATGAGAATGTCTACTTCCAAACAAAACATGTAGGTGGGAATTACTCAGAGAAGCAGGTTGGCTGGTATCTTGGCTGTCTAGAATGGATTGTGTGGGGTATGGAGAAAGGAGATTCTCAACCAGAAATGAACCTGGAGATCTGGGCAAAGACCCAGATTAAGGCCATAAAGTAAATGGAATAAGACAGGATTTTCACTCTTGAGGACAAAAGACATATCAACTATTAAACTTGGTTCTGCCCAAGTCTCTATGAGTTCTAACCCAGGTATGGTCAACCTAGATAAAAGGCATTGGTTTCATAGCACTAAGTAATAATTGGCTCTCAAAAATGATTTATTTGAAATTAAAATAAATTATTGAGGGAGTTAAATAAGTAAATTGTGTGTGTGTGTGTGTGTGTGTGTGTGCATACATTGGGTGTGTAGTATGATCATGAAGTAGGTCTAGGAGATCTGTAGGCCAAGAACTCTTCTTTGATCCCTTGATAGCTGTGATTGACGTGGTTGAAACACAATGAAAACCCGGGAGGACTTGATCTTTCATGTGTGTTGGAATCCCAGGGAGGTGCAGGAGACAGTGGCCCACAAGAACTGCCGATGCTCTGTGCACTCACCCCTGTACGTGTTCACTAATCACTTCTAGTAAGACCAAAATCTATTATGAAATACACTTTACTTCATGCAACATATAAGCTATAGAAAAAAAATTGGTTGTGGACTTTTAAATGTGTCTGGAAAGCTTGTAATTAAATATTACAGTGACACCTTTTTCAGTCTGAAGAATTCTTTAGTTGAGAAAATAATTGCTCCCTGATTCATCTTTTGTGTAAATATAAACGTTTCTACTTTAAGTGTTTGTCCAAAGTGGGGAATACATCATAATTAGATGAATTTTAATGTATAACAGAATATATCTCCTGAGAACTGTATTTAAAGTCTCATGACATTGGCCATGAGGCAGTTATTATCTTGATAGCAGCTCAGTGATTCTGCAGTTATACTCACTGGTTATACACACACAAATAAGACAAAGATAAAAGCATAGTGGGCACTCAGGCTGGCTACCTGTCCTTCCTCTCTTTTAGTAGTTAAGAGTGTTTCTCTCCCCTGGTTCATGCTGAACAAGTGTCTGGACATCCTGGAAGTATCATTAATTGCTGAGCCTTCTCAACTTCACCATATGCAACTATTCAAATTTCAGTCCTAATAGCAACTCATGTTTCATTGGCTAGATTTCTATTGCCCTAGCTCTCTGTTTCTATGTGCTCCTTTCCAGAGGCCTATAAAATAGAGAAATTGGAAATTGCCTTGAAGAATTCCTATAAATGTTCTCCGAAAAATGCTTTATACATTGCACTGCTCTAGGAAAAGACAGGGCAAAAGCCACCTTCCAGGAGAGTGCTTACCTGGAGGACGCTCCACCATTAATCTATGCCGATGACCCGACAACATCCATAAAGCATCCCCACAGCGATGCACCCCTTTAGTGGACCTCGCTTTCCATCTGCTTTATATCTACTACACAGGCATTACAAATGCCCACTCAGAAGTGCGGGTACTGGTTTCTGCTATCAGAGAAGGAGAATACATGGCTTTAACCAAGGCCTCAATTTTAAAACACATCTTCACCAAGATATCACCTCTGTCCTACCTATTTGTTCACCTTTCAATTCTGGGCCATTTTTAGACCATCGGCTTCTACAAACTAATTTGCTTCAGGCTTTCTGCTCCACTGGTCCCTGCCTTTATTCTCAACCTTTCTCCATCCCAGCTTCTGGTTCTGTCATTCATCAACCATTGCTAATAGTCCCTAGTCCCCATGACAATGTGGCTTAGGTGGGAACTTGTGTCTTCACTTCTTATGGGTTGGTCAACAGACCTGTAGGGGGAGTGGTGGCTCCTTGCCACCTGGAAAGTGCAGTTTCTCCTGCCATCCTCATCACACTGCTGCTCTGTAGTTGCAGGTAGGATGCTATCAAAACTAATATTATTCTTAAAGAATGTTCTGTTGCCAGTCACGTCGCACTGCAGTGCTGCCTTGGAGAGCACAGGCCCAGTGCTGTCCAGTGGTTCTCAAAATTAAGCATGCATTAGAATCGCCTGGAAAACTTGTTCAGCCACAGACTATCAGCCCCTCCCCCTGTGTGCAAATCAGTACATCTGGAGAGGAACCAGTGAATTTGCATTTTTTACGAGCCCCAGCCAAAGTTGATGTTGCTGGTCCAGGGACCACACTTTGGGAATCCCTCTAGCATATACGCACATGGTTTAAAGCTAGACCAACAGAGCTGGACCTTTACTGCCACTTATTGTTATGTGACTTTAGGCAAGTTACTCATTCTCTCTGAGCCTCAGTTTCTTTATCTGTACAATAAGAAAAACACAAGTTGCCTTAACAGGAATTTTAGAAAGATGAAATGGGATTGTATACATAAAGCTGCTAGAACAGTTTGGCACACGGTAAGCATTCAGTAAGTGAGAAATTCTTGCTACTTTATGCAGCCAACTAGGGATTTCTCCAGCAAGGGCACTGAGCCCCTGAGGTCATTTATCTGAGCAGAAATCTGCATTTTTACAAAGCCTGGAGAGGCAGCACAGCTTTTTGAGGCTTAGAAATTTAAGGTCTTTTTCTCGGAGGAGCAGAAACTTGACTTTAGTCCAAGCTGTGTACTCTCTTGTGGCCAACATAGTGGGGGCCCTATGGGCGGCTGCTTCTCTGGGGAGAGAGCCCCACCTGCCCTTCTCATGGAATTGGAAATTGGAAGCACCATCTCCTCGGCCTGTGTAGCCTTTTTTCTCTTCATGTTTATTCTTTGTCTTCATACCTCAAAATATTTCAAGCAGCTGTGGATTCCTGTTTGTGAGTACTGGGCAGCTGCCACTGCTGCAAATTCACGGAGAATCAACAGAAAACAGTGGTTTAGTATTGAATTAGCAGAAAACTTTCACACTTGCATTGCAAAATAGAACTAGAAACAATAGTCACCGTAGGAGGGGCACTAGCAATGACCAAGCCAAAGAGGACTTTTTCTTGCTAAAAGAGAAAAGAAAAAAAATCATAAAAGGAAACACATTGCCTACTAAGGAATCTTATAGCCATGGGCACTTTCCCTCCACCCTCAAATTTAAGCCTGTTATTAAGGGCCAATAATGTGGTGAAACTGCCCTGTGACATCAGTCAAGTCTTTATTTTAGTTAAAGCTCAGCCTATTGAGACTAATAATGACCTAGGACCAGAAGCATTCTTAATTTGCTAACATAATTCAAGCTCCTTCGCAAACTTCTGGTCTCCTATGGAATTTTGTAAGTCTGGCTCCATGAGTCAAATACTTATATGTAATAATTGCTAGAAATCTAATTAAGGATGCTGCCTCCCAGCTCCCCCATATCACACGGAAGCTCTGATCCTGTGGATCACTGGTATTTGCATTTAATAAGCATCCCATGAGCTGGGATATATATGGGCCCCCAAGATGCCCAATCCGAAAAGGCCACCTATGTAATGTCTATTTCATCATTTCCAATCACATTGCTCTTCCCTGAGGCTACCCAAGCTGCTTCTTCTTTCCTCCCACCACTAGCTTTTCATGTCCATCTCTGGGAATCCAATCAGCCCATCAATTCACAAGTTGTATTTTGAGAGTTATGTTAAGTGTTTATCCACAGCAATCCAGAAATAGTTCGGTAGAGAAAAAACTGAAACTCTCTTTCTCTCTTTATTGTCAGAGTAATGTATCTCTCAAAAGAAACCTGGGAAGTAAAGACAAAAAGATCTTGAAGGAGGAATAAAGTTGTAAACAAATCATTTCAATTTTGACTCTCAATTCCTCCTCAATGACTAAATAATTTGTACTGTCCTCCACAGTAGTCACTAGCCACATGTGGCTAGTGAACACCAGTAATGTGGCCAGTCCTAAGTGAGATGTGCTCTAAATGTAGACTACACACTAGATTGAAGACTTTGTCCCCCCCCCCAAAAAAAAATACAAAAAATAATTTAAAACATCTAACTTTTTATATTGGATATATATTGAAATTATAATATTTTAAATATTTGGGTTCAAATATATATTATTAAATTAGTTTAATTGTTTCTTTTTCCTATTTTTCAAATGTGGCTACTAGAAAAATTTAATTACTTAACTGGCTTACATTATACAGTGTGTCCGTAAAGTCATGGTGAACATTTGACCAGTCACAGGAAAGCAACAAAAGATGATAGAAATGTGAAATCTGCACCAAATAAAAGGAAAACCCTCCCAGTTTCTGTAGGATGATGTGGCAGCATGTGCGCATGCGCAGATGATGACATAACACCATGTATACAGAGGAGCAGACCACGGCCATGCCAGTCGAAATGTGGACGGTACAGAGGAAAGTTCAGTGTGTTCTGTGGCTTGCTAAATTCAAATTTGTGACCAAAGTGTAACGTGAATATCGGCGCGTTTATAATGAAGCACCACCACATAGGAATAACATTACTCGGTGGGATAAGCAGTTGAAGGAAACCGGCAGTTTGGTGGAGAAACCCCGTTCTGGTAGGCCATCAGTCAGTGATGAGTCTGTAGAGGCTATACGGGATAGCTACCTAAGGAGCTCTAAAAAATCTGTGTGTGAGCCCACATCGAACTGCACTGAGTAGATATGAAACTGGGAGAGTTTTCCTTTTATTTGGTGCAGATTTCACATTTCTCTCATCTTTTGTTGCTTTCCTGTGACTGGTCAAAAGTGCACCATGACTTTACGGACACACTGTATTTCTATTAGACAATGCTAACCTAAAGCTGTACTGTCCAGGATGGTAGCCACTAGTCACACATGGCTATTTAAATAATTTACATTTACATTCAATTTAAAATTCAGTTCATCAGTCACATTAGCCATATTTCAAGTTCTTAATAGCCACATGGGGCTAGTGGCCACCATATTTGATGGTGCAAATACAGAAAAGCCCTGTCTTTGTAGAATGCTCTATAAGACAGCACCCACCTCCCGGCTTCTACATTGTTCTCAGTGTTTTCTAACAGAGTATCCTCAACTCATTCATATAAATTTGCATTACAACTTTGACTCTCTCATCTGACCAGGCAGTGGTGCAGTGGAAAAAGCATTGAGCTGGGATGCTGAGGACCCAGGTTCAAACCCCCAGGTCATCAGTTTAAGTGCAGGCTCACCAGCTTGAGCATGGGATCATAGCTATGATCCCATGGTCAATGGCTTGAACCAAAAGGTCACTGTATTGAAGCCCAAGGTCACTGACATGGGCCCAAGATTGCTGGCTTGAGCAGTGGGTCAGTGGCTTGGCTGGAGTCCCTTAGTCAAGGCACATATGAGAAAGCAATCAATGAACAACTAAGGTGTCACAACTATAAGTTGATGCTTCTCATCTCTCTCCTTTTCTGTCTGTCTGTCCCTGTCTGTCTCTCTCTTGTGCATACGTGAACACTAAAAAAAAAAAAAAATTACTTTCTAGCCCAGCCTGTCCTGAACTCGTTCATATAAGTTGATGTTACAAATTTTACTCTTTAGGCCAGAGTAGGCCCAAGTACCTCCCTTTTGTTCAAATCCTAGATTATGCTGGAGAGGTGGAAGCAGCAGGATCATAAGTGAGCAAGCCCTGGAAGGATACTCATTTGATAGTTATAAATGCTCCATCATATGCACTCAGTGAATGTTTTCCATAACATTAAGTTTCTCTAGTAGTGAAAGACCATAAAAGAATCTCTCCACCCTGCTCAAATGGACAGTTAGCATAGACCCTGGTCAGCAAACCATGGCTCGCGAGCCACATACAGCTCTTTGGCGCCTTGACTGTGGCTCTTCCACAAAACACCACATGTGGGTGCTACCTCGATAAGGAGTGTACCTACCTATATAGTTTAAGTTTAAAAAATTTGGCCTACCAGGAAGTGTTCTTAGTTTGCGGTCCCCCCAGCAAAGTCGGAGACAGAAACTAGGGTGCGATAGTTTATTGGGATGTTCACCAGGAGCAGAAGGAGCTCAGGGCAAGAGGAAGGGCCAGGAAGGGAGGGATGTCAAAAAGCTGGTCCCTAGTCTAGAGACCTGGGGCTGTGGCCCACTGGAGCCTTTGAGGAACTGTAGTGCATGTCTCAAAATTGTTCCTCTGAAGGTCAGAAGTCTGTGGCATTTATCCCTGATTCCAAGTCTTCTAGGTTAATGGCTTCCCCAGGAGATAAAGTCCCTGTGCTTCCCAGTTGCCCCCCTCCCCCCTTACAGGCTGCTTTGCAGCAAGCAAGTGTGGATGGAGAGAGCAGGACTAACCAGGGACAACGTATGGAGCACCACTGATGCTCTCCATGGCTGCTGTGACTTCCCAGTGGCCAAACAGTGTGCACAGGATGACTGAAGTATCTGCAGGCAGGCCCTGAACAGCCTGGCCCAGTGGGCAGGGACTGGATTTCTGCTCCCATTCACCCCTCGTCAGGCCTGGTCTGTGTAACAGACCCTTAGTGTGGTGTCTGCAGGATCACTTTTGAGACAGTATAGGCATGCCTATGACACTTCCTGTCCTCCGGTGGCTTCCCTTTGGGAAGGATAAAGGACTACAGCTGCTCTAGAGAACAACAGGTAAAATAGCCATGGAGAAACTGACAAATTAGGACACCCTAAAAAATATACAATAAAAAATAGAAAGTGGGCCTGGGCTTAGCCTCGAGCAGGGGTCCCCAAACTACCGCCCGCTGGCCACATGTGGCCCCCTGAGGCCATTTATCCAGCCCCCGCCGCACTTCCAGAAGGGGCACCTTTTTCATTGGTGGTCAGTGAGAGGAGCACATTGACCATCTCATTAGCCAAAAGCAGGCCCATAGTTCCCATTGAAATACTGGTCAGTTTGTTGATTTAAATTTACTTGTTCTTTATTTTAAATATTGTATTTGTTCCTGTTTTGTTTTTTTACTTTAAAATAAGATATGTGCAGTGTGCATAGGGATTTGTTCATAGTTTTTTTTATAGTCCAGCCCTCCAACGGTCTGAGGGACAGTGAACTGGCCCCCTGTGTAAAACGTTTGGGGACCCCTGGCCTAGAGCTATCTACTCACACTCCTGGAATCCACTGAAGTCTTGAAACCTCAAGGTCTTCTGGCGCATGGGGATGCTATCCACAGGCACATCTGCCCCAGAGGCAATGGAAAACTTCTGAGTCCCCAGCCCTTAGCGAGTTCATTTAAATGATGTCCTAACCAACAACTGGCTCTGAAACCTGGGTGAGAGAAATATAACTCCCTCCAGGGTCAGAGGCTGAGAAAGGCAGAGCTCCTGTCAGAGAGGAGATGAGGAGCAGGGTGCAGGCCACCACCGGCCAGATCTGGGTCTCTAAGGAAGTATCTTAGGCCAGGGGTGGAAGGAAAACTGTTTATATCTCACCAAAATGAATGCACTCACTTCCTTTCACACCAAACTGAGACTCTTCCTCCGCAAGGAACATTCCCTCCCTCCTCACTCTGGGACCACTGTCCACAGGAGCTGTGGTAATAATGGAGCCTTTCCAGACCCTAAAGTCTTCCCTCACTGGGGAGCAGGGTGAGGGCTGTGTTCTTCTATGTCTTCACTGTCCCCTAGGCCCCCACTGGGCCAGACAGGTAGGAAAGAGGCCAAAATGCTGAGTAAATAAATAAATTATAATAAAAAAAATTTTTTTTCCCTGAATATACTAATTGGCCTATGTTGGGTAAATGAGTTTGTAAAATATGATGTCTGAGTTTGCTCAATTTTATTGTTAAAAATGGTGCTGGGCAGCACCAGGCATACGATCTGTGAAATTGCAAATTACCTTAGTGCTTGGGAAGGGCTATTGTTATGCTAATGTTGCTGGAGGCGGGGGTTTCCTGCCAGAAAATTTTTAAAGATGGAGAAGGAGAAGGAAAGAGAAGCCAAGATAGCAGGGAAAGAAAGAGAAGCCAGTTTTGCAAAGTAAGAAGCTATATTGGCAGATGGGGAACCAGAGGTAGAGGGGCTTTGGGATTGGTGAGGCCTTTGATTCTAGCAGGAACCAGAGAAGATTCTCCTAGTTGTGGAACCAGATAATGTGTCAGTAGCTTTGTGAGCTCTGAATGAATGAAGAGGGAAGTGTTTTTCCCTGTGTGTGCTTTCTCGCAGGTCAGTTAATAAAGGAATGGCCCATCATATTTTGGCTCCATTGTTTCTTTACTGTCTGTCCTAATCTAATGGGAACCTGCACCTGCCTGGCAGCAATGGCCGTGACTACTGGCCATACAGCCTATTTATGATACAGTATTTTATACTGGCAAGCACCCTCATAATGTTTAAAAACGGAACAGTTTTGTAATAAATTTGGATATCTAGAGGGAATTTCAATACCACACTAGCCAGAGCTAGGAAATGGCATAAAGTTTGCCTCACAGATCCATGCATGTGGAATGGCCAGCAATGGTGCTGGTCATTCGGGGCAAAGGGCCAGAGCTGTGGACCAAGGCTCATGTCAGTCTAACCCAAAACCCTTTGGGATAACTTACTTCCACAATTTTTAAATTGACTTCCTCTCTAAAAGACACTATGTGCCGACCATACAAAGAGCTGGGTCAAAAAAAAAAAAAGTGATTTTCAGAAATGACTTCATGTGTTCAGAACCAGGCAAGTGAGTTTCTTTAATCCATTGCATATTAAAAACTGATAAAAGATTTTACATGTAGGAAAGGAAGAAGTAAGGGGAAATATTCTAGGGCTCTTTTTATAGCACTGAAGTGTGAGAATGTTAATTAAAGGAATCTCAGAACTGAAGAGGATCTGAGGAAGGAAGGAGCAAGAATTTAATTTTAGGTGCTGTTTCATCAGGATAAAGAAAAAAATAACAGTTTCATACATTGCTTCCAGCAGTTCTCAGGGACCCGTGGGCCCCCAGAAAATCTCCTGTTGAAACTGTAAAGTGTTTGATTTAATGACACCTGATCACCCCAGTAAAAAACCTGATAATAGTGAAGAGCACAAATTAGCAACCCTTTGAACGTTAAATGAGCATAACAAAATGTTTGATATCATTCCAATGGTATTCTTCAAAGAGCCATACTCATCCATTTTTCTTAAGCAGAAATTAAAAAACAAAAAGTCAGCACAAGATCTTAGCAGCTGTGCACACTGGCTTGGCAAAAAGGTCCCCAAACCTACTCTAGGTCTGCTCCTCGGCACCCACCCAGTAAGCCTCATTTTGTCATGTCCAGTGAATAATAATACAACCAATGACTGCTCTTACTACCCTTACTGGGGACCCCATTTTGCTTGGTGAGTTTGCATACAAGTTCCTAAATCCTCTCAGTGCCCTGCAGGACAGGTACTCCTATTTCTATTGTGCAAAGTGAGGAAGCTGAGTCACAAGATGGTTAAGCAAATCACCCACTAGCACTTCACTAGCAAGTAAGAGAGGTGGGTCCCAACCCCAAATCTGTGTGCTTCCTAGGTTAAGTCACTTGCACAATGCCACCTCGGAACAGTAAGTAGAAACAGAAAGTGGGTGTAACACATGTTCAGGAGAATCCAGTCTAACTAGAGAATCAGTCTTCATCTTTGGACCCTGTTCCTGAGCCACGCTGTGTCCCATACCCAGATGGCCAGTACAAGTGACTTTGATTGGTTCCAAGTGCCCATAGTAATCCAAGTCCCTGAGTTGCAGGCAGTAGAAACCTACTCCAGTCAATAAAAGCAGAGGCATTTTCTTGAAAGGAGTCACAGAATTACTGAGAAGGCTGCTGGCTAGGCAGGAAGAGAGCAGCTCTAGAGACTAGTGAGTTGAAATAAAATAAACCATCTCTTGACAGAATAGATTGGCCCTGGATCTCTCTGTCCCTCTGCTCACTTTGTCTTGGTTTGGGTCAGAGAGTATCCATTGGGCAAGAGGTAATTGCCTAACATGAAATCACGTACTGGTAGTTAAGGTACTATGTCATCCAACTCCAAAGGGCGCCATAGATTATAATGTGAAAGATATATCCTCAGATTGTACAACACACCAGCAGTATAAATGCACCCCGGACAGCTCTTCAGAACCCTCTGCGCTTGTTATATACACTGCCCACACACACCACTCATTCTGTACACCATTAGCTTTCTGTATAGCTTACTTATGGCATCTTCTCCAAGTGCACCAGAAAGTTCTTCAGAATAAGATTCAGGCCTGACCAGTGGTGACTCAGTGGATAAAGCATCAATCTTGGACACTCTCCCGCGGTTGGTAGCTTGAGCACAGGCTCATCCAGCTTGACCATGAGGTCACTGGCTTGAGTGTGGAATCATCAATATGATCCTAAGGTTTCTGGCTTGAGCAAGGGGTCACTGGCTTGGCTTGAGACCATGGTCAAGGCAGGTCTGAGAAGCAATCAATTAAAAACTAAAATGATGCAACTACAAGTTGATGCTTCTCATCTCTCCTTCCTCTCTTTCTCCCTTCCTGTGTCTTTCGCTCTCAAAAAAAAAAAAAAAAAAAAAAAAAGAGAGAATAGAATTCAGAATGTTAACATCTCTGCCTGACCAGGCGGTGGCGCAGTGGATAGAGCATCAGACTGGGATGTGGAGGACCTGGGTTTGAGATCCCGAGGTCGCCAGCTTGAGCGCGGGCTTATCTGGTTTGAGCAAAGCTCACCCGCTTGGACCCAAGGTCACTGGTTTGAGCAAGGGGTTACTCAGTCTGCTGAAGGCCCATGGTCAAAGCACATATGAGAAAGCAATCAATGAACAACTAAGGTGTTGCAACGAAAAACTAATAATTGATGCTTCTCATCTCTCTCTGTTCCTGTCTGTCTGTCCCTGTCTATCCCTCTCTCTGTCTCTGTAAAAAAAAAAAAAAAAAGTTAACATTTCTATTTCTAATACCATATTACACAGAGTAGTCATTTCCAATAAAACTCATTATATCCACAACCAAATATATATTTTCTTTTAAAAATGAATGGACCAGTACATACAGTGAAATAAAATAGGAACATGGGCTATTTGATACCCATTATGTTTTTATTTTATCTTTGCAAGGTACTAAGAATTGATCGTGGAAGGAAGGATAGATATGTTGAGGGCATGGGCATTTAACAGAAGCCAAAGTCTATGTTAAGAGTAGTCTCCTGGTAGTTCAGTCTCAGATTGCCCTGGGGAGGCCTTTTTAAAGGAAGATTATCCTCTTTGTGCTCCTGGTACTGTTCCACGTGAATGGCTACTCCTACACCAGCCACGCTGTCCCTGGCCCACAGCCCCTTTCAGTGTGAAGAGTGGTTTGTCTCCAAATGTTACTGAGTGGGAAATGCACAAAGTGGGAAGTCACTGTGTCATTAGAAGAGCTAAGTAGCTAGCACCAATAAGCATGTATTCACCTCCATCCTCCTCATCCTCCCCCCCTCATTACCAGGTTGGCTGTTCAGAGTGGCCCAGTCCCTAATCCACTCTTTTGTGTCAGCACACCCCAGGCCTGAACCCGACAGCAGGTAGAGAATTACAGTAGCAGGAGCAAGAATGAAGTTGGTTGGAAGACACATGTCCTGATTCTGGATTGCTCATTCAACAACCTCGTTCAGTAATCATACATTGTACCCTGCCATGTGTTAGACTCTGTGCAGTGTGCCAGGAACCATGAAAACAGGAAGACACAATAACCTGCTCTAGTGAAGAAAATAACCCTGTGAACAAATAATTAAAATTTCAGGTAGTCAATAATTCAAATAGTTCTTCACATAATATTCTTGTCTACCATTGCATCCAACACCTAGAACAGTCCCTGGTGTCAATGGACCTCCAGTTTTGTGGACTAGTGGGTGAATATATTAATTGCTAACATGTATTGAGTGCTTGCCATGTTCCAGGTGCTATGATAAGAGTTTTATATCTATTAACTCATTCATTTGATGTTCACAAGAAGCCTGTGAGGTGGCTGTTATTATCACCCACATTTCCTGGTAGGGAAAATGAGGCACAGAAAGGTTGAATGACTTGCCCAGTTAGGAAAAGGGGCCAAGATTCATTCTCAGCTGGATAGTCTGGCCTCATGGTCTGTGTGCTAAGCCTCTGCATATAATCCGTCAAGTGCACAGTGCGGGGGAGCCACAGAGGAGGCAGTCACCAGCTGGAACAAACCACTCAATCCCACAACCTCCTCTAGTTGTCATTCACTTTTTTCTGTTTCTGTCTTAGGAAAACTTTCTTACTTCCTCTGTATCACTCTTCAGCCCACCTCATTTGGGTATTTGTTTTTACTTTCCAAGTGATGTTATCAAGGTCACTAAATGAGAGCCATGCTGTCAAATCTACTGCACATTTTCATCCTCTTCTTAAACAGACCCTTAGCATTACTCAACACAATTGCTCATACCCTCTTTTTTTGAAGAACATTCATCTCCAGGCTTCTTTGATCCCACTCCTTGTTGTCTTTGCCTCCGAAGACATTCCTCCTTGGTCACCTCAACTGGCTTCTCCTTCTCTACCCCACTCTCAAATGTTAGATGGCCTCAGGAGTAGTTCTGGCCCTTTTCTCTCCCGTACTTATTAATTTTCTTTTCCTGGGGGGGTCTCACAATGTACCATGGCCTTATCACCAAATACATGATAATTACTTCAATATTCATAGCTCTATCCCTACCTCTTCTCCAAAATTCCGCATTTACATACCCAACTGCTCTCAAGAACCCTTAATAATCACCCTCCAGAGATAGAGCTCTTTAATCACCACCATCCCCTCCCCTCTCCCTCCCCATCCCCACCACACACATACAATCTCTTTCCTCCCCAGGCTCTTAGTAAATCTTGGTAAATGGCACCCCTATGTACATGAATGTGCAAGCCAAAACTTCCCCTTGCCCTCACTCTTCATATGCGACTCATCAGTGAGTTGTATCTCCCAGTACAGTCAAGATTTTACTCATTTTTCCCCATCACCATCTCCAGGCTTCCTTATTCATCACTCATGTCAGCCACTGAATGACCTCCACTCGAGGTGCCTCCACATATTTGTCACTTGACTTTGTACCACCTTTCACCTTGCCTTGTCCTCAAGGTCCTGAAATATCTGTCTCCCCTCAATTGTTTTAGTCTCTTTTCAATACAGGCTTTTCTGCTCACTATGCTTCAGCACAGTCACGCCCCTTCTGTCCTTTCTTCCCAAATTCTTCTCCATGTCAGAGCCTTTGTCCTATTCTGGTGCCCTGAAATCCTGTTCTCCCAGCTCTTTAAATGGTCACTGCATTCTCCTTCCTCAGGGCTTAGCTCAAAGGTCATCTCCTTAGAGACACCTTCCCTGACCCGCCATCTTATCAAAGATGGTGTCTCCCAGTTCTTAATTTATCAAACATTATTCAGTACTTCCAGACATTGCTATTAGTGCTTTACATTGATTCACTATTTCATTCTTCAAGGCTTAATAAAGTAGGCACTGTTATTGTAATGATTATACCCATCTTAAAAACAAGAAAACTGAGCCTAAAAAGAGGTAATAACTGCCCAAGATCAAGCAGTTGTCAGAGATGGTGTCAGGATTAAATCCTGAGCAGCCCAGCACCAGCCTGGCCTCTTAACCATTATACCATCCTCCTCATTCACCTTACTTGGGTGTCTCCTTCCAGCACTTTTTATAACCTAGCTACTGTCTTGTTTAGCTATTTGTGGGCTGTTAGTCTCCTCATTAGAATATAAACAATGTTTGCAGGGAGAGCTTTCCTTCATCCTTGGATCCCCAGGGCCTAGTGAGCACAGGAAACAGGAGAAATTGTTTTTGTTTTAAATGGCTGAATAACACTATGTCAGTTTTGTGTATTTTTCAGAGAAGATTTATTATGCTGGTCCTGTCAATAATCTTGGATTTGAAGTTCCCAAGGTAAGGTTTTGGTTTTCTATTTGGTTTTGTTATTTAATTATTATATTGAGCAGTTTTCTGAAGGAGAACAAGAAGAAGGGGTGGGGTGGGGGGGGAGGAGGAACAGGAGATTAAACAATTTCAACCTTTCCCACAATTTCTTTCTTCCCAGTAAGAAAACCCTCTCTTGGTAAAGCTGATACCTCATAGCCTGCACTTGAAAGTGTTTGACACATCCGTTTTGTCACTTTGGTATTGAACATTTTACGTCAAGTCATACCCTTGGGGACCCTCTGGGTAGACACCTCCCACCTTGGGGGATGCAGGCATCCTGGCCCTGCAGGACTGCTGTGTCTCTGTCTGGGGTGGGGGCGCCATACCAGAGCTGCTGCGGGTGTGGGAGGTGGGCACAGGCTTGCTGTCATTAGCGTTCAGTAAGGCTGGACATTCAGAGAAAGGAAGAAACAAACAACCATGAGGGCTTACAGGTTCTCCCAGTTACCACCCTCACACTCTCATTCTTGGGCTGCCACCAACTAAATACAAAGCCCAGTCTGAGCACTCCCCATGAGCCCCACAGCTAAGAGAAGGATTTTCCACTCATTGCATTTTTCTCAAAATCATGTGACTTTGTTAGAAGGCTGGATTCAAGCAGCTCTGGCATAAGTAATACATTTTCAGTGTGATATTCCTGAGAGAATCTTATACCACACAACGTAAAAAGAGTCACAAAGAATGTAATAGTTTTATTTATTTATTTTTGTTTTTAACATCATTCTTTCTGTCCTTCAAAACCTGTGTGTGACTCTGGAAAAGGGTCATCTTCTCCATAAAAATTTTGTTTAACTTAGTTTCATTTCTCTAGAATGTTTCCTTTCTATCCCAGCCATGAGGACCTAAGATCAAAACCATCATGTCTCTAGATCATCTGGGCCTTCCACCAGCATTTCTCAGGCAGCTGGAAATTTTCCCACCTTCCCTTCTCCTCGTGGGGTTTTCCTCCCCAAAGCTTTCTCCACAAGCCTTTCAGTATAATGCAAGTTCTGCAAACTCTCTCTACTTCTAGAATGTGGGGCCTAAGCTCTCAAGATAAATTTTTGTTTAAATATTTGCTATTTGAATTATTTTCTTTTTCTTTTATTATTATTATCATTATTTTTTATTTTATTATTTTATTCAGTGAGAGGAGAGGAGGCAGAAACAGACTCCTAAATGCAACCCAACCGGGAACCACCTGGCAAGCTCACTAGGGGGCGATGCTCTGCCCACCTGTGGTGTTGCTCCGTTGCTCAGCAATTGAGTGCTTCTTAGCACCTGAGGCAGAGGCCATGGAGACAACCTCAGCATCCAGGGCCAACTCACTGTGATCAAGCCATGGCTGCAGGAGGGAAAGAGAGAGAGAAAGAGAGAGAAGGAATGAGAGGGGGAGGGGTGGCAAAGCAGATGGTCACTTCTTCTGTGTCCCCTGACTGGGAATTGAACCTAGGATATCCACATGCTGGGCTGACACTCTACCACTGAGCCAAACTAGCAGAACCTGGATTTCTTTTCTTTCTCCATTTTCTTTCTTACACACACACACACACACACACACACACACACACACACAGGAGATCAACTTGTAAAATTTACAGACAATTGATTTTCATCCTGCATTATCAGCCTCTTTTTTTAAAAAAAAAAATAAGCCAGTTCCCTTTAGCAATTGCTATGAAATCAAGGGGGAAAGAACTTATTTTAGTCATAGAGTCCCTTCGAAAGAAAATTGATGAGAGATGTAAAAACCTTTATTGTCAGCATTCTAAATCCTTCCTCTTTCCCTTGTGGGCCCTGGGCCAGGGAAGCAGAAACCTAGCCAGCCCTGCCCCCACCCCAACCTGCTGACAACTTCCCACCTGATGGAGGAAGTAACCCAAGTGGGACACATGCGACCTGTCACATAAGCAGCAGAGGCAGCTGGAGGCCTTAATTCCCACATGGGTTCCCATGCTGGCTGAGGACCAGCTGCAGGCAGCTCAGGCTTCCCTGGCCAGTGGCTAGCCAGGCTCAAAGACTTTGTTTCCTAATATGGGACAGTGTGAAGTCTTTCTGTCTTAAAAGAGCCCCTCCTCCCATCAAATCCCACAGAGATGGGCTCTGTGCTAATTTTGTATGCTTGGCTCAGAACTTTTCCACTCAGCAGTCAATCTTCAGTGTCTTGGTATTCTTTACTTTTTAATGTAACCAGTGCCTTGGCCCCGAAGGCAGGCCTGCCGGGAGCCCTGCATCTGTCTATGATTGCTGTTTTCTAAATCAGAATTTGGGATCCTTGGGCTTCCAAAGAACATGGGTTACTTGTAGGTACCCATGCATAAGTGCCAAGAACTACAAATTCCTAACTCACAAACCCAGTGATCATCTCTACAGCAGAAAGCCACTGCTCTCTGTCCCTTGTCCCTACTCTGCCCCTCCCGTCTTCCTACATGTCCTTCCACCTGCCTAGAGTTGAGCACAGTTGCCCAAATACTCTTTCCTCTTATACCAGAGTATGTCTATCTTGCAATTCATAATCTGAAAACTCTTCCTTCCAATATTACATATTTTCTTAGGCTTTTAAAGCAATAATAGAAACTTCATTTGTTTTCAATAATGTTACATGGTATGTACTTAAATGCACATGGACAGTTAAAAGAAAAAAGATAATAATGATTAAAACAATCAGATACAAATTTGAGCTGGCCTTTATTCATAATTCCTTACACTGTTTCTGAAATCACAGCTGCTCGGTATTTGAGCAATCTGACCCCCGGGGGCCTACACGTTACAGAATATTCAAGTTGAAAGATGCCTGAGGTGCTCTAATCAGTCCTCATGACCAAGACACCATCCTGAGCAGAACCTGGGTGTCTCCAATACAGTTTTCAGTGGTGGGAACCTGCTTGCTCCTGGACCTCCACTAACTGCTAGGAAGTTGTTCTTGTCTAACAAAAGCTACCTTTCATCCAGCTTCTAACCAGCAGTCTGATTTATCCCTTCCCTCTGGTTTTTACAGATTAGACCCCTTTCCTTCCTGCGGTGACACGCACATCATCTTTGATGTGCCAGCAGTCTGTGCATACTTCCCTCTTGGGCCCTTTGCCCTGCTTGGCATGGCCGCTGCCCACCCTGAGTTTTACTCCTCCAGACTGCTGAGTCCACAGAAATTGTGGGGGCTTGTGGGGGCTGGGCAGGGGTTCTGCTGGGAGCACAAGATGTGGCCAGCCCCTGGGTTCTTTCTGCAGCTTCACACAGGCCTGTGTTCCAGCCACTAAGCACAGACGAAAGCATTCCTCTGTGGAGTGCTGTTGCCAGAAAGGAACCCTGAAAGTCTAAGACACTTTTCCTGATAGGACATGTTGGTTCCATGCAGTTGAATCCTGCTCCCCTAGAAGTCTTCGCTGTCTCAACAAGTGACACTTTCTCCTTGAAGTCACCCTTAACCCCTCTCTTTCTTTCCCACCCAATATTGATTTCCTTGGCAAATTATATTGGTTCTTCTTTCAAAATCTATCTAGAGTCCAACCCCAGCTCCCTCTTCACCATCTATCTGCTTCAAATCTTCATCATTTTGTACCTGGCTTATTGAAGTCACCTGCTCATCCTGCTGACCATCCTGCTACAGCAGCCACCCATTAAGAAAGCGTTCAAGCTCAACAACCTCCCTGTCTTAATTACAAACATACTTAACAACTCCTAATACTAAACTGGACTGTTCTATTATTAAATAGAAGCAATACTGTTAATATGAGTAACAAGAATAATTTCTCCTAGCACAAGTGTATATCAGAATGAATACTTCACTGATAGTTAACAAATTATTAAGCCAATACAAAAAATAAACCCCTTGTATAATGATCTGTTAACCCAACATAGGTGTGCAACCAAGGGAAAGATTAAAAGGAGCAAAAGGAACTTGGCAAACACGAACCCCGCCTGTTTACCAAAAACATCACCTTTTCTCCCTATAGCCTTTTGTCAGAGGTGGCCATGGGGATCCTATGAACATGCACATCAGGTCAGACCACACCTCTGGGAAAAACACTCTCATAACCCATGTCCTTTTCAGAGTGGAATACAGTGTCCCCATGGCCAGTGAGACCAACCCTGACATTGTCTCCTCTCTCTTCTCCCATGGTTTCCTCCATCTGAAGCCCCACTGACCTCTTCACTGTTCCTCAAGCACACTCCTGCTCCTGCACCTTGTCCACGGGGCCCTACTTAAAGTGGCAAGCCAGCACTAGCCCATCCCACCCTGCCCTGCTCTGCCCAGCACTCTCATCCACCCCTTCCCTGCTTGTTCTCTCTGTAACGCCAGCATGTGACACACCACGTACACAGCTAATTACCACGTGCATTGTCTGTTTCTTCCAACAACTCCGTAAGCTTCATAGGGCCAGGTTTCATTTGTCTGCTTCTACTTTATCCCCAGTGTCTGGAGCAGTGCCTGTGCATAGAAGGTGCTCGGTAACTATTTACTGAATGGTTGACTGTTCCATGGGTCACACTCTCATGCTTTCCCTGTGTCCCTTTCAGGGAGAATACCAGGTTTTGTTGCAAATATATAATGAAAACCATTCCATGGTGGCCTGTGCCAACGCGACTGTCATTTGCTCCTGAGCAGCAAAGCACAGCAATCTCTCTCATGGGAACTCTGAATGCCTCAGACTGATTCTACTGCATAGGAAGAACCAGTCGACTATGAAGAGAACCTCTCTACGAGAAGGCTTGTGAAGGTGCAAGTGCTAACAGTAGCCCCAGTGCAGGGGCCCCAAGCCTCTACGGAGCCTCCTGGTAGACACTGAGCAGGCCCAAGGGTCCATCCTTCTTCTCCAAGTGGTACCTCACACCAAACACCCTGCTTTTCAGCTCCTTAGGAATACTTCCTCAGTTACCTGGAATAAAGAAAGCTGGCCCACAATTGTTCCTCATGGTTTCTCAGAGAATCTGAGTGCAGCACTGTAGCTATAATGTGATCTCCTCCCGACAGTGCCAGGAGTTGGGGCAGCATACGTAGTTCTTAGAGATTCAGGAGGATGGTGGCCTGCTACCGTGAGAGTGTGGGCAAGTGAGTCTATCTATCCCTTTCTCGGGCAAGCCCTACACCTTTGGATCACAAGCATGGAGAAGCTAATGGAACCTCCTAAACAGTGACATCAAAGTCTTACTTGATGGACAACTGCTGAATACTGTGTATCAGGCCCTGGGCTCAGCCCCTGGGATACTCCCAGGAGCAAGGTGGACATGGATCCTGGCTTCATGAAGCTTGAGTCCTCTGAAATGTCAAAAAGCCACATGTCAGCTGGTGGGCACATTTATTTATATACACAAACATCCGTAACAGGCAGGTCACCTGTCTGCTGTCAAAGCCATTTTGGCCTCCCTGTCTTCTCTTGTTCTAGGATGTGCAGAATTGACTGGTAGTCCCACAGGCCCTTTGCCGTCCTGCGTCCTCCTCCCCAACCCTCTTCTCCAGTGTCCCTGGACCCAGCATCTCTTACTAAGCACCTTGATCTTTCTACTAAGGGGCTGGGATTGGGTCTTTATCATTTACAGGTACTTTATATCCATCAAAGTGCCACTATATTAGAGATTAAAAGGAAAAGAATCAATAGTTTCAAAATGTTTGTTACTATTAATCTCTGTCTATAAATAATTAAACAATCTAGAATAGCAGCCCATAAATACCTGGCTAATCAAAACATTAAAACCAGAATTCAAGGTCTTCTGGGTTACAGAGAGACAAAGGTACAGTAGTGCCCTCACCTGTGCCCCTAAATGCTCAGGAGAAGAGGCCAGCTGTGGCCGTGCCAGGCTCAGGAGCAACCCTCTGACCACACATAGGGCGATACTGTAATGTACACAAATGATAAACCGAGTCTCTGACCCCTCACTGTTCCCTCTCACTAGACTCCTTCCCTGCCCCCTCTTCAGTAACACCTCTCCTCTGGCCAAGGCCCTGCATGGGTTCTGGGTACACATGTGTTCCAACAGCACAGGGCAGCTGTCACAGCCCCCAAAGACAGGCCGAGGACAAGCACTTTCTATTTTTCTACCACTCAGCTGTTCCCTTTCCTATTCTTTGTCCTCTTCTTAAAAATTCAACAGTATGTGTACGTGTGTGTGACTGAGAGCTTCCGATGCTAAACAAGCATTTTTATGACCAAGTGCACAGCAATTACACTAAGGCTGCTGTAATTGAAAGAAAAAGAAAGTGCTTCTCTGGCCCAGAATATGTCTGTGCTTAGTGTCCTGCCAGGGGCCTTAAATTTCACTGTGAGTTTCATTCTTATAAGTTGAGCAGAGTGCTCACTGTTTGCAAGCCTATGAAAATACAAACAGTCCTGGCAGGAAAAATAGCCTAAATCATTGTCACTGTTGAACACTCTGGCAGAACACGGTAACTAGGATGACGTTTGAAACTGCTACCCAAGAAGCAGGAGGTGTGGGGAAGGTGGACAAGCCCAGGGAAGCTCTGGAAGAGGAGGGGTGAGTGTACACAGACAGAGAGCACCATTTAGTTCTCATTTCCTCCTACAGAGAGCTTGCTACTGTTTCAAAATTGTTATCAAGTATTCTAAAAGTTTCTCTTCAATAAACTTCCCTAAAAAAAAAATTTAAATAAGATCAGTTTGGTTCAAGATTATACTATGCCCCCAAAACCAAAAACTCTGCGGAAACCAGCCAACTCCTCTCCTTTTGGTGCCACAAGACCTCCCCTAGATGTTAAAGGAAATCTTAACCTCTCTGTTTACATTTTTTTTTTAAAGGAAATGCCAGTGCCTAAGGGAAGCTCTTCCAATATAGGGTCCAGGCAGCAGGTGGAAGATTTATTTGGACGGTGTGATCACATCAGGCAAAATGTTTGGTCTATAAGAAACAGAGATTTGACTCAATCTGGCTCACACATCTGGGGACCCCACTGACCCCTGTGACTGCTGAGCCCCTGAGTCAGGCCTCAGCCATGGTTTGCTGCAGAGGTTCACACTGCAATCAGCACCTCACCTCTGACCTCCCTGAACACTAGCTTCTCCTTCAAACAGTCTTTCCTATAATTGCAAATTATTTCACACTTGTCCAATAACAGACAACTTTATCTCAAAATCTTGCCATTCATTCTGAGTGCAATGTCTTGGGTCATGTGACCACTCCAGACCAATCCCTTTGGCCCTGCATTGATTGGCTTAGACAAAGTCACATGACCCACCCAGAGCTGGACTGAAGTTAATCCCACAGAGACCCACACTAAATGGAAATGAAGGGATGTGAAGGGGTAAAGAGAAAATGAGAGAGAACTAGCAGTCCAGAACACATCTAGAATTAGACAAGCCAGCTTTCAGTTCTAACCTACCCTCCCAGCAAGGAACTTAAATTCTCTGAGCCTCAGTGTGACAGTACTAACACCCACCTCCCAGAAACCCTGTGAGTCCAGTGGGGAAATTGATGTGAGGTGCATGAACTGGACCTGCCATATGGCTCTACCAAAGTGAGTTACTATTGTAAGGTGGTACCCAGACTCTTTGGCTGCTTTAACAAAAATGCCATAAACCAAGTGACTTAGCAACAACAAAGAGTTACTTTTCTCACAGTTCTAGGGATTGGAAAGTTCAAGATCAAGGCTATATGCTTGGACTATCATTTTGAAAAAGAATTTAAGGGAAACATTCAGGTACAAGTACTCCCTCAAATAGAAACATTATAACCAGGCCAAAAGGGCCTACAAAAGAAAAATGTGTACAATTCTTAAATTTGTTTTCTATTAAAAACAAACAACAAAAAAATAACCACGACACATCCAAGATGTGAAGAACAAATGTAACATCTGCAAATTTAACAATTATGTCTGTCTTCAGGGAAAATAGTCCAAAATAGCTAGTGGAGCTTGGAAAGGGCCACTTCTGATTTTAGGGGGCGGGGGGGGGGGGAACCTGTGAGGAAGAGAGAGCTGATCGAGTCAACAGTTCAGTTTCAGACTTGAATAAGCGACATTTTTTTCAGTCAGCAAAACAAGTTCCTCTGTCCAATCTCCTGACCACTTGATCTGGCACACAGTGGCTCAGAGGAGTTGGAAAAGAGCTATTTTACATCTAGTTAGTAAATAACTTCAGTTGTTCCTTTTGGAACTGAAATCTACAGCTGCCTTCAAATGTGCCAGCCTGAAATTTTTTTCCTCTCCTCTAACCCAGCTTTTCTTTAAAATGTGTGACAACCAAAATTCTCTCCTCCGGTATCTTGATCTCCTCACTGCTGAGAAAAAGAATGGATACATCGATGTGATTTTAGCTGAAAACAATATATTCTTCCCCAAGCTGTTATTTTTATGGAGAAAATAAAATGATGGAAGAAAAAAACTATACCATGTAAACCCATGTCACTTTACTGTTGCTTTCCCTTCCTGTCTTCCTCTCAGATATGGTGGGAGAACACTTGAGAAGGGGCCAGAGAATACTATTGAAATGATAAAAGGATACAACAAGGTGCCACATAAAAGTAGACTAAAAAGATCAAGAAGTATGAGTTGTAGAAAGACAACATCTGAGAAGTCAGAAGGACAACAATAATGGCAACAGTTTTTTAAAAGCTACCAATTATTTGAGCATTTGCTAGGTGCCAGGCATCGTGTGTGGTATTTTACCTGCATTCAATGCTTAATCTCCATAATAGCCTATGGGTGGGTAATGAGACGACCCCAGGTACAGAAGAGAAAGTTGGGGTTAGGGAATTGAGGTGACTGATCCCTGCTTCCCTGGGCTCCTGAGCTCAGCAAGCTGGGGTTCAAACCTATCGGACTACCTCCCAGGCTCTTTCTAGCTGAGCTGCCATGGCTGTTTGGTTGGAAACTATAGAATAAGGAACACTTTATAGTTTTAGTTGTGGGCTTGCAGAATTTAAGTCAAGCAACAAACAGGTCTAAAACAAAGATAGCCTAAAAGTGGTTGGCTTAATTCACTGATGAGAGCACAGCAAGAAAAAAAAAAAAAGAAAGACCCATGGATGTTTGACTTGAGATTCATGTTTTGGAGGAATTACATTATGCTCTTCAACAACAACAAAAATCTGTGGTCATTAGCAGAGGCAGATTAAGGTCAGTTGATGCCCCAGGTACAGAAGAAAATATTGGGCCCCTTAAAAAAAAGAGGCAGACAGAAAAAATAAAAATACATGTTAACTATATTTTTAAATAAATAAAAAATATTATGTACTATTAATGTTAAAATTGCACATATGAAACCAAACTTGGTGTCATTAGAAAAAACTGTAAAGTTGGGGTTTTGCAGGGCCCTTCAGAAGTCAGGGCCCAGGGCGCACGCTCAGTGCACCCGCCATTAAATCTGCCTCTGGTCATTAACTCCCTAATTCACCTGAACAACAGATGGCAATAATCTGGCTTTCTTACTTCCTATGTTTTTCCTCCCTCCCTCCTTCTTTCCTTCTTTCCTTCTTTCCTTCTTTCCTTCTTTCCTTCCTTCCTTCCTTCCTTCCTTCCTTCCTTCCTTCCTTCCTTCCTTCCTTCCCTCTTTCCTTCCTTCCTTCTTTCTGTAAATATTTCTTCAGCACCAACTACTTGTTGACCACTGTATTAAACAGAATACAAAATTTAAAGCATTGAATATAAAAATAAATAGTATATATTATAATCCCTGCCCAAAATCAGCTGATATTTTAGAAAAAGGGAAGAAAAGGGTACTAAAAATCTCTCCTAGCATGCAGCCCGTGATCAGTAACAAGAGAAGGAGGAAACGCCGGTGGTGTGGAGATGACGGATAGGTCGGCCTGATGGTGGGGCGCAAAGGAACTGGGCCTCGGGGGATAGACACGGCTGTAGAGGTCCTGGCGCCCATGAAGGGGGCTGCCCCAGTTATGGATATCTATCAACCTTGGTGTTTGATTCCTAAGGACCAAGGAAACTGCATTTCTGCTACCATTAGACAGTGAACTCCATTTTAGATGAAATAAAATGTATGATTAAAGAAACTTTCACACAAGCACAGGCTGTTCTGTTAATACTTACTTATGATCCCTGAAACTCAACAAATAGGCTTAGTGCTTAGTTAGGACAACTGTGGACCCAGTCTCACTCCAGCCCCTCCCCCACCAAGGGATCCACTTGTCACCCTCCTGAACAAGTCCTTTGCACCCCTCTCTGGAGAGAGGTTCTCTTTATCGAGCATGCCCTCACCTCTTTTCTCGTATGACTCAGTTACCTGAGCCCCCTTTGGTGGAGGGAGGTGTGGGGCTAAGCCAGTAGGCAGGGGTTCATGCAGGGTTGCATGGAGATGGGACAGATGGAGGAGGGGACGCCAGCCTGAGAGGGGTGTCTGCATGGAGGCAGCATCGAAACCTGAACAAGTGCTCTGTGAGAGCAACAAGGATGGAGGGCTGTGGACAGGGAGAAGGGAGCAGCTGTGTTGAGGGTGGTGAGAGGGAGGTGCTGAACCCTCCAGGCAGACATGCTGCCCACAGGAGCCTGCCTCCACATGGGCCCGGGCAGGGAGGCGTCAACAGTGGAGCGGACAGCACCAGGACCCTGTATCCTTCAGCTTTCTTCCCACCACTATTTTTCAGACCCCAATGTGGCGTGCGTGCACGCGCACACACACACAAAATTATGCTCAGGAGCGATAACTTTTACCAGAGACAGGATCAGGGTCTTTATCATTTCTTCTTCTGTTTTAGTTCATTCAGGTTGCTACGATGAAAAAAAACAAAAACAAAAACAAAAAAAAACCCCAAAACCATAGGATAAGGAGCTTATGCACAACACATATTTATTTCACTGTCCTCACTTGGTAGAAGGGAGAAAGGAGCTCTCTGGGGTGTCTTTTAGGAAGGCACTAACCTCATTCGAGAGGGCTCCACCCTCATGACCTAATCACCCCCAAAGGTCCCACCTCCTAGTACCATCACATTGAGGTTAGGTTTCAACCCATGAACTTTGTGGGACACAAAAACCTCCCTCCCTTCTATTTATTTTGCCCTCTCATGTTTCTTTATAATGAAATGAAAGGCATTGGAAGACCTCTTAATGCAGAAACTCCTCTGTTGATCAATGGGTGTCAAACCCAAGCTGGCCAGGTCTGCAGCATTTAGTAAGGATTGCCTCCACCAGCCTGGGTCAAGTTATGCCTAGAGTGATTTAAAAAAGAAAGGTGCTTATCACTCCTGCTTTTCTCTCTGGCCACAAATTTTCATAATCACATTGGATTTGCCCACTGTTGCCTACTAAGCTACCGACTATTTGTTGTTCATGTCGCTGTTTCTCTCCCTTTTACTTTTCTATCCTGAGGGCTGTCTGGTTGCAGTTTTTTGTTGTTGTCATTGTTCAGTTCTTTAAATTGGATTTTATTGTTCAATATTTTATGCATTTTGACTTTAATATTTTACAGCGACATTCAGGCTTCCAGAGTCTTGGGAACTGAAGCCATCTCTGACAGTTGGGTGGCACTTAAACTTGTTCTCAGGGAACTCATGCCCAGAGGCCACTCAAGGCTAGAAAAGCATCCCTAAAAATTAGGAATTAAAAATGAGCACAATTTTAAAAGGACACCAATCTTCACCTTAACAAAGCACACATGCCCTCTCTTCTGGGTACTTTGAGGGAGGAAGTGATGGTGTTAGCACCACCTGGTGTGAACTCCTCCAGGCAGAGGTGGGACAGAAAGGAGGACCTGGCACCATGTGGTCCTACCCAGCCCTTTGGTGTGTGACAGAGCTGCAAGGCGCAAGAAGCTGCAGCCAGAAGTGGAGCCAGGGTTAGACTTTACAGAGATTCGGAGAAAGCCCAGGGCATCACTGGCGTTTTGTGGGACCTCCATGGCAATGTGGTAGAGGGGCAAAAGAGTAGAGCACAGCATGGTTTGTTCAATAAACCTAGGGGGACCCAACACAAAGAGGGGAGGGAGGACCAGGCCTGGGCATGAGCACCATGCTTTCCCCCACCCCCAAACACACAGAAACAGCAGCAGCACTCTGCCTACATGCAGCTTTAAGAGCTTGGACAACAGCCCCAGGGGGAGGGTGCCAAAAGTGAAATAAGAAAGAACTCTTGAGCTGATTTGAGGTGCCCAAAAATAACCAGCAGAGAATGTGAGAAGAGTGTGAAGAGATTCTGTAATACGCAAGTAAAGTGATAAGTTAGTGATATTTAATTATTGTTGTTCCAGTGTCTTCCCATGAACCCACAGGCTGACACTCAGCAATCCCAGCTTGGCTGCTAAGCAGGTCTTCCTCCCCATGCCCACCCCTACCTCCTACCACACCAGAACAGGAATCCTGTTTCCTTAAAAGTGCTCCCACCCCAGCTCCTTCTGTTTCCCCCACTGACATCTGGACCTCCTTGCAACCTCCACACTGTCTCCGTGATACTGTTTTTTCTTCTGCTGGAAGTCAGACAGGATGTATTGCTCCTGCTGTGATCAGAGTCCCTTCCTCACTGTCCTCCTGACAATGAGACTGGGACCCATTGTCTGTTTATATTCTGGACTGAAGCTCACCCTTCAACTCCAACAGCAGACCCAGTTACCTTATTCCCAAAGCAAGTATGTGGTGCAGTCCAGACGGGAAGCAAGTCCGCGCTCAGAACACTTTCCAGAGTGTTAGACATTTATACATAGGACAAGAATCAAGTTTGTAGAGAACATTGCCCAGGCCACACAGGCAATATTTATAACTAACTCTTATTAACCTACCCCTTTAACTTTCTTGTGTCCTTTGCTCTTTAGGCTCTACAAAAGCCAGATGTGGTCTCATCTTCTTGCCCAGTCATATGCCACTGCGTCTGGCTCAACCCAGAATTTTGGTTTCCAAAGCACACAGAGTTCATCAATCCTAGTGGTAGTCCTCAGCATGGCACTGGGTCTGGTTGCATGACCAAGTACTTTTCTCTTTGAAACTAAGTCCATTCTATATATTGAAAGGCTGCCCAAGAAGACCTTGTTATACAGTTAGGATCTGGGTCCATGCCATTTCCATTTCATTAGTTAAATTACTACCTGCCAGTTAGCTTGCTAGACTAAACCTTGACTATTTTAACTGCTTAAGTCAAACTAATATGTGATATTTACAGTATATAGAACATTAGAACAATTCTAGCTACAGTCAAAAAGAAGATGTGGACTCTAAATTCCTTGATGCAACTTGCATATCGAAAAATACAAAGGTGATTTTAAGATGATAAAAACATTCTGCAGATAAATGGTGGTGATGTTTACACAAGAAAGTAAATATACTCAATGCCACTAAAAACTTTTTTAAAAAATGGTTTAAAGGGTAAGTTTTATATCACATTTAGTTTAACAACATTTTTAAAAACTTTTTTAAAATAAAAAGTTCATCCTGAAACCATTTTATTTTGTGGGCAAGGAAAAGAAAAGGGAACCATGAACATTTAATTCCTGACACGCCCTTCTGAAAATTTAAGTTTTCTGCAAAGTATTCACTAACTTTTTTTTTTTTTTTTGCAAAGCATTGTATAAATCTTTGATCTTAAAAGTTTGGCAGACATTGACACTATAACAACGTGTTCAAAGGCATTGTTTAAATTGTTCTCATAAAGCTTTGTTCTTTGTAAGGGGGGCAGTCTTTTTAACTGAGGACGGGAACAGATTCAAATTCTCTTAATGGGACAGGAAAATGCCTCTTATCAGAGAAATACAGAAAGCGAAGATCCTGGCCCTCCTGAGAATCATAAAACAGCGAAGTTCCCTCCAACCAACCCTCTCCCTCTTTACTTTTTCTGAAGAAAAGAAGGAAATGAGGATCTCAGATGCAAGGCAAAGAAACACATTTGTTCAAATACCACCCAGAAGGTGTAAAAACAGAAGATGACACCCCACTGAGGAGCAGTAACCTTGAGCGCCTAGACCCTGGATTTAACCTGAAATGGCTTAATTAGTCCTTAAGTGCTTATTATGGGACTGCTCTTAAGGGCGTTGCGCTGGGTACTTCCTCATTAGGTAATTTAAAAGGCACCACTACCCTGTGAAGTAATGCTGCCCCCATTTAAAAGATGTTTTAATGAGGCTCAAAGACGTTAAATGAATTACCCATCTACCATGATTGAAACTAGCATACGTGATTTAAGGAGAGTCATTCTCAGCAGAACCACGCTTTTGACCAAGTATGGAGATGAGAAGTACGCATGGGCAGTGCGTCACTCGCCCTCGAAGCTCCTTAGAGGTCCAGCCTCGCTACCACTCGACTGGGACTGCATGGCGCCCTGCGCAGCCTGGCTTGTCCTGCCTCCCCTGTGCTGACGCGCACTGCAAACCCGTCACCGTGTTTCTTCAGTTAGTGTTCATTAACCCACTCCAAGACCCGGTGCTGGAGGCCATGGCGCAGCCTGGACAGGCTGGTACAGTGTCTGCTTTCAGGGCAGAAATTACAGAGAAAGTACAAATGTGGACACAGGGCCCTGTGGGACCCACTGTTCTACTAAATCAGCACAGACTTGGTGGTTTGCACGCAGTTCCTAAGGTCAGAGATCTGAGATGTGTCTCCCCAGTCTGACAATAGGGGAAGACAGGACTGTGCTCTGCAGTCTCTGGGGAAGAGTGCGTCTCCTCCGCCTGGAGCTGCCAACATTCCTTGGCTCGTGGCCTCTTCTTCCATCTTCAAAACATTGCTTTTCTCTTTGTCTTTCTTCCATAGTCACAACTTCCTTGGACCCCTGTGATAACATTAGACCCACTGGATAATCCAGTATGCTTTCCACATCTTAAGGTCCTTAGTCACACCTGCAAAGCTTGTTTTGTCATTTAAGGTAACAGGTTTTGGGGATTGAGAAAGGGACATTTTGGGATCCTTATTCTGCCTTCCTCTTAGGAGATGCAGGCCAAGCTCCCTAAGGAGAGGCTGGCTGCAGTGAGACTCTTTTCACATTAAAAAAATAATAAGATAGCCTGACCAGGTGGTGGTGCAGAGAACGGAGTGTCAGACTGGGACGTGGAGAACGCAGTTTTGAAACCCTGAGGTCACTAGCTTGAGCACGGGTTCAACATCTTGAGCTTGGGGTCGCTGGTTTGAGTGTGGGATTATAGACATGACCCCACTGTCACTGGCTTGAAGCTGTGACAACCCCAAGGTCGTTGGCTTGAGCCCAGGGTCACTGGCTTGAGCAAAGGGTCACTCATTTTGTTATAGCCCTCCGGTCAAGGCACATATGAGAAAGCAATCAATGAACAACTAAGGTGCCACAAAGAAGAACTGATGCTTCTCATCTCTCTCCCTTCCTGCCTGTCTGTCCCTATCTGTCCGTCTCGCTGTCTCTCTCTCTGTGTCTGCCAAAATAAAATAAAATAAAACAAAACAAAATGGATCCTTTGTTACATTAAAACATTTCAACCCAGTGCCACCAAGTAACAAAATCCCTGATACCCTTGAATCATTTGCAGTTAGTCATAGAGAGATAATAGGTTTGTCTGAGTGGTCAGAGGTAGTGTAAAAGTGTTTGTGCACAGCGTGGCATCTCCTGAAAAAATTAAACACAGAATTACCATGTGACTCAGCAATCCCCCTTCTGGGTACGTACTCAAAAGAAGTGAGAGTAGGGACTTGAACAGATACTTGCACATCCATGTTCATAGCAGCATTATTTACAATAGCCAAAGATGAAAGCATGCAAGTGTCCATCTATGGCTGAATGGATAAACAACATGTTGCATACACATATGATAGAATATCATGTAGCCTTAGAAATGTAGAAAATTCTGACACATGCTACAACTTGAATGAAACTGGAGGACTAATGCCCAGTAAAATAAGTCAGACACTAAGGACAAATATTGTTTTATTCCTTTTATATGAGCTTCCTAGAACAGTCAAATTCATAGAGACAAAGTAGAATGGTGGGTGCCAGGGCTGGGGATTGGGGATAAGGAGTTAGAGTTTAATAGGGACTGAGTGTCAGTTAGGGAGGTTGAAAAAGTCCTGGAAATGGATGGTGGTGATGGTTGCACAACAATCTGAATGTACTTAATGCCACTGGACAAGTGGTTACTTCAGGGAGAAACAGTACAATTTAGTTTCTGGATTTACCAGCCTGAAAACAAGGCCCCCACCTTATGGAGAGGTGTCCAAGGTTGAGTCATTCTGTCTTCAAAGCCCTCAAATGTGATAGCACTGGCCTCTTTTACATCTGAAAAATACAGATGAAGTTTGCAAAAAAATGACTGCACTTTTAAAAAATGTATGAATTATACATCTGAATAAGCACAAACTATCCCATTTGCTTATTTTCCGAGTATCACGGGGCAGCAAATTTACACTACCAGCCAGAGGGGAAAGAAACCTTGTCTTGTTAGTTCTAGTTTGTTCCTGATCTGTTTGCCCTCTGCGTACCCGCTGATCAGGTGGCAGAAGGCAGATCTTTAATGTACAGATTCATCTTTGACCTTAGCTAGATGCAGTAAATTATACCGTCCTTTTGGTAGTCATTCTCTGGGGGATTCTATCTCAGTCTCCTACTACCATGCTCACCTCTTCCAAAATGGTATCTGGTGTATAAGGGAGGAGGTCTCCTATAATCTCACAGAGGTAGGATGTGGGGTTTGGAGACCCAGGGACTGTCCTCAGCCCCATGCTCACCTTGGCTTATCTGGCCCTACGGTAAAGTTGACCTGATCTTGTGTGTTGGCTCTGCCAGTCTGCTGATGACATTGTGCCTCATGAACCTGTCACCCATTCTTTCCTCCCCTTGGTTCAGCCTTCCTCAGCTCCCAGTGGTCAACAGACTGCTGAGTTAGTGCCCTGGCCTGGCTCTGCAGTGGGATCCCTCACCTACCACAGCGGGCCCACGTCTGACTGAGTGGCCTTCAACTCCACATTGATGCCACATGAGAAACTGGGTATAGGGTTGAGAGTGTTAACTGGACTCACTCTCTGTCCCACCATGTCACCCACTATGTTTAACAAAAAGTTTTCCACAGATTTGAAGCATTTACAAATATTCCCAGCAGGTCCCATTTCAAGCTGCCAACTAAGTAACAATTAGCCTCTAAAATTCCTGACATTTTAATAATCAGTTCTCAAGACCTTGATGCTCAGACACTCTCCAGCATAAAGAGAGAAACTTGCATCAAACTTCCAACCAGCTGCCTCCCTTGCCTCTTTCTTACTACTTTTTCTCTTACCATCTTCACCTCCCAGTTTGAGAAGGGATGGACCTTCCCTCCTCCCTCAACAGAGCAGAAGTGCATAACCCAGACAGGCATTTGGTCTGGGCCGTGCCAAGACCTCCAATATCTGAGCACCTGCCAGGCTTGGATGCTAAACAGGAGCTAAAATATTAGAAAGTGTTTTTCTTTACCAAATCTTATTGTCTGGCTGTAAAAATCAATTTTGGATGTCAGAAGCTGAATATTCTGTTATTCATATTGAATCATTTCTATTGATCTGTCTTCAAGTTCACCAACTTTTTCCTCTATTTTTTCCATCAGCTTTTAAAATTTTGGTTATCATAGTTTTCACTTCTAAAATTCCCACTTGATTCCTTTTACTACTTAGTAATTTTTATTTTTTTCTGAGACTTTCTATCTTTCCACTGATTTGGCCAGGATTTGCCCTTAGTTCTTAGAACATTCTTATAATTGCTGCCTTAAAGCCTTCATCAGATTATCCAAACATCTGAGACACCTTGGCTTTGGCATCTGTTGGTTCTGTTTTCATGCAAGTTAAACTTCACCTGGTTCTTTGTATACTAAGTAATGTTGGACTACTTTCTGGATGTTTTGGATATTACAGTATAAGACATTAGGTTTTATTTCAAACCTGTGGAGAATGTTGATGTTTTTGTTTAGGCAGGCTGTTGGGTTCAGGCTGCAAGTACTGACCAGTCTTCTGTCTGTGTAATTTAAATGTCAGTGTCACTTTCAAAGCTTTTGCAGTGCCATGTGTCCCACATGCATGTCACTCAATGGGTGGCCTGGGTGCTGGACTGTGGTCTATGGCATGGTTCAGTTCTCAGTGTCTCTGACATTCAGTCTAGGGCCAGATCCATGTTGTGCAAGGCAGGGTGAGCCTAAGCATTCCCCAACAAGTTCATGAGGTTGCTTCCCTGAGCTCTTTCCTCTGCACGGTCTCCCCAGTGTTTCTGGTCCCCTGAGGCTCTTGTTCCCAGTGTCCAGCTGGGGCATAATTTACCCACTCTGCCACACACTTGCCGCAACTGAGTTTGTGTCTGGGACTAAGCACAGGAAAAAAAGCAACATGTTTTCAGCCCATGGTTTTAGGGCCACAGCTCCTCCACCTAGAGAGGAAGTGTCCCTCCATCTGCTCTTCAAGGACCCCTTTGCTGTCCCTGTTTCTGCAGCCACCTCAGGCTTGCTTAGAGGCTGGGATGCAAGAGAACGGAAAACCAGGAAAATACTTTGGGCAGCATCTCTCTCTCTTAGCACTGGGAGGGCCCTCTCACACTCCTTGAACCTGAACCAGACTGCTTCTCCCACGTCTTCTCGTTCCTGCCAGAAGGGATACCCTCCTAGCAACTGGAAGGTGAGATCTATCTACTACCACCCTCACCATATAAAATAACTATTACTTTCCAGTAATGGTCCTAGGTAATTAAACTTTTCTTTGTGCCATGATTTATACTCTGGAAAATAATTATTATTTTAACTTTCAGACTTTACATAGAAAATGTGATTTTTTTTTCACAAAGAATTAAATTCTGTTTCAAGGAACAGAAATGCAAGTAGTGATTTATGCAAGTGAAAAGTTTATTTTTCTAATAAACCTGGGCAGTTCATGATCACTGGGGCTTTTGTTTGTTTAATTCTGTAGTTTCATCCTCCTCCTCAGATGGCTACTATCTCATGATCCAAAATGTCTGTCCAGGTCCAGTCATCTCATCACATTCCAGCCAGCAAGAGAGGAGAAAGGGCAGAGAAGGAATAACCCCTTTGTAAAAGGACCTTCCTGAAAGTTGTATCTATATGGCTTACACGTATACTACACTGACCAGAACTCAGTCACAACACCATCCAAGCTTCAAGGGAGGATGGGAAATGTAATCTGTGTCCTGAGTGTCAACAGAGTCAATGAGAGGATGCCTCTCAGATCTCTGACTGCAGGGACTGTGACTGTCCCAGGGCCCTACCTACTGCACTAGGAAACCCTCCACCACATGTGCAATGAGACCATGCTTCTGACAGGCTGCGCCCAGCCGCTGACTATGTCAGGAATACTAACGTGGGCTCATTTCCAGAAGTCCTCAAGACTTCATTGATGGGCAACATTGACTGGAGAATTGGGTTAATTATCTGTCCCTATATAACCAATTTACCAGAATTTGGCGGCTTAAAACAACACACATTTATTGTATCCCAGTGTCTGTGTGTCAGGAATCCAGATGCAGTTTATCTGGAACCTTTGTTTTAAGAGTACTTGTAAGACTGAAATTAGTGTTGCCCAAGGCCACGATTTCAGCTGAGGCCTAACAGGGAAGGATCTGCTTTCAAGCACACCTGGTGGTTGTTATCAGGACACAGCATCTCCTGGGCTGTCTGACTGAGGGTCTCAGTTCTATCCTGGCTGTTGTCTGGAGGCTGCCCTCAGTTCCTTGTTACATGGAACTTCCCAACATGGCAGCTTCCTGCATCAAAACTAGCAAGAGAGGGAGTCCAGTAAGACGGAAGTCTCAGTCTTTCATAACAACATCATGGAAATGACTTTCATCACTTTTGCCATATTCTGTTCATTAGAAGCCAGTCACCAGGTCCAGTCCTCCCTCAAAGAGAAGGGATTACACAGGGCATGGGTACCGGGAGGCAGGGCTGTTTGGGGCCATCTCTGAAATCTGCCCACTGCAGGCATCCCTGACAGCTTTGCAGAACTTTCCTTAGAATGACATCAGAGTTCAAGATCCTTCCTTCCTTCCTTCCTTCCTTCCTTCCTTCCTTCCTTCCTTCCTTCCTTCCTTCCTTCCTTCCTTCCTTCCTTCCTTCCTTCCTTCCTTCTCTCCTGCTCTTGGGGTTAGGCCTGCCCTGTGGTCTGCTGTCCCTGCCAGTCTTTCTTAGCTCCCTCCCTATCTTCTCTAATAGATGCCCCCCAATAAGTTCCTTGTATGTTTAATTCCTTCTTAGCATCTGTTTCTCATAACATTCAGACTAACACAGTGGCCATTAGCCAGCTGAGAATCTGCAGTTTCTGTTGTTGAGGAAGAAGGGAAGAAAAAATTCTGAGAAGTTTCTTTCAATATTCTCAATACAGTTCTGAGATTGCCTGCCTGTGATCTCAGCACATTTGATGTTAAAGGTAAACTACAACTTCCCCCTAAAAACATAACTTAAATAACTGGAAAAACACCTCTATCCCTGTCAATATGTATATAGCAAATATGCTACAATAAACCTTTTTCTGATTTAGAATTCAAATTTCTAGTGAGTAAGGCCCTAAGAATTAAACTAATATGAAATAATGATGAGGACTGATACTAAATCTAATATTTTTATTGCATAATGAATTAATTAATTTTAAGTGAAAAGAAGAGAGATAGTGAGACAGACTCCTGCATGCACCCTGACCAGGTCTAGGGCCAATGCTTGAATCAACCAAGCTATCCTCAGCGCCTGAGGCCAACACTCACGCCAATAAAGCCATGGCTGCAGGAGGAGAGGAGGAAGAGGGGGGAGAGAAGGAGGAATAGAAAAGCAAATGGTCACTTTTCTTGTGTGCCCTGACCGGAAATTAAACATAAGACATCCACAGGTTGGGCTGATGCTTCATCCACTGAACCAACTAGCCAGGGCCTTATTGCATAATTTAAAGACATGGCTCACACACCATAATTTTTATTGTAATTTTACTGAAGTCCTTAATTTCACACTGATGTTCCAAAATGATCAGTAAATTTTCTTAAAATTACTAAGATGGCAGCTTTAGAGTGTGGGTAGGAGGTTTTAGAAATTCTGAACACTTACTTTGGACAATGCTATGTCAGAAGATATAATAAATTGCTCAGATGAATTCTTTTTCTTATTGCTTCAAATGAGAATAGTCCGCTGCTTTTATTTATTATTCCTGTGTCTGCTCCATAATTTTTCTAATATTAAAAATATTAATAAATATTCTATATAAATAATTTTTCTCATTTTTTCTTTTGCAGCCCACTGAGCTTATAAATAGGTGGAGAGGGGTTATGTCATAATCTTGGTTTCCCTAGGAAACCCATACTATGTTGTTAACAGATTCTGCCAGGAGGTGGCAGTAGTGACCAATGAGAAACCCTGATGTTCTTGCCTCTCTCAGCCTTTCGCCTTCCTGCGGATTCTTCCTGGATCTAACCTGATGCTTATGAAAGCGATTTCCTTCTTACAAAAACACCAGGCCCAAACAGAAACTAACCTCATCCTGCAGATAAAAAATGTTTTGTGCTTCACAAGTTGTCAGATGATCCCAGCTAGAGCCAGACCTTCAATAAATATTTTTCCAGCAGCAAAACGGGGCAGTGCTTTTAGGTTGCAGAGTAGGCACACTCCGCATTAGAGAAGCCCCGCCCTTGATCAGATCGGCCCTCGGGATGGTGGGAAGGCCTGTAAAGAAGGACCAGCCAAGCTGCTAGGTGGTCCCAGCTCCAGGAAGACTGGGCAGGCACGCTGAAGCATTCTGCAGGAAATAACAAACTAAAGGAAGAGCGTTGTTCCCAAGTCCTGAGTTACTCCAACCAAGTGCTTTCTCTGCAACTACACCCAAGTGTCTTTCTCATGCAAACACGGGTCTGGTAGTGTTTCCTGAGAGAGGTTTAACCTAAATGGTATTATTGCCATCTTTGCAATGTGCCTGCTCAGACTGTGAAGGGGTTCCGGAGGACCTGGGAAGCCACTGGAGGAGCTGAAACCTGTCCTTGTGGGCAATGGGTGTCATTCAAAGGCTTTAAGCAAAGGAGTTAAGTGGCTGGCTGAAGTTCGAGTGGCAATGAAAAAGAAGACAGTAGGAAGGTCTCAAATAGGTTTTCTATCTGAATCTCAGCATCATCCTTTTTTTTATTCTCTTTTCTTTCTTTTTCTTTTTTTTTTTTTTTTTTTGTACAGGGACAGAGAGAGAATCAAAGAGAGGGATAGACAGGGACAGACAGGCAGAAACGGAGAGAGATGAGAAGCATTAATCATTAGTTTTTCGTTGTGACACCTTAGTTGTTCATTGATTGCTTTCTCATATGTGCCTTGACTGCGGGCCTTCAGCAAACCAAGTAACACCTTGCTTGAGCCAGTGACCTTGTGTCCAAGCTGGTGAGCTTTTTGCTCAAGCCAGATGAGCCCGCGCTCAAGCTGGCGACCTCAGGGTCTTGAACCTGGGTCCTCCGCATCCCAGTCCGACACTCTATCCACTGCACCACCGCCTGGTCAGGCTCAGCATCACCCATTTTTATTGCATTTCTAATCATATATTTTGAAGAATGCTGAGGAACATTCTGGCAATATGATCTTAGTTACCTTTCTCTACTGTGTCTTTGAAGGGGAAGGGGCCCCCATGTTCATATAGTCCCCAGGAAGATATGTGGTGGTCAAAATAGCTTGTGGGATGGTGTATCAGAAGGACCTGGCTTCAGGATTTGGAAAAGGCACATAGCTCTCAAAACTTTGTTTTCTCGAGTTTTTAATAAGGAGCTAGTACTTGGTGCAGGGATGGACGTGAGGGCTAACTGAGATCACATCTATAAGTCCTTAGGATGGAGTTTGAGTTACAGTTAGCACTCGGTAAACTAATTATCACAGTAGGAGACTTGACCTAAAAATGGTCATGGAATAGATTTAAGTCAGCTCTGGGACTCAGCATACCCACCCATCCATAAAGACCACACATGCGTGCCTGCGTGCACTCACACGGGCAGAGCGCTCCTCCATCTCACACCTATTGGGTCTGCCTAGGCATGGCTCTGCTTTGACCAAGACACCTAGAGATGTGCCTTTTGCAGCCTCACGAAGTTGCTTCCAGAAAGCCCATCCTGCAGCTCGGCACCCTCAGATGCTGCACCGAGGCGATCCTGACTACTTTGGCTCACCATCCAGGGCTTACCTGGACAGACTTCTGCTTTCACTGTGGGCAGAGAAAAGCCACCTGCTGATTTGATGAGAGTAACTAGAAATGTTTGCTTTTATGGCCTCAGAAACCTTGAGATGAAGCCAAAGCTCTGGCATATATTTGAACTACAGGGAAGGGAAGGTGTCCTGCCAAGGTTACAAAGAAGGCAGGAACTCGCAGAAGCCACGCAATGGAAAATGCTTCCTGTAAATACCAATGTCACCCCTCTTAACCCTGAGCATGAGCTTGCATTGGCCCCACACATCTTTTGCAGGTGGACTGGGTGTGTCACGCACCATTGTTTCAGGGCCTGGGGGCGCCAGCTGCTCTTGCCCCCTGGCCCACGGGAATTTGCCCTCCTTACCAGAGGCGCCTTGGAGTTCAGCATTTGCCCAGGTCTATTCCAAATGCCTTCACATGCCAAACAAAGCAGGCACATAAAGGGTCACACTTCCAGGTGGAAGCTTCCAAAGCTCTAAAAAGGGGTCCTATGGTAGGAGGGGTTAGCTGCCAAGCCCTAAGACTTCTGATGTAACTACATTTGTTTTTTAAAAAATATCTGTGCAGGCTCCAGCTTGCAGCTGACAGACTGCTCCAAAAGTGAGTCTGAAAGTTGTTTTGGAATGTGTTTTTCCTTCAAAGCAATGAGGTTTGGGGCAGTGCATTTGCAGGACTCCAAGCCACTTGTAAGCCTTGTGCAGAGACCAGGGCACCAGGGGAAGACTGACTGGTCTGGGCCACTGAACCAAGTTCAGAGTGGCAGAAGAGTGGATACGGAGGGCCAGGGAAGAGAGGGTGATGCAGTGGATGATGCACAGAGGCCGGAAGAGATGGTGAAGAATTCTAGAAGCCACTTTAGGATTTGGGACCTTGCCCTGAGGGTCATGGTTTTAAGCAGGGGAGCCGCTAGATGAAAAAGGCAGAAACCCTTCTCCCCCACAAGGTGCTGGGTGGGACATGGAGAGTAAACTCTGGCCCCAGCCTGGATCCCCAGAGGCTCCAGGTCAGCAGGGAGGAGAGTAGCCATGGAAGGAAGGGAGGGGCACCCTGAGGACCTCAGCTTCAAAGTTGGGGAGGGAGAAGATTGCTTGTTCTAAAGGTTATCAGGGCACCAGATCTCAGATCAGGGAGCTTGGCTTTGGTGGGACCTATGTTTAATGCAGGTGCACACAAATTAGGGGTCATCTGCATCCTGCTTTCTTGGAAGGGCAATTTCCTCCAAGCCTAGAAGCTGCTATCAGCCAGACACAATGACTGCATGGCAGTGCCTGGACTGGAAGAACGGCACAGAATGGAAAGAATGGGTCTGTTTTATGTGAGACGTGTTATCTCTACAAATGTGACAAAACAAAAGTCCACTACCCTTCAAGCCAGACTCTATTGATTCCTCCTCATGCCCAGCTAGGAACTGTGTGAAACTTGAGGCATGTGTGAAGTAACTTAAGGCTGATATATTTGTATAATATTGGTGTTTTGCTAAAAGCAAAGATACTATAAATAAATACATCTGCAACTCCAGTGGTAAGGTTAAATTTCTCTACTTAAATACATTGATAAATAAACCTGTGGGCATGACCAAGGGAACTCAAGGACACACATATCTCTAATTTTGAGTTCATCAATGTAGGAACAAAGAGGCAAGGCTTCTGAATTGAAATGCTTTTATCCAAAGCCAACTTTGCAAAACTGAGCTGTTCTCCAGACTGCATATTTCATAATGTATTTTAATGTTGCTTATCTTTCATTTATTTTATTTTTTTCTTTAGACAAACACCAGGATTAACAAAACCCTACCCCAAAATATACCCAGAAATATAGCTTTACAATATTGGAACTTCCTCCTCCCAAGAGCAAGAGAATGTCTTAGCTAAATTTAAAAAACATTGGCAGTTATCCATGAGATTTTGAAAATAGTTTAATGGCAAGACAGCTCACGTATTTCTCTGTGAATACATTAGTAACAGATTGATGGCTATTGAACATAAAACATAAATACTACTGTATTTCACAAAACCTAAAACTTCACGTGTATAAAATAAAAATACACTGCCATTTCATGAAACATTAAGAAAGCAAGAATGCTGATATCTAACTATCCTTGTCACGGTGCTCTCTTAGCACTTAGAATTTTTATTTTAAATGTATTACAAGAGTTCTTTTTTATTAATTTGGACATAGAATTTTTAAATCATATATCACTCACTCTCCTGCAGATACAAAAAGGAAACAGAGGCTAAACAAATTGGTTAAGGTATGACTAAAACACATTCAGAATCTACCTCTTTGGAGTCACGCTTTAATGAGGGACTTGAAAATCCATGATTTTCCAGACAGCATCATCCTATGAGTAATCAAGTACTTTCAGGAGAGTTAGGTTAAGGTTGTGTTTCCTTTAAAAGTACTCCACAATTGTCTTCAGGATTTTCCTCCAAACCTCTGAGACCTCTGACAAGCTCACACGGTGACAATGACAACTGTGACAACAAGGCTACTTAGTATCAGACTTGGAGATTTTGGAATGGTTAAAGCATGTGAAATGTTCCTCATAAAATCAATGAAATGGGGTGCAATGCACAGAATGTTTGTGTCTCTCAAAGAAATAAATAAACAAAACTAACCCCCAGTATGATAGTATTAGGAGGTGGGGTTTTTGGGATAATTAGGGCATGAGGATGGGGCACTCATTTATGGGACTGCACCCTTATACTAGGGGCCCAAGAGGGCTCTCTTACCCTCCTTCTGCCATGTGCAGACACAGTGAGAAGTCTGAGACCCTAAGGAAGGCCCTCACCTAACCGTGCCGGCACCCCATCTCAGACTTCTAGCCACCAGACCTGTGAGAACCAGAACTGTTGTGTCTAAACCATCCTGCCTGCAGAGCTTTGTTACTGCAGCCTGAGGAACACAAATGGGCTCTCGGATTCAGCATGCTCTTGCTGTCTCTTGTTTTCACTTCCTCCTACCCAGTTCCAGAGGGGTGTGTGTGTGTGTGTGTGTGTGTGTGTAGATAAGAACTTTTGAGGAAGGAGGAAAATCTGACATCTATAATAAAAACTAGAGGGAAAATACATGTAAGAGAACATGACAAACCCACAATTTAATGACTTGAGATTCTGTGGCTACCGGCCCTCCAGAAGGGCTGCAGCGTGCTCACTGCACAAGTCAGCAGTGCGATGCAGGAAAGAAGCTGGGCCTGCTTGGTGAGAAATCCAGACAGTGCTGGGACAGGGTGGCAAGGGAGGGGGAGCTCAGGCCAGCAGCTGAGGCCAGCTCCTCAGCCAGCCTGCCCAGCACTGCTCACATTACGGAGCCTCTCTGAGCATCAAGTTGCTCATCTGCAAAAAGGGCAAGTATAGTAAGTACATGTCTCACAGGGCTTTACAGAGGTGAAAGTAACCAATGTAAATGCCATTAATACATGCCAAATACATTTTCATCCCCTATATATTCCTCTCTAAGTATACAACCCCAGGCATCAACTCCAGGACTGAAAAGAAAGCAGAATCACCATTAAAAAACAAAACTGGTTTTGTGTGTATTTCAGATTCTTGAGTGGAGACAAGTCCCCCTGAAAATATTTTTTTTCCACCAACACATAAAAATAACAGTAAACCATGGGGTCAAAAAAATTTATTTTGCATCTCACTATAAACAGTGATCTTTTAAAACACTAGTATGTTATTGGGATTTCATTCCTAACTTGATTTTTTAAATATTTATTGGTTAAAATTGGAGTAAATGCAATGAGAGAGTTGACTTCTGCTGGGGCAGAGTATTAGTATCAGGCTTTCCATGGGGAAGCCACTCTGTGGGAGTCGCTGATGCTGCAGGCACTCAGGGACAGGCACCTGCCACTCTTTTCCAGGGCTGACAGTGTCCAGAGTGGACACTCCTGGTGGCTTTTCCTGAAAGCACAGCTCGCAGCCCCCAGAGGATTGTCTGCAGAACATGTACGTACCACTGACACTCCAAAATCAAAACATCCCCTCTACCTAGGACACAGCGACCTCTCCACACCCACCCATCTTGTATCTGGGCATTTTTTAGAGACTCAATATGAACCCTAAACTAGAAATCTCACAGCTGGAGCTAAACTCAACTGAAAGGAACACGAGAAAATCTGGCATAATGGTTCCAGGCACGGTTTCCATACTCAGGCTGCCTAAATCCAAATTCGACTTTGTCCATTGATACTTGCTGCACTTTGGGCAAATCTCCCTCAGTGCCCTCATCTTGGAATCAGAGGTATCCTAAAACACAGCAGGCAGGCAGAAACGCTGGGACAACAGGGCAGGAAGGTGATGCTACAGCTCCTGCCCTCGGTACTGCATCCTCTGCAGTCAGGGGCTGTGGCACCAGGACTGCAGAGCACCGGGAGCGAAGGACCACAGCATGCCTCTCCTCCACACATCCGTCCCCAGCCTGGGCCCTGGATTTGGAGAGTGAACGCTCTTCACTTTCATCTGCTTCCTATAGAGGCAGCCCCTGGAGTACAAACAAGATAGATGCTGTAGTCTTGAAAATGTTTTAAGTATTTATATGCACAAAAAGGTAAAAATAAATACTATCTTAAGACAAGCATCTAAGTTGTATTTCATAGGTAAATGTACATGTTCCAACTTGCATACAGATTCAACTAAGAATAAACCTACAAAGCTCGTCTTGTTCATAACCCAGGCACTGCCTGCAATGAGGTCCTGTGAAAGATTCAAAGAAAAGGATTCCACTACTGAAAAAAGAAGTAAAAATTAAAAAAAAAAAAAACCAGTATGTTAGCATGACTCAAGTCTGTGGAGAAATGAGCTGCGTTCAGCCCTTTGGTGCCCATGGACAGAGCCAGAGACACGTCTCTTTAGTGGCAGTCCTGTTATGGGAAGTGGTTAGCAATGACACAGCCAGTTCCAGCCTGGCTTGCACAGAATAGTTTCCCTCCCCTCCCTTTCCTTGGGCACACCAACTGTGGCACTCTCCTGGCTGCACCCAGATAAAGGCCTCAGAACAGGGCATGCAAATGCAAACCTCTGCCTTCCAGGAAACCCAGAAAACTTTCCCAGGGGCTGGTTCCAGTAAAAGGTGCGGCTGCGTTGCTGTGGGCAGGAAGCCCAAGCCTGATCCAAAAAAACTTCAGCATTGACTTTCTTTACTGGTTCTGGAAGATCAGTTAATCACTTTGCCATGGTTTTCTATCTTTAACATGAAAACAGTAATTTTACCTCTTCTACAAGTGTGTCCTGAGGGCTAAAATTTTTGAAAATGTGGTTTTTTTATATTCTCTAATGGGTGGAACGTAGAAGGAATGATAAATACCACATTGGCATAACTGTGGGTGAACCTCTGGCCTGGCCATCTAGTAAACCATGTTCCTGGAGGTCTGGTTTCTACCGCTACATGAGGCCATTTTATATAGTGAATAACCCTCCTCATCCTCTCTCTCTCTCCTGTTTCCGGCCTGTGCAGTTCAGCTCCCCCTGCTTCTGCAAACAGCACTCCTTCCCATCAGGCACTCATGCTTGCCCCACCCTAACCAAGCACCTCATCCTATCCCACTCCAACTGGGAGCCCCAAGCAAAGACCTGGAACTTGGGCCTGGCTAGGTGTAAGACCCCATCTGCTTTGGCTGGGTTTTCCAGAAAGCAGAGTGCTCCATGCAGTAGTTTATTTGGGAAAGGGTTCAAGGAGTAGGGGTGAAGGAAGGAGGAAAAGTCAACACAAACAGGTGTTATCAAATTGGCCACCAAGGTAGATTCCTGGAGAAAGATCTTGCTAAGGTATCTGAGGTGCATCTCAGAATCCTCGGCCTGAAGGATGAGTGGCAGGAGCATTACTCTGTTGGCCCCTGCACCCAGCCCCAGTTGACCCCTGTTTCTAGGCTGAGTGTACTTTAATGCTGGGGGAGGTCCTACAAATGTCCTTTGGAAGGTTTAGGACAGGCGTGGCCAACAGTTTTTGCTCCCAGGCCAGATTAGAAAGAAAACTTTTTTCACGGACTGGATGAAATATTAAAATTAAAAAATGTTAAATACAAAAACGATTCATTTAAGTAAACAAAATTTTATTATGTAATTTGCTTATGAATAAATGAGTGAAAAAATTTAATATACAATATTATTTTAATAAAAGTATAATTACATATTATATAAATATCCAAACTGTATCACAATCAATCAAAACAATATTTAATTAATAGAATGAGCTTGAAGGGGTTATATCGCAAATAAAACAATGATTTTGTTTTACAAACAGCCTGGACATGTTTTCAGTTCTCATCTGCAGCTATTGTCTATGCTACAATGCCACTTGTTTCAGCACACTTGACCACAAAATTAACGAATTGTTTGACCTTGGATACGCACTGGCAAACTCCACCTAAAAGAATGTGGGTTTCAAATCGCCATTAAATGTCAAACAGTTTATATTGAGTACAGACAAGTACAAAAGTTGTAAATCTTTATAATAGAATTTTTTTTAAAAATGAAGTATTGTAAATCCATTAGACCAATTATTGAAAGTTAACCCTAGATTAGTCACATGCAGAATTCTTTTCTGCATATCACTATCTTCTTAAATATCTTGATTTCCAATAATCAAAGATGCTTCCACTTCTGAGTAGCTGAGATTATAAAGTAGCAGAGAATATTAAAAATTTAATTGCGGGCCACATAAACTCCTTACGTGGGCTGGATCTGGCTTGCGGGCCTTATGTTGGCCATGCCTGGTTTAGGAGAACCACATTAAGAAGCTCGAGGCACCCCAAGTTGAGATGAAGCACATATGTTCCCCCTCAAAAAATTTATACACTGAAGCCCTTATCCTCAGTACTTTGTAATGTGACAACATTTTGAGATAGAGCCTGTAAAAAGCTGATTATGTCAAAATGAGGCTGTTGGTATTGGTCCTTATACAATCTGACTTGTGTCTCTAAAAGAAAACATTTGGACACAAAGAGATGTGTGTATACAAAGGGAAGACCAGCTGAGAACACAGAGGAGATATCCATCTTCAAGGCAAGGGAAGAGGCCTCAGGAGAAACCAACCCGCTGGCACCTGGACCTTGGGCTTTCAGCCTCCAGAACTGTGAGAAAGTAAATTTCTGTTGTTTAAGATCACTATTGTGTGGAACTTTGTTATGGCAGTCTTAGCAGACTAAGATATTTCCTGAAAAGCTGTTATTAACCAATGACACTTTTTAGACAATAGCAGTTCAGAGCCTGGGGAACATGAAAGATCTCAGAGAGGATCACAATGCACATTAACATGTTAAATTCTCTGAGAAAAATATTTAACTCTAACCCTTGTTCCCCAAGCTCAGTCGCCATCCAGAAACATACTCTGAGGAGCCCAGCGTGGAAGCCTCTGTAGAAAGATGCAGGTAAACACATCCCCCTCGGCTGCTTTTTGTACAATGGATTCAAACAAGAGGATTGAAAATGTCATTTTTTGAGAAGTAAAGCTTGTTCGTGCACGATGCCATCAACAAGAAGTTCTATACATTGAAGGTTAAGAATAATTAAAAAGGTCAGTGATATTCTATGCCCCATTTCATCAGGCACACATCACATTATGGAATATACAGGCTGTCCTCCCTTTTCACGTATCCCAGATGCACAAATTTCAGTTACTCAATGGTAATGAAAATTAAATAACACCAGCTCCCCCCCCCCAAACAACACAGTTCCAGTATCAGTTACTACAGTGCACGAACTGTGAGTGATTGCATCAAATACAACTCTGGGGCTTAACCCTCAGGCCACAGATCACTACATCAAATACAGATGTGCACCAGGATGAGGGACCAACCATGTGACTTCCTGCAGAGTCTGTCAGTGACTGGTCACTGTGTATCTGTTATCAGTTCACACACAGACAGCAAAGCTTACAGTTGCGTGGTCTTCTTGTCTCCCGGTGATAAACCCACATAACATTTTTACAGAAATCTATATAAATAAAAATGTAAATGTTCGTTTGTTCAAAATCTTAAATCTCCAAAAGTTCTTCACTGATTGCTTTGAAATTTTGAAACAAAGTTGCATTCTAATATGTACATGTTTTTATCCCAAATGACATGGCCTTAGCTCTTGCATATTCCAGAATAGCTGCAACATTACTACCAGGTGGAAGAACGGCTCATTCGCTTTGAAATTACCATTAAACATGCAATTCATTGAAACTCCCATGTGCAACATTTCCAAAGCATCCAGCATGGGAAAAGTATTGCAGAAATGCAAACTTATTGTTTGGGATGAATGCACAATGGCACACAAAAAAATCATTCAAGGTTCTTGATCAATCATTGTAAGATTTGTGTGGAAACATCAGACCATTTGGGAATGCATTAATACTGCTTGCAGGAGATTTAATTCCTAGATCAACACCAGTAGATGAAATAAACGCTTGCCTAAAATACTCTACTTTGTGGTGACACGTAAAGACATTAAAATTAACTACAAATATGTGTGTCCAGCTGCAAAGCGATCAATAAACTGCGATATTCTCACATCAATTGCTGGAAATTGAGAATGGAAAGGTGCCGGTTGAACTGACCTCAGGATGAGTTTCATTGCCTCATAACTTATGCAATTTAGTGATGGCAAAAGAAGCATTGGTTGAAAAAGTATTTCCCAATATTCAAACCAATTATAAGAATCATGATTGGCTGAGTGAACGAGCTATTCTTCTGGCCAAGAACAAAGATGTCTACAAACTTAACAATATTATTCAGTCTAATATTCAAAGCGAGGCAGTCACATACAAGTCCGTCGTCACTGTTGTGGAAGCAGATGAAGCGGTTAATTATCCAACAGAACTTCTGAATTCAGTCGATCTGCCAAGGATGCCACCACACATACTGCAATTGAAAATCGGCATGCCAATTATTATGTTGTGAAATATCAACCAGCCAAAGCTTTGCAACAGCACGTGGCTTGCAGTAAAAAAATTAATGAGCAACATCGTAGAAGCAACAATCTTGACAGGACCTTTCAAAAGTGAAATGTCCTCATTCCTCGCATTCCTATGATTCCAACGGATATGCCATTTCAATTTCAGAGATTGCATTTCTCAATTTGATTGGCATTTGCAATCACCATCAACAAAGCTCAAGGCCAATTTTTAGAATTGTGCGGTTTAGATCTAGACACGGATTTCTTCTCACATGGACAATTATATGTTGCGTGTTCTAGAGTCAGCAAACCAGACAATCTCTATATCTGCACAGACAATGGAACAACAAAAAATATTGTATACCCACAAGCATTGTGAAATTAAACATATTAGAAACTTGCGCTTTCTCTTTTCTTTCTTTTCCATTTAACCAGACTCAGCCACAGCAACGTGTGGCCAGGTACAGCTAGTGGACAATAAAAAGAGAGAAGCAAAAAGTGATACTGAAACTGAAAGTTTAAAGCAGAGTCGTAGAGTCATCCCCAGGCATGGGAGCCTGGAGGAGAGATTCTAGGTGTGCAGCCAGATGAACTTAGTGAACCTTTGAAATAAATGAGTGAAGAATAAAGATTTTGCAAACTACAGTTCATATTAAAGTAACCCTTGGAGATATTTCATGGCATTAAAAATTCAAAACTAAAATGTTGGAAGCTGACACAAATTTGTAAAGGAGTATGACAATTTACCAAGGTATAGAAAAGATATTTGGTCCATATTGTAAGCTTACAATAAAAGCAAGTAGGCAAGCACTGTTTAAAACTCTTGAATTTTTTTACAGAGAAATAAAATATGATTTCTCAATATTTCTATTGTTTTAATTTATAGCATGTTAAATAAATATTAGTTTTGCTATTTTATATATTTTCTTCTACATTTATAACCAGCGAAAAGAGAATTCTTGATGTTTTGACAAAATTTTTGAAGTTATGAAACAATCTCATTGATTATTGATTATTATTATTGAGGTTACTTCACACAATTTCAGCCTGCCCAGTCCCACACTCCTGTGCAAAACAAAGACTACTGGAAACATTGTGATGTTAAGAAGAAAATTCCTGTTGTCCTTTTCTTAATCATTTCACAAACATTATTGAAGCTACCATGGTTAAGTTGTTTAAGGGCCCCAAACACCAAGGTTACACCAATCTCTCCCTCACATAGCTTCAGTAAGAGGGACAGCTAATGTATATTAATAATCGTTAATGCTAAAACCGATTGACTGCTTCCCACGTGCTGAGTGCGGTGCTAAGTGCTCATCTTACAGTGCATGGTCTCCTAGTAATCTCAGCACACGTGCAGCTTCCCAAGGACCATGAAGAGCTCTGATGGCTTAGAGCAGGGTTCCCCAAACTTTTTACACAGGGGGCCAGTTCACTGTCTCTCAGACCATTGGAGGGCTGGACTAAAAAAAACAACTATGAACAAATCACTATGCACACTGCACATATCTTATTTTAAAGTAAAAAAACAAAATGGGAACGAATACAATATTTAAAATAAAGAACAAGTAAATTTAAATCAACAAACTGACCAGTATTTCAATGGGAACTATGCTCCTCTCACTGACCACCAATGAAAGAGATGCCCTTTCCGGAAGTGTGGCGGGGGCCGGATAAATGGCCTCAGGGGGACGCATGTGGCCCGCGGGCCGTAGTTTGGGGACCCCTGGCTTAAAGGAAAGTATAATCAGCAAGGTCATTGGGAACCATGGAGATGTCACCTTGTCAACTCAGCATCTGCACATACCCAGTGCCATGTGCTTGTGGATAGCCTGACCAGTAACATAGCATCCATCTTTTCTTTCCACACTTACAGTCCCTAAGTCAGGGGCCAAGGAGGATGTGAGTCGTAAGACAGGTACTGTTTATATGGGCCCCTGATACAGTGGTCACCAAACATCAGGATGAGGCAGGAAGACAGCAGATTTTTGCCTCAACCACTGCTTTTCCTGATCCCATAAAATGCAGACATCTGGGGAGTTTTCAAATCTGAATGTTAGGCAGGCATACTCCTTCTCTTTTCCCTACTTATCTAATTTTATAATAACACATTTTAGGGAGTGAGTTCCTGCATAGGAAGATATATCTACTATGCTTTCTGATCTGTTCATTAGGCCTTAGAAAACTCCTTTGGCACAGGAATATAAAAGGGTTATCTAAATTTCCTTCATATTCAAAAAATCATCAATGCTAATATGATCTTTTTAGATCACCTGCCTCCAGATAGTTCATCTGAGCCTGTGCTACTTAGCTTTCTTTACAACTGTACTATTAGGTATTTTTTGTTTTGTTGTAGCCAAAAAGATTTTGTATATATGCAGAGAAGTCAAGTATCAAGGTGTCAGCAGAATTGATTCCTTCTAAAGCTTTGTTCCTTGGCTTGTATACAGCTGTCTTCTCCCTGAGTCCTCACCTGGTCTTCATCTGTGCATGTGTGTCTGGGTCTCTTTCTATGTCCACATCTCTTAGTCACCTCTTTAAGACCTTGTTTTCTAATACAGTCACATTCTGAGGTAGTGGGGGTTAAGACTTTAAAATATTAATTTGGGGGTGTACAATTCAGCCCATAGTATACAGGATGGGACAAAAGTAGGTTTACAGTTGATTGTATGGAAAATAATTAATAAATAATCATACAAGATTAATTCTATATTTTGCTTACTTACAACTGTAAACCTACTTTTGCACCACCTTGTAATATAATCACATGCCTATCTATCCAGGTGGGTAGATACGCAGATAGATAGATGATAGATAGATCCTAAATGTGTCAACATGGATTTTAGAGATCTAAATTTTCTAGTTAATCATGACCCCTTAGGGGTCTGATCTCCTCCTATAATCTCAATTTTTACCTGTAAGCAGATGTAACTTATATCCACATCTTTACTCCTCCCCTGAAGGTCTGGCCCACATTTGTTGTGTCAAATGGGACTATTCCTCCCAAGCATGCTGCTGGCACTGTTAGTTCTAAGTATATAAAACAAAACTCATCTGATCCACACAAAATCTCCTCTTCTCTCTGATCTGCCTGCTTCCTTGAAGGCCCTGCCACCTTACAAACCATACCCTCCTTACTCTGGAGGCTCTGTCTCCATCTCTTCCCTCTCCTTTGACGCCTGGTCCCATCAGTGGCTGTGTACAGACCTCTGAAGTGTCCTTCTCCTCCTGCCCCATCACAGTTTAGAGTTTTCTCCCTTTGCCTTGGAAAATTCCAACAGACATACATGCCCATACCTGCCCCTCCCACAGTGAGCCTCCCACAACCCCACCTTAATCTGCCTACTCTTGCACTCCCTGCACGTGCAGCTTCCATTACTCTTCTCCCTCCTAATGCAAACATCCCATCCTCTGACTCAGAGTTTTCTAGAATTGGGCAACCCAGCCCTCCACATAGCCAGACAGCCACACCTGCCTATTCCACCAGAGCGCTGCTCTAGGAAAGTCTTCACAGGTTTCCTCATCCATGACACTGGTTAGTGGTGCTGGCCCGGCAGGAAAGGGGTTCAATTGCTACCCCTGTATTTGCTTTCCTATCCCTTCTTTCTTCCTTTATTTCCCTTCTCAACACACACAGACACACACACATCCCACACACAAACAAACATTTGCCTCTTTAAATACAGAAGTAATCTAAAAAAATTCAATAAAAAGCAAGAATGTGCCAATGTCATACAGTGAGCAAGATGCAAAACAAACAAGCAACAACAACAACCAAAAAAAACCACAAAGAAAATATAGAAATCCCAAATTTAAACAAACAATCTCCTGGCCTCCTATAGGCTGCACTTCTTAGTACCTCTCTTGAGGTACACATGGCGAGATTGCTCCTCAGAGCATGAATTAGGGCCCTGGACAAGCCATTTCCCAAGGCTGTTCGAAAGCAAGTGTGATTGCCTTTAAATGTACACAGGCATCAGAGGCAGAACTTTACAAGCCTGAAAGTTATAATAATTTGTTCCTGAAACCAAGTTAAATAGACAAATGTACATGTAGACAGCTATTGGGGGAGGGGGGGAGGAAGACAAGAGACTGTGACCCATTTCCTCCATTGGTTAAAAAAAATGATAAAACAATGAGAAGACAGTGTCACTATCAGACACTACCAGAGCTTTGCAGACCCAAGAAATATTTCCAGCCTCCCAGCAATGTCTTTTGAATAAACACTGCTGAAAACATCAGCACTGGTGGTAATGGTGGTGGTGTTGGTGGTGCTGATCCTATTTGAGATGGTGGTGCTACTGGTGGTGGTGGAGGTGGAGGAGGTGGTAGTGGAGGAGGTAGAGGTGGTGGAGGTGGAGTTGGTAAAGGTGGTAAAAATAAAGGTGGTGAAGATGGTAGAGGTAGAAGTGGTGGATGTGGAGGTGGTGGAGGTAAAAATAAAGGTGTTAGAGGTGGAGGCAGAAATGGAGGTAGTGAAGGTGGAGGTGGAGGTGGAGGTAAAAATAAAGGTGTTGAAGGTGGAGGTGAAAATGGAGAAGGTGGAGGTGGAAATGGAGAAGGTGGAGGTGGAGATGGAGATGGTGGAGGTGGAGGTGGTAAAGGTGGTGGACATAGAGGTGGTGAAGGTGGAGGTGGTGCAGATAGTAGTAAAGGTGGAGGTGGAAAAGATGGACATGGTGGTGCTGGAGGTGCAGGTGGAGGTGGTGGTGGAGATAAAAATAAACATGTTCAAGGTAGAGGTGGAAATGGAAATGGTGGAGGTGAAGGTAACAAAGGTGTAGGTGAAGGTAATGGAGGTGGTGGAGGTGATGGAGGTGCTGAAGGAGGTGGTGGTGGAGGTGGAGGTGGTAGAGAAATGGTGGAAGTGGAGGTGGTAGTGGAGGTGGAGGTGGTGAAGGTAAAGATGGAGGTGGAAATGGAGGAGGTAAAGATGGAGGTGGTGGAGGGGAAGGTGGTTGAATTGGTGGAGGTGGTGGAGATGGAGGTGGAGGTGGTGGAGCTCGAGGTAAAAAAGGAAGTGGTGGAGGAGGTGGTGGTGGAGGTGGTAGAGGTGGTGGAAATGGTGGAGGTGGTGAAGATAGAATTGGTTAAGGTGGAGGTGGTGGAGGTAATAGAGGTGAAAGTGTAGGTAGAAATGGAGGTAGTAGAGGTGAAGGTGGTGGTGGGGAGGTGGTTGAGTTTGTGAAGGTTGTAGAAATGGAGGTGGTGGAGATGGAGGTGAGGAAAATAATAAAGGTGGTTAAGGTGGAAGTGGTGGTGGAGGTGGAGGTGGTGATGGTGGAGGTGGTGGAGGTGGAGGTAATGGAGATAGAGGTGGAGCGGTGGAGGTTGAGGTGGTGGAGGTAGTGGAGGTAGTTAAGGTAGAGGTGGTGGTGGAGTTGGAGGTGGTGGTGATGAAGGTGGTGGTGGTGCTGGTGGAGGTGTAAGTGGTCAAGGTGAAGGTGCAGGTCAAAATGGAGGTGGTAGAGGTGGAGGTAGAGGTGGTGGAGGGGGTGGTGGTAGAGGTAGTGGAGGTGTTAAATATAGAGGTGGAGGTGGAGGGTTGGAAATGAAGATGAAGGGGGTGGAGGTAGACGTGGATATGATAAAGGTGGTGGAGGTGGTGGAGGAAGTGGAGGTGGTTAAGGTAGAGGTGGTGGTAGAGATAGAGGTGGTGAAGGGGGAGGTGGTGGAGGTGGAGCTGGTGGAGGTGGTTAAGGTGGAAGTGGTGGTGGAGGTGGAGGTGATGGAGGTAAAGGTGGAGGTGTTATAGGTGGTGGAGGAGGTAGTGGTGATGGTGGTGGAGATTGTAAAGGTAGAGATCATGGAGGATGAAGTGGAGGTGGTGGAGGTGGTGGAAGTGGTAGAGGTGGTGGAGATGAAGGTGGTGAAGGAGGTGGAGAAGGTGGTGGATTTTGTGGGGAAAGTGGTGGAAGTTGAGGTGGAGGAGGAGGAGGTGGTGGAACTGAAGGTGGTGGTAAAGATGGATGTGGTGGAGGTGGAGTTGTTGGAGGTAAAGGTGGTGAAGATGGAGGTGGTGGAGGTGGAGGTGCAGGTGGTGGATATGAATGTGGTGGAAATGGAGGTGGTGGAGGTGGAGGTAGAGGTGGAGGAGAAAGTGGTCAAGATGGAGGTTGTAGAGGTGCGGGTGAGGTGGAGGTGCAGGTGGTGGATATGAAGGTGGTGGATTTGATGGAAGAAGTGGTAGAGGTGGACGTGGTGGAAGGAAGAGTTGGAGGTGGGGATGTAGAGGTGCAGGTGATGAAGGTGGTGGAGGAGGTGAACGTGGTGGTGGAGGTGGAGGTGGACGTGGTGGAGGTAGAGGTGGAGGTGGTGGAGGTTGAAGTAATGGTGGAGGTGATGGAGGAGGTTGTAGTGATGAAGGTGGAGGTGGAGGTGGTAAAGGTACAGGTTGTGCAAGAGGTAGTGGAGGTGGTGGTGGTGGTGGAGGTGGAGGAGGTGCAGGTGACGATGGTGGAGATTGTGGAGGTGGTATAGGTGGTGAAGATGGTGGTGGTGGAGGTGGAAGTAGTGGAGGAGGAGGTGGTGGAGGTGTTAGTGGAGGTATACATGTTGGAGGTAGAGGTGGAAGTGGTGGAGGTGGAGGTGGTGAAGGTAGAAGTGGTGGTGGAGGTGGAGGTGGTTCTGATGGAGGAGAAGGTGGTAGTGTAGGTGAAGTTGGAGGTGGAAATGGAGTTGTTGGAGGTGGTGGTGTTGGATGAAAGGTGGTAAAGGTGGTGGAGGTGGTGGTAGTGGAGGTGGAGGTTGAGTTGGAGGTGGTGGAGATGGAGGTAGTGGAGGTGGAGGTTGAGGTTGTGCAGGAGGTGGTGGTGGTGGAGGTGGTGAAGGTGGAGTTTGAGGTTGTGTAGGTAGTGGAGGTGGAGGTAGAAGAGGTGGAGGAGGTGGAGGAGGTGGCGGTGGAGGTGGATGGTAAATGTGGAAGTGGTGGAGGAGGTGAAGGTGGAAGTGGTGGTGAAGGAGGTAGTGGAGGAGGTGGTGGTGGAGGATGTGGTGGTGGAGGAGGTGGAGGTGGTGGAGGCAGTAGGGGTGGAGGCGGTGGAGGACATGGAGGTAGAGGTGGAGGTGGAGTTGGTGAAGGTGGTGGAAGTAGAGGTAGAGGTGGTGGAGGTGGTGGGGCTGATGGTGGTTGAGGTGGTAGAGGTGGGCCTGGAGGTGAGGTGGTGAGGGTGGAGGTGGTGGAGGTGGAGGTGATGGGGGTTGAGGTAGAAGTCATGGAAGTGGAGGAGGTGAAGGTGGAGATGTGTGTATCTCATCAGGACCCACAAGCCACTTTTAGGAGAATCCATTTCAACTTCCTCCCAAGCTGCCTGAAGCCAATCTGACTAGAAGAGTTAAGAGAAAGAAGTAGAGAAAAGAAAGTTTTTCCCTTTTTTTAATCTTTACTCTACTAAACACAGAAGACTTTTGGGTTTGATACCATAGCACAATATTTCTAAACTTTTGTTCAGTTTACATAGAATTGGGCCCCTGTTGGAACCATCAGTGAAGCACATAGACACTTCACAACCTGGTCCACAACACCACCCATCTATATCTGCATCCAGACTGGCATACATCTTATGGTCCTCCCTCTTGTCTACACCATAGTTACCAGAGCTCCCACCCACAACTTTTCTACCTCAGAAACTGGCAAAGAACTCAATGAAATGAATGTCCTCACCATGAACCAAGGTTCTGCTGTGCACTATGTGGATAATAGTTTTCTAACGGAATACGTACCTAGAAGTTAACAGAATATATTCATTAAGCATAGCTACCAGTTTAATAAGCCCTTAAAATGTCTCCACAAAAAGGACTTCCAACAAAGAGTTTTCTGGGAACAGAGAGTCAGGTCAGTGCCTGGATCCTATTTGGGAAGAAGACTATTTTAGAAACTGCTTGCTACATTATATTGAGAATGTTTCAGGGGCTGAATCAGGCCTCCCGGTGGAAACATGCTATCATGAATTTGTGACATCTGCCTTGGATGTGGAAAGGGAAGTGGCATATTTTGTCATCCTCAGAGGGGTTCATTCTCAGGCATTGTCTCATTCAATCCTCATACCTTCCTGTACAATGAATGTCCGCCCATTTCATAAACTAAGGTCTGCCTTGCCTCAGAAGTAAGGGGCTGCCTGTGTCTGGAAGATGTGGGACTCCTTTAATGAAGGGCTTTGGCTTTAAGACTATCCACCAGCCTGGTGGGACTTTCTTAGACCTGCTCTTTTCCCTCTGCCTTCCACTGGGGTTGCACCTGCGTCTCATTTGAGGGTCCTCCCAGTAGCCCTCACCAGGTAACTGGTGGCCCTCAGGAACTCCCTGCCTCTTTGCTCCACTCCTAGGTGATAACTACAGTCAAGCCCAGCATGACCTGGTTGGGGCTATGCTGTTCCTGATAAGGAAGGAAAGAAATAAAACACCAAGTTGCTGCAAGAATTAGCCATACCTACTGGCAGGAGCTAGGGGAGCACTCTTGGCACTGTTTTTGGAGAGACTTGATAAAGAGAGCCAGAATATAAGACTGGAGAAAGTAGAAATTGCCTCAATGGCCATTTTCCAGGAGTTAGAATTTAATATCTTGGCAAGGACTCCAGGGGACAAACACTCTGCAGAAGGAACCAGTGGGCAGTGCTGGGTGAAGGAGGAAGTTCCACGCTTGTGGCTGGCTGAGGGAGAGGTGAGGAGGTGGAGAGCATGCTGGAACAGGTGTGCTGGGTGGGACAGAAGATCCATCAGAGTATATGTCTCCACAGCAGGCCCTAGGACACACCTTTCATCGAGGCCATTGGGAATGCGCTGGTGAGGGTTCCCAGCATTATCAAAATACTCAGCGTGGCTCTGCTCTGCAAGCAAAGGCTGACCATTGAAGGGGGCCCACAGAGCTGGGCTCATGAAATCCATGGTTAGAATGATGGTGGGCCCTGAAAACTAGCAGCCAGGAGGTTGTGCTTAACCATCAGAAGCCGTGAGGCTGCAAATGCCCTACCAACCAGCGAGGGCACAGAGACTGCCAAAGAGGCATGACTGTCAGAGAGTGTGGGCACCGTTAACAGAGCCTGGTACTCCCAAGAACAAAATAAGCAGTCAGCCAAGGAGGAAGCTGCTTAATACCTACAACAACCAAGGCAAAAATAGAGCATGATAAGGCTGCCCCAGTGAAATGCCATGGTCCCTTATTTAGTTTCTAGATATGAGTCAATCTTCAGATTTAAAACTCATCACTAAAAAGGTAGAAATCTGCAACACCATGGCAAGCTGTACTGTGACAAGAGTTGTTAAGTGTCCCAGGGCTGCCGCAGCAAAGGTACTACAATTAGGTAGTTTACAAAACAAAACAAAAAAAACATATTCTCTCACAGTTCTGACAGCCAGAAACCTGAGGTCGAGGTGTGGGCAGGGCCTTGCTCCCTCCAAAATCTGGTGGAGAATTCTTCCTCTTCTTTTTCTGGTTTCTGGTGGTTTGCCAGCAATCTTTGCCATTCCTTGGTGTATTACCCCAATCCTCTATCTTCACATGAATTTCTCCCTATGTGTTCACACCATCTTCCCATGTGGATGTTTGTCTTTGTGTCCAAATTTCTCCTTGTTATAAGAACTCGAGCCATATTGTATTAGGACCTATACTAATGAACTGCAGTCATCTTAGTCTGGTTAAATCTGCAAAGATCCTATTTTCAAATAAGGTCACCTTCACAAGTATGAGGGGTTAGGACTTCAACATCTCTTCTTTGGAGGGACACAATTCAACCATAATAATAATCCTTCCCCAAAGGTCTTTTACTAGGTGAGTTGTTGCTGGGGAAAGGGAAAGACCCAGACAATTCAAGGGCTTTTAGACAGAGGGTCTGCATTGACAATGACATTTGGAGATCCAAAGTGTCATCGTGGAACCTCTTTTAGTGTGGAGGCCTACAGGGCTAAGCAATAAATGGAGTCCTGGCTAATGTCCAGCTCACAGTAATCCTGCTGAGTCCACTGACGTGTCTCTGGTCAGTTCCTTGTTTCCTAAGTACAAAATTGGAATTGATGTTTTTGGTAGTTAGATTAAGCTTTAATATTGGGTCCCTGGTCCTTGAGATAAGACCTATCATAGTGAAAAACACCAAATAGAAAACTCCAAAAATACCTCCGTCATCCAAGGTGGTAAATAAAAATAATATTGCAATTTGAGGGGGCGGGCAGAAATTTGTACCACCATTAAAGACCTCAAGTGTACAAAATACCAATACCAATCACCATTCCATTTAATTCACCAGTCTGGCCCCCACAGAAACTGAATAGATTCTAGGAAATAACTAATCTACAACAAATTAAACAAATAGTAGCCCTGTTCACAGGTGCTATGCTGAACATGGCCTGTGGCATGCACTCATTTACCTAGTAGTATTTGCACATCTTTTCAATTCCAATCAAGAAAGAGGATTAGAAACCATTTATATTTGTGTGGGATTTGTATGGGAAAAGATTATTTAACAAGAGCTTTGCCTCAGGCCTTCTGTCATAAAACAGTCTGAAGATATACAGACCACATGAATAGCCCACAGAACATAATACTGTGGTGGTTGTGAAGAATAAATAATAGATGGCTTGTTCACTGGAGACCGGTAAGATCCATGCGCTAGAGAGGACAGGAGATGAACCCAATGAAGATGCAGGGACTTGTATTTTAATAAGGTTTTTAATGGTTCAATGGTCAGGAGCATTCCTGAATGTTGCCTCCAAAGCAAAATGCAAATCACTTCATCCTACATCGCTTACCAGAGAGGAGAAACACAGTGCCTGGGGTACCTGACTTAAAGCAGCACATCCTGGGAATATTGCACCAGCCCACACACTGGGTGTCACAGAAGGACGCTCACAGAAGAAGTGGAGCCTGGAGTGGGGAAGAGCTCTGTAGCAGGTCCAGGCTGCAGCAGAAACACACCAGATCATGTGGCAGCCACAGGAGCCACATGATCTGGTGGGCACATGAGGTTGGAGGTGTCTTTAGTGGTACAAGATGCATCCTAAGATGGAAGTGGTACATCTAAGAACCTGAGCAGAACCACATAGGGCACAAGTAAGTTGCATGAGCTATAGCCCTGCCCCCTGTGTTACCACCACTGTTGTACCAAGGCGCCTCACCAAGCCTGTATCTATGGTCAGATTGGGAGGGGCACCCATTATCACTAGTACAGCATGTGGAAGGACAAAGAAAAATGGGCATGAAGTCTGAAAATATTTGTACCACATGCTGACACCCCCCAGAAAGTATCCACAAGAGAGGCCCTGAATGTCCAAGTAGAGCTTTATAAAATTCCCTGGCTAGTTGACATTAGCCAGCCTTCATTACTGGCCAACCCAGAACAGGTGCAATCAGTATGCAGATGGAGTGCCCACAGTGACAGAGATGGAGACTGTGCATGGGCCCAGCTGTATGGACCCATCTACCAAGATAGCAGGTCTACTGCTGCCTCTGAATGCTCAACCTGCCAGCAACAAAGACTTTGCTGAGGCCCTGATACAGAGACCATCGTATAGTGGCCAATCTACTCCATGGATACCTTCCAAATCTGAAGATCCAGCAGTTCATCTTTCCAAGTGGAAGTATATGAAGGCAGGGGTGGAGTCAACATGCAAAGAGAACACACCCCAGGGATGTCATATGATAGCCTAAGGAGTTAAAAGAAGACAAAGCTGGAAAATGTGTTCTACTTTGTGCTATCAATTCACAAAGAAATTAAGTAACAAATATTTCTTTTTTTTTTTTCACCACATATAGTTACAAAAAAATTTTTTTTTGTACTGAGACCTTTCAAGATCTACTCTCCTAGCCATTTTCAAATATGCACTACAGGATTACTAACTCGAGGCACTCTGCTATACATTACACCCCCATGACATAGTCAGTTTATAAGTAGAACACTGTACTTTTTGACCTGCTATGCTATAAAATTTAGAATGGTATATTTTATGACTAGAGGATAATTTACTGTTCACTTTTTCTGCATGCTACAGGTAAGACCCAGAATTATAGTCCTCATCAACAAAGCACAGTAAGAACTTTGAGAGTCCATGGAAGGCAGTACACATCGATGCAGGGTAGATGAGGCAGTTTCATAAGTAATGATGTGACCACCAATAAAAATATGGTATTGGGGAGCTGGGGAGGCATGAATAGCTATGTTATTTCAATCCCAACAAGTCCAGGAGAGCCATAGATTCACTGGGGAACAATTTTTTTTCATTTTCTGTTGCTTGAGGTTTTAGAACTTTCTCTATATATCTCTGTATCACTGATTCCAAATATGAAATTCGTTTTTTGGCGCATGCTCTAGTTTTAAGAAAATTTTAATTTATTTTTGTTAAAGTTAATGGTATGCATTGGTTTTTAAATTGGAGTTAAAGGGCAACGACTCTTGGATTGAACATAACCAAAAGGCAATTAATGTTTTATAAACATCACTTTTACATAATTGTAGTTGTTCTTAAATGTAAAAAATTATTATCTGATAAAAACACCCTCTTATTTTGTTTTAAGATTGAATCATGGCTTCTTCGAGTAGGCATAAATGTAAGAATAGTCCTGACACCTTCTGTTATATATGTGGCTGTTACACACTTCAATGTTAAAGGCGCAATATTTCATCATTTGTGACACATGCATATATTGCCTATTTTCAAGTTCACCTTGGTGATCAAGACAAGAATTGGGCTCCTCATATTGTGTGTCATAGTTGTGAGAAAATGCTTTATGACTGGACAAAAGGAAGATGCAAAGGAATGCCTTTTGGTATTCCCATGGTTTGGTGTGAACCTAAGGACCTCAGCAGTGACTGTTATTTCTGTCAGATCCATACAAAGGGCATCAGCAAGAAAAAACGGCTTATGATTGCATATTCTAATATTCCTTCAGCAATATGACCTATCCCACACTCTGAGACACTCCCGCTTCCAGTTTTCAATGGTTTTATTTCTTTTAAGGACCAAGAAAGTGAACACAATGATCAAGTATATTTTGATAAGATGCATGAGGAAATGGTTGTAGAATCTGAAGGGTCTTCTTCTGATGCCAAGCAGTCATTAACCCCTCAGCAGTTTAGCCAACCTGAACTGAATGACTTAGTAAGAGATTTGGGCCTATCAAAGAAAGCAGCTGAGTTATTAGCCTCCAGCCTTAAAGAAAAGAATGTACTTCAACGGTCAGCTAAAGTATCCTGTTTCAGGAAGCATGAACAAATTTTTGTGGACTTTTTTTCCGAAGACAAACACTTTGTTTACTGTCATGATATCAGTAGTCTTCTCAGCCAGCTAGGTGTTACCACTGACAGTCCAACAGAATGGCGGCTATTTCTTTTTTTTTTCTTTTTTTTTTTTTTGTATTTTTCTGAAGGTGGAAATGGAGAGAGACAGTCAGACAGACTCCCGCATGCGCCCGACTGGGATCCACCTGGCACGCCCACCAGGGGGCGATGCTCTGCCCCTCCAGGGCGTCGTTCTGCCACGACCAGAGCCACTCTAGCACCTGAGACAGAGGCCAAGGAGCCATCCCCAGTGCCTGGGCCATCTCTGCTCCAATGGAGCCTCGCTGCGGGAGGGGAAGAGAGAGACAGAGAGGAAGGAGAGGGGGGAGGGGTGGAGAGGCAGATGGGCGCTTCTCCTCTGTGCCCTGGCCAGGAATTGAACCTGGGACCTCTGCACGCCAGGCCGACGCTCTCCCACTGAGCCAACCGGCCAGGGCGGTGGCTATTTCTTGACAGCTCTAAATGGAGTCTGAAATGTGTTCTCCTATACAATGGTAATGTTTATGCAGTGGTTCCAATTGGTTATTCAACTCATCTGTGAGAAGATTATAATGACATAAAAATTGTCCTCGACTTTCTGAATTATGAGGAGCATAACTGGATCATTTTGTGTGGATCTTAAAATGGTAAATTTCCTGCTAGGACAACAGAGAGGTTTCACGAAGTACCCTTGCCTTTTGTGTTTGTGGGACAGCAAGCTCGGGAGAAACACTGGACATAGAAGGAGTGGCCAAAACATGAAGCTCTAGAAGTAGGGATGCAAAATATTGTGAATGAACCTGTAGTTAATTTAGAGAGGATCATTTTTCCCCCACTTCACATCAAACGTGGCTTAATGAAGCAGTTTTTTCAGGCTTTGAATAGAGAAAATGAATGCTTTCAACATATTATTTCTGCTTTTCCTGCCTTGTCTTTCAAAAAGATAAAAGCAGGTGTATTTGATGGACCTCAAATTCGAACCATCATATGTGATGAAGAATTTTCCAGGAAGATGAATAAGGAAGAGAAAGCAGCATGGCAGTCTTTTGTGGCAATTACAAAGAACTTCCTTGGCAACAAAAAAGCAGAAAACTATAAACTTCCGGTTCAAAGGATACTGTTGGCTTTACACGACATTGGATGTAACAAGAGCATTAAGATTCATTTCCTAAACAGTCACCTTGATAAGTTTTCGAAAATCTTGGAGCTGTTAGTGATGAGCAGGGAGAACGCTTTCATGAAGATCTGAAGATGATGGAAGAGCATTATCAAGGTGATGGGACAGAAATATGATGGCAGACTACTGCTGGAGCATCAAACGAGATTGTCCTCAACAAGTACACAAACGCAAGAGCTACAAACGCAACTTTTTTTAATTATTATTTTTTTAATTTATTCATTTTAGAGGAGAGAGAGAAAGAGAGGGGGGGACGAGAGAGAGAGAAGGGAGGAGGAGCAGGAAGAATCAACTCCCATATGTGCCTTGACCAGGCAAGCTCAGGGTTTTGAACTGGCGACCTCAGCAGTCCAGGTCGACGCTTTATCCACTGCGCCACCACAGGTCAGGCTACAAGTGCAAATTTTTGCCTGAATAGAATTTAAATAAATTTTGTGCAAATTTTATGATTAAAATAAGTGTTTTAATAGCTTCTATTTTGAAATTGTAGACAAATTCTGATGCAATCATACCTTTTACTGTATTAGTGTATTTACTGCATTATATAAATTATTATAATTTCACAAACATGATGCCCAAGAAGACATTCTACTTCATTATGTTAAACTAAATGTTGAAAATTTTACAATAAGATGAAAACCTAAAATCTTAAATTGCAAAAAGAATTGTAGCTTACAGAGAAAAACTAATGTCAGATTTGTGATCAGCACACTTGAATTAGGTAAGAACAAGTGTTTTTGTGGATGCAACAAAAATTTTGTTCCCCAATGTTATAAGTAATAATTATATTGCATGAGAGATACACAATTAGCCAAGATTTTTAACAAAAGAGATGGTTCCTGAACCTGAACAGAAAGAAATAGTATCTGGACACTAAGAAGAATCTTTACAAAGACAGAACAATAAATCGATTTGTAAGTGCTTCTTCTCTACCCATAACTCTAAATCAATCAACCAATTGATCAATATGCCACCTGACCAGGCAGTGGCTCAGTGGATAGAGTGTCAGCCTGGGATGCTGAGGATCCAGGTTCAAAATCCCAAGGTTGCCAGATTGAGTGTGGGCTCATTCAACTTAAACGTGGGATCATAGACATGACTCTATAGTCACTGGCTTGAGCCCAAAGGTCGCTGGCTTAAAGCCCAAGGTCACTGGCTTGAGCCCAAGGTCGCTGCCTTGAGCAAGGAGTCACTGGCTCAGCTGGAGCCCCCTGTCTCGATCAATGCATGTATGAGAAAGCAGTCAATGAACAAAAAGTGCTGCAATGAAGAATTGATGCTTCTCATCTCTCTCTCTCCCTTCCTGTCTGTCTCTCGCTTGCTCATTCTCTCTCTCTCTCATAATTAATCACCATGCCTCACAAGTGTCCATAAATTTTGGAAAACACATTTTTAAAATTTTTTTAAATTTTATTTTTAATTACAGTTTACATTTAATATTATTTTGTATTAGTTTCAGGTGCACAGCATAGTAGTTAGACAATCATACACTTTGCAAAGTGTTCTCCCAATATTTCCAGTACCCACTGGGCACCATTTAGAGTTATTACAACATTATTGACTTGTAATACATTATCAATTAAATTGCTTACTGTAGACAGGGGCTCCACACAAATAAACCAATAAATCTCTTCCCCAGGTTTATTAACTACATTTACTAAGTTCTAATATGAACAAGAGTTGTGCTAAAAACATCATAGATACAAAAACGAATAATGTACCATCCTGGGCTCTGTGTCACTCAAGGTCAGAATTTGTAGCAAAGTGCATAGAGCTAGTCAGGGGTCCTGTGGCAGGAACATAGAAAGGGACTATGCAGAGAGCACACTGAGAGACTGGTGTTCCCTGTTAGATTCATCAGAAAGGTGACAAAGAGGAACAGCTGGCCTGTTTATTGGGATTTTCAGCTACCCTGTCAATCCAGGTTTCTTCTCCTCTGATTAAACTTCTCTGCTCAGGTCTCCATGGGTCAAAGATTCTAGTACAAAGCCAAAGAGAAATTCATGTCTGTCTGTCCCCACAGCCTACTCTGAAGTTATCAAAATAAAGCACGAGAAAAGACTGTTTGGCCAATGTCCACCCGTGCCTGCTTTAACTTCAGAATCAAGATGTAGTAATAAACCCCTCATAAAAGAATGCTCCCCAACCACACAGCATAGATCACATTAAAAGTACTGTATAGAAATAGAAGTCTTTTGGGGGAAGATATGAAAGGGAAAGATGGAGTCACTGGGCTCTCCTGGGTTTTCCTTTGGTTCTCGGTCAGAATCAGCTGGAAGTCTCCACTAACATGAGATTTCTTTTCTTTTCTTTTCTTTTCTTTTCTTTTCTTTTCTTTTCTTTTCTTTTCTTTTCTTTTCTTTTCTTTTCTTCTCTTTTCTCTTCTTTTCTTTTCTTTTCTTCTCTTTTCTCTTCTTTTCTTTCCTTCCTTCCTTCCTTCCTTCCTTCCTTCCTTCCTTCCTTCCTTCCTTCCTTCCTTCTTTCCTTTTTGAAGAGGGGAGATAGTGAGACAGATTCCTGCATGCACCGGTACCAGGATCCACCTGGAAACCCAACTGGGGCCACTGCTTTAATCAACCAAGTTATTTTTAGCACCTGAGGCTGACATTCAGACCAACCAGCTATCCTCAGTACCTGGGCCAAAGCTTGAACCAATCAAGCCACTGGCTGTGGGAGGGGAGGAGAAAGAGAAAGAGAGCAGGGGAGATAAGCAGATGGTTGCTTCTCTCATGTGCCCCAACTAGGAATCAAATTCAGGACATCCATATGTCAGGCTGACACTCTATACACTGAGCCAGCCAGCCAGGGCCTAACTTGAAATTCCTAGCTCATCAGTCATCCTTGGTCATACAAGCCTACAGCTTTCTCACCATTGGGCAAAATGTAAGAAATACTGAGCTACGAAGCTGTCTAAGGACATACAGCACCTGTGCATAACACTGGGGTCTCTTTTCACTTTAAGAATTGCCTATCATTCCATTTATACGAGCTACATAAAGAAGTCAAACCCATAAAGACAGAAAGTAGACAGATGGTGGTCGCCAGGGACTGGGGCGGGGGAGATGAGTGGGGAGTTGGTGTGTAATGTGGACAGTTTCAGCTTTACAAGATGAAGACTGATGGGACTGGATGGCAGTGCTGGTTATACAGCAGCACTGAATTTCATATCACTGAACCTGTATACTTAAAAATAGGTGATAAGTTTTATGTTGTGTGTATTTTACCCCAATGGAAAACGCTGGAAAGAACAGAATGAAATGCATACTGATACACAATATAACACAAATGGACCTTGAGAACATTATACTGAAGCGAAAGAAGCCAGTCATTATTCCACTTATAGGAAACATCCGGAACAGATAAACCCGTAGGAACATTAAACAGATTAGTGGTTGCCAGGGCTGGGGAGAAAAGGGATTAGGGGGTAGGGACTGCTTAACCTGGTGTTGGGCAGATAAAATATATTATGCTCACTTTGTTAAAGATGGCGCTGCCCACGTGGAGGCCGTCGCCCAGGTGATATTAATGTGCGTTGGGGGCAGGCAGGATCCTTGTAGCCTGGGGCTTGGTTTTGGGATTAAGCCTTTCCCACCCTTTTTGATGTGGGGTGGTACAATCCCATCATGCCTCAGATAGGTGACTTTGTATTAGAGACTTCCCTATTTTGTATATTGGATTAAAGGTTTTGATTTCTACACTATAAAATGGGGGCAGAATGGGAGTTTGCTCTCTTGGTTCCTGAGATTAACATTGGAGGAGAGAGGAGAGAGCAGAGAGCAGAGAAAGGCCACATGGAGGCCAGGAGAAGCAGCCAAGATGGTGGAGTGTTGAGTGAGAAGCCAGTTTGTGCAGAGTTTGTGCAGGGAGAAGGAAGGAGATGGGAAACAGAGGTGAATAAGTCTGGTGAGCTAGAAACCTTTGATTCTAGGAAACTCGAATAAGTCAGTAGCTTTGTGAGCACTGAATGTGAGTGGGTTTTGGAGCCCAGTGTGTGTTTTTACTTGCCCGCCGGGTGCAAGCTAGGATTAAAGATGATGGCCTATCAGTTTTTGGCTCTGTTGTTTCTTTACCGACTGTCCGAATCTAATGCGAACCTGCATGAGCCAGGCGGCTGTGATGGTGGCCCTGGCCCTGGCTACTGGCTTTACACCCAGGTTTCTTTCTGGGGTGATGAAAATGATTTGGAACTAGATAGGTGTACTTCTACAACATCATGAATGTACTAAATGCTGCTAAATTATTACTTTTAAATGGTTAAGTTTATTTTATGTGTATTTCCCCTTAATATATTACTTTTTTTAAGTAAAACAAAAAAATTTTCCCATCAGACTGGTGGGTGTGGGTGAGGGTAAATGATCAAGACATAAGCTAGAGGTCTCCCCGACTCCCAAGGTCTCCTTTGGGGACCTAACTACAGTCTGTGCAAAGAAACCCACCTGCTGGCCTCAGCCACTTCCAGTCCTCCAGATCCACACAGGGGAGTCATTTTTCTCGTACTCCTTGGGCTCCTGCAGTTATCTGTACAAAGATGGGTCCCATGTGTTTGCAGAGAGATTCCAGGGATGGAGCTTTGGATCAAGGCAGTGTCAGGTAGAACAAAGCCCATGTGGCTGCTTGGCCTAAGGGCCAGCCAGGTATCCTCCGAGTTCTAACCATGACCTCCATTCAGCAATGCCACAGTGGTCCCCTGGGCCTCTCAGAGGTCTTGTGAAGCATTGCGAAGGACCACAGAGAGAGAAAGGGAACAGAGCTGCACATTAGGAAGACAAAACCCACAGGCTGAGAGCTGCAGTGAGGGCAGGAACAGGGTGGCAGCTTGAGGGAGAAATTAAGTGACTGTAAGATGTTTCACTTCCTGGAGAGAAGATAAAGCTCAAATAAAAAGAAATCCTTTTGTGATGGAAACATTGCACATGAAAGGGGGTCCCCCAGGGCAGTGTGTCAGAGGAGAAGGGCTGGAAGGGGCCTGCATCCAGATCCAGGGAGAGAAGTCAGTCCCAGGGAGCAAGGGGGAAGACAGGAATGCGGAGAGTGCTTGAGGGTGGAGGGTGGGAAGACTTCAGGAAGCACAGAGCAGATGGTTTAATCGTCTAAGTGGAAAAGGAGGCAACATTGAATTGGCTGGGGGTGTGGAGAGGGTGAGAGGCAGGGCTAATGGGCGGGGGAGGCTGCACAGTTCCCCAGTGGCCACAGGGGCATAAGATAGGATGCCCTGGGTGAGTAACAGCAGGCTATATCCCAAGCCTGCCTCAGGAGAACAATTGAAGGGAGTGTCAGAATGCAGATTCCCCACCTCCTCCCCTGGAGACTGAGTCAGCACACACAATGAATAAGACCAAAAATCTACATTATTATGAGGACAGCCTGAGCATATTCTTAACATCAGGCAGTGTAAAGCCAATAGCCAGGGCCACCATCACAGCTGCCTGGCTCATGCAGGTTCGCATTGGATTCGGACAGTCGGTAAAGAAACAACGGAGCCAAAAGCTGATGGGCCATCATCTTTAATCCTAGCTTGCACCCGGCGGGCAAGTAAAACACACACTGGGCTCCAAAACCCACTCACATTCAGTGCTCACAAAGCTACTGACTTATTCGAGTTTCCTAGAATCAAAGGTTTCTAGCTCACCAGACTTATTCACCTCTGTTCCCCATCTCCTTCCTTCTCCCTGCACAAACTCTGCACAAACTGGCTTCTCACTCAACACTCCACCATCTTGGCTGCTTCTCCTGGCCTCCTCCATGAGGCCTTTGTCTGCTCTCTGCTCTCTCCTCTCTCCTCTAATGTTAATCTCAGGAACCAAGAGAGCAAACTCCCATTCTGCCCCCCATTTTATAGTGTAGAAATCAAAACCTTTAATCCAATACACAAATTAGGGAAGTCTCTAATACAAAGTCACTTATCAGAGACATGATGGGATTGTACCATCCCACATCAAAAAGGGTGGGAAAGGCCCAAAACCAAGCCCCAGGCTACAAGGATTCTGCCTGCCCACAGCCCGCCCCCAACACACATTAATATCACCTGGGCAACGGCCTCCATGTGGGCAGCGCCATCTTTAACAAAGTGAGCATAATACATTTTATCTGCCCAACAGGCAGGTTTTGTTTTTTGTTTTTTTTAAATGATGAGTTTAAGAACTGTTGAGCAACATGAAGAGCCTGTAAGAGGCTGGATAATGTAAAATTGAGGGAAATCATTCACTGCCCTTCTCACAGAACAACTCTGCTGCCTGAAAGCCTATTCAAAGAAAACCAATGGTGGGGGTTAACTAGGGCACTGGGGTCTATCCAAGAGTGGAATCTATCCATGAGGGTGAGTTCTAACCCAGAGGGTGAGGTCTATCTGGGAGGGCAGAGTCTATCCAGGGGAGTGTGGTGGGAGGTCCAGGGCATGGGGGTGACTGTGAGCAATTGAAATGCTTGACCTTGGACCCACACTTGGCAGAGAACAGAGTGAAGGCAGAAGAGAACCGAAGGACCTAAGAGATGAGGAGATAAGATAGATGTTGGGCAGATAAAATGTATTATGCTCACTTTGTTAAAGATGGCACCGCTGCCCACGTGGAGGCCATTGCCCAGGTGATATTAATGTGTGTCTCTGTGGGCAGGCAGGATCGTTGTAGCCTGGGGCTTGGTTTTGGGCCTTTCTTACCCTTTTTGATGTGGGGCGGTACAATCCAATCATGCCTCAGAGAAGTGACTTTGTATTAGAGACTTCCCTATTTTGTATATTGGATTAAAGGTTTGGATTTCTACACTATAAAATAGGGGCAGAATAGGAGCTTGCTCTCTTGGTTCCTGAGATTAGCATTAGAGAGCAGAGAGCAGAAAGAGGCCATGTGGCCAGGAGAAGCAGCCAAGATGGCAGAGTGTTGAGTGAAAAGCCAGTTAGTGCAGAGTTTGTGCAGGGAGAAGGAAGAAGATGGGAAACAGAGGTGAATAAGTCTAGTGAGCTAGAAACCTTTGATTCTAGAAAACTTGGATAAGTCAGTAGCTTTGTGAGCACTGAATGTGAGTGGGTTTTGGAGCCCAGTGTGTGTTTTTACTTGCCCGCCGGGTGCAAGCTAGGATTAAAGATGATGGCCCATCAGTTTTTGGCTCCGTTGTTTCTTTACCGACTGTCCAAATCCAATGGGAACCTGCATGGGCTAGGCTGCTGTAGTGGTGGCCCTGGCCGTGGCTCCTGGCTTTACATTTGGCGTAGTCTGTGGCAGGATTCGAAACAGATTGGCAAGGAGCCTTTGAGTGGTGGCGTAGAGGACTGGCTAGTGTTATGGTTCCCCATGGCTGTCCTTTTGGGGATTGTAGGCTGGCTGACTTTTACTGCCATGTGTGAGGAAACTGAGAGCTCTGTGGAAGAGGCTGCCTGGGACCTGCAAACCGAGCAGTGGAAGGAGCTGGAGCAAACGTGGGAGAAACAGATGCTGACCCTGGAGCTGGAGGAAGCGCTGGAGGAGGAGGCTGACCAGGTTTGCGAGATTCGCCTGGAAATGGAGCAGCTGCTGGAGAAGGATTCACAAGTTCGTGAGTTGCAGCTTGCCCTGGATGTTGTAGAGAGCCAGCAGCAGCACGAGGCCAGGGCTGAGGCTAAGGCTGGGTCCGGAGCTGCAAAATCTGCAAAGCAGAAGGCTGTGGCAGCCCAGGACTCGAACCCTGCAGTGGGAGCTGGTGTTTTCAGTTCCTCTTTGGAAGATGAGGAGAATCGGACTGGAGTTGTGATCCGCAGTCTTCAGAAGGTGAGAGCCCAGAAGCAAGGAGTTCTTACTATGCTCCTGGTGGGTCTGCGATTTTGGGGACATAGGATGGATGTTATCATGCTCTCCAGAGCCAAGATAGAAATGCTGACTGCCATTGCCACATGCTCCTCTTTGAGACAGTGTAAGACCTGTGAGGATGGCAGGGATGAAGGGGGTGGCTGACGCCCCATGTACGTGGACTGATTTCCTGGACTACGACCAGAGTGGGCACTGACTTCTTTGTTGGATGGACTTACGGATTACGGATTTTGGACAATATGAAATACCCTGATGGGGGTGGGGGGTGGCTTTGATGGAGGCCCTTCCCCTACCCCAGGAAGCTTTTTCCATGGCTAGAAAGAAGGCCAAGGACATTTTGCGCTTTGGGCTAAGTGCTCAGAGACTGGTGAAGTGTACCTTTGTGATTGTTAAAATTGTATGACTTGTGCTGTTGTAATTTGTGTAATGTGCCTCATTTCCTTGCACAGGGATGCCGGTGATGTAGATTGTGGGTAGTAAAGTGAGCATAGGGGTGGATTGTTGGGCAGATAAAATGTATTATGCTCACTTTGTTAAAGATGGCACTGCTGCCCACGTGGAGGCCGTTGCCCAGGTGATATTAATGTGTGTCTCTGTGGGCAGGCAGGATCGTTATAGCCTGGGGCTTGGTTTTGGGATTAAGCCTTTCCTACCCTTTTTGATGTGGGGCGGTACAATCCAATCATGCCTCAGAGAAGTGACTTTGTATTAGAGACTTCCTTATTTTGTATATTGGATTAAAGGTTGTGAAGCTACACTATAAAATGGGGGCAGAACGAGAGCTTGCTCTCTTGGTTCCTGGGATGATTACCATGAGAGAGCAGAGGGAGCAGAGCAGAGAGCAGAAAGAGGCCATGTGGCCAGGAGAAGCAGCCAAGATGGCAGAGTGCTGAGTGAGATGCCAGTTTGTGCAGAGTTTGTATCTGGGATAAGGAAGGAGATGGGGAACTGAGGAGAATAAGGCTGGTGAGCTAGAAACCTTTGATTCTAGGAAACTCAGATAAGTCAGTGGCTTTGTGAGTACTGAATGTGAGTGGGTTTTGGAGCCCAGTGTGTGTGTTTTACTTGCCCGCCGGGTGCAAGCTAGAATTAAAGAAAATGGCCTATCAGTTTTTGGCTCCGTTGTTTCTTTACCTACTGTCCGAATCCAATGTGAACCTGCATGTGAATGGCCACGATGGTGGCTGCTGGCTTTACAATAGACAAAAGAGACATGGCTTTTTACAATTGCCTACCTGAGCAAAACTCCCATCCAGGGTTGGGACTAGGTGACACTTGTAAGAGTTAGGAAGGAAGGAAAGAAAGGAGAGGAGGAAAGGAGAGATAGGGGGACAGTGGAAAAAGAAACCTATCCATTTTTAAAATAATTTTATTTTATTTTATTTTATTTTTTTACAGAGACAGAGAGAGAGTCAGAGAGAGAGGGACAGATAGGGACAGAAAGACAGGAATGGAGAGAGATGAGAAGCATCAATCAGTTTTTCGTTGCAACACTTTAGTTGTTCATTAATTGCTTTCTCATATGTGCCTTGACCGTGGGCCTTCAGCAAACTGAATAACCCCTTAAGCCGGCCACCTTGGGTCCAAGCTGGTGAGCTTTACTCAAACCAGATGAGCCCGAGCTCAAGCTGGTGACCTCGGGGTCTCAAACCTGGGTTCTCTGCATCCCAGTCTGATGCTCTATCCACTGCACCACCGCCTGGTCAGGCGAAACCTATCCATTTTTAAAACTTGTCCTCAACTCCAGCCCATGGCTAAAAAATAGAAAATAAAGAAGACTTAATAAAAAAAAAGTGCCCTATAATCTTTTGTTCTATATCCATAGACACAGTCAGAGCTGGCAAGGCCATATAAATGACCTCACCACCTTTACTTTATGAATGAAGGAAATGAGGCACAGAGGGTCATGTGAAGGGTCCCATTCTTGATCCTGAGCCTGGAGCTCAAACTGCAGGCTTCCCACATGCAGCTCATTGCTAGACAAGGTGGGTTTCATTCTTTTTCCTTCAACCAGTGTGAGAAGAGGACTTCCTGAAGAATAGGTCGAGGGAGATCACATGCACTCTCTTATTGGGCACCACGTCCTTGGAGAGCACCTTTCATATAAATATTTCAGCAAGGTTACTCCATAGGAGGCCGATGGTTCACGATTAGTGCCATGGCAGTGAATTTACTCTGTTTAATGGGAACAAGTCTAAGGGCTGATCCTGGTCTCAGAGTCAAACAAGCTCCCTGCTCACTGAAGGGGAGGAACGAGACGGTGAGCCCCAATCTGAGTCTGAGATGGACCTTAAGCGCTGCCCTGCCCGGGGACTCTGTCCGCAACAATAAGATGGCTCCATTCCTCAGGCAGGTCCGACCTCTACCTCTCCTCCCCCACCTCTCCTGCCTAATCTGTATCTTATCCACTGTTCTCATCCTCAGGGACGGGTCACTCCCATTCTGTTGCCATGGCCACGAGACTCACCCAAAGCATACCAGCGCTGTACTGTTCCCAGATTCTGGCTGCCGTCCAGGCAGATGCAGAGCAGTTGAGGAGGAAAACATTCTCCTCTGAAAGCCAGTCAAAGGCTGCTTCACTGGACTCTCCACTGTCGGCTGGGCCCTTCAGAGCTATCTGTTTGACTGCCATCTGTGACTGGGTGGTCACTGTTCATTTCTCTCCCCACACCAGCTTCTTGGGACTCTCTAACCCAAATCTCATAGAGCTAAATAAGGCTTTCCCTGTGCTCAGGACCCTGGCTGGGTACCAAACTCTCAGAACTATATCAGTCACTGCCAGTTCCACTTCTCTAAACTCTTAAGAGAGTTGTGAGGAATGTTTCCCCAAAAGCCCCAGGTCTGCCCCGCTCTAATGCTCTTGAGTGTTAGGACCTGACCTGGCCCTCCTGGAAAGACAGGAATCCAAGGCAGAGAAGGCAAAAGAGCACATGGAAAACAGAGTTAACGCCATAAAAACAAAGAAAAACCCACTCATGTGTAACATGGCCTAAATGCATGGCCATCCCTGGTGGTTAATGTTGGCCTAAACTTGCATTTGCTGTAATTATGAGCAGAGGATGGATATTGGAAGGATTTGGCAGTGAGTCTCAATACTACCAAGTAACATTTGTCTCCCAGGGTGAATGCCCTGCTTTGTCCTGGTCAGGATTCTACCCGGCATCCTCCAAGGGGAATATGCAGAGCGAAAAGAAGCACAGAAAGGACAATGTGGTTTTCACTGTGTGCCCCTTCCACTCCTCCTCTCATGCTCACACACTGAGGACCCACGGCCCCAACCCCCACTATGTGAGCACGTAGGTACAGAGCTTGGCCAGGGTGGGAGAGTCGGGGTGGCTTACAGACACCCCCCCCCCCCTCACATGGAAGACGGGATTAGGGCTGGTGAGTAGCAGCTACTTCTGCAGGCCAAACCACAGCAGTCCCCACCACCTTTTGCTGTCCAGGGTCACCAGGCCTCATTTTTGGCATTGATATCCTGCCCAGAGGGACTCTGTTGAAGGTTTTGTATCTTTGTTAAAAAGTTGCTTAAAAATAAATGCTGAGCTTCATTCTTTTTTAGAAGTAATATGGAAAATATCTCTGCCTAACCAGGTGGCAGTGCAGTGGATAGAACATCAGCCTGGGATACTGAGGAGCTAGGTTCAAAACCCTAAAGTCGCTGGCTTGAGCATGGGCTCAGAAGCTTGAGCATGCGATAATAGTTGTGACCCTATGGTCACTGGCTTGAGCTCAAACGTTGCTGGCTTGCAGCCCAAGGTCACTGGCTTGAGCCCAAGATTGCTGAGTTGAGCAAGGGGTCACTGGCTCAGCTGGAACCCGCCCACCCCTGTCAAGGCACATATGAGAAAGCAATCAATGAACAATTACGTTCCCACAACTATGACTTGATGCTTCTCATTTCTCTCCCTTCTTGTCTGTCTGTCCCTGTCTGTCTGTTTGTCTCTCTCACTTAAAAAGAAAATTATCTCTTTCCAGTAAAAGAGAATATGATCATAAGTTACTAACTAGTTAAAAATTAATGCATATTATGCCAAAAGATGCTATGATTTTAATTTCTTCCTAATTTTTGTGCTCACTTGGAATATTTTTTATGCTTTTTTCAGCTTACTGTTTAAGGTCAAACAATTTCATAAAGATGTGTGATTTGATGTTTAAATTGAGGGGTAACATGTTTACCTCTATAGTTGCAGCACATCAAACCATCACTGCCAACAACTTTAACAACATCCCCCGAGAACAAGGGTAAAATGATGCCAGGTACTAAAATTGAAAATGCCAGTGTTCAAATGGATGGCAGCCATCATGTCTCCCGGTAGTCAGCACAAATCCGTGCTTTTCTTCCCAGACTCTTTCCATCACCCCCTCCCCTCCAGGCATCTGCATCAGTCCAATTGATTCAAAATGACTCCTGGTCTCAGTGAAAAATATTTCGATGACTAGAGGCTGGCAGCTGGGAGAATCCTCAAGTATGACCAAACAAATGGGGCTGAAATATCTTCAGAACTTGCTGGCACTCACTGAAGACTCACTGTCTCTTGAAAGACAAGGATAGTTGGAAACATCTTGCACTACTGAAGGCTGGTCCCCTAGTGCTTGCCAACTTTCTCCCTCTATAACACATGACTGTTATCTCCCCATCACTCATGTTCATGGGCACAGTGCTTGGCCTCACCCATATCCCCAAGGGACAGCTGCTTCAAGACCCAGTCTGAAACCAAACAGCTGAATGAGCAATGTTCTCCACTGTCAGCAGGAGACGGGCTAGGCTGCATGTGGGTGCCATGGAAGTCAGACTAGGGAGATAGATCAAGACTCTGAGGGAACTCCACTGTACAAAGGCACGGAGTGAGATTTACCACTTACCAAGTAGATAAGGGAAAACTTGAGGTCCTTGTTTGTTTGACCGAGTTTCAAGCATTTGGAAGGCTCACGTACAACTGGCAGCTGCTGACTTCCTGAGCCTTTAGAAAAATCACCAGTGTGTTAGGGCATGACATGGCCCAGCACAGTGGATTTGGAGTTCAATAGATGTCAGTTCAGATAGGGCTCTATCACTTACCCACTGTGCTAACCTATAAGTCACTTACCCCCGCAGTTTCACCCTGGAACATGTTACAGCCTTTCCTGCTGCCTAGGTGTGAGGTTTACATGAAAGAATTCAAGGGACAAGCAGGGGCAGGACCTGTTTTGAGTGGCAGGCACATAAGTGGTGTTCAGTGACTGCTCTGAATGAATGTCTACACCTTCAGTGTCTGTTACAGAGTGGTCACTCAGAAAGTATTGATTTTTTTCCCCCTTTCCTCTCCCAGATGAGCAGCCACTGGAGAGCTGGCTCCAATAGCTCAGCCTCCCAATCAAACCAAAAATACTGCTTCTTAGACGGGCCTGCTCATCCCTGCAAGGCACTGGGGGAGTGTTGACCAGGTTCCAGCCCTGCTCCTGTCACTAATGAGTTGGGTAGCTTTGCACAGAGCAATTACAGTCTTCTCTTCTTCTGAACCTCTGTTTTCTTCATTTTTAAAAGGAGAGCGCTGGACTAGATCCACAGTTGTAAACATTGTATAGCATCAAAACTCTTTTTTCACAAGAAATCTTACACAGAGCCCCCAACTGAATAAAGTAACTCAGGGCCGGGGGAGAAAGGCTTACATCTGGGTCTGCTCAGCTCCCAGCCCATCTGCTTTTGGAGGTCAAATGGAAGACCCTCCTGAGGAACATCAAGGTTCCTTGGAGCACAGTTAGAGAACTACAAGGGGCTATATTCTAAATCTCTAAAGCTGACCTTTGGGAGTGTTTACAGAGTAACTTCGGCACATTTTTGAGCCTGACAGAATTAGCTCAAGGCTGATGGGTAACACATCTTAGAAAAAATACACCCAAGGCCCTCCTTCAATACCCAGCTCTCCAGACCCACTGCCTGGGTGAAAGCCACTTGGCAGGAAGTGCCTTTTAACTGGTTTCAGCTGGAGACTCAGCACAGCCGTTCTATATCATCAGGGGAGAAGGGGAGAGGACAGGGAAGTAATGTGGGGAAAAAGTGTAATCTTATCCCGAGGAGAGTGCATGTGAACATAAACCAATTAGAGGAGGCTGTAGAAACAGGACCTGCAATAAATTAGCGTGAGCAGTAAGAGAGCGGTGGGGTGCGGGTGGGCAGGAAATCAAAACACCTAATCCCAGGTCCACAGTAGCTGCTGATCTTGAGCGAATCATACCTTCATCTCAATTACCTCTCTGTAGGGCTAGACCAGGTAACCTCTACAGGACTTTTCCAGCCATAAACATCTGTGAGTCAAACAATGGCAGGCACTTGAGAATGTTGATAATAATGACATCCAACTTTCAGTTCAGTCGTGCATCACTTAACGAGGCTATATATTCTGAGAAATATGTCGATAGGCAATGACATTGTGGGAACATCACAGAGAGCACTCACACAAACCTAGATGGTACAGCATACAAGACACTTAGGTTATATAGTATAGCCTATTGCTCCGAGGCTATACACCTGTACAACATGGTACTGTACTGAATACTGTAGGTGACTGTAACACAGTAGTAAATATTTGTGTGTCTAAACATATCTAAACATAGAAAAATTACAATACAAATACAGTATAAGAGATTTTTAAAAAGTTACATACCCGTAGAGGGCACTTACCAAGAATGGAGCTTGCAGGACTGGAAGTTGGTCTGAGTGAGTCAGTATTGGAAAAACAGCTCTGTTATGTTTTCCATAACACTGGTTATGTAAACCAGTGCTTGCTGGTTTACCAGCTGAAAGCACTTTGCTTGATTAGTGTGTGAGCACGTGGCACCACCATGTGTGTATTGTCTATGTAAGGCTATGGGTGCTTGTGCTCAGGGCAGATGGCAGATTGCAGATTGCCTGCCCTCCACTGTGAGGGACCATTTTTGCTGTTTGTTTGCCTAAAAAGCAGTTTTCCCATGCCTGTTGCTCATCACATTGCGAGTCTCTATTAAATGGGAATGGCCCAGTGCTTTCTGGCTCCACGGTTTCTCTACCATCTGCCCAAGTCCAATGTGAACCTGCCTGGCCTTGGCCACTGGCATTGCAGTCAGTGAGTGAGTGTGAAGACTTAGGACATTGCTGTACACCACGATAGACTCCATAAACATGGTACACTTGGGTTATGCTAAATTTATTTAAAATTTTTTTCTTCAATAATAAATTTAACTTACCGTAACATTTTTACTTTAGAAACCTTAACTTGTCTAAAAACTTTTTATTCTTTTGTATAAAAACAGATTAAAACATTAACCACATTGTACAGCTGTGCAAAAATAATTTTTAGACCCTATTCTATAAGCTTTTTTTCTATTTATTTTTATTTTTAGTTTTTTACTTCTTAAATTTCTTTGTTGTTGTTGTTAAAAACTAAGACACAAACACACACATTAGCCCAGACCCACACAGGGCCAGGACCATCACGATCCCTGTCTTCACCTCCAGGTCCCACTGGAAGGACTTTAGAGGCACAAAACACAAGGAGCTCTTGTCTTCTGTGATAACCATGCCTTCTTTGGGAAGACTTCCTGGAGGACCTGCCTGAGGCTTTTCTTTGAGGAGGCGTCACTTTTCAGAAATACGTTCCTGGTGGTTTACTTTTTTTTTATCATCATCAATTTCCTTGTAAGTAGATCATGCACCATAAACATCTCTATTAATGAAAACCTTTTGGTGTTGGGATTCATAGGAGTTTTTAAAGGTCTGTAAAAACTTCTGCTAAAACCTTCACTGTGAATTTTCTTAAGGGTTCTTCTCTTTCTTCTCCACCATTTTTCTTTTCTCTTGTCTCTTCTTCAGCTCTGCCTTCCTGTTCCGGTTTTAGCACATTCTCATTAGTCAGTTCCCCAGGAACCATCTCTAGGAACCCCTCATGCTGTCCTCATCCAAACCCAGGTGAAGGCTGTTTGCCATCCCAATCACAGCCTTGTTAATTTTTGCAACCTCCTGATCTTTTGCAAATTTCTTGAAGTCATGAACTAACCTCTTGAGTGTCCATCCTTGGTAACATCACCCCAAGCCCAAGGAAGGTCCTGACACAGTTGCAGACACTGTGGTCCTTCCCAGAACTGCATAGTGTCCTCTCAGTGTCTCCTCAGTTGCAGCTACAGCCTGCAAACAGGTCCACAGATCTTAGGCCTTAAATGCCGCCACAACTTCTTGACCCATTGATTGGATCAAAGAAGTGGTGTTTGGAGAGAGAAACACCACTTCATATTGGGATAAATATTACTGATAGAAGGCAGATGTCTGGGAGCATTATGAACAATAAGCAAAATCTTGGAAGATATATTAATCTCTAAGTAATTCTTCTCCATTTTTTCTGGCATAGCAATTCAGAAGTCATCTTGGAAGAGGAGCTGGGTCATCCCTGACTCCTGCTTGCTCTTGTAGGACACTGGCTGTGTACTTACTACTATGCTTGGAGGCCCTGGGTTCTCACTGGGCCCAATCACAAAGGGTTTCCATTAGCATCCTGCATTATCGCCCCCACACAAGACTGTTTTCTTGTCCTTAAAAGTCTTGAAACCTGGCAGGGACTTGGTTGCCTTATCGATGACAGTCCTTTCAGGAATCTGTTTCTAGAATAGGGACATTTCATCCATATTGTGTATTTGTTCTGGCAAGTAATTTTCCTTCATAATCAGTTTATCTAGAGTTTCCATAAATTCTTCAGCTGCCTTCACAAGCCCTCCAAGACTCACCACTTACTTGCACATTATGTAATGAATAATGATTAAACTACCCAGAGCTAGCAGTCAACATTGTAGTCAAGTCCAACCTTTTCTTTCAACATTGCAAACTTTTTGGTCTGGACATTAGCATCATGGTGCGAGAAGGATGGGCTTCTGTATCTGGTCTTTAATCCAGGTCATTAGAAGTTTCTCCATGCCTGCGGCCCTTCTGAAATTTTTGTCTGACACACTGCCTTCAAGGAAGCAGATCTTTTAACAGCTCTGTCACTTTGTTTTTGTTCTTCAAGGTCATAGCGATGGTGGAGTGGGGCATGCCTGACTGCAATAACCATCACTGACCTTCCACTTTTACAGTCCTTAGTCACTTAATTTTATTCCAGGTCCATCATTCAATCTGGCCTCTTCTGACAATAATGCAGTAGATTTTTGTATACTTGCAGGATATGATGAACAAAACAACACTAGATTAACTCAAGCACAGTGAAAATGATGCAATCAAAGGATACAGTAAACACGAGAGGTATGAGGTTGTGGCCGTTAGGACACAGCACACTGTTTTACAGCAAACTTTGTTTGTAAGTAGAAAGAGTACACTCTAAAATAACAACAAAGGTATAAATAGTGAATGCATAAATAAGTGAAACAGTATGGAGATTCCTCAAAAAATTAAAAATTGAACTGCCTTTTGACCCAGCTATCCCACTTTTAGAAATATACCCCAAGAACACCATAGAACGGCTCCAAAAGGAGAAATGCACCTCCATGTTTGTGGCAGCATTGTTCACAATAGGGAAGATCTGGAAACAGCCCAAGTGTCCGTCAGAGGACGAGTGGATTAAAAAGCTTTGGTACATATATACTATGCAGTACTACTCAGCCATAAGAAATGATGACATCGGATCATTTACAATAACATGGATGGACCTTGATAACATTATACGGAATGAAATAAGTAAATCAGAAAAAACTAAGAACTATATGAATCCATAGATAGATGGGACATAAAAATGAGACTCAGAAACATGAACAAGAATGTGATGGCAACGGGGGTGGGCGGCTGGGGGGAGAGGGGATGGGGCAAGGAAGGAAAGAGGGGGTAGGGGAAGGTAGGGGCACAAAGAAAACCAGATAGAAGGTGATAGAAGACAATTTGACTCTGGGTGAGGGGTATACAGCACAATCAAAGGTCAAAATAATCTGGAGATGTTTTCTCTCAACATATGTACCCTGATTTATCCATGTCACTGCATTAAATTTAATAAAAAAAATAAAAATAAAAAAAAAGAAAAGAAAAGACATTTTTATCTCAAATGATTAAAGGGACGAGTGGAGTCCAACAAGTTTAAAGGGGATTAAAACCATGATTCAGCAATGTCATCAGGAACCAAGTTCCTTCCAGCTCTGGCTCTACCATCTTCCGGGTACTGGTGTTGGCCTCAGATAACTCAGCTCATCATTTCAAGACCCCTCCACAGTCCTGGTTTCAGATCCAGAGCTGTGGGGCTTGCTTCACGATCCATCGATCTGTGTACTTTCACCAGGCCCTGGACTCAGAGGGGCCCCATACTTGGCTTAATGCTTTACTATCACCATCTTGAAATTCTTAATAGTTTTATCTTTGAACTTATGTCTTGTGAATGAAGCTCTACTGCAGTGGTCCCCAACTCCCAGGCCGCGAACTGGTTCCAGTCCGTGCGCCATTTGGTACCGGTCCACAGAGAAAGAATAAATAACTTACATTATTTCCGTTTTATTTATATTTAAGTCTGAACGATGTTTTATTTTTAAAAGTGACCAGATTCCCTCTGTTACATCTGTCTAAGACTCACTCTTGATGCTTGTCTCGTAAATTTGACAATTATATTTAAAAATATCACAGTTTTTACACCGGTTGCATAATTTTATTTTGTGCATTTATCCATCCCACCCTAAAGGCCGGTCCGTGAAAGAATATTTTCTGACATTAAACCAGTCCATGGCCCCAAAAAGGTTGGGGACCACTGCTCTACAGGACAGTGGGGCATGCACATGAGCAGAGAAGATACACACAATATGCATGTCACTCTTCCTTGCTGCCCTATTCATATGTAGTGCTCATGGTGCCCCATGAGAACAGAACCCCAGCAGACCCACAGTGAGTGGGACTCCAGAGAGACTCAAAGCTGATGCAAGGTAAGTACAATAAGACTATTCTGGGCAAACGGGGGTATCCACAACCGGTGGGACCACACTTTCTGTCCAAACCAGAACTTGCTTGGAACAAACAGAAAAAATAGAGTTCTAAGAAAACACGAAAGACCAATCAATGAACCCTATCTTATTCTATCTAGCTTGTGTTACTTCCTGTACTGTTACTGTGTTACCATAGCAGGCAGCCACTTACTCTGAAACTGATGACGTACAAGGAAGGACTGAAGTGGTCGGCTAGTATACCTGAATGGGCTATTTGAGAAGAAAACCAACTAAAATTCAAGCCTACAACTCCAAAAACCTCAGTTTCTTGCCTTGTTCCTATCCCTTGATTTTGTTCTCCTCTTTTATCAATAAAGCAGCAGAACAACTACCTAGATTGTGTGTAATAGTTTATCATCCAATGAATGTCCAGAACAGGATGTCATCTTCCTGGATGCTCTCCGTCTGGCCTCAGGCTGGTGTCCCTGTCTTCCTTTCCTGAACGGTCATAAGAAATGAGTCTCTTTGCTTTGGTGTTCATGGCCCTAAAACAGCAACTCCCCAGCTGCTTCAGTCCCCCCAAGACCATTTTGGGAAGAAAACAGGATTATCTGTTTCAGAGCTGGGAAGAAGACATTTTTCACTACATATCTTTTAATATTTAGATTTCTTACCATGTGCATAGATTTCCTATAAAAAGAATTGATTATATATATATTTTTTATTTTTCCATTGATTTGAGACAGAGAGAGACGAAGAGAGAGAGAGAAAAGCATCAATTCATTGTATTACTTAGTTGTTCCATTTAGTTGTGCACTCGCTAATTGTTTCTCATACGTGCCCTGACCAGGAATTGAGCCCATGACCCCTGGTGTGTCCAGTCGATGTTTAAAAGTGACCAGATTCCCTCTGTTACATCTGTCTAAGACTCACTCTTGATGCTTGTCTCGTAAATTTGACAATTATATTTAAAAATATCACAGTTTTTACACTGAGCCACCTGGCCAGGACCTATTATGTATATATATTTTTAAATTACCTATTTTAGTTAAAGGGATTAAGCAAAAATAAATAAACACACACACAACTCATGGACATAGACAGCAGTATGGTGATTACCAGAGCAAAGGTTAGGGGGAAGGTAGAAGAGGAACAAGGGATTAAATTGTGACAGAAAGAGACTAGACTTTGGATGGTGAGTACACAATGCATTGTGCAGAGTACATATTGTAGAATTGTACACTTGAAACCTATATGATTTTATTGACCAATGTCACCCCAATAAATTCAGTTAAATAAATAAATAAATCACCTAGTCTTACTTGTTCCTGAAAACAACAAAAACACTCAAACCTTTTCATAAAAATAGAAAGAAAAAAAAAAACTCAGCTTCTGGAGTTATACTAATAAGAAATACCAAAAGTGAGCTATAATTTATCCCAGAAAAAATAAAACATAGATCTTTTCAAAGAATGACATCAAAATGTCAGAGGCCGCCTTTGCCACCCAGCTTAGTGTATCCCAAGGTTCTCTTTACCAAGCCACAGTCACAGAGCTCCAGGGAAAAGCAACCTGGTCTCATCTCTCCAGGCAGAGGAGAAGAGAAGCTCCATCTCCACACATGCTGCAGATGGCTTTTCAAGTCTACCTGAATCATTACCAGCTAGAAGCAGTGATCATTGGGACTTGGATGTGAGCTGCAAAGTATAGAATTGTAACAACAATTCCAGTGCCATGCGGACTTTTCCTGGAGGTGGACTTTTCCTGAACTCTTGCTCCTTGTGACAGCTCCTAATGGACTGAACTGGGGTTGGGTTGCATTTGCAGGGATCTGGAATGGTGTTGGTGCCAACTTGAACTTGGTGAACATGTTAAGAACACTACTCTTTTATGGATTCTTGCTGTATTGGCCAAGAGTTTGCTTAAAGGCTTTAATCACTGTAAAAAAAAAAATAGAAGACTGGATGGAGAGGTTGTGGTGCATGTACACCATGGTGTACTGTTCAGCCATAAGAAATAATGACTTTGGATCATTTACAACAAAATGGTGGGATCTTGATAACATTATACGGAGTGGGGTGGGTGGGTCAGAAAAAACTGGGAACTGCAGGATTCCATACATTGGTGGGACATAAGGATGAGACTAAGAGACATGGACAGGAGTGTGATGGATACGGGTTGGGGAGGGAAGGAGGGAGAGGGTGAGGGGGGGAGGGGCACAAAGAAAACTAGATAGAAGGTAACGGAGGACAATCTGACTTTGGGTGATGGGTATGCAACATAATTGAATGACAAGATAACCTGGACATGTTTTCTTTGAATATATGTACCCTGATTTATTGATGTCACCCCATTAAAATTAATAAAAATTTATTAAAAAAAAAAATGTCAGAGGCCAGTTACCATTTCTTTCTTAAGAATACTTACAAGGGCCCTGGCCGGTTGGCTCAGCGGTAGAGCGTCGGCCTGGCGTGCGGGGGACCCGGGTTCGATTTCCGGCAAGGGCACACAGGAGAAGCGCCCATTTGCTTCTCCACCCCTGCCCCCCCTCCTTCCTCTCTGTCTCTCTCTTCCCCTCCCACAGCCAAGGCTCCATTGGAGCAAAGATGGCCCAAGCGCTGGGGATGGCTCCTTGGCCTCTGCCCCAGGCGCTAGAGTGGCTCTGGTCGCTTAGCGACGCCCCGGAGGGGCAGAGCATCGCCCCCTGGTGGGCAGAGCGTCGCCCCTGGTGGAGGAAAAAAAAAATACTTACAAGCCATGGGTCCCCCTGGACGCCACTGTGAAAACAAACACCCTAGACTTTCCTCTGCCCCTCCCATTCTCACAGGACCCTTCCCCACAGGAGACCTCACCCCCAGTCCGCCAGTTGTCCTGCTTGCCTGCCCTCCTCCTTTCTCAGAAGAAAAGAGGAAGCTGGTCACAAGGGGAGCACATGTTGGGAGTGGAAGGGCAGGCCATCCTGGTTTCTTCTTCCTTATTCCATTACATTTCTTGTGCTTTAGCAACGCTCCAAACTGACTCATGCATGGACTTGTTAGAAAGTGAAAACTGTTGGAGCCAGAGGGGGGCTGAGGACACGTATGCTCCCCTCCCCAGAGAGCAGTACTCCCAAAGACACGCGGCAAGTGCATGTAAGATCCCTAGCCCTGTGCCCCAATGCCCTGTGCCCCCTGAAATCTCCCAGAATGATCCCTAAATTTCCAGAGTCATCCTTCATGTATATTTTCCCAAGACCAGCTTTTGTCCAGAAACAAGACAGAAAGACAACTTCTGTTTCTATTTCCACACCACAGCTCATAACATTTAAAGACAAAACACTACTATAAAAATCACCCTCCATTACTAAAACAAACTGGAAGATTTCTTCTAATTTCTTTAATGAGAGTAGAGAGTGTTGTAGCAGCAGCATTGTCTGTGTCCAGATTTCTGGACCTCACCCTGCTGTCCCTTTGGGCAGGATAGTCCTTTGTCATGGGCTGTGCTGTGCCATATCAGCAGTCTGCTCTCCACCCCCTAGGTGCTGGGAGCACTCACGTCCCTCAGGTTCTGACAACCAGAAGTGTCTCTAGACATTGCCAGATGTTCCCTGAGGGGCAAGATTGCCCCCAGTGAAGACCACTGATCTAGAGAGCACTGGATTATTTGATTGTCATTAGAAAACATTTACCAAAGATAAACAAGAAAAATTTGTTCACAATTATTTTGGCTTTGTAGCCAAGTATTATGGGAGAATGAGAGGCATTCCTTCACACTGGATTATGCTGCACATGACCTGCTGAGCCACCACCATGACCCGAACCCAGAAGGACACACAAGGTGGCCGCTGGACCATCCATGCCCCTTCAGCTCATTGTCCTATGCCCTGGAGCTGGTGGGAAGTGACCTCTGGTCCTCCTTCCTAGCACAGCCCCACACCTAGTGACTCCAAGCTTCCAGCTCTGGGGTCAGACTGGGTTCAGTTTCATTAGAAAGTGCACACACGCACGCGTTTGTGTGAGTGTGTATGTGTGTGATATTTTCTTTTCAAAAAGCCAGTAGACAATCATTACATACATACTGACTATTAAAACCTAACAACACAGAGTGAAACTATACTTACCCCAAGTGCAAAGCCCCCCTCCATCTCACCCCTATCCCCCTGGGTAGCATTCAGTTACCACTTTGTCGCCATCTTTCTGGACCCTTCATCATGCATTTACATGGATGGGGGGCGATTAAGGTTTTATTATTTTTAACATAATTTGGGGTTTTTTTCCTGCGATCTGTTTTTAAAGTTTTTCCATATGACTCATTTCTTTTTGTTTTTAAATGTATATTAATTTATTGAGATATAATTGGCATACAATAAAATGCTCCTATTTGACAAATATATACCTTCTAACTAGCCTCCCAATCAAGGTGTACAACATTTCAGTCACCTCAGAAATGTTCCTGTAAGGCTCCTCGCCAGACAGTTCTCTCCATGCTCAGCCCTGGGTGGCAACCCATCCGCTGCCTGTTGCTAGAGCTTAGTTTTGTGTTTTCAAAAGTTTTAGATAATTAAAACCCTGCAGGACATACTCTGTGCATCTGGCATCTTTTTCTCATAGTATGCCTTTACATTTCACCCACAGTGATTTCATATCTCTGCAGCTTGTTCCCTTTTATCACTAAACAGTGACTCCCTGTATGGATATACTCACCTTGTTTATCCACTTACCTACTGAAGGACAACTAGGTTCACTCCGGTTTGGATCTGCTATGAATAAGCGTTATGAACATTAGTGGTCAGGTGCCTCTGTAGGCACTTTTTTTTTTTCATTTCTCTTAGAGAGAATAAATTCCTCAGAGAACAAATGCTAGGTCTTATGGTAAGTGTATGTTTGACTTTATATATATACTGTATAAAAAAACCAAACCATTTAAAAAAGGTGATTGTACCAATTTATAGTACTCTCTCCTTGTCCACAGCTGATGCTTTCATTCCAAGACCGCCACTGGGTGCCTGAAACCATGGATAGCACCAAACTATATATACCATGTTTTTTTCCTAGATAGATTAACCTATGACAAAGTTGAAAATATATATTTTAGGTAAAGCAAGAGATTAACAACAATAATTAATAATAAAATACAACAATTACAACAATATACCGTAATAAAATTATGTGAATATGACTTGACCTGTGGTGACACAGTGAATATAGCATTGACCTGGAACACTGAGGTCTCTGGTTTGAAACCCTGGACTTGCTTGGTCAAGGCACTTATGGGAGTTGATGCTTCCTGCTCCTCCCTTCTTCTTTCTCTCTCTTTCTTTCTCTCTCTAAAATGAATAAAATCTAAAAATAATTACTAAAAAATTCTGTGACTATGCTCTCTCTCTCTTTCTCTCTCTTCCTCTGATTACCAATCTGATCATCAGACTTACTAAGTGACTAATGCAGGGGTAGTCAACCTTTTTATACCTACCGCCCACTTTTGTATCTCTGTTAGTAGTAAAATTTTGTAACCACCCACCGGTTCCACAGTAATGATGATTTAAAAAGTAGGGAAGTAACTTTACTTTATAAAATTTATAAAGCAGAGTTACAGCAAGTTAAAGCATATAATTATAATTACTTACCAAGTACTTTATGTCGGATTTTCGCTAAGTTTGGCAGAAGAAATCTTTATAAAACAACTTACTATAGTTAAATCTATCTTTTTATTTATACTTTGGTTGCTCTGCTACTGCCCACCATGAAAGCTGGAACACCCACTAGTGGAAGGTAGGGACCAGGTTGACTACTACTGGATTAATGGGTGAGAAATGTATGCAGTGTGGAGACTCTGGACAAAATGAATGATTCAGGTGCCTGGCAGAATGGAACAGAACAGTGCAATGTCATCATCCTACTCAGAACAGCACACAATTGAAAATTAGTGAATTATTTCTAGAATTTTCCATTTAATATTTTCAGACTATGGTTGACCACAGGTAACTGACACCACAGAAAGCAAAATTGTGAATAAGAAGGGACTATTGCGTATTTCCACCCACAGTGTATAAAAGACAGTTCAAGTTGCTTTGTATCCTAAAAGTTCCTGTTAACCTTTCTGAGCTTTAATTTCTTCATCAGACATAAAAATGGTTATGGCACCCATCTCGCAGGTCTGGGAAAGTATCAAATAAGGTTGTACTTAGCCCAGTGCCTGCAAAATACTCAAGCTCAATATATATTTTAATACATTAAGGATATCACCATTACACTTATTTTTAGGCACTTGTATGACCCTACTGACTCCTAAGTAATTATCTTATTTTTCTCCATTCTTTCACTTCTTGAAAAAGTAGGCTATATTTTTTGCCTTTCGAGCCAACTCATTAACCCGTAACCACGTCCCTCATCACTCCTAAGCAGATCATTCCTATATCTTCATCTTGGTACCCAAAGCTCTCCTGATCCCATAGCCCAGTTTTTATTGCCTGCTGGACATGGAGCCTTTTCTTGGCCAGAATGTCCCTTCTTCATCTCTATTCAGTAAAGGCTTTCCAGTCCTCAGTATGCCCCACAAACACCACCTTCTCCTAAGCCTTTCTCAATCTCTTGAGCCTGGCTTCTAGAGCACTTTCAATTGCTAAGGACAGAGGGAACAGGCCATCATCCTTGCTCCATCTTTACATTTTCACCAGGATTGCATTTCTGACGCACAGGGAAAGCTGAGATTACCTGCTCAATATGAGTGAGGATAGAAGCATCCCCACCCATGTGGAGGATGCCTTTAAGATTTCCTTTGCCATGATGTATGATCCTATGAGCTGTGGACAAAATTTCAGGTGAGGAACCAAATAGAGACCAAGTGACCATCTGAGTGTCTCCACAGCTCATCTTAGTGGATAAAATATTCAGTTTATTTTCTATTTCTTTTATCAGACTCAGGTGTTAGCAGTTGATATGCCCTCAGTTTCTTTCTCTTTTTAAAAAAATATTTTATTTATTGATTTTACAGAGAGAGGAGAGGGGGGAGTGAAGTATCAACTCATAGTTGCTCATTTTAAGTGTTCATTGACTGTTTGTTGTATGTGCCTTAACCAGGCAAACCCAGGGTTTTGAACTGGCGACCTCAGTGTTCCAGGTTAATGCTTTATCCACTGTGCCACCACAGGTCAGGCATGCCCTCAGTTTCTTAAGTAAAATTTCTATCTCTGAAGGAGGTTGATCAATGGGGATGATGCAGGTTGTCAAGGAAGAGTTTTCTTGGGAAGCAGCTATCACAGCGTATTTGTCAGACAAGTGGTTTCCTTTGGATTGGAAGGTCTAGCTATTATTGTGAGCTATAATTTTGAGAATACTTCATTGTTTGGGTAAAGCCTCTCATAGGCTAACAATTCGGGTTTCATTTTTGATGGCTGTCTCTGCACCTGTCGTGAACACTCTTTGAGAACAACACATTTTGCCACCTCAGACCATAAGATACACAAACTCTTCCATGACCTCCCTGATCCCAATAGGACATAAAAAAACCATGTACAACTCCAAAAGTATGTTGGCTATCTATGTTAAGTCTCTTTCTAATTTTGTGCTAGTTTAAAAGCTCAGGTGAAAGCTACAAGTTTAGCTGCTTGAGTCAAATTAATCTCAGGTAGGTGTTTGAATTCACCCTGTGATAGTTAAAATTTTTCATTCATATGCCTGAAGTAAAACCCTTTACAAATGAGGTGACATGGAACCCTCAGAGAGGAGTTTTAGTGAGGTCTCATGAGGAAGGGTTAGAGGCTCCCCCCATTAAACTTCCCTGCTTCTCAGCACCCATCTAGACCTGTACTATTAGCACTTGCTGCCTTTAATAGAAAGCTAATAACCTGAGCCCACTTGAACAAGCACTCTCTGAGGTTTACATGCTATTGTTAAAGGTTTTCTGGGCATTAAGAATAGGGAAGACTTTGCAAATAATTCAAACTGGTCCTCAGGGCATATTCTCCTGGAATCCCTGATTTACCTCAATTTGAACAGCTGCTGCTGAGCCCTGGATATGCCCAGTGAGCTTCATGAGGACCTTCAAAAATACCAGAATTCCCCTGAGTCAGACAGGCTAAAACCACTGGTAGGAGACATTAGAATCCATTCCTATTGTCTCCTCTCAAAAACTGGTCAAAGGTGCAAGACTGCAGATGACAAAAAGGTGACCCCACCTCTAACTTTAGGCATAGACTACTTTGGTCTTGCCCTTGACAACAGACTCCAGTTTGCCTTTTTTACTAATTTTGTAAATGGTGATACAGTTGTGAGGATGTCCCTCAGTGGTAGGAGAAGGAGACTGACTTAAAGTTTTAAGAGCAGGCAATCATGATGCCTGATGGAGACAGCAGTAGGAGTTTGTGAGAGATGAGTTTGGGAGTGGAAAAGTGTCGAGTGTTCTCAGTGAGTAGTAGGATCTGAATGGCCTCAGGTATGTAGAGGTTGAATGAATGACTCATGACTAAATCAGCAGTGGTCTGAACTAACTTTGGGGGTGAGGGGGTGGGGAATGCATTAACCACTGTGTCTAAGTGAGGCTAAAGAAGCAAATAGGACTTTGATTCCCCATGTATTTTGGAGAACCCCAAAGAGTGACCTTCCTTTTTGTTTATAGAAAGGAAAAAGGGTAATAAGTCCAAAACAGTGAATCCAAAGGTGGGTGAAGAGGACAGAGAAGATGTATGGCTTTGAAATATAGAAATAAGAGTTCCAATTAAGGGGTTTGGAAACAGTCTCTTTAGCCATGGCATATACAGTGGAAAAATTAAGGGTCCAGTTTCTGCAATAGTCAACTAAGTCTAGAAACCCTCAGAGTAACCTTTTGGTCTCAGAGAGGGAAATTGATGATTGTGTTAATTCATTTAGAGAATAAAGTCTTCCCTCCAGAGGAGATACCATACCCTTGTTAATGCACTTGAGAACTAAATCATTATGTTTTGCCTTTAGAGATCTTATGTCTCCGTGGACAAGAGCTTGGAGTAAATGATGGGTAGTGATACATGAGCTGTCAAAATAGGATGAGCAGAGAAAATGTCCTCTACGTATTGGATAAGAACAGGGTTGCAGGGTAGGGCTGAAGCTCTCAGGCCTGTACTCAGAATCCTAGAGAAGGAAGGAAGTCCTCAGTAAACACTTGAGACTTGATCTACGTGTATTATTGAATTTCCATGTGAAGGCAAAAGGATAGAGTTAGTCAGAGCTAAAAGTATTCTGGAAGTAACAGATGATAAGTCGATGAGTGTGAGGCAAGTGCTTTTGCATGGATAGAAGCCAGAATGTTATTTGGGATTTTTCAAAACTAAGAGAAAACTAGGTATTAAATATTTTGTTGATAGCTCTCAAGTCTTGGACTAACTGGTATCCTGTTTGGATTCTTTACGGGAAGGATAGGAGTATTACAGAAACTAGACAGGGAGCCGAGACTCCCTTGTCAAGGAGGTCTTGAATTGTGTTAAAGACCTCAGAGGGTTCTTGTTTTAGAGCAGTGGTCCCCAACCTTTTTTGGGCCACGGACTGGTTTAACGTCAGAAAATATTTTCATGGACCAGCCTTTAGGATGGGATGGATAAATGTAACACGTGACCTAGACAAGCATCAAGAGTGAGTCTTAGACAGATGTAACAGAGGGAATCTGGTCACTTTTTAAAAATAAAACATCGTTCAGACTTAAATATAATAAAACGGAAATAATGTAAGTTATTTATTCTTTCTCTGCGGACCAGTACCAAATTATCCATAGACCGATACCGGTCCGTGGCCCAGGGGTTGGGGACCACTGCTTTAGAGAACATTGTGGGAGTGTTGGGAATGTACAGAGGTTTTATTTCTACTCTGAGAGGGTCAATCTTCCGGATTTGGTCTGTGTCAGTGCAGTAAGCAGCTCAAAGGGTGTAAAGTACTTAGTCTGTACTTGGTTTAAAGAAGGTTCAGAGGGTTTGACAGCAGCAAGAAAAATCTAATGGCCAATGAGAGCCAAGGGATGAGTCAGGGAGCCAAAGGTCTCAAGGATAATGTCCTCAGGGAAGGAAAGTTTCTAGTCAGAACGTAGCTCTCTTTCTAGAAGCTTGACGAGGTAGTGGAGCTAAGCAGAAGGCAGTGCTGGATAGTAAAGGACCCTGGTGGGACACAGAGAGGTTCAGATGAAGGTAGTCACATGCATGATAATCAAGCTTCTCCAGAAATATGGCTTGTGTACAAGGGAGAGCAGTAGGAAATAAGTATTGATGATGGGGTATGTTGCCCTGGGTCCACTAGGAAGGAGGTGGGTGTGCCCATTCATGGGAATAATTATGTCTTCTAGCAAGTTAGTGTGGACATAGGGGGAGGATCCCTCAGTGAAAGTCATCAGGGAGATGGATTTTTGGACTCTTGTTCCCTTTTACATTTTAAAGCCACGCAATACCAGGTCCAATATTTTTTTATTGACAATATCTACAAGTGTCTTTATCTATAGGGAGTTTTGGAGGAAGCAGATTGTCCTGAATTGCTTTCTTCTAATCAGTTAAGTTGTAAAGTCTTCAGTTTGCACTGTGTTGGTTCGACCTTTTCTGCAATGGAGTCTTCACGCTGTTGAGTCATTATACATGTTCAGAAAGGGGAACATTTTCCCTATTTACATTGTGGTTTTAGATGATAGCTCTAATTTTTGGTCATAAGCTATATACAAAAATGAGTAACAAAAGTAGACTGGTTCAATCATCAAGAGCAAGACCAAAGTAGTCCTGACCAATATTCTCTAGTCTATCTCTATAGTTAGAGGTGGGGTCACCCTTCTGTTACCTGCAGTCTTATACCTTTGACCAATTAGTTTTTTGAAAGGAGACAATGGGAATGCATGCTGAAGTCTCTCCCCAGTGGTTTTAAGCTGTAAGCCTCAGGAGCATTGTTGGGCAGATAAAATGTATTATGCTCACTTTGTTAAAGAGGCCATTGCCCAGGTGATATTAATGTGTGTTGGGGTGGGCTAAAGGCAGGGAGAATCCTTGTAGCCTGAGGCTTGGTTTTGGGATTAAGCCTGTCCCACCCTTTTTGGCGTGAGGTGGTACAATCCTATCATGCCTCATAGAAGTGATTTTGTATTAGAGACTTCCCCATTATGTATATTGGATTAAGGGTTTGGATTTCTACACTATAAAATGGGAACGGAGCGGGAGTTTGCTCTCTTGGTTCCTGAGGTTAGCATGAGAGAGCAGAGAGAATAGAGCCAGCAGCGGGAGGAGGCCACGTGGAGAAGGCCAGGAAAAGCAGCCAAGATGGCGGAGTACTGAGTGAGATGCCAGTTTGTACAGAGTTTGTATCTGGGATAAGGAAGGAAATGGGGAACTGAGGAGAATAAGGCTGTTGAGCTAGAAACCTTTGATTCTAGGAAACTCGGATAAATCAGTAGCTTTGTGAGCACTGAATGTGACTGGGGTTTTGGAGCCCAGTGTGTATTTTTACTTGCCCGCCGGGTGCAAGCTAGATTAAAGACTATGGCCCACCAGTTTTTGGCTCCATTGTTTCTTTACCGACTGTCCGAATCCAATGCGAACTTGCATAGGCCAGACGGCTGCTGTGATAATGACCCTGGCCGTAGCTACTGGCTTTACAAGCATTCTGGATCTTTATTAAGAAGTTTGGTGATTTTTTTTTGTGACTTAGGAATATGTGATAGAAACTTAACTCTTGCTGATACCAATTAATCTATGGTAAAATTGGTTTTGTTATATGTAGAATGTGTCATTTTGATTAAAGTCAGTTTTCAACACCTGTCAAGGATGTTTTTTGAGGTCTTACTGTAATTAGAAGAGATTTTCAAATTAGAAGGGGTTGAGAGAGAGGGGAAATCATTCCTTCTCTACTGTTCTAGGTTCTTGGCTGAGACCACACTACAACTAAAAGACAAATTAGCAGAAAAAAAGCAAATGAAAGTTTAATGACGTGTATGATTCTGGCATACATGGGAGAGACCCAAGAAAACTGAGTAAGTCCCAGAAATGGCTGAAGCCACCACCATGAATACCATTTCAGCTAAAGACAAAAAATATAGGTGGGAGGGTCAGTTATGGGAGGTTACCAGGAAAAGCAGTAAATAAGGGTATGGCTGTTATGCAGATTGCAGTCCTGGCCTTCTGCACTGATAAGAGTTTCTAGAGAGTTAGTCATCCCTGTTTGTTTTCCTGGTGCAGAGGGGGAGACACCCTTACAAATGAAGATTTCCTCTATGAATGTAAATGTCCCACAAAAGAGTAACTTTTATCAGTTTTTAGAGCTCTTCCTATCTCTGCTGTTTCTTGAAAATAATCAACCTTTAATAATCCTTAATTCAAAGAAACACATTTTGCAGTGGCAAATTCTGTTCCCCTTCGGGACTGAGAAGTCAATTGGAAGTTTCTCATAGCACCGAGCAGAAGTCAGCAACAAAACCAAACCTAGAGTGTTCAAACCAAGTCAAAAGCAAGTCCTTACACTGCTACCATGGACAAATGTCCAAGCACTGGACCAGGAGCCCAACTCACCATGGGACCCCTGGAATGCCAGGGGAGAAAGGGCTCAACTGGTTGTAGAGGCCTCGGTACCTGGTGGGAAGGCAGGGTCCCTTCCACACCCAGCACCAAACTGTCAAAGAAAAACAGACAGCTAAGGGCATTGATTTTATTCAGGCTATTGCAGTAGGGAGAGCACCCCAGATCTGAAGATCCAAGAGTCTCAGCCATGGTTTTGCCTAGACATGGATAGGGAAGAATAAACAAATCATAAAATTTGGTGGTGGCGGTGGTGGGGATTAACCTTCACTGTTCTGAGCACAGGACTCAGGTAAAGTTCAACACCCTCAGGAAGGGGCCCCTTTGTCTGCTTCACCCACTAAAGTTCCAGTGGCTCGTAGGGTGAGGAAGTGGTAGTACAGAACCTAAAAAAGAACTGAGAGGTGCCAACAGAGCTCTTGAAAAAGCCTATTGAAGGGAGCCAGGCAGAGGACTAAGGGAAGCATCTATGGGGGCAGGGGTGTGGAAACATGGTGAAAGGTTGACAAAGGTGATGGAGGAATGAGCTGGCCAAGTAGTGGAGACTCACCTCTCTGTAGGAGGGGCAAAACGTTCAGCTGGCACGGGAAGCCCGGAACCCGACAGGCATATGGGTAAGAGCAATATTTTTCCCAGAGTCTTCACTGCATTGGACCATGAAATAACCAATCTCGCACTCCCTTACAGCCTACCCAAGAATTCTGTAGCAAACTTATCTATTACTTTGTATTCTTCCTGGAAATGAGGGGAACAGGAAGGCTTGTCTCATTGTCTCATCTGGGTCTCCCACCTGCCAGGTATGTGAGCACAAACCCTATCTCTTCCTGGACCATCAGATGCCCTTTGAATGCAAGGACCCTATTTGCTTCATCCTTGTTGGGTGGATAAAATGTATTATGCTCACTTTGTTAAAGATGGCGCTGCTCACGTGGATGCCGTTGCCCAGGTGATATTAATGTGTGTCTCTGTGGGCTGTGGGCAGGCAGAATCCTTGTAGCCTGGGGCTTGGTTTTGGGATTAAGCCTTTCCCACCCTTTTTGATGTGGAGTGGTACAATCCCATCATGTCTCTGATAAGTGACTTTGTATTAGAGACTTCCCTATTTTGTATATTGGATTAAAGGTTTGGATTTCTACACTATAAAATAGGGGCAGAATAGGAGCTTGCTCTCTTGGTTCCTGAGATTAGCAGAGAGGAGAGAGCAGAGAGCAGAGAAAGGCCACGTGGAGGAGGCCAGGAGAAGCAGCCAAGATGGCGGAGTGTTGAGTGAGAAGCCAGTTTGTGCAGAGTTTGTGCAGGGAGAAGGAAGGAGATGGGGAACAGAGGTAAATAAATCTGGTGAGCTAGAAACCTTTGATTCTAGGAAACTCGGATAAGTCAGTAGCTTTGTGAGCACTGAATGTGAGTGGGTTTTGGAGCCCAGTGTGTGTTTTTACTTGCTCGCCGGGTGCAAGCTAGGATTAAAGCTAATGGCCCACCAGTTCTTGGCTTCGTTGTTTCTTTACCGACTGTCCGAATCCAGTGCGAACCTGCATGGGCTAGGATGCTGTGATAGTGGCCATGCCTACTGGCTTTACAATCCTTCTACCCCTTTGTACATAACAAAGGCTCACATAGAACTCCAGGAGTCCACTGAAAATTTTATAAATTGGTCACTTATGAATCAATCTCAACCTATTTTTTTTGTACACCTAATTATGTTTTCAACTTGTACCACCTTTGAGGGGCACTGAAGTCCTCATTCTTTCATTTCCCACTTGTCCAAACCAGGCAGGAGTCCCGTGACCACAGAAGCCCTCTGGGACTCTGATAACATCCCTAGAGTATTGAAAGAGGAAGGCAAACAGGCCTGCCTGCCTGTGTTCCTGATGCCTCACAGCTCACAGTTCCAGTTCCGGAGCAGAAGCAAGGAAGGGGAAACACTCTCAGTGAGGTGTGGGCAGAGCAGAAAAGGCAGCTCCCTAAGGCATCAACAGGGAGAGGCTTCCAAATTGGGGGGTGGGGTGGGTGGAGCAGCTTTATTAGCCTGTGCCTTCCCCAAGAGAAGCACTTGGACCATCTGAATCTAAATTTAGTTTTGTGTTTGGAAATCCACTGGGAAATGAGATAAGCAGCGCTAAGAAGAAAGATCTGGAGGATAAGAGCCGCCACACAGGCTGACAGATAGGAAAACCCAGCCTGGCAGTCCCAGTCCCACAACGCTACCTCCTTCAGAAATACAATGGTGACTAGGCATCACGTTAGGTTTCCCCCTGCCACCCACATCACACCTGCTCTGCTCAGCTCTAGGGGGAGGCCAGAGGACAGCAAAGCAGGGGTCTGGAAACTACACAGGAGAGAAAGGCCAGACTCCACAGTTGAGTGTGTTTTCCTTTCGGGAGATGCTGCAAGGCGTGAAAAAGTGCTCAGTAATGACTTGCAGTAACCTCTGCAAGTGCCAGGATTCAACAGGCTCTGTTCCGAAGGGGGCCTCTGGCTACCGCAGCACCAGGCAGAATCGTGCACACTGCAGAACAGTCCGTGCGCCCCTGTTTGGCTTCACAGTTCTCCAGCGAAAAAGCTAGAAGATGGATGGTTACCCATTTGTATACAATGAAAGCAAACTGCCTGTCTTTCTAGGGCTTCTGAACTTCTGACTTTTTAAGCCACAATAGAAAAATAAAAATAAAAATAAATGCAGATCATAAGGTTTTCCTTATTCTCCCCTGCAAATGACTCTCTTGGGAATTTACCCTCCACCAAAACATTGTGCTGTCTCTTAAAATAAAAGTAAAGTTGGCATATCTAGCAGACAAAGCAAAAAGAGTAAATGTTATATTCCTTTGACATTAACTTCTTCATGTCTACTGCAGAAGTAAATAACCACTCCACACCCACTAGAGTAAGTGCAGTATCCCAGTGAGAACCTTGGTCAAAGACACTCTGAAATGAGTTTAATGAAAACATCTATGATGGCTTATCCTTGTCCAAAAAAAATTTTCATAAAGATTCAGCTAAAATGATGTGCTGAGTCAGCAGGTCCAACCATGAAACCAGGACCTGGAAGCAAAGTAAACACGTTCTCCTATTAATTTTAGTGTTTGCATTATGGGGCATGCATTGGTCCTGGCATCCATCTGAAACACGAAACCATGTTGCATAATGGCACGCACCAACGGCACACAGGAGCTGCCTGTGTGGAGAGGTGCTTCACCAACAGCTGCACAGCAGCAGGGAACCATCCTCTGTCTGCCACTTCCTGCCCCAGCCCAGCTGCCCCAGAGATGCTGAGGGCGAAAGAGCAGCCACCCCTCCACACACCGGGCTGTGCTCCAGCTAACGAGAGCCAGGACATAAGCAAGATGGAGCAGGATTCTTGGGAGTGAGCTGGAGGTTTCTTCATTGTGCTTCAAACAGCTGCCTAGATTCTGGACTTCATCTCATTTAAGAAAGACATTGTGTATATTGTTTAAAGTAAATAAAATAATGAGGAGATGAGAAAGAGAAAAGGAAAATGGTTTTCAAAAGCCCTCCTGTAGGTTCCCTGAAAAGAGCAGCTCTCAGTGTCTAGAAAGGGCTTCATCCGGGCTTGATTCATGCACAGAAGTCTTCTCTGTGCGGATGCACAGAATGCACAGCACATGTGCATCTGCACAGGACTTGGTGCTGGTGCAGTGCTCGTGCCCTGGAAGCTGCTGCTTGGGATGGCCTGGAATTTGTCCATGAAGGGGTTCAGAACAGGCCTTCCCAGGTGTGCCACTTTGCATGTGAATTATTTTTGGTTGAAGGCAGTTGAGACCCTGTAGGCTCACAGGAAGCTTTTACCTCTCCCTAAAATAATTAAATATGGGGTCTTGCCCATAATAAGAGTTATCACCAGAGATAACTTGTTGTGAGCTTTCTGTAGGGCAGGGAATAACTTCTAATTACTAAGCATCTGCTCTTTTTGTCATCCTGCAGTAACCGTCCTCCCCTCTGAAGCCCCAAGTTGCCTTGCCTCACCCTTAGCTCAGAATGTCACATATACCTCAGCTTTCCTTTCTGTCTCTGACCCGCTCATGGGTGTCAGGTCTCTCATGTATGTGGGGTTCCCATCTGTATATACACAATTAAATTTGGTTATTTTCTCTTGTTAATCTGCCTCATGTCAATTTTTTTTAAAGCAAGAGTGGGGAGCAGACAAGGACAGACAGAAAGGAAGGGAGAGGCCGCAGCACCTTAGTTATTTATTGATTACTTTCTCATATGTGCCTTGACCTGCTGGGGTGAGGGTGGGGGGGTGGGAGGAGCTCCAGCAGAGCTAGTGAGCCATTGCTCAAGCCAGCGACCTTGGGCTTCAAGCCAGAGACCATGGAGTCATGTTTATGATCCCGCACTCAAGCTGGTGAGCCTGAGCTCAAGCCAGTGACCTCGGGGTTTCAAACCTGGGTCCTCAGTGTTCCAAGTCGATACTCTATCCACTGCACTACCACCTGGTCAGGTTGCCTCATGTCAATCTAATTATTATACCAGCCAGAAGAACCTAGGAGGTTAGGGGGAAGTTTCTTCCTCCCCACATCACTGCAGCTGGTGGTCAGTAAGTAGGTTGATTTGTCTCCAAGTAATATGCTCTCTCTTTATCACAAGACAAGCCTCCAGTTCTTAGCTTAAGGCATTAGATTTTCCAAGTCCCAGAAATGAGACAGTTGTCTTGGAGCTTAATGACCCAACAACCAGCACACCCAGTAAAGCTGCAGACCCTTCAGTTCCCTCCTGATAGCATGAGAGAAACAAGACCTATAGAGGGAGAAAGGCCAGGAGGCAACCACAGATCAGAGTGCTGGGAATTCCTAAGTGTCATTTGGACCCTTGATATCTGTGTGTCATTGGGACATTGGGGCCAGAGTGCAAGCTGTCAGTTATATTTAAGCAGATGGGCCTGGGGGAGGAGTCATGTGTGAGAGAACATGGCTTCTCCACCAACTTCATTTTTAAACAGCTCTAAGCTCCTTTCTCATTCTGTTTTTAGCATGTGCTTATGGCACAATGGCTGGAGCCAGTTTGAGTTATGCTTCCTCATCCTCTACTAAGTTGATGAGCAGTGAGATGTATAAAGGCAGGAAAAACAAAACAAAACAAAGTATAAACTGAGTGAACAAATGGCTTCCTGTGGTTTGTCAACAGGCAAGTAGACCCACAGGTATAAAGTATGCCTCAATGTAAGCTGAAGGGCTCCTGGCAAAAGCATGCAGAAAGGAAACCTTCTCCCCATAGAGGATGGGCACGCTCAAGGAGGGCCCAGAGGCTGCAGATGTAGGAAGTGAGGTTCGAGTGACCCCACCACGTGAGATATAGGGAAAGGAAGCATTTTCATAGGGAGCCCTGAAGGCCAGGCCTATGCCTGGGGAGGAAGGTGCACAGAGAGTTCTCACAGCATGACTTCCCAAGGTGTAATTGGCCTGCCAGCAGCAGACAGACAGCCAGGAATGCAGAATGGGGTTGGAAGCAGGTAACAGGCTGAAAAGCAGCAAAACCAGCAAAGAAGGCCAAAGGTCAGGCATGAAGAGAGCTAAAAACAAACCAAGGTCCTTGATATTGAAATAAACAGAAGGAAAGCCTTGTTTTCTTCTGAAGCTACCGTATTTCTTCATGTATAACTCACACTTTTTTGAAAACTTTGGGGTCTAAAAACTGGGTGCATCTTATACAAAGGTTGTAGATTTTTTTACTTGCATTTCCCACTTTTTCACGCTTGTTTTTATGCTCATTGTTGAAGACAGTGATTCATCATCAGACACAGATGAGGACAAGCTAATGGATGGGAGTTTTGACAGTGATGAGGAGTTGTATGAATTTTATGATGAATAAAACTTGAGTTCAATAACTTTATATAATACATTTTTTTTTAAATTTTGGGCCCTAAAATTAAGGTATCTTATACATGAGGATATATGGTATTCTACATAAATCATTCGTGAATTCACTCATACATTCTCCTACCAACCTCGACAAACACTTTAAGAGTCTATATCTATATACCTGGGGGTGGGGAGGTCTGGGATGTATAGGGGATGCTTTTGGAAAGACTTTTAAGAGGACCATAGGAATGAAACACCCTTGGTCATTGTACTTCTAGCTTGGCTTCCAATAACTGGAAAGTATTTTTTATTGATTGATGAGAATAAACATTTAAATGGACATTCAGATGTTATAAGGTACCAAAAGCTACAGAATTAATATTAATATTTTAAGAAGCTTAAAGAACATTTTATTAATTTGGGCTAGGCCTGCAGAGAGATTTTGTAAATGATCTTTGTACTTGTGTGATTATCATCAAGCCAAGATGGCTGATAGTATTGTATTGTAAATGAAGAGGGAAAGGAGATTTAGATTCTCTGACCTCTCCTCTGACAGCTGTAAGGAAATAGGTGAATAGCTAGCCAGGTGCAAGAAGAGAAAGGTTAAAATAAACCTTTTCTTTTTTTTTTAATTTTTTTTATTTATTCATTTTAGAAAGAAGAGAGAGGGAGAGAGAGAGAGAGACAGAGAGAGAGAAGGGGGGAGGAGCAGGAAACATCAACTCCCATATGTGCCTTGACCAGGCAAGTCGAGGGTTTTGAACCGGTGACCTCAGCATTTCCAGGTCGACACTTTATCCACTGCGCCACCACAGGTCAGGCAAAACCTTTTCTTATATTGATGGGCCATTTACAGGCATTTGTCCCCATGGAAACTACCATTCCCCTCCTGAAAGCATGTAGTTAATGTATATATCTATAAATAAAGGAATGGCAGGTGAACTCTAAAAAAATATAGGAATATCCTTTAATATGTAGAGTGACATTTTTATTATTGTGTTACCTTGTAAGTTTTAATGTATAGAAATGTTTTTATGAATCCTATAGACAGATGTTATAAACTTGCTAATGAATTGTGTCCCATCCCCACTTCATTCTTTTCCCAAACCTATATAGGTGAAAACAAAGGTTATAAGCTTATGTCGTGATGTCAGGTTTTTTCCCCACCCATGTATAATTAAGGGTATATAACCAGCCCCTAGAACAGGGGTCGGGAACCTATGGCCTGCAAGCCAGATGTGGCCCTTTTGATGACTGCATCTGGCTCTCAGACAAATCTTTAATTAAAAAAATAATAACATTAAAAATATAAAACATTCTCATGTATTACAATCGATTCATTTCCTACCGTTCATGTCCTCTGGGACAACACCAAATTTTTATTGTATAATGCGTAATGTACACGGGTCATCGTGAGGTCAGGAAGTAAACTTCCCTCCTTTTAATCAAGTAGTCAGCTAGTTAATTGTAGAAACCTTTTTGACGAAGAAGATGGCTAAAAGAAAAAAAGATGAGGAGTATTGTACTTTTTATCAGGAATGGACAGAGAAATTTGCCTTTGTGGAGAGAGCAGGTTCTGCAGTGTGTCTAATATGCAATGATAAAATTGCATCATGAAACGGTCAAATATAAAGCAACACTTCGATACACGCCATACTACATTTGCATCGAAATATCCAGCGGGTGGCAGCAGGAAGAAAGCATGTCAGGAGTTACTGTGCAGAGTGCAAGCTAGTCAGCAGCAACTCCGTGTTTGGACCCAACAAGGTGAATGGCTTTTTGTGAGAAACAGAAAGCCATTCACAGATGGGGAGTATGCCAAAACATTCATGGTTTATGTTGCCAATGAACTTTTAGATGACTTTTCGAATAAAGACAAGATAATCAAATGAATAAAAGACATGCCTCTGTTGGCAAGAACTGTTCACAATCGTACCAATTTGATGGCAAATCAAATTGAGGCAACACATGTAAAGGACATAAATGCAGCACCATTCTTTTCTCTCACTTTGGATGAGTCAACAGACATAAGCCATTTATCCCAGCTCAGCGTGATTATAAGGTATGCTGTCGGTGACACACTATGTGAAAAAAGTCTTGCTGTTTTGCCTATGAAAGAGACAACAAGAGGGAGGATTTATTCAAGTCTTTCACTGAGTTTGCTCAAGAAAAAATATACCAATGGATAAACTTATTTCGGTGTGTACTGATGGTGCTCTGTGCATGGTGGGGAAAAACAGAGGATTCTTAGCACTTCTTCGTGAACATGAAAAGAGACCCATCCTAAGTTTTCACTGCTTCCTACATCAGGAGGTGCTCTGTGCTCAGATGTGTGGTGAGCAGCTTGGTGAGGTGATATCGCTGGTCATTCAGGTGGTCAAATTTATTGTTGCCCGAGCTTTAAATGATCGCCAGTTTAAAACACTGCTGGATGAAGTTGGGAATAATTATCCTGGTGTGCTTCTGCACAGCAATGTGCATTGGTTGTCAAGAGGGAAGGTGCTCGGCCATTTTGCAGCTTGTCTGAGAGAAATCTGGACTTTTCTTGAAATGAAAAACGTCAAGCATCCTGAGTTAGCTAACACTGAGTGGCTCCTGAAGTTTTACTATCTCGTGGACATGACTGAACATCTGAACCAGCTCAATGTGAAAATGCAAGGCATTGGAAATACAGTATTATCCCTTCAACAAGCAGTGTTTGTATTTGAAAACAAACTGGAACTCTTCATCACCGACATTGAAACAGATCGTTTACTACACTTTGAAAAACTGGGAGAGTTTAAAGATGCATGCACAACAAGTGACCCTGCTCAACATCTTGATTTCCAGCAGCTAGCGGGCTTCACATCTAATCTCTTGCAGTCATTCAAAGCACGCTTTGAAGAATTTTGTGAGTGCACTCATCTTTTCAAGTTCATCACCCATCACACGAGTGTGCAGTGGACAGCGTCGACCTGAGTTACATCCCCAGTGTCTCCATCAAAGATTTTGAACTACGAGCTGCTGACCTGAAGGCCTCAGACATGTGAGTGAATAAGTTCAAGTCACTGAGTGAAGATTTGGAAAGACTTGCACGATAGCAAGCAGAGTTGGTGAGCAAACACAAGTGGGGAGAAATGAAAAAACTTCAACCCGCAGACCAGCTGATTGTCAAAACTTGGAACGCGCTTCCCGTCACATACCAGACACTGCAGCATGTGAGTATTGCTGTACTGACAATGTTTGGCTCTATGTATGCATGTGAGCAGTCTTTCTCACATCTAAAAAATGTTAAGACCAACCTATGATCACGTTTAACAGATGGAAGTCTCAATGCCTGCATGAAGCTTAACCTCACCACATATCAACCAGACTACAAAGCCATCAGCAAAACCATGCAACACCAGAAGTCGCATTAATGGTAAGAAGTACTTTATTCATCACTGGTTAGCAACAGCATAACAACATTATTATAAAGAATTCAGAGACTTATTGTACTTTAAAAGTGTTGGTCTTACATCAAATGCACACATTTACTTGTATTTAGTGTTAAACATATTGTATGGCTCTCACAGAATTACATTTTAAAATATGTGGCATTCATGGCTTTCTCAGCCAAAAAGGTTCCTGACCCCAGCCCTAGAATATTATAGACACACATGATTTGGGACTGTTCCCCCGTGTAAGCTATATGCGGCCAGCATATTTAATAAATTTCCTCCTTTAATAAAACTTTTCCAAATTCATCTGGACTGGGTGTCTCTACATGAACTTGATGAAATGAGGTTCAGTGCCTTTCAGAATCTGGGGTGCAGTACTTTATAACATGGGAGGCTCGTCCAGGATCCGGTGTTTCGCATCACCGGATAGAGACACCCTCAATCAGATGGACTCTCCGCTGAGCTGCCTGGTCCCGCTTGAATTTCGAGGAGAGGCACCACCTGACATGTTTTCAGGGCTCCTGGTTTTCCTGTACGGTCTGGAAAGCTCTCCGGTAGATGCTTCCCAGTTCCCAAATTCTACAATTTGGACAATTCAGCAGAGAAATCGAGGAGGTACGTAAAGCAACTTTTTTTTTGCTTTACTGAATTTTCTGGCTTTCCTCTGAATTCTTGTTTTCGCTTTTCTGTGTGGGACTAGAAGTAAGTAGAGTGGATTTGGGGGCTTTGCTGAGTTGTGACTCCAAAGATGTGGAACTCCAGTGGAGTAAGTAGGGCCTTCGAAACTATTGTACTTTGCTGTTTGTAACTAGTCTATAGTCTTTATGTTTTGGGTTGCTGCAAAACAGATCAGACGTGGTCATATGTTCGTAGCTGGCTCTCCAAGACTGAGATGTCAGTGGGGAGTTTTAGTGGTCCTGCCTTGGGTTTTGCTGGGGAACATCTGGTTATACTCTGGAGGGACAATTGGTGAGGATTGAGTCCTGCTTCAGGCTCTCGGGGATATCTGCTTGTACTTTAGAAGGACATTAGTGGAAACCAAATGGACCAGGCCCACCAGTTCTGCTACAAGCTTTCAGAGACATCAGTTTCTCTAAGAGAGGTATTAGTAGGAACTTCATCCTGCCCAGGAATTCTGGAGGTATCTAGTTGGGCTCTCAGTAAAATGCCAGAAGTGGGGACAATTGTCTCTATCTCTAGGAAGGCATAGTAAAGATTGAGTCCATCCAGGATTAGTCAGTCTTGCATCACATGAATCAGTGGAGACCGAGCTAACCTGGATTGATTAATCTAGCCCTGAACTTCCAGAGACTTCTCTGTGTTTGTCAAGATCTCAGTCTTTGCTTTAATGTTTCTGTCTAAAATCCCTAGTTAAGGAATCTCTGGTGCCACAGCCTGCATGCACCTGAGAGGCCACAAGGGGGAGCCTTCCCTCGTCTATGAGGTTTTGTCTTTGTTTATCAAATTATGCAATATTATTTAATTAAAATAAGGTACACATTGTGTGTATAAGTCTTTGTTTAATGTCTAAATGTGTCTGTTTTTAAGGCCTGGCTTGAATCTTTTGTGTCAAAATTGGAAGCTTCGGACTAAAAAGCAATCTTAAGTGGTTTTCTTTGTTCTTGAATTCTAGCTTTAGGGTGCCCTGTTAGGTTTCTCCCCTGAAGGAAATTATCCTCTTCTGTTGGCTTCTTCACCTTGTCTTGTGTAATAATTAATAATTCTATAGTCAAACACCCTTTTATTCTGGGTGCTAGTTAATTATCTGTCTTATCTTTCTTGTTAGTGCACTAATTCTTAGATTCTCCTGAAACAAGTTTCAGTTTTGTAATAGATAGCATTGGTTGGAACTTTAAACCCCAGCTAGCAAGAGCAGTCTGGAATATAGTAACTGGGAACCCAGGCTGTCCCAATCAGTTTCCACACATTGATTGGTGGCTAAATTTAGCAATGGATCCACTACAATGGCTAAAAGCTTGCTTGATACAAAGCGGGTGCCATGTCTTCTTGGTTATGCAAAATTTTAGTCAAAAACAGGAAAATAAAAATAACTAAAGCAATAGTAGCAGCACTCCAAGAGACAAACTCTTCTGAGGATAAGGGACCCCTGGAGGAGGAAGGAGAGTTCTCCAAGGCATGTGAGGACATGGCTACCCTTGAGAAGGATTATGAGGAGGTTAGTGTAGATTCTGTTGAAGGAGAGGAGGAGGAAGAAAAAGAGAAAAGAAGAAATTCGAGAAAGAATAAGACTTGGCTAGGAAAGAATCAATGCGCTTATTGTAAGGAAAAATACATGCACCTTATTACAAGCAGCCACAGAAAAGAGCGAAAATCGGAGCCCACAAATTAAAGGGTTTCTCCAGCCTCTAAAGCCGAAGGACTAGCAAGTAAGCAGTTTGAGTGAGAGAAAGGCAGGGCTGAGACGTGCTGTGTGCAGAATGGCGGGGAGGGGAAAGAGCAATAGAGAAAGGGTGAGGTGATTAAAAATAAAGAATAGAAACTAGGCCCTGGCTGGTTGGCTCAGTGGTAGAGTGTTGGCCTGGCGTGCAGGAGTCCCAGGTTCGATTCCCGACCAGGGCACATAGGAGAAGCACCCATCTGCTTTTCCACCCCTCCCTCTCTCCTTCCTCTCTGTCTCTCTCTTCCCCTCCTGCAGCCAGGGCTCCACTGAAGCAAAGTTGGCCCGGGCACTGAGGATGGCTCTATGGCCTCTGCCTCAGGTGCTAGAATGGCTCTGGTTGCAACAGAGCGACGCCCCAGATGGGCAAACATCACCCCCTGGTGGGCATGCTGGGTGGATCCGGTCAGGTGATGCAGGAGTCTGTCTGACTGCCTCTCCATTTCCAATTTCAGAAAAATAAAAATAAAAATAATTTAAAAAAAGAATAGAAACTAGTTTCAAATATCTGCCTACTGACCAAAAGAAGTTTTGCCCATTTAGAAAATACAGGATAGGAATAGTATTTAAATTAGAACTTTGCTTTAGAAAACTCTTAAAGGAAAGAAAAGGAATTTAGAAATTAACAAACCATAGGTGTGGACTTTACTAGTTAATTGGCAGTTTCTTAAATTAAGTTGCAGCTCCAGAAGGAGTAATAGAATCATGAGTAATAGGATTATAGGGAATGAAATTATTAGAAATAAGCCCTCCATGGGTCTTATTGCCCTCCACTGGTGTAAAAACAAAAAAAATAGAGAAAAATTCAAATACTCTCCTGCGGGGTCAAGGGGAAGTTGGAGTCTCTCTAAGTCTCTCAGTTACATAGAAGGCATGGAGTTCATAAGAGAGACTTACTGCATTAGCCATAATAGTAAAATGTGGACAAGTCCTGCCAGGGGTGAGGACAACAGAGACGCAAAGACCCGACTCCAGGGACCAGGTTCAGTGACGCAGATCCACTTTATTCAGGAAGTAAGCTAGCCTATAGGTTGTTACAGCGTGTCCTTCATAGCCAATGGCTGAAAAGATCAGGGAGCTGCTGAGTCAATTCCTTATAGCAGGTGGGCTCCCTTCCTGGGTATGCCCAGGAGGGTTCTGGGAGCTGGAGAATTCTCACAGCATTGCATCAGCTGCAGCTGCTAGGAATGCACTCTGCGCTCCACCCACACCTCCCCCTTCTCTTTTTTATTTTTGTATTTTTCTGAGGCTGGAAATGGGGAGGCAGTCAGACAGACTCCTGCATGTGCCCGACCGGGATCTACCCGGCATGCTCACCAGGGGGCGATACTCTGCCCATCTGGGGCATCTCTCTGCCGCAATCAGAGCCATTCTAGTGCCTGAGGCAGAGGCCACAGAGCCATCCTCAGCTCCCGGGCCAACTTTGCTCCAATGGAGCCTTGGCTGCAGGAGGGGAAGAGAGAGACAGAGAGGAAGGAGAGGGGGAGGGGTGGAGAAGCAGATAGGCGTCTCTCCTGTGTTCCCCTGCTGGGAATCGAACCTGGGACTCCCACACGCTAGGCCGAAGCTCTACCACTGAGCCAACCGGCCTGGGCCCCCCTTCTCTTTTAATTAAAGCCAATTGCACTTGATGAATGACAGCTTGCTGTTGTTGTAGCTTCTGAATGCTATGCATTATGCAATGTAACCCTAGTAGAACTAAAACAACTATAATACCTATTATACTGTATGCTAATAGATTAGCTGGATTAAACAATGAGGCAAGCTTCTGTAATGTTTTACTAGTTAGGAAATAGAATGGGGGTCTTAAACAGGGGATTCCTCCTCGGGGTCGGGATGTCATTTCCCTCCCATTGTGTTACAGAGACCTTCTAGGTGCCATTAAACACAGTTCCATTTTAATTGTAAAAAATGGACATAGGTCCATGCACGCCCCCTTCCCACAAAGGTCCCAGCGTCCAAACACAGAATGGATGGCTTGCTGTGGGCTGCGTACTGCATATGGTTGCAAGGCACATTACACAAATTACAACAACATGAAAAATCATACAATTTCAACAATTACAAAGGTACATTTCACCAGTCTCTGAGCACTTTGCCAAAAGTGCAAAATGTCCTCGGCCTTGTTTCTAGCCATGGGAAAAGCTTCCCGGGGAGGGGAGTGCTTCCAGCAAAGCCGCCCCCCACCTCCATCAGGGCACTTCACATTTTCCAAAATCCATAAGTTCATTCAACAAGGAGCCAGTGCCCACTCTGGTCATAGTCCAGGAAATCAGTCCATGCACATGAGGCCTCAGTCACGCCCCTCATTCCTGCCATCCTGGCAGGTCTTACACTGTCCCAAAGAGGAGCACGTGGCAATAGCAGTCAGCATTTCCATCTCTGCTGCAGACAGCATGATGGCATTCACCCCTATGTCCCAAAATGTCAGTGAACCCACCACAGCTTAGCAGGCACTCCCTGCCATTCCAGCAGCCAGTCGGCAATGCACACCTGGCTTCCGTTCATCCTCCCACTGCAGCTGCTGCTGTTTACCTTCTGGAGTCTGCGAATTGCAACTTCGGCCCAATTCTCCTCATCCTCCAAAGATGAACTAAAAACACTAGCTCTTGCTGCTGGGCTTGAGCCCCAGGCTGCTGCCGCCTGCATCCGGGAGTCAACAGTCACTATAGCACACATAAGCAAGAACAGAGCACTAGGGTCTGGGGGCCCATCAGGGGCAATTCTCTGGGCCCACCCTGCCAAAGCCTCCACATCCCCCAGGTGATGGGGGGTGCATGCCAGTTGCAAGGTCTTCTTCTGGAGTGCTGAGGACCTCTTCCCCTCAGGTGTAGTCAGTGTGGAGAAGGCCAGGTCTGTGGCTTTGGATGAAGACTGAACCACTTAGTGGGTGCCCAAGAAACCCTGTCAAGCAGGTTGGGGGGTTCCTGGGATCCAAATTGGCTGAAAAACACAAGCATAACCTCTCCCTTGTGTTAGAAGAGGGTGTGATCCCTGCCACTGTGCCATGGCTGGGTCCTTCCAGCGTCATTTCAGAGAGAAGGGCAGGGGAGAGAGAGAGTGAGAGATACAGATAAATAGACAAGACAGACAGAAAGAAAAAAGACACATGGGGGCGTATAGGCTGGCCCATGGGTCTGCAGCAGGAACACGGGTTGGAGAAAATGGCGTCTGAGGGGCTGGGGTGGGGCATTGAGTCCCGGCAAGGAATGTGGAAGTAGCAACTTCTGCTTCTTCCAGCCACAGAGCTGATGGCACAGTTAGCAATTTGGTTGGTTTTGTTTCTGCGCGCTCGGCTGCAAGTCCATCAAACTCGATGGCTAAACTACTTTCCTCGTCAGTGTAGGGGGGTGAATAGGAAGGTGGGGGCTCCCCAGAGAGAATGGCAGACTGCAATATCTTTGGCACTGGCAGAGGGTCCCCAGGCGGAGCACTGGTCAGGCAGGCATGTATTGCTAGCAGGTCAGAAATGAGGCCGAGAGGGAAGGTTTGTCCCCCATGTACTTTGGCCAAATGGATGCTCTGGAAAGCTTGGGCCCAAGTATCAGGGTCCCAAAGAGGCGCATCCCAAAGCCAAGGATAGAAACCAGAGAGGATCTCCCAGTAAGTACAAAGATCCTTTTCACTAACTTTAACTTGCCTACTCTGCAATAGGTCATAGAAGGCTCAAGCTTGCAGGGCTCAAGAGTGGGGGAGAAGGTTTCCCATTGCAGAGGGTCACTCACCCATCCCTTGGATGCCGGTTAGGTCCCTGCCTGACGTTAGGCACCAGTTGTGGACAAGTTCTGCCGGGGGTGAGGACGACGGTGAGGAAATGCAAAGACTCAACTCCGGGAACCAGGTTCAGTGACGCAGATCCACTTTATTCAGGAAGTAAGCTAGCTTATATACATGGGTTCAGCCTATAGGGTGTTATACCATGTCCTTCATAGCCAGTGGCTGAAAAGATTAGGCAGCTGTGTGATTGGCGCTGAGTCACTTCCTTCTAGCAGGTGAGCTCCCTTCCTGGGTATGCCCAGGAAGGGTTCTGGGAGCTAGAGTATTCTCACAGCATTGCATCAGCCACAGCTGCTAGGAATGTGCTCTGCACTCCACCCACAGTAAAAATTATAAAAAGAATTTTCAAGGAATTGCAGGAAAAATTGGAAACCTCATATAGGCTAAAGCAGCCCACTGTCAGGAAAGTAAATTTATAAAAATTGTATTTTAGTGACGTCACGGAAATGGCGCCGTGAGAAGCGCGTCCGACAGCTCTCCCCTAAATCACAACAAATTTATCAACTAGAAACAGAAAAATTTATCCTCGGAGCATTCCGGAGTTCCACACAAACTGAAAGCAAAAGGACTGTTATCACTTGAATCTGAGAGACGAGGGTGTGGAGGAAGCTACCGCAGCGACGCTCATTCAAGCCGCCAGGGAGTGCGCCCACGGTGAGTCAGCCCATATACTTGGGAACCGCGAGCCGCCGCGAGCCCGCGAGCTGCCGCGAACCCCCGCGAACCGCCACCGCGAGCTGCCGCGAGCCCCCGTGAACCGCCACCGCGAGCGGCCGCCACGAGCCGCCGCGCGCGCCCGGTCCGGTTGAGCACTGCTGACGTTCCCAGCGGCCCGCACACTGCGAGTGGGGGTCGCCGGCCACCGGTGCCCGGAGCGCGCCATTCGCGCACGTGCCTTGGGCATTCCACGCGCCCAGGGCGCCCTACTGGCCCGCACACCCAGGGGGCTCCATTATCCTGCGCCTGGTGCGGTCCAGCCGCCAGCGGCGGGGCGATCGGGAGAGGCTTGGGAGATTCTCTCCGTGGGCGGGGCACCTCACCCAGCCATTCAAGCTAACAATCAAGCATTGGGGGAGGGGTGCGCGCAGGCAGCCTAAAATACCTTCGGAAACACAGCTGCGACCCAATCACTGAAATTAGCTTAACCCATAAAATCTGCGCACCCTCGGTTCTAATTGATAAGATCTCTCTCAGTTCAGTGATCCAAGACAAGAGGCGTGATATTTTTAGTGCCTCTCGCTAAAGGGGCGGGGGCAACTTCTGATTGATAGAGCCTCCATATTCAGGGATAAACGCTAACAAGAAGGACTTGGCAGATAATAAGGTCTATACTACACTAGTCGTAAGCAGAGACTAATGCCTCTTCTTCCCTGCAAAAACAGGCTACAAAGTGTGGAAAGCCTGGGTTGAGAGGTCCAACTAAATGATAGGCGCTGAACAGTCACCTTGACAACAATTGACTCCCACCCCCGCCTGATTACACTGGAGGCCCTGACTGTCAGAGCCTTTCCCAAAGCCTTGCACTGAGTGGGGATAGAGTGGGGATTTCCCAGCTCTTTGAGCCTCTTACTCCCCAGGCAGAAGCAGTTGCAGCCTTATAGCTGGATCACCAGGCTGCTAATTCAGAAAGGGGGGACTAGGAGAGAGAATCCAGGAAAGCAAACTCTCTCATCGTTGGACCCTGCAAACGCCAACAAGCCTTTACTTCCAGCAAGACTAAAGCCAATTATATGACATTGCCATAGAATCCCATCAACTGCAAATCCCTACCTAAGAGTGACACAGGGGCAGAGCCTGGGGTACAGAGTCACCGACTAGGAAGAGGGAGAGAAAAGAAAAAGGAAGAAGTTAACCTCTCAAAATCAAGAAAAACCCACAGACTTTATAACTTGATCCACTAATTTTTTTGTTGTTGTTGTTGTTGTTGTTTGTTTCTTCTATCTTTTTGCCTTTATTTCCTCCACCTCGGTCCTTCTATTCTCTGCCCATCTTATGCTTCCCCTTTCTTGAACTACACTACCCATGAGTGTTGCATTTTATTTTTCTTCTTCATCCTCACACTCCTTTAAGGTTATACTCCAAAACACTTAACTCTCACTCTCTCCTCTTTTGTTTTTTTTTTTTTGTCTTGCTTTATTTTGTTTTTTTCTCCTCCTATTTTATTTCTTCCTTCGTTTTTCTCCTTTTCTTATTTTTTCCTTTCTATTCGTTTTTTCTTTTCTCATTTTACTTTCCTCCCATATAATCCTCAATCACGAACAAATTAGTTAATTTGGGACTCAAGGCTTTTTTTTTGGTTTTATTTCTCTTTTTTGCTTTTGTTTTTATTTTTTTTCTCTTGTTTGTTTATTTTTGTGGCATTTTGGGTCCTCCCAACCCAAGGTCTCCATTGTATTTAGTCTTCGCTCCACTTAATACAACAGATTTTTACTTATTATTTTTATTTTTTCTTTTTTATTATTCTTTTTTGGTCCTTTTTTCTGATTCCCTCTTATCCCTCTCATTATATCTCTTAGTTGACCATCACTTACAAGCAAATCATCTTATGTTTGTCTAAGATTTTCTTCCTTTTTTTTTTTTTTTTTTTTTGCATTTAGTAGGTCCCTACTCCCTTTTTTTGCCCCTTGAACTCTTCACCCCAAATCAGGCCCTCCATTATAGGCATGATATTTCCCTGAGGAGGGGAGAGGAGGAAAAGAGAAGAGAGAAAAAAGGGGGAAATAATAAATTATTACTGTTTTTTTTTGTGGGGTGTTTTACCCTTTTTTTTTTTTTTCTTTTTACTCTTTATTAATTCTAATTAGTGCTATCAATAAGACCACCCTCAGATGCCGATAAGAAAGAGGAAATCGAATATTATGGATACAAAAGAAAGAGAGGTAACACAAATAGATGTGGAAAAATCTATGGAGAAAAGACTTAACATATTGGAAGCCTTGGAGCTAAATGGCAGAGAATTTAAACTAGAAATCTTAAAAATACTCAGAGATATACAAGAAAACACAGAAAGGCAATATAGGGAGATCAGAAAACAACTCAATGAACACAAAGAATATATTACCAAGGAAATTGAAACTATAAAAACAAATCAAACAGAAATGAAAAACTCAATTCACGAGCTGAAAAATGAGGTAACAAGCTTAGCTAACAGAACAGCCCATATTGAAGATAGGATTAGTGAAATAGAAGACAAACAACTTGAGTCACAACAGAGAGAAGAAGAAAGAGACTCAAGAATAATAAAAAATGAGAAAGCCCTACAGGAATTGTCTGACTCCATCAGAAAGAATAACATAAGAATAATAGGTATATCAGAGGGAGAAGAGAAAGAAAATGGAATGGAGAATATACTCAAACAAATAATAGACGAGAACTTCCCAAGCCTGTGGAAAGAACTAAAGCCTCAAATTCAAGAAGCAAACAGAACACCAAGTTTTCTTAACCCCAACAAACCCACTCCAAGGCACATCATAATAAAGATGACACAAACCAATGACAAAGAAAAAATTCTCAAGGCAGCCAGGGAAAAGAAGAGTACAACATATAAAGGAAGGCCTATTAGATTATCATCAGATTTCTCAGCAGAAACTCTACAAGCTAGAAGAGAGTGGACCCCAATATTTAAAGCCCTGAAAGAGAGGAACTTTCAGCCAAGAATACTATACCCATCAAAGCTATCCTTCAAGTATGAAGGAGATATAAAAACATTCACAAATACAGAAAAGATGAGAGAATTTATCAACAGAAAGCCCCCACTCCAGGAAATACTAAGGGGGGTTTTCCAACCAGATTCAAAGAACAAAAGAAAACAACACCACAAGTAACAGCTCCACCAAGAACACAATAAAACCAAACTTAAACTGTGACAACAAAGGAAAAAAAGGGGGGAGAGGATGGAGATTAACAGTAGCAAAGGATGATGAAGTGCAGAAATACTTATAAGATAGGGTACTACAATGAATATGGTAGGTACCCTTTTCATTACTTAATGGTAACCACCCTTAAAAAAACCACCACAAAAACACTCGACTTAAGAAAGGTAGCAACAGAGGAAAGAAGTATGGAACACAAACAAACAAAAACAAATGATAGAAAAACAAAAGAGAAGAATCAAACTAGATACAAAACTAACAGAAAGCAATTTATAAAATGGCAGTAGGGAACCCACAAGTGTCAATAATTACACTAAACGTAAATGGATTAAACTTACCAATAAAAAGACACAGAGTAGCAGAATGGATTAAAAAAGAAAATCCAACTATATGCTGCCTGCAAGAAACACATCTAAGCAACAAGGATAAAAACAAATTCAAAGTGAAAGGCTGGAAAACAATACTCCAAGCAAACAACACCCAAAAAAAAGCAGGTGTAGCAATACTCATATCTAATAATGCTGACTACAAGACAGAAAAAGTACTCAGAGACAAAAATGGTCATTTCATAATGATTAAGGGGAAGTTGAATCAAGAAGACATAACAATCCTTAATATATATGCACCAAACCAAGGAGCACCAAAATATATAAGACAGCTACTTATTGACCTTAAAACAAAAACTAACAAAAATACAATCATACTTGGAGACCTCAATACACCGCTGACGGCTCTAGATCGGTCATCCAAACAGAGAATCAATAAAGATATAGTGGCCTTAAATGAAATACTAGAACACCTGGATATGATAGACATCTACAGGACACTTCATCCCAAAGCGACAGAGTATACATTTTTCTCTAGTGTACATGGAACATGCGCAAGAATTGACCATATGTTGGGCCACAAAGACAATATCAGCAAATTTAGAAAAATTGAAATTGTACCAAGCATATTTTCTGATCATAAAGCCTTGAAACTAGAATTCAACTGCAAAAAAGAGGGGGAAAAACCCACAAAAATGTGGAAACTAAACAACATACTTCTAAAAAATGAATGGGTCAAAGAAGAAACAAGCGCAGAAATCAAAAGATATATACAGACAAATGAAAATGAAAATACGACATATCAGAATCTCTGGGATGCAGCAAAAGCAGTAATAAGAGGAAAGTTCATATCACTTCAGGCCTATATGAACAAACAAGAGAGAGCCGAAGTAAACCACTTAACTTCACACCGTAAGGAACTAGAAAAAGAAGAACAAAGACAACCCAAAACCAGCCGAAGAAAGGAGATAATAAAAATAAGAGCAGAAATAAATGAAATAGAGAACAGAAAAACTATAGAAAAAATCAATAAAACAAGGAGCTGGTTCTTTGAAAAGATCAACAAAATTGACAAACCCTTGGCAAGACTCACCAAGGAAAAAAGACACAGGACTCAAATAAATAAAATCCAAAATGAAAGAGGAGAGATCACCACAGACATCATAGAAATACAAAGAATTATTGTAGAATACTATGAAAAATTATATGCCACCAAATACAACAACCTAGAAGAAATGGATAAATTCCTAGAACAATACAACCTTCCTAGACTGAGTCATGAAGAAGCAGAAAGCCTAAACAGACCAATCAGCAGGGAGGAAATAGAAAAAACTATTAAAAATCTCCCCAAAAATAAAAGTCCAGGCCCAGACGGTTATACTAGTGAATTCTATCAAACATTCAAAGAAGACTTGGTTCCTATTCTACTCAAAGTCTTCCAGAAAATTGAAGAAGAAGCAATACTTCCAAACACATTTTATGAGGCCAACATAACCCTCATACCAAAACCTGGCAAGGATGGCACAAAGAAAGAAAACTACAGACCAATATCTCTAATGAATACAGATGCTAAAATACTAAACAAAATACTGGCAAACCGAATACAACAACATATTAAAAAAATAATACATCATGATCAAGTGGGATTCATCCCAGAATCTCAAGGATGGTTCAACATACGCAAAACGGTTAACGTAATACACCATATCAACAAAACAAAGAACAAAAACCACATGATCTTATCAATAGATGCAGAAAAGGCTTTTGATAAAATACAACACAATTTTATGTTTAAGACTCTCAACAAAATGGGTATAGAAGGAAAATATCTCAACATGATAAAGGCCATATATGATAAACCATCAGCCAACATCCTATTAAACGGCATAAAACTGAGGACTTTCTACCTTAAATCAGGAACAAGACAGGGTTGTCCACTCTCTCCACTCTTATTCAACGTGGTGCTAGAAGTTCTGGCCAGAGCAATCAGACAAGACAAAGAAATAAAAGGCATCCATATTGGAAAAGAAGAAGTAAAGCTATCACTTTTTGCTGATGATATGATCCTATACATCGAAAACCCGAAGGACTCCACAAAAAGATTATTAGAAACAATAAACCAATACAGTAAGGTCGCAGGATACAAAATTAACATACAAAAGTCCATAGCCTTTCTATATGCCAACAATGAAGTATTAGAAAACGAACTCAAAAAAATAATCCCCTTCACGATTGCAACAAAAAAAATAAAATACCTAGGAATAAACATAACAAAGAACGTAAAGGACCTATATAATGAAAATTACAAAGCATTGTTAAGGGAAATCGAAAAAGATACAATGAGATGGAAAAATATTCCTTGTTCTTGGATAGGAAGAATAAATATAATCAAAATGGCCATATTACCCAAAGCAACATACAAATTTAATGCAATTCCCATCAAAATCCCTATGAGATTTTTTAAAGAAATGGAACAAAAAATCATCAGATTTATATGGAACTATAAAAAACCCCGAATAGCCAAAACAATCCTAAGGAAAAAGAATGAAGCTGGAGGCAATACAATACCTGACTTTAAACTATATTATAGGGCCACGATAATCAAAACAGCATGGTATTGGCAGAAAAATAGACACTCAGACCAATGGAACAGAATAGAAAGCCCAGAAATAAAACCACATATATATGGTCAAATAATCTTTGATAAAGGGGCCAACAACACACAATGGAGAAAAGAAAGCCTCTTCAACAAATGGTGTTGGGAAAACTGGAAAGCCACATGCAAAAGAATGAAACTCGACTACAGCCTGTCCCCGTGTACTAAAATTAATTCAAAATGGATCAAAGACCTAAATATAAGACCTGAAACAATAAAGTACATAGAAGAAGACATAGGTACTAAAATCGTGGACCTGGGTTTTAAAGAACATTTTATGAACTTGACTCCAATGGCAAGAGAAGTGAAGGCAAAGATAAATGAATGGGACTACATCAGAATTAAAAGTTTTTGCTCAGCAAGAGAAACTGATATCAAAATAAACAGACAGCCAACTATATGGGAACTGATATTTTCAAACGACAGCTCAGATAAGGGCCTAATATCCAAAATTTACAAAGAACTCATAAAACTCAACAACAATCAAACAAGCAATCCAATAAAAAAATGGGAAGAGGACATGAACAGATACTTCTCCCAGGAAGAGATACAAATGGCCAACAGATATATGAAAAGATGCTCAGCTTCATTAGTTATTAGAGAAATGCAAATCAAAACTACAATGAGATACCACCTCACCCCTGTTAGATTAGCTATTATCAACAAGACGGGTAATAGCAAATGTTGGAGAGGCTGTGGAGAAAAAGGAACCCTCATTCACTGTTGGTGGGACTGTAAAGTAGTACAACCATTATGGAGGAAAGTATGGTGGTTCCTCAAAAAACTGCAAATAGAACTACCTTATGACCCAGCAATCCCTCTACTGGGTATATACCCCAAAACCTCAGAAACATTGATACGTGAAGACACATGTAGCCCCATGTTCATTGCAGCACTGTTCACAGTGGCCAAGACATGGAAACAACCAAAAAGCCCTTCAATAGAAGACTGGATAAAGAAGATGTAGCACATATACACTATGAAATACTACTCAGCCATAAGAAATGATGACATCAGATCATTTACAGCAAAATGGTGGGATCTTGATAACATTATAAGGAGTGAAATAAGTAAATCAGAAAAAAACAAGAAGTACATGATTCCATACATTGGTGGAACATATAAATGAGACTAAGAAACATGGACAAGAGTGTGGTGGTTACCAAGGGTGGGGGGGGAGGGAGGACATGGGAGGGAGGGAGGGAGAGAGTTAGGGGGAGGGGGAGGGGCACAGAGAACTAGATGGAGGGTGACGGAGGACAATCTGACTTTGGGCGAGGGGTTTGCAACATAATTTGATGACAAAATAACCTAGACATGTTTTCTTTGAATATATGTACCCTGATTTATTAATGTCATCCCATTACCATTAATAAAAATTTATTAAAAAAAATTGTATTTTAATTGTCTGCTGTTATTGTAAAAAATAAAGCTAAACAGATGCCAGGGGAGGCAATAAAAGTTGGCTTCATTTTTAGAAATGCTGGGTCCAAATGCCAGCCTATCCACACCACCTCTTCCATGGCAACTGAGTCTCTAATCCGGCAGCAAAGGAAGAGGGAATGGGAGTCCTGGGAAGGATGGGCGCCACTTTGGGACTGTCTGGAGCCTCGCCACTGCTGCCATCCTGCGCTTGTCCAAACTAGGGTTCAGTCAGCCCTCGAGTTGTGCAAAGAGGAACAGGCATGTCAGATGCCTCCTCCTTTTTCCCCTTTTCCTAAGAACTTTGGTTGGCAAACTACCATTTACAAACAACTTGCGGGCCACATAGGCCTTTTTCACCTTCTTAGGTATAGCTGTCCAGTGGAGTGCCATGTGTGGGTGCTGTCTCAATACAGAAGGTAACTACATATATAATTTAAATTTAAAATTAGCTCTTAAAATTTTTTCAGTTATTGTACTGTTAATAATTGGCTCTAGCTTTTCCAACCACTGGGTTAGAAATGGTGACTTATTGTTCCCCCACTGTTGTGTAAAAAAAGTATTTTCCATGTTAGAAATATATGTTATTTCAAAGGCCTTTTGTTAATTCTTTTATTTGCTGTTTTATAGCCCTGTGATATTGAAATCTTAGTTTAAATATTAGAAATTTTTAATAATGTCTTTTATATAATGTTTAGTTTATTATCATTTTGCAACAATATTGTTCAATGCTAGGTAATATAAGAAAAGGAGTCATATCCTGGAACTCCTGCAAATCTATTTTATCATGCTTTTGTTAAAATTTCTTTTGAATGCTAATGTACTGAGTTATTCAGAAGCAAAGAGACTCTGGAATCCTAAAGAAGACATCAAAAACTGTTTTTCTTAATTTAATCCAGCTAATAACACTGTCTCTTGTCTTTTTCCAAAAGTTTATATAAACAGATAAGGACCCTTAAGCCCCTCAGCGAGATCTTCTGAGCATGGCTTTTAAGGTCTATAATGACCAAGAAAGGAGACAGAAAAGGCAAGTGGAGCCCCCCCAAAATCAGGAAAATACTAGTCCTTGGCATATGCCCTTAAAGGCTCCAATGTCCCAAAGGGGCTTTATAGAATTCCATCAGGGCCCTGCTTCAGAAGTGGAAAGAAAGGTCATTGAGCTGAAGCCTGCCAGGCTTCTTGGCCCCTCCAGGGGACATGCCTTTGCTGCCCCCTTGCTCCGTGGAGGGAGGGTTCAGTCTCTTCTAACCCTTTCCAGTTACCTGTAACCTGACCTTGCCCAGCCTGCTGGGACTTGCCACTGGAGGATTAAAGGTGCCCAAGGCCGTTGACCTCATCTCATGACACTGCTTATGAGCCTAGGGAATTTCTTTCAAGTAGCAGGTAAACTGATTTCATTTCTTGTAAACACAAGGGCCATTTACTGTGCCTTTCCTGGATATTTAAGTTTTATTTATCCTTCGAAGATCTCTACTGTGGGTATTAACAGTCTAATTTCTGTCACTTTATTTAATGTATAATGTCTCCTTTATTCCTCTTGTCTCGATGCCTCATGACTATTGTAGGCTCGAACCTGATCTTAATTCCAGCTGGAAACATTAATCAATAGGACTTAGACTCTAGCTGCAAAGTGTAGAAATGTGACCACAGTTCCAGTGCCTTGTAGTCTTTTCCTGAATATGTGACTCATGCTCTTTAGGACATTTCTCAGACTAAAAATAGAAATTGGGTTACATTTGAAAATAATATAAAGCAACAATAATATCAACATAGACTTAGTGAAATTACATTAACATATTAAGAACATTTGTGACTGTAAGAATTTTATTTTGGATCCTGTTATATTAGTTAGAACTTTGTTTTGTTTAATTATCTAATAGGCTTTAGTCATTTTATTGTATTCAGACACTTGTTATAGTATTTGTTAACATTAGCTATTTGAATTTTATTGTTTATTTTATATTTTTCTAGTCTGCCTCAAAATCGGGACATAGGAATTCAAATAGATAGAAGGATGCCACCCAAAACCAGTGGGGTTTTGGGACCCTTATTGGGTTTATTCAAAACCAGTTAGAAAAAGATTTTACCAACAGAAAAAGAATTTTCCCAGGTAAACATTTAGAAATAGACTTTAATAAATAATTGACAAAAAATAAAAGCTTTTCCTTCTAAAATAGGCTATAGTAACAATTGTTAGGAAATTACTATATAGAATTCTTTCCAGGTTTAGCTTGCCCATTCTGGTGTTGGGCCTGCATTTGTGTCCACAGTCTCAAAGCTAGTAAAAAAAAAAAAGAAACCCCATATTAATTAGAAACTAATTTGAAGTTACATTGCGCCCACAGGCTCCCAAAATTTAGAGCAAGTAAATTGCATGAATCAAATAATAAAGGAAATGTAACTGCCCCTTCCCTAAGTACTTGCAGGATTTACAGGTTACTCAGCAAACTGTTCAAAATACTGTCCGAGAGGTGCTTCCAACATTACTAGAAGATCCAGTGCATCACCCAGGGACTGGCTCCCACATGGACAGGTCCACATACTGGGATCTTGACAACTCCCACTGATGCCAACATAGAAGGCTTGCCTTATTCCAACCACAAACCAGAAGCTGGTTGGTCTACATACAGTGAATGTATGAAGAAACTCACAAAGGACCCCCTTTTTAAATCAGACTTTGGGAAAAGGGAAGCTAGAGTTAAAAAAAAAAGTCAACTTAATTGTCACTAAAGGTTAAAGGTTTTAAAATTAAGAGTTCTAGCCTGACCTTTGGTGGCGCAGTGGATGAAGCGTCGACCTGGAAATGCTGAGGTCGTCGGTTTGAAACCTTGGGCTTGCCTGGTCAAGGCACATATGGGAGTTGATGCTTCCAGCTCCTCCCCCCTTCTCTCTCTCTGTCTCTCTTCGCTCTCTCTAAAAAAAATAAATAAATAAATAAAATAAATTAAAGAGTTCTGACTAAAAGTAAATTGTTATAAAGCCAGTTAATTTTATATAAGTTGCAAAAGGTGTGTGCAGTTTATGAGAAATCAATCAGTAATATTTGTTTCTTTAATGAACTGTATTGTTATTAATGCTGCCTGTTAAATATCTGTTACATGTTATAAGTTAATATTTTGTACACAACACCTTCATGTTCTTCAGTAAACTAAGTCAAGGATTTGACTTAGGAAATAAAACCAATGGAGATTGTTGTAAGGTACCAAAAATTACAGAATTAATATTAATATTTTAGGAAGCTTAAAGAACATTTTATTAATTTGGGCTAGGTGTGCAGAGAGATTTTTGTAAATGATCTTTGTACTTGTGTGATTGGCATCAAACCAGTACGGCCGATAGCATTGTATTGTAAATGAAGAGGGAAAGGAGATTTGGATTCTCTGACCTCCCCCCCACACACACACACACACAGCTGTAAGGAAATAGATGAGTAGCTAGCCAGGTACAGGAAGAGAAAGATTAAAATAAACCTTTTCTTATATTGATGGGCTATTTACAAGCATTTGTCCCCATGGAAACTACCCCTCCCCTCCTGAAAGCATGTAGTTAATGTATATATCTTTAAACAAAGGAATGGCAGGTGAACACTAGAAAATATAGGAATATCTTTTAATATGTAGAGTGACATTTTTACTATTGTGTTACCTTATAAGTTTTAATGTATAGAAATGTTTTTTATGAATCCTATAGACAAATGTTATAAACTTGCTAATGAATTGTATCCCATCCCCCCTTCGTCCTTTTTCCAAACTTGTATAGGTGAAGACAAAGGTTATAAGCTTATGCCATGATGTCAGCCTTTTCCCCCACCCATGTATAATTAAGGGTATATAACCAGCCCCTAAAATATTATAGACACACATGATTTGGGACTGCTGCCCTGTGTAAGCTATATGCGGCTGGCATATTTAATAAATTTCTTCCTTTAATAAAATTTTTCCAAATTCATCTGGACTGGGTGTCTCTATGTGAACTCAATGAAATGAGGTACAGTGTCTTTAAGAATCTGGGGTGTGGTACCTTATAACACAGAAAGTGGTGCCTGGTCCTCTTGTAGTTGAATAAGAAACCCGATCTTATTGGGAGATGCTCCCCTCTGACATCCCATGCTTTGACAGCCTTGTTCAAAGCTGGCCCAGGGTCAGCTGCAGAATTCTTGATGACCTCAATATTCCCTTTGTCTCTGGGGCTAGTCTTCGGGTTCTGACAAGTATATGAATTTTCCCTAAATTTTTATGTAACAGAAAAGAAACTTTTATGCCATGGAAACTTCTTGGAGTTTGTGTTTTGCCTGTGGCTTGTGCCTTTTCAGTTATATTCATCTATGGAACTATGCTGGAAGAAAGGTTGGGGACACCTGTTGCTGTCACATGCCTAAGGGAGGTCATGGATGTTGTAGGGAAGTGCCCTGAAGCTCAACTCAGCAAACCTGGGTGTAAGCACCTGTTCTGTCACCTACTGGCTCATTCCCACCACTGTGAAAAAAGAGGGAGGAAGGGGGATTGGTCTAGACTAGGTTTGCTCAACCTCAGGAATACTGGTATCTTGGAACAGATAATTATTTGCAGGGGCTCTCCCGTGCTTTGTAGAACATCTAGCATCCCTGGTCTCTACTCACTAGATGTCAGTAGTACCCCCTCTACTTGCTCTGACATTGGCAAATGCCACCCTTCCCATCGAGAACCACTGGTATAGATCTGCATATCTAACCTGGAGCCAGCCACAGGCAGTCTCAGAGCATGTAGAACGCTGCTGGTACAAAGGGATATGCGCAGGAAGTATAAACGTGCACTAGATTTTGAATATTTAAATGAAAAACAATAAAGAACATAAAATATCTCATGAATGTTTTTATATTGATATAGTATATTTTTATATTCATATTGGTTCATTATTACAATGATGGTATTCTTAATAAATATATTGGGTTACATAAATTACAGGAATTTATTTCAACTCTTTTTTTCACCTTGTACATTGTGGTAACTTAAAAAAATTGAGATAACATATGTTGCTCAAACTGTGGAGGATGCAGTTCCTATTCAACAGTGTAGGTCTAGATGCTGTTGGTTGAGGTCCTTCCTGCTCAGGTCACACAGTTCTCTGCAGATGACTTATTACCGCAGGAGAAAAGCAACTATTTTCCAGCAAAATCTGTAGCTGTGATGACCAGACAGCTGAGTCATGACAGTATGAACACAGAATGCTGTCAGAAATCTCCAGGGCTCACCCCAAAATGCATTTGAGTCTCTGTTCTACATGATACACTAAGCAAAACCTGCAGAGTCAGCTTCGAGAGCAACACCTTGCTTCCTCCTCCAGAGGAAGCAGCCCCAGCTGTCAACATCCTGCTCAGGTCTGTTGATGGACCCAACAGACTGGATGCCCCACACAGACGCCCAGGAAAGCCTGCCTCCCGGTGGCAGGGTTCCGATCCCACTGACCCTTAAAAGGGCTGGGGCCTGAGTGCTCACTCCATCACCAGGAGAGCAGGGTCCTAACAGGAACTGCTTCAGGACTTGCTAAGTGCTTTCATATACATCAGCTCTCTTAATTCCCACAATAGTCATGTTAGCTGGACACTAGAATGTCCCCAATTTATTTGTGGCCAATAGGAATTTTACTCCACAAACTTAAGTCATAAGAAATATTCATTTATTAATTTTTGTTAAAGAAAATTAATTTCATCTGAGCCCTTTTTGTCACTATCACTTCTCACCCAGCTCCCATAATTGTTCAAAAGGCCAAGGTCCCAGAGTCATAAGCAAAGGAAGACATTCAAGTTGGTCCCTCTGGTTTTCTGTGCCCTAGTTATCACTGACATGTCATTGCCATGGCTGGCCTGTACCTTGTAGAGGTCTACGTGCTGGCCAATGGTCAAGCCGCCATTGTCTACCAAGGATTGGCCACCTTTTGAGAGTCGGGGGACTGTGACAGCACAAGACTTAAATTCTTGAGCCTCCGTCTGAGCTTTACAACATAGCACTCCTTGCTGTCCACAGGGGAGTACCTCCTCTGCTCTGCTGCTGTCTCCTCTCACTGAAAACACACACACAAAACAGAAAGTGCCAGCCTCCAAACCTCCCCCAAAGCAAAACACATCACCCCCACACACACATACCTCATCCTCTGAGCATTGTCTCCTAAAAGACTTTGAGTTTTCAAGACAAAACCCACAAGAGGGCTAGGACCAGACATGCTCTGCTCACAGTGTTGCATCACACACCTTATCCCAACAGGATCTTCCCAGAGAAAAGCTGTAAACAAAGAGGAAATACTGCAGCAAACAAGATAGAATTTAATCTTTTTTTTTCTTTTTGTATTTTTCTGAAGCTGAAAATGGGGAGGCAGACTCCCACATGCACCCAGCTGGGATCCACCCAGCACGCCCACCAGGGGGCGATGCTCTGCCCATCTGGGGCGTCACTCTGCTGCAACCAGAGCCATTCTAGTGCCTGAGGCAGAGGCCACAGAGCTATCCTCAGAGTCCAGGCCAACTTTGCTCCAATGGAGCCTTGGCTGCGGGAGAGTAAGAGAGAGACAGAGAGGAAGGAGAGGGGGAGGGGTGAAGAAGCAGATGGGCACTTCTCCTGTGTGCCCTGGCCGGGAATCAAACCCGGGACTCCTGCACGCCAGGCCAACGCTCTACCACTGAGCCAACCGGCCAGGGCCTAATCTTTTTTTTAAGTGATATATATCGAGAAAGACAAAGAGATAAGGACTGACAGAAAGGGAAAGGGATGAGAAGGATCAATTTTTTATTGTGACACCTTAGTTGTTCATTGATTGCTTTCTCATATGTGCCTTGACTGAGGGGAATCCAGCCGAGCCAGTGACCCCTTGCTCAAGCCAGTATTTTCGGTTTCAAGCCAGTGATCTTTGGGCTCAAGGCAGCAACCATGGGGTCATATCTATGATCCCACGCTCAAGTCAGCATCCTTGGGGTTTCAAACCTGGGTCATCTGCATTCCAGGCTGACACTTTATCCGCTGTACCCCCTCTTGGTCAAGCAAGATACACTTTTATCTATAAATGATATTATTTCCCTGAGTGCAGAAAGTCAGACTCTGTGGGGTCAAGTGACTCACTCACTGTCACACTCCTGGTATTAGAGCAGGGACTCAAAGGCAAGACCCTTGACTATACCAAAATGTCTCATGTACAAAGAGCATGTAAGGAAATGCCCAGCTCTTCAGAATCAGGTGATGGGGGACCCAGGATGGGGCCACTCAGCCTCCAGGTACACTCCCAGGTACACTTACCTCCACTCCCAGGTACACTCCCAGAAAAGCTTCCTTTTAGGAAACTGACTATTCTATGGCTACCATGCTCCACCTGACCAAGTTAAGACACATTACCTTCATTCCTAGAGCATGGAACTCGCTAGAACATTTAAACAAGAACTAGTTAAAAGTTAAGGTTAACTCATAACTAACTAGATTATCTTATTTACAAGACATTTTTCTCTCTCAGCTCTCTACAGAAATGACTTTTTAAAAGGATTCAATAAACCAATAGGGGTTCTGCAAATGTGTGATTCTAACTGCAGTTTTGTTTTGTTTTGTTTTTCAATTGGGTGGATAGATGGGAGGGTTATTAGGAAAGTCAGTTTAAAGGAAGTCGGGTAATTTAAGGCTATCTTATCTTGTGCAGCAGTTATCAGCCAAAGTAACTGAATGGTCAATCAAACACTCTGTCATAAAATCATAGAATCAATCTGAGAATTGAAAGGGCATTTGCAGTGTGAGTAGGCCCAGCCCGTGGGCTGCACAGGACTCTTCCCTGGGACGTTTGCCCCTGTAAGCTGTGAAGTCCATAAAAGCAGCAGACACAGGCATGGAGGCTGATGTCCTCACAGCAGACCAGGGGCACAGAACCTGCCATGACTTCTACAATGTGTTCTGCAAAGGCTTCTGTCGAACGTTAAGGATGAGATGTTCTGCTCAGCTCAATATTCTTAACAAAATACTATGCAGCTAAATGACAGAATGGGAAAGGTCTACTATAAAAATAAAAATAAAAACCCACAGCTTAACAAAATATGGAAGAGTATGAAACAGACAAACAAATAATAATCAAGTACATTTTAACTCCTTACCACACTGGATGGCTGTTAAAAATTTTATCAGCAAAATCTTAGTTTTATCAACACAAAGCTGACTGGGGAAAGTCAGACAAGAGTGTGCACTGAATGGTTCCATGTATATAAAGTTTAAAAAAAGGGGGTAACACTAGCTGTGAAAAACAGTATGGAGGTTCCTCCAAAAATTAAAAATGGAACTACCGCATGACCTAGCAGTTCCATCTGAATTAAAAGTAGAGTCTCAAAGAGATAGAATAGCAGCATTACTCAGCCACAAGTTAGAAGTAACCGAAGTGTCCATCTATGGATGAATGGATAAACAAAATATCACATATTCATACAACAGAATATAATTTTTTTCGGCCTTAAAAAGGAAGAGAAGTCTAACATGCTACAATACGGATAAGCCTTGAGGACAACATGCTAGGTAAATAAGCCAGTCACAAAAGGACAAGTATTGTTTGATTCTATTTTTAGTAGGCACATAGAGTAGTCAAATTCATAAAGACAGGAAATAGAATGGCGGTTGCCCAGGGCTGGGGGGGGGGGTGTGAGGGAATGAAGAGTTGCTGTTTAATGGGCACAGAGTTTCTGTTTTGCAAAATGAAGAAAGTTCTGTGGATGGATGGTGGTGATGATTGCACAACAGTGAGAATGTACTGAATGCCTGTGGTCTGTACACTTAAAAATGATTGGGGTGATAAATGGTATGTTTTGTGCATTTTATCACAATTAAATATGAATTTTTAAAAAGGGGAGGAAGAAAGAAAAACAGGCAGGACCACAGTATGAAGCAAGACGAGGGACGCTGCCGGTAAGGGCTCAGGGCAGGGGTCTGGCTGTGAGTCGGCTCCACTTCTTAATCTATGTGCTGGTTGTACGATTTGTGAACTTTTAGCAAATTATAAATTTAGGTTTTTGGCACTTTTCTGAATGCATGCTATACTGAAATTAAAAGTTTAAAAAACATATTAATAAAAAATTAAAACCCATCTCTAACACAAAAGGCCACAGGAGAAAAGATTAAAAAGTCTGTAACAACATAGACTATTAACTTCTGCTCACATTTTGCTCCATACTAGCTTTGAGAGCTCCCAAGTGTACGAAGCAACTTCTAGTTGTTTTTAATTGCTACTTCTGTTAATGGACAAGAACAACCACCACCACCCCAAAAGAATCGGATTAAAAAAAATAAATAAATAAAAACTCTCTCCTAGGAGTCCTTCCTCCAAGGGCTCCTCAGCAGAGTCCTGGTGCAGCCAAAGAGTGTGTGGAGAGTTCACGGTGTGGGCTTTGTAGGGATTAGGTAAATCACAGGTACACCCTTACCTAAACCAGCCAGCAGTTTACTCATTAATCAGGTACTTAACAGGCTGGTGCTCCACTGTTCCCCTGCCGGCCTGACAGACTGGTCGCTTTGGACTGGTTCCCAGTCTTAGCCCCCTCCCCGCCCCCTTTCCTACTCCCAGCCAAAACTTCTCTCTGCAGGTATTCAAACTGGGATCCCGGTTCTGTCAGACTCTATTCTCTGCTGGATCCCCCTCACGGAGGTGACTTCTCAGGTTTCTCCTCCAGGCGTTCACAAGCTGTGCCCAGAGTACCTGCTCCCTACACCTTTCACATGGAAAACTAGTTCCTCCAGAAGGGGTCCTAGCTCTCCTCTCTCTGCTTCTCATCTTTCTCCTGCAGCTTTTATTTCTGCTTTTCTCTCAAACCCTTTCCCTTACCTAACCACAAGCCCAGATGAGGCATCTAGGGCTCACAGCCTCGACGTTTCATTTACTTGTGGTCCTTTAATCCAGCCTGTTAAAAAATAATAATAACATCAGTATCTCACAATGTGCTACGTGCCGAACTCCTGTGAAGTACCATAATGGTCACGTCTGCACTCACCAAGGAGGACACTGCGGTGGGGAGAAATCATTGCCCCATCATACTCTGTAGTAAAACCAAAATGCGAGGTTGGCCTGGATTTGGCCTACAAACCTATTACAGCAGGTGTCCTCAGAGCCTTGGTCCCTCCTGATAAGTTGAGGTCTTACTGCTGAGGGCTTCAGTCACTGCCCCCCAGGTGCCACCATGTGCGAATCTTACTGGCTTCCTCTGACCACTTTTAGAGCATTAACAGAAAATCACAGACTGTCCGGGATTTGAAGACCTCTTAGAGGTCCTCTGATCACACCTTTTTGTGTTAAATATCACCTAGAAGCCCAGGGCCCTCTATTTATAGACCTTCCATTTTACTCAAATAAAACCAGGGAGCAGATGTGTGCAGCTGAGCAAGAAATCAGCTTTGGGGAAACACTTCTTTCTCCAGAGTTGGAGCTGGATTAAATAAAACATTATGGAAGAGGAAAGGGGATCCCTGCCATCTCTGTCAGGCCGGGATAGGATGCGCACAAGGACGACTCTTCCTTTAGGGAGCCGCTGCACGCACCTGGGGCAGAGGAAGCATCATCAGGCATCCAAAGGCAAATGAGGCCAACGTTTCAGGTCAGTTTATCAACACAGAAGAAGCTTTTACTATTATTATTACTATTTTAGAACTTGCTCAAGATTTTGAGAAAGGAAAAATAACTCCATTCTTTAAAGTTCAGCAGAGCAAGATTTGTTTCCTGATGACGAGGCTTCTGCAGCCAAAGATCCAACTAAAATAAAAAATTAAAAATACATTTCCCTTCCTGCAAGGAGTGACCATATCAGAAACTGTCTCCTTGCTTTAACCTTACATCAAAACCAGGTTCATTAACTCAACTTCCAGCCCAACCCTTTCCACTCTCCCTCTCCATCCTTCCCACAGGGCAGAAAAGAACAATGGCTGGCCCCCAACCAGGCAGCTGTCCCAATTCCCCAGGGATTAGCGCCTTCACCTCTGTGACCACCAACCCCCTGTAGGAGGCGAGCTCCGTGAGGTTTTACCCTGAGTCATTTTCTCAGGCGGCTTTAGTCTCTAAAACAGTCTAAACTTGTGAACACTAACTTTCACCTTGTTTCCTGCCCAGAAGCCTGTAGTATGCTGCTTGACTTTTGCCAGATTTGAGTTTACTGGAGAAAAAAAAGTTCTTCTTTTAGCCTCTCCATCACATCTGGTGAAAAGCTTTCCAGCTACCAAAACAAAAATGTTTCCCAGCCTTTCCTCTCATACCTGTGAACTTTGTTCCTTGGTTGAGTCCTGTATTCCCCTCCAACAGAACTGGACTATGCTCAGACAACATTTCCAGGTTCTTCAAACATTAACCCGGGAGATGTTATTCTGGGAGGTTAGCATGTTCTCCCTCCCTCTCCTTTTGGCTTTTGAGTTGGTTCTTGAGGTGCCAACTGGAAAGTCTGAGGGGGTGTCAGCAGCCTTTACCCTACCCCTCCCTCTCCATCATAGCTCTCTCACCAGAGGAAGGAAGTCCCTTTGTGTGCATGGTTCCCAGCTCTGTGCTCCCTCCCCAGACCCAGTAGGAGCTGCAAAGAAGCAGGTGGAACCGATGAGCTAGGGGATAGGTGGGTCCCAGAATGTCCAGTTATTTCACTTTTAGCAATTAAGTGTTGGGCCATTCCTTTCACAGCCAGACACATCAAAGCTGCCCGACTTTTGACCACCCTCCCTGCACCCCAATCCCCATCAAGAGCAGGGCTGGGTCTTCTGAGTTGGCCATAGGGAAAGAGCTGGCTTCCTCAGAGGGAATCTTGCTGAGGACCCTGCACCAAGCGCTGAGCAGGGTTTCTAATGGGTCCTGGAAGCTTAGAAGGCATGAGCCATTAGAGGGCGGCATGTGCTAACTCATCACTCCGAGCAAGCTTCTTTTTCCAATTACAGGGCATCGGCAGAAAAACAAGTTAGAAAGGCAGATGGGGTGGGGTGGGGGAGGAGACAGAGAAACATACCTCCAAGCCCAAAGTTGGAAAAGCCAGCCTGTGTGTCCCAGCACATGCTAGGAACATAACTGTGGAGGTACAGGCTTTGGACAGAAACCACACCTCCAGCCCCATTAGGCCGCACTTGATGGGGCTCCTTGGCCTCTGGGTGAAAAAACCAGTGTGAGTGCCCAGAGCCTCAAACAGAGAGGGCTGTGGGGACTTCAGGAAGGCGGGCACTCTGCCCTTTGTGTCACTTCACTCTTCAGCCTTCTGGAGCAAGAGGACAAAGGAGCACCTATGCTGGCAGATGCTGGGGGCACAGCTGGGTTTTACAAGGAAGGGCGAAATCTGATACCACCAATCAGAATAGATGATCTTTGCCGGTCTATGAGGTGACCCAGTTCTGTGCCCAGCGCTTGGCTCTAAACAGGTGTGTATCACTCTCCCAGCTCGCAACGTGGGCCTTGCCAGCGAGGTAACAACATGGCCTCATTCCATGGGGCCAACTTGAGAGCTGGCACTCGGGCAGGCGTCCCTTGCAAGAGCAGTGCTGCATCTCAAAGGACTCTTGGCAACAAGGATTGGCCTTCGTTCCTCCTCCCACAGCACACCTTTCCTGATTCACCCAGGCGTCACCCAGGGAAGAGCTCAGGCGTGCTGAGAAGTAAATCCTGGAGCGGTGGAGTGTGCTGCCCTGCAGTCCAGCTCTCCAGGGACAAGGAGTGATGAGGACCCTTGCGATCTTATTATTCATTTCCTCCCACAAGCTCTTTGGGACAGCTCAGAGTCATGATGCTATGAGATGGCAAAACCTTAACATGACAGTCTCTACCTCTAAAGGTCTGAGCAGATTCAAGCTTCAAACAGAAAGTGACAAGTGACCAGATTCCCAGAATGGAGCTACCACCACCTTCACAGGTTCCCAGGGTTCTCACTTCCTTCTCCTGCCTGAGATCCACCTTGGCCTTAGAACACAGCAGAGAGGCCTCAGCTAGTCCCTGCCCTGCGTGGTGCAGTAGGTCAGTGTGCAATGTTTCTTTATGGAACAATTATTGTCACTGAGGATCATGCACATGTGTTCTATTTTCAAACCCTGCCCACGAAAAGCCAAGTGAGGACCTGAGCCAGGAGCCTCGTGGGACTGATGGCGCCACAAGCTCTGAGCACTCCAACTCTGTAAGCGTGGTGGTCAGGATCCACCTCTGGGCCTCCCTCCTCCTGCCTCCTCCCATCCCATGGTTTCAAGTGAGAAGGACAAGGGACCTCTAAAGTGGGGACATGCTAATTATAGAAGTAACACTCACCATCTAGAATAGAATGCACTTGGACCTGAATGGGAAACTTCACGTTGTTAGAGGGCTTCCAGTTTCCAACAGCACTGGACTACATAGTCAGACTAAATTTCCCACTGAGATCAATTTAAAAGCTGGACAAAATACGAACACATGCCTGGTATTTTTGTGTGTATTTTTTAAATATGGAGAAGTAAAGAATATTGGCTGTTGGTACAGGGCACAACGACTAAACGGGACCACTGTTTTCTGATCATGCAGGCGTCAGTAACAAATCTACCGGGGCTGCAATGCAAAACATACATAGGCACTCATAGTTTTTGTGATTTTCATGAAATGATCCTAATGCGTTATCCAAAAAAAAAGAAACGATTATGCCAAAAAAATGAAACTTTTACTGTATGACCATGGGTGTGATTTATTTATTGAATTATTTAAGACTAAGTACACTCAGCTAAGGACCCATCTCTGTTCCATTCCTTAGGGGCTCCTCTCCACTCCCACAAAGACCACAGAAGCCCTGCCCTTGTGGCCTGCAGCCACATGAAAAAAGCTGTTTAACCCTGCTCCCACCCTCCACTGTCGGCTTTAAACTATCATTAGATGTCCTCTTCATCTGAGCCATTGGATGTTTAGTCCCATGCACCAGAGAAGCCTTATTCTTCATTGTCTGTAATTTGGGGCATATTTTTCACCTCCCTCAATGCATTTCCTCATCTTTAAGATGATATTAATAATAGTAAGTATCTCATAGTATTATTGTAAAGATCAAGTAAGATAATGCAGGTAACACATTGGGCACTGTGTACCCAGCCAATTAAGGTTAGTTATTATTGTTGTTATTAATATTAGTATCAACCATAAAAAGTTATGACTAACATTTTTTTTAGAGAGAGAGAGAGAGGGACAGATAGGGACAGACAGACATGAAGGAAGATAGAGAGATGAGAAGCATCAATTCTTTGTTGTGGCACCTTAGTTGTTCATTGATTACTTTCTTATATGTGCCTTCCCAGGGAAGGGGTGGGGGGCTGCAGCCAAACCAGTGACCCCTTGCTCAAGCCAGTGACCTTGGCACAAGCCAGCAACCTTGAGCTCAATCCAGTGACCCTTGGGCTCAAGCCAGTGACCATAGGGTCATGTCTATGATCCTATTCTCAAGCCAGCAACCCTGCGCTCAAGCTGGTGAGCCCACACTCAAGCTAGCAACCTCGGACTTTTGAACCTGGGTCCTCTATGTCCTCTGTGTCTCAGGCCAATGCTCTATCCACTATGCCACCACCTGGTCAGGTATGACTGGCATTTTGTTCAACCAAATGCCTGAAGTCTAAACCTCATTTGAAACAGTCCACCAAGCACTAGCACTTTTCCAATAAAAGGGACATGCTGCCACAGAAAGCACCCAGTCCCCTTCCGGTGCCCTTGACCACTCCAGTGCACATTTCTGTGCTGAGAATGAAGTCTGAATCCAGGGACTTAGTCCACCTCCTGCAGCCATAAGCTTAAGTTTTCTTCCTTGATAAGTGAATATGGTTATCACCTCCTTTTCTATGCCTAGTTCTCTCAGACTTTCTGGCATGGTGTAGTCTCAAGCCCTTCACTATCCTGGTTCCTCTTGGCAACCGGAGGAGTGGCTGCTTTCCTCTTAAGTTTGGTACCTGCCCAACAAGGTACTGAGCTTCTCTGACACAAATGAGCCTTGGTGGGGGAGGGTGTCACACCTGTTGGTGGTTCTCTCTTACTCTACTCTTAGCTGAAAACCTTGGAAGTCATCTCCACTGCTCAGCCACAGCTCCCCCCAACATGCTGCCCTTGTGTCATTCATTTTCTTACCCAAGTGGAAAAAGAGAGACATATTTTCTTATCAAATTCAACCCATCTTCAAGCCTTTCAAGATGTTTTCAGGTCTTGACTCATAAATTTGGTAATGTGACCTTTATGACTTCCCGTATTTCCCCATGTATAAGACACACTTTTTTTTTTCTGAAAAATTTGGGGTCTAGAAACTGAGTGCGTCTTATACAGTGGTTATAGTTTTTTGAGGTTTTTTTTTTTTTTTTTGCATTTCCCGTTTTTTCACACTTGATTTTGTGCTCACTGTTGAAGACAGTGATTCGACATCAGACACAGATGACGACAAGCTGGGATGGATGGGAGTTTTGACAGTGATGAGGAGTTATATGAATTTTATGATGAATAAAACTTGAGTTCAATAACTTTATGTAATACATTTTTTTTTCAAATTTTGGGCCCCCAAATTGAGTTACATCTTATACATGGGAGCTTCTTATACCTGGGGAAATACAGTAACATGATAAAACTTTGGACAAGGCATGGCTGGAGAGCTCTCCCTTCTGAGCAGGCCCAGCTCTAATGGGCAGTACCTTCCTATCAGTTACCTCTACCAGCTGCCTTTTCCACTGTCTCTGAACCATTTCCTACCCATTCTAGGCCTTCTAAGTGAGTGATGAGAAGGATATCAAAAGCCTTTAGGGAAAGGGAGGGCGAGGGGAGAGGGAAAAGAAAGCTTGCGTAGGAGAGAAATAAAGAAGGGAAAAAAATGGAAGCACGAAAGTGTCTAGAGGGGAAAAAAAAAGGAGTGAGCAAAACAGAGGCAGTAAGGAAATAAAAAACAATCTAAGACAAATAACTGTATAAATTAAAATGAGAAGAGGGAGAAAATGTTAGAGGAAGTAGGTATAGACTAACAAAAGAATTTTAAGCACAGCTGTTGTGGAAACAGGATAGAGTTTCCTAAAAAAATAAATAAAAATAGAACTACCATATGATTTAGCATTCCCACTTCTGGATACATACCCAAAGGAAATAAAATCAGGATCTTGAAGTTAGTAAACTAAATGTCCTTTGAGAAATGCATAGATAAAAAAAAGTTATGTATATTTATATAGTTTACCCTTGAACTGCTCAGATCCACTTATACATGGATTTTTTTCAATAAATACCTGTGCTATTTTTTATACATGGTTGGGAATCCACAGATGCAAAGAACTAACTCTGTCTATTGATTTCTGTCATTTTATATAGGGGACTTAAAAACCTGTGGATTTTGGCACTCATTAGGGTTTAGGGGGTGAGATTTACTGGAACAAATCTCCCACAGATATCAAGGGACAACTTAAAGATTTGGGGAATCAAAAGTTATACACTGAATTTCCACTGCTTGGGGGTCAGCACCCCTAAACCCTGCATTGTTCAAGAGTTTTATATATATACACATATATACATATATATGATGAAATATTTGTGACAACATGGATAAATCTAAAGGATGATACTGTGAGGTAAACATAAAGTAATACTTTATGACCTCACTTATATGTAGAATCTAAAATAGTCATATAGTAGAATGGTGGTTGCCATAGGCAGAAGGGAGGTTGAAGAATTTCAGTTGTGCAACAAGAACAAGCACTAGAAGAAAGTTGTAGAGATGTAATATACTACATGGTGACCACAGTTAACAATACTATATTATGTACTGGGAAGTTGCAAAGAGGATAGATTTAAAGTAAAATCTCACCACACACACATACACAATGGCAACTATGTAGAGGTAGTGGGTATCTTCATTAGCTTCATCGAAGTGATCTTTTCACATGTATACTGTATCAAGACATCAAGTTGTACACCTTAATGTATGTATACAATTTGTATATGTCAAAGTTATTTCAATGAACCTCTTTAAAAATATTTTAAAACTGGAAAACAAGGCCCTGGCCGGTTGGCTCAGTGGTAGAGCGTCAGCCTGGCATGCAGAAGTCCCGGGTTCGATTCCCGGCCAGGGCACACAGAAGAAGCACCCATCTGCTTCTCCACCCCTCCCCCTCTCCTTCATCTCTGTCTCTCTCTTCTCCTCCCGCAGCCGAGGCTCCACTGGAGCAAAGATGGCCCGGGTGCTGGGGATGGCTCCTTGGCCTCTGCCCCAGGCACTAGAGTGGCTCTGGTCGCAACAGAGCGACGCCCTGGTGGGGCAGAGCATCGCCCCCTGGTGGGCAGAGCGTCGCCCCCTGGTAGGCGTGCTGGGTGGATCCCGGTCGGGTGCATGCGGGAGTTTGTCTGACCGTCTCTCCCCGTTTCTGGCTTCAGAAAAATACAGAAAACAAACAAACAAACAAAAAAAAAACTGGAAAGCAGAAAATACAGTGCAACAAGAATGAAAAGATGGAAACAAGGAAGGCCGTTGAAGACACCAAACTGTAGGCTAAGACATCCTCCAGGCCAACCTAGGGCCCCAGGATGGCCCTAGGTTTGCATGCATGTGACCACAGTAGCTGATGGTGACCACACCCACACAGAGGCAAGAGTTTCCTTACCACTACACATTTTGATCAAAAAACATTAGTTTTGGCTCTGGCCAGTTGGCTCAGCGGTAGAGCATCGACCTGGCATGTGGAAGTCCAAGTCAGGGCACACAGGAGAAGTTCCCATCTGCTTCTCCACTTTTCTCCCTCTCCTTTCTTCAATCTCTCACACAGCCAAGGCTCCAATGGAGCAAAAGTTGGCCCAGGCTCTGAGGATGGCTTCATGGTCTCCACCTCAGGTGCTAGAATGGCTCCAGTCACAATGGAGCAGCTGCCCAGATGGGCAGAGCATCACCCCCTAGTGGGATTGCCAGGTGGATCCCAGTAGGGCGCATGCAGGAGTCTTTCTGTCTGCCTGCCACCCTCCCCCACCTCGCTTCTCACTTCGGAAAAAAATATCCAAAACAAACAAATAAATAAATAAAATTGGTTTCACAAAAAGATACTTTTACTTCCTAAAATCCTTTAGGCATAGGAAACATACATATCATGCTTTCTGACTACAACTGCCCAGAAAGGGCAAGATTGAATGAAAATAACCCTCAAAAGCCAAACTGTTCTTATTACATGATGTAACTCAAAGGGAGCCTAACACCCCTCTCTCTGCGGCTCCCCAAGCATGGGGAGAATGCAGAATTTTGATAAATGTTTGCTGAATGGACGCCTGGAAGCAGAACTCCGCACATTATGCTAACCAACCCTGACTATAAGGGGGCAGATCTTAGCCAAGGTCCACATTGAGCATCCAGACATGTGCCTCTCAGGCCCACCTACCTGCTGCCTTTGTGGGCATTAGCATATTTCTGAATCACAACCTCTTCCTTCGGAAAACAGAAATGAGTAGGATAATAAAGGTAGCATATTGGGTTGCTCTGTGAGAGAGTGAAGCCGTTTCCTTATACATATTCTGCATGTTACTTCATACTCACTGGAGTCTGATGTGCTTGCTATGTTCCTCCAGCCTCACATATCTGTAAAACCAACCAAAACAAGACAGTAGTGTACAACAGTTCAAAATACCCAGAAGAGATTTCTTTAAAGTAATGTTTCCCAAATATTTTTGTGTACCACTTTTAACAACAAACACATTTTACATCCCTATCTAGTACACACACACACACACACACACACACTCAACTTAATTCCTCTTTTCTAGTGACTTATTTAGAAATAGCCATGACACCTTATCTTGGGCACAGAGCCATGAAAGAAAGTCTTTCAATGATGAGATTAATTCTGGGAAATATTCTAAAGTTTTAACAAGAGTCCAAGGAAGAGACAGTATCACTTTCTGCCTCTGGAATACAAGCTACTGCCAAGCTTTGCCCACAGAGAGAGGTACCATGCACCCTAGCAGAACAGGTGTATTTTTTAAAACCTGGATCTCTGACTGTGGACTTCAGTCACTAAGTTAATCAACCCCAGAGTCACCTTATTTCAGGACTTCTTATTATGCAAAACAATTAATCCACTTGTACTATGAGCTATTTTTCCTGGGCATTCTTCTTTTCAGCAAAGCATCTTGATTGATACAAGACATATCATGAAACTCTACAACACTAGGGACAAATTGAGGAGCCCAGAACCTCAAAGAATGGAAAAGTTAGGTCACACACAAAAGAACAAGGATAAAAATGGTATTGGACAGCAAGTACAACATTGGATGCCAGGAGAATAATCCATGACTATAAAATGCTAAGAGAAACAGTTTTTCTACCTTGAATTCTATAATCAACCATACTGTCAATCAAGAATGAAAACAAGTAAACAAATTGTTAGACATGCAAAGATTAAGAAAACTTATATCTCATACACCTTATCCTAAGAGCTAGTCGTTGATGGGTTTCAGGAGAGAAAAGAAATAAGGGATCGAGGACCCAGTAAGCCAGTCAGCGGGGTGAGAAAAATGGCAACAGTACCATAGTCTCCAGGATAAGCCTTCCAGTGAGAGCAGCAAGAGGGAGGGAACCAGGAAAAAAGACACTCAGACTTGACAGAATCAACAATGTGGCAGGTCTAATGACAAAGTGATAATCCAGAAGAAATTAAGGATACTAATTACTCCAAGATTTATAGACTTAAAATAGCAAACATTTATTAGCTCACAGATTCTGAGGGTCAGGAATCTGGGAGCAACTTCACCGGGGCCCTACTGAGGCTGCAGTCAAGATGTCAGCTAGGGCTCCAGTCAACGGAGAGCTTGCTTAGGACGGTGTGTGCTGCTGCCCGCATGGCTCACCCATAGCCATTGGCAAGAGGCCTCAGTTCTTACTGGCTGCTGGCAGTGAGCCTTGTTATTTTTTTTCCACGTGTATCTGTCCATAGGGCTGATTAAGTTGCCTTACAACATGGCAACTATTTTCCCATAGCACGCCATCCATGGAAAGATCAAGGAGGAGGCTTTAAGTCATTTTATGACTTAGTATCAAAAGTCACACATCAGAGAGACAAGATGGCGCTGGAGTAGGCGGACATATCAACATCTACCTCCCAGAACCAAAGTGGATTACAAACTAATTTTAAGAACTAGCATCTGGAAAAACCAACTTTGGACTAAACTAAGAGGACACTTCAACCAAGGAACACTGAAAAAGCCACACTGAGACTGATAGGAAAGGCGCAAATGTGGAGAGGGCTGCCCAGCTCCCCGGAGCAAACGGCAGCAGGGAGAGACTCATGTGGCGGGAAGAGGGGGAAGGGTCCTGAGCCCCAGGAACAAAGCCCCAGCCTGCAGCCCCAGAGCCCAGAAAAGGCGTAAGGACAGTATTTAGCTGGAAACAAGTCAGGGTACTGTTTTTGAGAAAGAGTCTGATTTCTCAGACCCAGGATCCTTCTTAAAGGGACCACACAGAACATCTCTCTCACAAACTCACCCGGGGCTCCTGGGGACGGGGAGAGAGGAGAGGACCAGAGTAACATGAAGAGAGTGTAATCTAGGAGGCACAGGGAGAAACATTTTGGAAGATAGCCACCCTAACCCCTGGGACGAGTCACTCCCCAAAGCTGAAGTGAATATTTCCCCTAGAAACTGCAATACCAGCAAAGGGAAGCAGGAGAGCAGCCAAACAAGCTCCCCCATGGCATTCAGAGCAGAGTCGCATAGAAGGAGGGTGCTTTTGGGTCTACAGTAGTGAGTCTTAGGGTCCGAGCTGCAACGCCCCCACCCACTTGGCTGAGGGCTCGCCGGAGGGCAGGCGGCAGCGGGAGACAAAAGTGCGGTTCTGCTGGCAGGGGTGGGAACCAGCTGGCCACCGCTCAGCTCAGGTGTGAGCTCAATCTTGCCCAATTGGGGAGAAGGGGGCATGCAAAAGCAGTCAAGCTCAGCTTCCGGCAGCCTGTAATCCAGCCTGTGGGAGAAGGGCGAGAACACCGGAAAGGGTGGAGACCAGCCCTTGAGCAAGGGTGCAGAGCACAGCCTTGCCCCACCTGTGAAACCCAGGCTTGCGGTCTGACTTGGTAGCCGGCTCCTCCTGCACGGATGGAGCCAAAAACCCAGAAGAGGCGGAGTTCCACTACGGAGCTGAGCTTGGGCACGCAGTCCTACCCGGCAGTAGAGCCAAGGCTAGCAGCCGTCCCTCGAATGGGCTCCTCCTGTAAGGGCAGGGCAAAAGCCTGGAAACAGGCGGAGATCTGCAGCTGAGCAAAGGTGCTTGCCAGTGCCCTCAGGACCGAGCATAACATCACACACGGAGGCGGGGCAAAGGCCAAGGCCACCAACACTTATACACCCGAGCGCGTGATCACAGCCACTCTCGCGAAGAGAAAATACGGAAGCAGAGAAATACAACACAAATAAACCAAGAGAAATCCCCAGAAAAGGACCTAAGTGAATCAGATATAACCAAATTACCAGATGCAGAGTTTAAAATAACGATTGTTAGGATGCTCAAAGATATTAGAACAACCATAAATGGCCATTACAAAAATCTAAATAGAGAGATAACAAATATAAAAAAGGACATTAAAATAATAAAAAAGAATCAGTCAGAAATGACAAATACAATATCTGAAATAAAGAATACAATGGAAGGAATTAAAAGCAGGATGGATGAAGCAAAGAATTGAATCAGTGAGTTAGAGGACAAGATAAATAAAGGCACGGAAGCAGAGCAGAAAAAATAAAAGAGACGCAAAAAGTCTGAGGAAACTCTAAGAGAGCTCTGTGACAACATGAGAGAAACAACATCCGCATCATAGGGGTTGCTGAAGAAGAAGAGAAAGAACAAGGGATAGAGACTTTGTTCAAACATATCATAGCGGAAAACTTCCACCAACTAAGGCAGGAAAACATTTCACATGTTCAGGAAGCACAGAGAACTCCATGAAGGAGAAACCCAAAGAAACCAACACCAAGACACATCATAATTAAAATACCAAAGCTAAATGATAAAGAGAAAATATTAAAAGCTGCTAGAGAAAAAAAGACTATCACCTACAAAGAAGCCCCCATAAGGATGACTTCCGACTTCTCAACAGAAACACTTGAGGCCAGAAGGGAATGGCAAGAAATATTCAAAGTAATGCAGAACAAGAACCTACAACCAAGACTACTTTATCCAGCAAGGCTATCATTTAAAATTGAAGGAGAAATAAAAAGCTTTACAGACAAAAAAAACCTCAAGGAATTCACTGCAACCAAACCAAGGCTGCAAGAAATGCTAAGGGACCTGTTGTAAACAGATCAAAGGAAAAAAAGAATATAGCAAAAGAGGAAAACAGTTTTAAAGAAAAAAAATGGCAATAAACAATTACATATTAGTAATAACCTTAAATGTTAATGGATTAAGTAATTCGATCAAGAGACATAGGGTAGCTGCGTGGATAAGAAAACAGGACCCATACATATGCTGTCTACAAGAGACACACCTTAAATCAAAAGAAGCACACAGACTGAAGATAAAAGGATGGAAAAAATATTTCACGCAAATGGAAATGAAAAAAAAGCTGGGGTAGCAATATTTATATCAGACAAAATGGACTTTAAAATAAAGACCATAGTTAGAAATAAAGAAGGTTACTACATAATGATAAAGGGAGCAATCCAAAAGGAAGATATAACCATTATAAATATCTACACACTTAATATAGGAGCACCTAAATATATAAAGCAGACTTTGATGGACTTAAAGGGCGAGATCAACAGCAATACTATAATAGTAGGGGACTTCAATACTGCATTAACATCATTAGATAGATCCTCAAGAAAGAAAATTAACAAAGAAACAGCAGACTTAAAGGACATATTAGATCAACTAGATTTAATAGATATCTTCAGAATCTTTCACCCTAAAACAGCAGAATATACATTCTTTTCAAGCGCTCATGGTACATTCTGTAGAATAGACCACATGTTAGGGCACAAAAGTGGTCTCAACAAATTTATGAAGATTGAAATCATATCGAGCACTTTCTCTGATCACAATGGCATTAAACTAGAAATCAACCACAATAGAAAAATTGAAAAATATTCAAACACTTGGAAACTAAATAGCATGTTATTAAATAATGAAGGGTTAACATTGAGATCAAAGAAGAAATTTAAAAATTTCTAGAAACAAACGATAATGAGCATACATCAACTCAAAATTTATGGGACACAGCAAAAGCAGTCCTGAGAGGGAAGTTTATAGCATAACAGGCATACCTCAAGAAGCTAGAAAATGCTCAAATAAACAAATTAACCCTGCATCTAAAAGAACTAGAAAAAGAACAGCAAGTAAATCCCAGAGCTAGTAGAAGGAAGGAAATAATAAAGATCAGAGCAGAAATAAATGACATAGAGGCTAAAGAAACAATACAGAGGATCAATAAAACCAGGAGCAGGTTCTTTGAAAAAGTAAACAAGATCAATGAACCCTTAATGAGACTCACCAAGAAAAAAAGAGAGAGGACTCAAATAAATAAAATTAGAAATGAGAGTGGAGAAATAACAACTGACACAACAGAAATACAAAATATTGTAAGAAAATACTATGAAGAACTGTATGCCAAAAAACTAGACAACCTAGATGAAATGGACAAATTCCTTGAAACAGGCAATCTTCCAAAAATCAATCTGGAAGAATCAGAAAACCTAAACAGACCAATTGCAACAAATGAGATTGAAACAGCTATCAAAAAACTCCCAAAAAAGAAAAGTTCTGGGCCTGATGGCTTCAACAAGTGAATTCTACCAAATATTCAAAGAAGAACTAACTCCTATCCTTCTCAAGCTATTTCAAAAAATTCAAAAGGAAGGAAGACTTCCAAACTCCTTTTACAAGGTGAGCATAATTCTGATTCCAAAACCAGGCAAAGATAACACAAAAAAGAAAATTATAGGCCAATATCCCTGATGAACTTAGATGCAAAAATCCTCAACAAAATATTAGCAAACCGGATCCAGCAATATATGAAAAAAATCATACACCATGATCAAGTGGGATTTATTCTTGGGAGGCAAGGCTGGTACAATATTCACAAATCAATCAATGTGATTCATCACATAAACAAAAGAAAGGAAAAAAACCACATGATAATTTCAATAGATGCAGAAAAAGCATATGATAAAATCCAGCACCCATTCATAATAAAAACTCTCAGTAAAGTGAAAATACAGGGAACATACCTCAACATGATAAAGGCCATCTATGACAAACCCACAGCCAACATCATACTCAATGGGCGAAAATTAAAAGCAATCCCCTTAAGATCAGGAACGAGCCAGGGGTGCCCCCTTTCACCACTCTTATTCAACATTGTTCTGGAAGTCCTAGCCACAGCAATCAGACAAGAAAAAGAAATAAAAGGCATCCAAATTGGAAAATAAGAAGTAAAATTATCATTATTTGCAGATGACATGATATTGTATATAGAATACCCTAAAATCTCAGTCAAAAAACTACTAGACCTGATAAATGAATTCAGCAATGTGGCAGGATATAAAATCAATACTCAGAAATCAGAGGCATTTTTATACATTAATAATGAACTGTCAGAAAAAGAAATCAAGGAACCAATCCCCTTTACCACTGCAACCAAAAAAATAAAGTACCTAGAAATAAATCTAACCAAGGAGATAAAAGACTTGTACTTGGAAAATTATAAAACATTGATAAAAGAAATCAGGGAAGATACGAACAAGTGGAGGCATATACCGTGCTCATGGTTAGGAAGAATAAACATCATTAAAATGTCTATATTACCCAAAGCAATTTATAAATTCAATGCAATACCGATTAAAATACCAATGACTTACTTCAAAGATATAGAACACATATTCCAAAAATTTATATGAAACCAAAAGAAAACACAAATAGTCTCAGCAATCTTGAAAAGGAAGAATAAAGCAGGAGGTATCACACTTCCAAATATCAAGTTATATTATAAGGCCATTGTACTCAAAACAGCATGGTACTGGCATAAGAACAGGCACATAGATCAATGGAACAGAACAGAGAACCCAGAAATAAACCCACAGCTCTATGGACAACTGATATTTGACAAAGGAGGTAAGGGCATACAATGGAGTAAAGACAGCCTCTTCAACAAATGGTGTTGGGAAAATTGGACAGCTACCTGCAAAAAAATGAAACTAGATCACCAACTTACACCACTCACAAAAATAAACTCAAAATGGATAAAAGACTGAAATGTAAGCCATGACCATAAGCATCTTAGAAGAAAACATAGGCAGTAAGCTCTCTGACATCACTCGCAGCAATATATTTGCTGATTTGTCTCCACAGGCAAGTGAAATAAAAGACAGGATAAACAAATGGGACTTTATCAAACTAAAAAGTTTCTGCACAGCTAAAGACAATAAAAACAGAATAAAAAGACAAACTACACAATGGGAGAATATATTTGACATTGCGTCTGATAAGGGGTTAATAACCAAAATTTATAAAGAACTTAATACCAGGAGGACAAACAATCCAATCCAAAAATGGGCAAAAGAAATGAATAGACACTTCTCCAAAGAGGACACACAGATGGCCAATAGGCATATGAAACAATGTTCAACCTCACTAATGATTAGAGAAATGCAAATTAAAACCACAATGAGATATCACCTCACACCAGTCAGAATGGCGCTCATCAATAAAACAACACAGAGTAAGTGCTGGCGAGGATGTGGAGAAAAGGGAACCCTCCTGCACTGCTGGTGGGAATGCAGACTGGTGCAGCCACTGTGGAAAACAGTATGGAGATTCCTCAAGAAAATAAAAATCGAACTGCCTTTTGACCCAGCTATACCACTGTTAGGAATATACCCCAAGAATACCATAGCACTGTTTGAAAAGAAGAAATGCACCCCCAGGTTTATGGCAGCATTGTTCACAATAGCAAAAATCTGGAAACAGCCCAAGTGTCCGTCAGAGGACGAGTGGATCAAAAAGCTTTGGTATATATATATATATATATATATATATATATATATATATGTATATATATATATATATACACACACACACACACACACACACACACTATGGAATACTACTCAGCTATAAGAAATGATGACATAGGATCTTTTACAGCAGCATGGATGGGCCTTGATAACATTATACTGAGTGAAAGAAGTAAATTAGAAAAAACTAAGAACTATAGGATTCCATACATAGGTGGGACATAAAGATGAGACTCAGAGACATGGACAACAGTGTTGGGGTTACAGGGTGGGAGGAGGAGAGGGAGGGGGTTGGGGAGGGGAGGGGCACAAAGATCATGGCTTTTCAGCATTTGCCATATTCCCCCTTTAATATATAGACAGACAGCAAATATTTACTTATGGTGTTTCCACTATAAAAACTGCTGTCTTAGGGACAAATGCTGATGAACTATTTCAGCAGTTCCTCCTTCTTCAAAGACTTATATGTCAACATAGAGCTCCATGTTTCATAGAACATACTCAAGCTCACTTCATGCTCCCTTGAGCTTTAGCACAAGGGAATGCCCTTTTTTTTTTCTTTTTTTTTCTCCTTTCTTTTCTTTATTTTTTTTATTGTTGTATTTATTTATTTATTTATTTATTTATTTATTTATTTATTGTATTTTTCTGAAGATGGAAATGGGGAGGCAGTCAGACAGACTCCTGCATGCACCTGACCGGGATCCACCTGGCATGCCTACCAGGAGGAAATGCTCTGCCCATCTGGAGTGTTGCTCTGTTGCAACCAGAGCCATTCTAGCGACTGAGGCAGAGGCCAATGAGGCCATCCATAGTGCCTGGGGTGGCTTTGCTCCAGTGGAGCCTTGCCTGCGGGAGGGGAAGAGAGAGACAGGGAGGAAGGAGAGGGAGAGGGGTGGAGAAATAGATGGGCGCTTCTTTTGTGTGCTCAGACTGGGAATCGAACCCAGGAATCCTGCACACCAGGCTGAGGCTCTACCACTGAGCCAACTGGCCAGGGCCTAGGAATGCCCTTGTTGATCAAGTACCCAAAAGAAAATTATATAGAGCAACCATGACAGACTGAGCAAGTCAGTCTCATACTATTCATCACCAGAACGCTGCAGTCCGGTGTAAACAGTTTCAACTTTCTGGGGAAGCAGCACTACAGATTGGGAAATCCTGTCCAAGGGGTCCTATACTGCCCCTTCACTTAGAGTTAACCCTCAAGGACCCCTACCAGGACAACTTTGGCAGATGGATGTTACTCATATACCTTCATTTGGCAAACAGTCATATGTCCACATTACAGTGGATACATATTCCGGATCTATAGTAACCTCTGCCAGAACAGGAGAGGCTGCTAAGCATGTTATAGCTCATTGTCTGTATGCATTGTTCTATTATTGGATTTCCTAAACCGGCTAAACTGAAAATGCTCCTGCATATGGAGCAAAAGCATTCACTGTATTTTGTCATGCTTACAATCTTTAAAGTTAAGGTATTATTAAAGTGTACTCAGCAAACATTTTAAAGTCAATTAAAAAAAATTTTTTTTAAAGGGGATAGTCATATCCTGGAACTCCTACGGGTCTACCATATCATACTTTTTACTTAAAAAAAAATTACATTTCTTTTGAATGCTGATGAACAGGAGACACCAAATCATTTTTGCCTGCAAACTACTACCTTCTTTATTAAATCCAGCTAATAACACTGTTTTGTCTTTTTGCAAATAGCTCCAGATATATGGAAAAGATTTATATAGGCGGATAGGGATCCTCAAACCCCTCAGCGAGATCTTCTGAGCATGGCTTTTAAAATACCTAGAGGCAGAAAAAGCCCAATAGAGATCAGGGGAACTACCAGCTTTTAGGATACACCCTTAAAGGCTCCAATGCCCCAAAGGGGTCTCATAGGATGCCATCTGGGTCTGGCTTCAATAGTGGAAAGGAAAGTCATTGAGCTAAAGCCTGCCAGGCTTGCATGCCTCTGCTGTGAGGAAACAGGGACACTGGAAGGTAGGCTTCCCCCTCGCTCCTCTAAGGGAGGGTTCAGTCTCTTCCAGCCCTGCTCCAGCCACCTATGACCTAACCTTGCCCAGAAAGCTGGGGTTTGCCACTGAAGGCTGAAGGTGCCCAGGGCCATCGGCCCCATCTACAACACTGGACGAGCCCAGGGTATTTCTTCCAAGAAGCAGGTAAACTGATATCATTTGCACAAGGGCCACTTAACTATGTTTTGCCTGAATAGTCAGGTTTTTTATTCTTCCCTCAAAGATCTCTGTTGTGGGTGTTGATAGTCCTATTTTCTGCTGCTTTGCTTAATATATAGTGTTTCCTTTATCCCTCCTACCTCAATGCCCCACTCATATTTCAGGCTGGGACCTACTCCTAATTTAGAGCTCTCTTTCCCCCTTTTGCCAACTTCTATTATGAATCTACCTTTGCCACCCAGCTTAGTGTATCCCAAGGTTCTCTTTACCATGCCACAGTCGCAGAGTTCCAGGGAAGAGCAACCTGTTCTCATCTCTCCAGGCAGAGGAGAACAGAAGCTCCATATCCACACATGCTGCAAATGGCTTTTCCAGTCTACCTGAATCATTACCAGCTAGAAGCAGCAGTCATTGGGACTTGGACATGAGCTGCAAAGTATAGAATGGTGACAACTCCAGTGCCATGCAGACTTTTCCTGGTTGTGGACTTTTCCTGGACTCCTGCTCCCTGTGACAGCTCCTAACAGACTGAACTGTGGTTGGGTTGCATTTTTCAGGGATTTGGCATGGTGATGGGACCAACTTGGACTTGGTGAACATGTTAAGGACACTACTCTTTTATGGATTCTTGCTGTATTGGCCAAGAGTTTGCTTAAAGGCTTTTAATCAGTGTAAAAAAAAAATAGAAGACTGGATAAAGAAGATGGGGCACATATACACCATGGTATACTATTCAGCTAGAAGAAATGATGACATTAGATCACTTACAGCAGTATGGTGGGATCTTGATGACATTATGCAGAGTGAAATAAGTGAATCAGAAAAAAACAAGAACTGCAGGATTCCATACATTGGTGGGAAATAAAAATGACCAGCTCAGTTCAAATAGCCAGCTAGTACTGACTTTCCTTCTCATCTTAATAACTGAGTGCAGTATGTTGAGTTCTCACTCTTTCTTCACAAACTTTGCTTCTCTCAAGGTTCCAGGACACCCTGTTGTCCAGTCCGTCTTCCCCAAACAAATACCTTGCTGTCTCAGCCTGCTTCATGCCCTCCGTCCCTGTAGACTGCAGCTACCCTGTGGCTCTTCCCAGCACGCCCAGCTGCTTCTCTGCATATCACTCTATACACTCCCCATGAGCAATCTGACCTGCATGCTTTCATGTACCCCATGTACCTTCATGACCCCCAAATATGTATTTTATTTCAGCTATCTGCAACAAGGCTCCCCCAAGGGATGACATCTGCAGCTCCAGTCCCAGAGGTGATGCAGGCACCAGCAAGGACAGTAAGAAGGGCTGAGGGCAGCACTGCTGAGCCTCGTGGCCGGAGAGGCAGATGCCCTTTGTTTCTTTTCAGGAGACTTCTGTGAGCTTCATGGATCCACTGGGGGCAGAGGGTAGGGGCAGAGCAGGAAGAAAATTCACAGGTAGAGAAAGAGAGATACCACCTCACACCTGTTAGATTAGCTATTATTAACAAGACAGGTAATAGCAAATGTTGGAGAGGTTTTGGAGAGAGTACCAAATAGAATAGTGCTATTTTCAGGCTCTCCTAGATTAAAAAAAAATCCAATTTCCCTGGGCCTTCCCTTCCTGGCCCACAGGCTTCACACTTGACCACAGTAAACACCCTCAGCTGTCCTGTGCATGTGTCTGGCTTCAGTCACACAAGAACAGTGTGTGAGCTCTACAGTACAAACAGGCATCTGCTTTAAGCCTTCGCGGGGCGGGGCGGGTGGGGGGAGGGGGAGATTGTTTGAGTCATCTCATATGAAGAATCCACAGAACTGAACATTTTTACTATTCAACAAGAACAAATAAAAACCACAGTTGCTGTGCAAAACAAAATTTCAGGGAACACTACAAGAATAAGCAGAAGGGTCTAGAGAACCTGCATCCTTATACATGGACATTGCTGAGTGACATCCTGACCATCCACTGCCTAGACACATACCTAGAAGCATTGCTTAAAGTCAGCTGTCAGAGCTCAGTCATTTAAAATGTTCTAAAAACTAATGCAACATGTGAAGCAAATAGATCAAATAAAAAGCAAACCATTTCTGTTTAGTGACTAATAATAAAATAATAAGGTTATGCCCATTGTAAAAATGTCAGCAAGCTGGGGAAAATGTTAGGAGAGCAAGAAATTTGAGCCAGATGATGCAGAAATACAGAAATGGAAAAAACTTGGTAAGAACGCTCCTGCTCTACAATCAGGATGCTAAGCAGTTTGTGCGCCATGTTGAAACTCCCATTAATTACAAGCAGTTACCAAGGAAGCCCCTGCAGGGAGACTGTGGAGCCACTCATGAGTTCCGTGGGAAGGATGAAGGACAGTGGCCGCAGAAGGAATAACGGTAATATGTGTGTTTACTTCCATGACCTAAAATCCCATGTCACTAACAGACACCAACGCTAGAAGGTAACGATAAAGATGGTGGCACAAGGCAGCTGTGGCCAAAGCAGTAGCTCTGTTTCTGTATTTTTAACTATCATCTGTAGTATGAATCCCAAATTTATATCCCAGCCTTGAACTCTCTTCATATCTCCAAACCATATATCCAACTGTCTCTTTAAAACATCCACGTTTATGTCTATACGCTTTTCCAACACAGCATGTCCAAAGTCTTAATCTCCTTAACAAACCTGACCCTCCTCCAGGCTTCCCTGCTTCAGTGGCTTCACCATTGTCCACTCAGCTGCTCACATCCACTGTTTCACACACACTGTGCATTCTGAGTGTACTCACCATTATCCCCATTAATGTTGTCCACCTGTTCAAACCATCATTGGCATCTGCCTGGATTTCTCTAACAGCCCCCTAAGTTGTCTCTTTGCTTCCACTGTTGCTCCCACCCACATAATTCTTTCTTCACACAACAGACACACTCTTCTTAAAGCCAGAGCAATCAGGATAAATTCCAGCTTCCCGAGGATGGCCTCTCTGGGTTAACGAGGTCTAACCCCTACCTACCTCTCCTTTTGCCTGCGAGCACTTCAACCTGCAGTGACAACTCTGCTTATGTGAGTTCCATTCCCACAGAGTTCTCTTGCATCTGCCAATGCTTCCAAAGAGAAATCAAGTTCCTTTTCAGGCTAAAATCCAAAATAGAGTTTGATTTATCTTCTAAGAATACCAAACTACAAGCCAACTTTGTAAAATCTCTTGCCCTCCTTAAAATTCTTGAAAAGCAACCCCTGGTTCCCAGCCAGGCTCCCTGCCCTCATGGTCCCCACCCCTGTCCCTGCAGTGCCATCCACCACCTTGGTCAGCGACATAGCTGGGTCTGTGCCTTCAGAAGCTGATGCTCCACTGAGGGCAGTGGATTTGTGGCACAAGGTTACATAGTGCATAAATTTGGGACTCAGGAATCAAGGACTGACGTTTTTACAGCCTCCTCTTCCAAGCCCTGCATGGATATGAAGCCACTGGAGGGATGAACATCTGGTTTCACTTTTATTCACTACCGTAGCTTCTATACGACTAGACCCTTGATCCTGCCAGCGTTCTCATCATCGGCTGAATGAGTGAGCAGTGAGACAGCTCCCTGCTAGAGACCTTGTCTTTCCTTGTCTCATCATGGTGTAAAGAAAACACCTGAAATGAAAGGCTCACCACTATTGCATCAAAACAAAGCGTTTTCCAGAGTCTAGGCCTGGGCGGCCACCTGCCAGCTTGCTGGAAGATAAGGAGGGGCATTTCTGGGGGAAGCGAGGGAGAGCCTCCTGGAACCTCTTTATTAAAAGAGGCTGTGGTCAGGACTCATGTGCATTGAATGGCGGGATGTGTAGTCTCTGTGGGCAAGATGGCCATCATTAAAGTGGTGCAGAACTCTTGAGCTGCTTCTTGCCACAACTTATAATATTGGGCAGGATTTACCAAAGTTACAATTATCATTGCAGCTAAAGGTCACATTGGGAGAATGCATTCCAAAGATAAGAAGCTGCCCTGATCAGGTGCATCTTTCTAGGCATGACTTATCTCTTATTCTGCATGGTTTCAACAGAGCTCCACCACATGACAAGGGACTTTATTTTCATCTGATGGAGAGCACCATATGGGAGACAGTTTATAAAAATGTGCCCTTTCTTGCCTGTGCAGTCAGTAGCCGGTCAGGATACAATGCCTGCGGGAATGATCAGAACAAAAACAGGTCCCCTAAAGAATGCCCCTTAAGTGAACAGAGCATTGGAATTCTCTGTCCCTAATTGTTATCAGACCCAGTAATGGGGTTGTAATCCTTCATCATCTGCTCCTCAAACTATGCATGGCCCTTGTGGGCCAGGAAAAAGAGGAGGCAAAACAAAGTCTAAGCAGAACACCACACCGTGGCCTTAAAAAGGCAGCCAAAGCAGCCAGAGAGCTGCAGAACTGTCCACTATCTCTCCAGAGTGCCAAAAGAAAACTAAGTCACCTCAGCTCGAAGTCCCTCCAACGTCCTCATGGCTGATTACACAAGTTCCTCTCTACAAATAGGCTTTCATAGCTCCATCTCACACTCTCCCTCACATACTACATTCTAGTTAAAAGGGATATTTATTAATGCTAAGAGTAACCATTTATTGAGCACTTACTATGTGTTATGAGCTGTGATAAGCATTTATGCCCATTTATCTCACTTAATCCTACATCAACCCCATAAGGTAGGTACTGTTATGTCCATTTTTCAGATGTTGAACTGGAGACACAAAAATTAAGATCTTCTACCACCCACACTCATAAAACCTGAAACCAAGCAGGTAGCTCTGCTGGAGGTCACCACAGATCCAAATAGACAGTTGCCACAGGAAATGAGCAATCACGTGCCTCTAAAGGCCTTGTGTTGTGTGGCAGCCCCACCAAATGGCTCACACTATACCCCCCAGTTTGCTCCTGTGGCCACACACCGCGACACCATCTCCTCCTAGTTCCCCTCCAGCAGTGTCCCTCCATCCTCCCCAGGCTGCACTCTGGCTTTATGGGGGAACTTTAAAAAGACTGATGACTGGGTTTCAATTAAAAGATTCTGATGTAATGAGTCTGAAAGGTGAACCTGGGCATAAAGGAGGCTTAAAAGCTCCTCCAGGGGATTCTAATTGTGACCAAATATAACCTAGACTTATAATCATAAGAAAAACAGAAGACACCCAAGGAAAACTTTAACTCGACAGATTCCCCATCATGAGCAACCAACCCCAACTTCTTGCTCTCTGTTAGAGAAGATCAAAGGCAGGTGACTCTTCAAGGACTTCACTGTCTCATTGAACTCTCTTACTCTTCTCTCTCTCAATTTTTACCCCCTCTCCTTCTACTATGGCCCTCCTCAAAGTAGTAAAACCATTTTTTATTGATTGATTTGAGAGAAACAGAGAGAGGATGGGAGAGAGAGAGAGATTCATTTATTGTTCCACTGCGTTGTGCATCCATTGCTCACTTCCCATGTGTATCCTGACCAGGGATTAAACCCATGACCTTGCTATTTCAAGACAATGCTCTAACCGACTGAGCTAACCGGCCAGGACCAAAACAATTTTTTAATCTTTCATTTATTGCCATCTTCTGTCATAACTAACCTTCCTAAAAGAACCATCAACACAGTCTGTGTTTACCTTCTTCCCTTCCAAATATTCACTCCTCAACCTAATTCAACCTGAGCTTCCATTATTCCACGGAACCATTTTGGCCAAGGTCACAGAGGGCCTCTATAGCACCACATCTAGCCATCTTACCAGACCTTCCAGCTGTGTTCAACATAGGAACCCACTCTCTCTGCTTGGCCCCCTAAGGCCACAGTTCCCGGATTTCTTCCCTCCCTTTCTTCCCCCTTTGCAGTCTCCTGTGCTAGATCATTCTCCTCTACACAACCCCCAAAGGAAGGGATTCCAGAGTTCTGCCCTGGGCCCTTTGCTTCCCTCATTTTATGTCCCTTGCCTCGGTGATCTCATCTACATCCATAGTTTTCATGCTAACAAGCCCCCTGTTAACGTCACAGCCCTGCATGTGCAACTACCTGGTTGAAGTATCCATTTCACCATCACAAAGGCATCTTGTATGCAGCATGTCCTGATTCTCTCTTCTTCCTCCACATGACATCTCTTTTTTTATAATTGAATTTATTGGGGTGATGCCAGTTAACCAAATTATACAGGTTTCAGATACACAATTCTGCAACACATTTCTATACACTGCATTGTATGCTCATCCCTCAAGTCAAGTCTTCAGGCATCACCATTTATCCTCCCACAACCTCCTCCACCCACCACACCACTCCAGCAATCACCACACTGTTGTTTGGGGGGGGTCGCTCTTTTTTGCTCAATCCCTGCACCCCCCAACCTGACCCCCAACAGCTGTCAGTTTGCTATCTATGAGTTTGTCTCTATTATGTTTGTTAGTTCATTTTATTCATTAGATTCCACATATGAGTGAATCTATATGAAGGGTGCTTGTCTTTGTCTGACTGGCTTATTTCACTTAGCATAATGCTCTCCAGGTCTATCCATGCTGCTGCAAAATGTAAGATTTCTTTCTTTTTATGGCCACATAGTATTCCATTGACATCACACCTCTTTGGATTGTCCCAGCTCAGTCTAATTGTAATCAGTTTCCAAATCCTGTTAATTGTACCACTTTAATGTCTCTTAGGTCTGGGCCTTACTCTGCCTGTTTTGAAGCTATATTAAAACCCCCTTTCCTTTCTCAGCTCTGTCACAAAATAATTTCTTATTGTAAAAATATCAAAGGGATATTTAAATTATGCCCATGAGTTCTTCAATATGTTTTCCTTCAAAAGATTGGACTTCATTCCATTGTCCTTGAATGTGAGCTAGAATTGGTGACTTTTTCCTAGAAAATAGAATGTGACTAAAGTGATGGTATTAGGTCAGGTCATAAAAGGCACTGCCTTGTGTTAGTCAGCTTGGGCTGCTATAACAAAACCCACAGACTAAGTGGCTTACACAACACACATTGATTTATCAGAGTTCTAGAGGCTGGGAGGTCCAAGATCAAGGTGCCAGTAGAGTCGCTGTTTAATGAGAGCTCTCTCCAGCTTGTGGAAAGCCTTCTTCTCATGGTGTGCTCACATAGCAGAGGAAGAATGGGCTCTGGTCTCTCTGGTCCTTAAAAGGACACCAGCCTAAAAGATCAAGGCCCCACTCTCATGATTTTACTTAACCTTAGTTACCTTCCTGAGTCCCTATCTCCAAATAGCATACCATTTGGGTTAGGGTTTCAACATATGAATTTGAGGGGACAAAAAATATGCAGGTCATAACAGCCACTTTGCCTCACTACCCAAGATCACCCATTCTGGGGTACTCCTCAGCCATGTCACAAGGATACTCACGCAGGATATGACATGGTTGACATAAAGGGGAACTGCCAATGACAAGCACCAGCTTGGCAACCATGAAAGTTTACCACCTTAGCCTTCTAGGTAGCCTTAGCCAGCATTTTAACAGCAACCACAAGGGAGGCTCTGAGCCAGAAACTCTCAGCTCTGCAGCTCCAGAAATCCTGGCCCAGAGAAAAATGTGCTGTTGTCCTAAGCCACTATGTTTTGAAGTAATTTATTGTTCAGTGATGATAATTAAACCCTTCATCCCTTTCCCCCCGATCCCAGCCAGAGTAACATTTTCAAAATGTATGTTGTTATTGTCTTCCTTAAAAATTTTTATGGCTCTCAAAACCTAAGAGCTAGCAGTGAAACTCGTGAAAATGGTATCTAACTTTCTCCAGGACCTGGTCTCTTGTCTTCAACTCTCAAAGGTTCACATAAGGACTCTGTGGGGGAAGAACAAACTTCCTTCCACTCTTTAGGTTCTTTTTGGCTGATGTAATAATCAAATAGACATGAGACAGCCTAGCAAGTGTTAATACATACATATGTATGGGAACCCTCCCCACGTGAGAGTCAGAGACCCCACATGCATGAGTGGTTCAGAGACAGAGAGAGAACATCGGTATATAAGACACCCTAGCTAGGGATGAAGTAAGATACTTTGGGGACTTCAAAGGGTCATTGTAGGATGAGAAGAAGAGCAGATGCTTAGTAAATAGAAGTTTGTCCTCTCCTAAAGATAGATCAAAAGAGGTTTTCTCTGATAATCGTTTATTATAACCCTTAATTCAACTTCTTATAGGTGGTTAAGAGAGGGGCAAAAGTTTCTCTTGAGCCTATGGTTAAAGTTGCCTTTAGCTGAAAACAATCCACATGTGGGCACATCTTGAAATGACTCATTTTGAACCCCTACAATTCTTTCCTCTGGCAGGCCAGAATGATTCCGTTTCTGATGCCCCTCTGTCAGAAATCCTCCTTGAAGTGTTTGGTAACACTCCTAAGAGTTGTACCTACCTTTATCATCACACTAACATTTAGCAGTCCATCATCCACTTGGATCAAGAAAAGATTGTCATTCACATCTGTCTTCCCAGAATGAGAATGGTACTGCATGCATAGGAGGCATTCAATAAATAGTTTTGATGAAAAAGAGAATAAAATGAATAGAAAAAATATCTAAAATTATTTGACTTCAATAGCAACCATTGACTGAATCAAAGAGTACAATTCCATCAGATATTCTCTATAAACTCACCTAGAGAAAACCAACCATGTTTGGAGACTCTACGTCCATTCCTAGAGGCTGGGGGCCTTGGAAACAAACTCTGTCTTGCATTTCCCCTTGGCCCTTGTCCCCCCAGAACCACAACATCTTTCCCCCCAGGAAGACCTGACATCTGGGTGACATTTGGAACACCAAGATTTCAGGTTCAGTGTCAAGATTTCGGGGTGAGCCTCTGAGAGGCAGGGATGGGTGGGCCTGAAAACAGGTAGTCTTAGCATGTCTACTTCATCCACTGATATACTGGGGCATTACAATGGGCTCAGACCCTCACATTATTTAGATGCATAAGCCAATTGTAAAGGAGGAAAAGTGAGCAGTATTCGGTACTATGCATCTGAAGGATCCATTTTTCATATATGTTAGGAAATACCAGATTTAGTCATTCTTATGAAAAAAATATTTGTGTTTCAGGATGGCCAGAGGTTCTCCGGAAGGTGACTGAGATCAGCAGCAGCCTCACCATGGTGAAGAATAGCCTGATGTGTTTTATATTTAGGGGGAAAGAAATCCAAACTCCTCACTCTGGTTGACAATGGTTCTCATTGCTGCATAGTGACTTAAATGGCTCTGGCCTCTTCTCCCTCCTCACCCACCTGCTCCCATCCTATCACCTAGAGTGGTCACCTGGGCCTACCTTCCATTCCTCTCTGTGCTGTGGAGCCTTGAGTCTCCTCCTCCTCTGTGGTTTTGCATGTCTGGTTCTTTCCAGCTCTTCACTTCTCAGGCAAGGTCTCCACCGCAGGGACTCACCCCTCTCTCAGGGGCTCACTCCTGCATGTATTTACCAAGGAAGTCCTTCCTCTGTGACATCAGGCTGGAGCACGGGACTGCATCGTATGTAAGACTGTGATAATAACAGATAAGAAACTGTGTGGAGCTCTCGTCACTTCACACCAAAACTTTGTCCACTGGGCACTGGCAGTGGAGGTGGGGGGTGAGGGTAGGTAAGAATTCCCCCTCTTTGCTCTCAGCTAGTTCTTTGAAATGTCTTCAGAATTTGCTCCACAAAGGAAATTAAAGGGGGAGGGAATCTAATATGTCCAGTTTCACTATAAAGTTAATGGTTTATTTTATCCTAAAGGATTGGCCTGATTGCCTTTCGTTAAGAGAAATGGAAAGATGCTAATGGCTTAAACACTAGAAGCTTGTCCCTCTCACAGGGCCACCTCACAGTGAGGCCAAGCGATGGCTTTGTGCCCCACAGGAAAAGGGAAGAGCAGTAACTAAACGGGCTCCTTTGGCCCAGGGCAATCTCTGGACAAGATCACAGGAGAAAGTCCTTAACTGGTTACTCAAGGAACCAGGGTGGTGGACCTATTGGAAGGAGAATTTAAGTCAGGCTCAATGAAGGCTGTTACACTGAGGCTGTTGAAATTTTCATCATGTGAGTTTTAGCCTTATTATGGACTATTTTATACTCTAATCTCAAGCCTCTCTTCTTGTCCCATTATGAATACCTATTTCTTGATAAAATTTATAGCAAAAGAAAGAAAGAGAGAGAGAGAGAGAAAAAGAAAAAAGAAAGAAAGAAAGAAAGGGAAGGAAGGAAGGAAGGAAGGAAGGAAGGAAGGAAGGAAGGAAGGAAGGAAGGAAGAATGTGAAACAGTCCACTGTAAGCCACCCAGGCTGCTGCATTCAGAGCCAACCTATGTGGTTTGCAGCCTACCTGGCTCCACAAGGGAAGGGGGAGAATGCAGCATCTGCCAATTCCTCTGGTGAAAATACATCCACCATAGTTCACCAGCTAGCAAAATGTCTGGTTATTTAGAAATTAGCTTGCAGGAATCCACACAGCATGCTACTGCCAAGGCCTCACTATGGTACCCACTTGAGGACATTACGGTCTGAGATCCCACCACAGTCTCTAACTAAAAAAAATAAAAAGTAACACCTTGTCAACAAATACCTGTAGACCTATTTTCTAGAAGAAACCTAAAATAGTACACCAAAATCTGGATAAGGTTGAACATTAATGAAATATAATTTGGAATCACTGTGAACAAGCAGCCCATTACATGAGAAGTATGTGATATGGTTAGTCCTGTTCCTCACTCAGCATGTTGATGAGTGGAAGCGAGTGGTTTCCTGAAGGCAGGGACCTTGTTTCCTAATGCTCCTTGGATCCCAGTGTAGTAAGAAAGTGCTCAATTCACAGTAAAGCTACACTAACAGTTACATTAACAGATGGAGAGCTGCCTGCAGTGAGGGGGTTACCAGGCAAGGGCCACACTGGTACAAGAGGGTGAAGTCAAAGCCAGGGCTGAACCTGACCCAGATAAGGCACCATGAGTGAGGTCCATGCATTTGACAGATGCAAATGGCCTTCATCTACACTAAGCTGGCAGGCAAACACCTGTTGAGCTTTACCTGGCCCCAGCTCAGTCCTCAGCCACAAACTTGGACCTGTCCCAGGTAAACTAGAAATTTCAAGGCTAGGCCAGGTATGATGCTATGCAGAAAGAAAGACATGAGACATGTATGCCCCATCTTACCCACCTCAACAAAGTTAACCACATCCCATTCTAGCCAAAGGGACAGGGAAAAAAAAGACAAAACCACCACATCCAAATGAAATGGTCAGCGACCGGCCCTCAAGACCAGATGCCGCAGCCCAGCCAGGAAACAGCCCTGCGCTGCAATTCCTCCCTATCGCAGAAACAAGGAAAACATATGCAAGAAGTATGTGTTCTGCACCTCTATGTCACATGTAGATAAAAACAGTGGATCTGTTGGTTTGTGGATTTATTGCATAAACATTTATTGAACCTTTACTATGTCCCAGTAACTGTGCAAAGTGCTGAGCAAACATAAGTGAGAAGCACAGTCTGGTTCTCCCACAGAACTCTACCTGGTACGTGGGCCGGCTCAGTCCCTGCTTGCCCAGGGTCTGGGACATTTACTAGGTCCTTGTGGGCATGACAGTGTCCACAGACTGCAAAGCACAGAGCCAAGAGACAGCAGGGGATGGAGCCTAGAGGTGAAGCCAGGACTCAGCTGGACAGATAGCCCTAGTGAAGTCAAACAGAGACCAGGCAGGAAGCAGACACCAGGTGGGAGACAAAGGACTAAAGCTACAGCTGCCCAGGAGTAGGGGTTTGGGGAAGAGTAGACAACAGCACCTGGAAGATTCCCAAAGGGATAGAAGAGGAGTTTTCTTCACGGGATACCTGCATCCTTCCCTTAGTGGGGAAGGGAGCTACTAAAACAGCCATCGCTCATCAGGGACCTCTCAAGCAAGGCCTTCACACCATCGCTCATCAGGGACCTCTCAAGCAAGGCCTTCGCAGTCAGTGATCCTGCAAATCTAAACCACAGTCGGTAGTGCCGCCGTTTGGTGTGCCGCAAAGAAAGAAATGAACCCGAACAAGTTATGACATACTACTGACTTAAAAATCTTCTCATCTCAGAAATGTGAAAATAATGTGTGTCATAGAAATGTTGGACATAGATATTTGTATAGAATAGGTGAGAGGAAAATGGACACTAACTGCGACTTGTCAGAATAAATTGAATAATGGCACCCTGTTTGAGACACACTTTAGTAACAGGAATTCTAGAAAACCATGGGACAGGGCTCAGCAAAAAGAAGGGAATGATGTAGTGGCTACTGGCTTAGCTATCTCCAAGTTAAAACCATAAAATCTGTTAGGAGTCCCAAGGAGCTAGTCGTTAGGGAGCCTTCTAACCTTGATCTATATTGCTCCATTCTTTTAGGCTGTATTTTTTTCTCTCAAATCATATCTATCTATGGGGGGAAGCACCTAGATATAGCTGACTAGTACATTAGCTACATGAAGGCTTGTGATCTCTGATCCCTTTTTCACATGCATATAAATTCATAGAAATTATATGTACATGTACATATGTATATGTATATATGTAGTAGTCCTCCCTTATCCATGGGGGATACATACCAATATGCCCAGAGGATACCTGAAACCACGTATAGAACTGAACTATATATACTAATTTTTTTGGTGTCTGAACATACTTATCATAAAGTTTACAGCTTCTTCTTGGCATATCCGTATAGCCAGCATCACTACCCTTGCATTTTGGGGGCCATCATTAAACAAAATAAGAGTGACTTGAACACAAGCACTGGAATACCTTGACAGTCGATCCGATAGCCATGATGGTTACTAAGATGAGGACCCTGGATGAAGGGATGATTCACATCCTTTGTGGGATGGAGCTGGACAGCATGAGATGTCATCAAGCCACTCAGAATGGTGCAAGATTTAAAATTTCTTCATTGTTCCTTCCCCAGGACTGAAGCAGCAGCCCTGACAGCCACCCCTTCTTCCTGTCCTTGGGGCCTGCCCTATCCCCTGGTCTTGTCATTCCAGAAGCCATTTCTGTGTGTAATTAGACCAAGAATGAGGAAAAAAAACTTATGAATTATTTCCAGAATTTTCCGTTCAATATTTTCAGATTGCGGTGACCACAAGTAATTAAAACTGTGGACAAGGGGGCATTACTGATACACACACACACACACACACACACACACACACACACACACATATATATATGTATGACCTGATAAGAATGAGTAGTGATATTGCTCAGTATCCCTAACCTTGGGCATTGTGAATGAATGACTGCAAATGAGAGGCAGGCAGCAAAATGTTAGGTTTTGTTTTTTTGGATTTCTTTTCTTACATTTATTTTATTGATTTTAGAGAGACAGACAGGAACATGGATCTGTTCCTGTATGTGCCTTGACCAGGGATTGAACCAGCAACCTCTGTGCTTCTGGGCAATGCTATAACCAACTGAGCTATCCAGCCAGGGAAAAATGGTAGGTCTTGATAAAGGGAAAGGTGTGAGCAGAGCTGTAATGCAAGTTGAAAACAAAAAAACAAGTCAGACCATTTTGATAATGAGCCTAGAAGCCAGAAATTAAAGAACTATGAGGAAGGGAAGGAAGGATGTCTTTCACATGGACCAGTGGAAATGACAGTGCAGAACACAGGAAGTGTATCAGAGAGAGGCTCTCCCTGTTACCAATAGTAACTGCTCCCTGAAGATGGAGCAAGGGAAGTAGTGAGACAAGGAGCTGCTCAATGAGGCTGCAGGTCGTTGGATAACAGGCCCTGTCTCATGTTCTTTATGTGCCTGCCCCCCATACACAGTGTGTGTCCTGCACCCAGCGGGGGCTCAGGGAGTATTTCTGGTTTTTCAGTGAAGGGCATATCTTCATTACTATCCTCCCCAGCAGTTAATGCTGGCCCCTAAAGTGAAGGACATTCCCGCACAGATTACCTGGGGAGATAAGCCCTTTGCCCAGGTTGCACCACCCAGGACCTGTACCGTATTTTCCCAGTACCTAGAACAAGGCCTCACCTTCCCCAAGTACAAGGAAGGCCAATATGCTCCACTTAACCATAAGGATCAGGAGGCCCCGGAACTGCCCTGGTTCAAACCCCTCATGTCTGAGGAAGAAACTGAGAGCCAGAAAAGTGACATGATCATGGGCAGGACCCAGGGCTCTGGCTCCTGGCTGCTGCTCTACCTTGCATGTTTCCCATGATTCCCTGATCACTGCTTGCCCCTATAAAGGGGTCTGCACATTGACTAGAAGTGATGATGGGAGCAATCCTCTGACCCTAGCTCACGGAGTAAGGCACAGCCTAGAGTATGGCGAAGGGCAAGTCTCAGACACAGCCAATGCTGGAGCAGGCTAGCGCAGACAATGGTTTGTCAATAGAGAGTGCATTCCACTTGCACTATCCAGAGGGAGCACAGAGAGCAGAGGAGACCACATTTGTCAGGAAATAGCAGGAAGGGGGGGTGATGTGTCCTGAGCAGTTTCTCAGTCCCATATCATTATCCCCCTCATTATGTGCCACCTTCCTCTGAGAGAGACCTCTCTCCACAGTCCTGAAGACTGCAAGGGCCCAGGTCTGCTCCACTTCTCTCTTCAGGTCTTCTTGGAGGCACCGGCACCAGAAATGGACACCCAAATGGCAGATGATGTAATGAAAGCAGGAGGCTAATCTGACATGGGGGGTAAATGGTTTGAGAAATTATTTATGTGGCCCAGAAACTACAGAGATGAAATAAACACTTAAATTAAATGTATGCCTATGTCTGTGTGCCACCTTGTAAGCAGTAAGCCCTAGAGTATCACACACACACACACACACACACACACACACACACACACTCAATACAGACACCTGCAGTATCTGCAGGGCTTTCCAGGGAGTGAGCAATCACCAAATGTTTGCTGAATAATGATTTGATTCGTTTAATGAAGGATTAAGTGACAATGGACAGGTCCAGAAAACAGACACATCTGCTTTTGAGTACTGGGTCTAGGATTTGAAAAGTGGAGGCAGAGCTTCACTACAAGGGTTTGAGAGGTGATGGCTAAAAACACTTACGTTTCTAATGCTGATGAAAAATTACTTTAGGAAAAATAAGAATGTCCAGGAACAATATTCCAGCCCTTTTCATCTGTGAATGATTGATTATAGGCAGGAATTAGAGACTAGGTAATTTAGAAACTAAAAAAGAGGTCCTGGCCAGTTGGCTCAGTGGTAGAGCATTGCCAGGCGGGTGGATGTCCTAGGTTCTATTCCCGGTCAGGGCACACAGGAGAAATGCTCATCTGCTTTTCCATCTCCCTCTCTCTGCCTCTCTCTTCTCCCCTCCTGCAGCTATGGCTCAGTTGAAGTGAGTTGGCCTGGAGCACTGAGGATGGCTCCATTGCCTCTGCCTCAGGCGCTGAACAATGATCTGGTTGCAATGAAGCAAGGGCCCCAGATGGACAGAGCATTGTTCCCTAGTGGGCTTGCTGGGTGGACCTCAGTTGGGGTGCATGTGGAAATCTGTCTCTGCCTCCCCTCCTCTCACTGAAAAAGAAAATTAAAAAACACCTGTGCAGTTATTAAATGCCCTGACAATGTGTGTATGTGTACATGTGTACACACGAATAAACATATACCACATACACACGCACCATATATACACACCATGTACTATATATACACATTATGTATTATGTATGCCATATACTTTATTCCAAATACATATATATGGTAATATTTATTTATAATGTCAGTACATGCACTGGCTATTTCCAGACTATTTTCAATCCTGACATTGCAAATCAGTATCCTGATTTATAACCACTTGAATTCTGGAAGAACTTCTCTAGAATATGATTTAAAAAAAGAAAAGAAGAAAACACTGGAAATCCCAATGTCTGCTAGTTCCCTGATGTCAGCTTAACCCTAATTGCCTTCAATAAGTCCAATTAGTGGCCAATCAGCTTTCCCCTTCATTTCATCTGATGAAGTAAGCTTTGGCAGGAGCATCTGCTAACACAAACCAGTGTGAGGAGGAAAAGAAGGACACTACCCACCCGGGTGGGGGCTGGGGGGTGACAGTGAGGACAAAGTGTGGAGCCCGGTACTCCTGGCCCTGAACTCCCCAGAGGCTGAGCGTCCCCAGCCTTCACCTCATCACTGTGGCTCCTTCTCACAGTTGCTCTCCTCCTCTCCAACCTGCTGGGGGCCTTCTTCTGTTTCCCAGCATTCCTCTCATAGCATTAAGAATAAACTGTCTTGCACAGAATGTAGTTTCTAGAACTGATTTTATAAGAATCAAATCAGGTATAGTCCTAGGAAAAAAGATAAGTTAAATTCTACTTTTAAAGCAGATTCTCTTTTTTCTCTCTTTAGCTCTATTTCTCTCTCCCTCCCCCCCTCTCACTTTGTCCTTCTCTTTCTCTAACACACAGACACACATATACACACACACACACACAAATCCCCTCTCCCTCCCGCACTTCCCTGCTGAGCCAGCCTTGCAGGAACACAGCCCTTCTCTTGGAACCTCTTGGCCTCCAGGGTCCTGCCACCCCCGACTCCAGTGTCAGGATACAGAGTGATGGCATAGGCGTGTACTCCCAGGAGCACGGGGTAGCTGCAGCAGTGGACATGTGGCACAGGGCACAGATGCCAGCAACACTGGCTCCACATGAAGCACACCCTGCCAAAGCCTTCTCCCTGCATCTCAAGGTCACAATAATAGATTATGAAAGAGTGGAAAAGCACTGCGCAGAAAATAGGCCATGGGGACTTTCCTCTGGGTGAGGAGGGACAGAAGGACGAGTGGCCCCAGCAGACCACTTGACTCGGGGAGGGAAGGGAGCTGGAGTGCAGACTTTCCACGTGCAGGCTGTTGGCATCTGCACTTCTCCCCTCCGTGGGTTTTGAGGAGATGTGATAATGGTGGCGACAGGGAAGATGGGCCAACTGCAAAACCCTTTCTAAGGTGTTTTCATGGAGAATAAATTCTGTCACAAATGGTGTGCTTTCATGAGTACCAAATACTTTTCTATCAGGCGTGATGGCTGCTATGTTATTTTTATCCCTTGCAATTAAGGTAGGACAAATGTTCTCATGAGACAAACATTTCCTTGTCTTCAAAACCACTAATAAATAGTCCAGGCTAATGAATCCTTGCCTAGCCTCAAAAATACGGTAGGCCTATAACTCTGGTGCAGCAAATAGCACCAGCTCCTCAAGAGCCCTGGCAGAACACAGGACCCGACTGTGCAGAGTGGTGACACCCTGAATGATGACATCGGTCTCCAAGGTACTGAAACAGCCAGACTCAGAGAAAACATTTTATTTATGATGCTGTTACTATACTTCAAGTCTTGATTTAAAAAATAAACAACTCAAAAAGAAAAATAAAATTTCTCTATGAAGACACACTTTAAAATAATAAAATCCAAACCACACTCGCTGGCTTAAGAATGTTTTATGGGGAGGTCTTTATTTTTTCCAAGTGGTTTAAAGTAAAATCAGACCCATGAAAATTCTCTGAGGGGGCCCTGGGCACTTGGATATTTCTGACACAATACCACTGTTCAGCAAAAAGGTCTCCGTATTCCGGGTTCATATCCTGGGTGTGAAATGTCCAGCACAGAAAACCAGAAATTGAGTTGGAGATTCCAGAAGCTTTTCTAGTCGTCTGTAAATTGGTGGTGGCATCTCTGCCTTCTGCTCACCCTAAACGCTTCTCCTAACTGTGTTTTCCTGGTATCTCCCAGTGGCCACCAGGGTTGGGACCCAGCGTTACCAGTTTTTGAGTTGCCAGAAACCCTCTCTGAGTGTCTTCCCCAGAGCTGGCTGGCAAAGAATGGACAGGAGTGAGCAGGAAGGCAACTCTACAGGCCTGGTCAGAGGGTGACCTCACTGCCAGGAGAAGCCACAGAGTGGTCAGGGCTTCATGAGACACCTACAATCCCATAGGACTCTTGGCTGGGAGAGCCAAGCATTTCCCAAAACAGCTCGAGAACCCAGGAACTAAATCTCAACTGGATTTTTCAACTCTAGTCTTGCCTCCTGGTTATTTCTCTTCCCTCAGCTTCCAGAAGGTCAACCTGTGGTACTGCTGTTCTCAACCTTTTTCAAAAAGGGAGATTACTGTGACTTCCTGATGATTCATCCTCGATGCTCCCAGCAACCACCCAACCATGGAGCACACAGCACACAGAGGCTGCTTGGCACCTGCCTCCCCTGCTTGCGCTGGAACCAGCAGGCTGTGGGGATGTGAGGACACCAGGACCAGGATCTCTCCTGGCATATTGACCCCCTGAAGGTGCTGCTGCCCTGCTGATGTGCAAGTGATGGTGGTGGTGGTGGTGGGGGGGGGTTTGCAAAACCCTGCTGTCAATGAATCCAGCATTTCTGGCCCTGCCTGGAATCTTAACAAAGGCAGTGAGAAGAGAGAGTCCAAGACATCCAATAACAGCGTTTGTGAGATAAAATAAAGAATACTCAGTTTTTTTTTCATTTTAAATATACATTTTCTTAATTACAAAATAATTAAACTATGTAGAAACAATATAGCCAAGGCCAGGTACACACCAACTAGCTTTTTGACATTTTGCCATATTTGCTTCAAATCTTTTTCTTAAACATATTCATATATATTATATAAAATATATGTATATGATATATGCATAGTCACTCAACCTTGCACAATGCGGCTCTCTGAGGAATCTTAAAGGTCCCAAGTACTTAAGCAAATGTAACACTAAATGAGCCCAGCTCAGTTCCCCCAGGACAACTCAATTAATGAGTGTTGTTTATTTTTTCTAGTCCCTTGTGCATGGTTAGTAATCTGCTTCAGGCTCAGCTGTTGCAACTGACATTGTCACATGAATCCCCTGTTCAGTCTCACGACCTGACCATGAAGTCTGACTGGCCACTTTGCAAATGCAGCCACTTCCAAATCCTTGAGCAGGCAGCCCCCAGCCATCCCTCCCTTCCTGAGCCCCACCCACCCCTTCATGCCCCCCCCCCCCCCCCCCCCCCCCCCCCGTCCCAGGCTGTCCACAGGCACCATTTGGCTCCAATTCCACATCCTAAGCGTTTCTATGAATATAGGCTTTGTGGACTGTTTATTCATGTGACATTAATCCCAGAGGGGAAACAAAACAGCATAGATGCCATTCCCCTTGTTTGCCTTGGATTGTCAGCTGTAAACGCTCACAGCAGCCTGGGAGTTAAGAGAACCTGCTTGTATGGGGCCTGGGATGGCAAGTAAGAGGGCAGAGAAGAGTCAAACCATCTCCCTGAGATTCACAGCCCTGAGAGGAGCGAAAAGGCCTGGCAGTGTGTGATCTCCCATCCATATCTCAGCCGGCAAAGCATCGGAACCTTGCATAAAGCCTGGCCTCAGCTCTGGGCCTAGGAAAGTATGCTTCACTACACAAAGAGTGGGAGCCATGAGGTTCCTTCAGCTACCTACCTGAAGCACCAGGTCGCTGATTTCCCCTAGACCTGGTGTTGAAACATGGCAGGCTTCTCTTGGGAACCCTGTAGTGGAACGAATCTGTGTTTCTGAACAGGAGAATAACAGCAGTCACCACTTCCTCTTCTGCAGGGGTTAAGTAAGCAGGGGATTACGGAGCCCAAGGCCTAACAAATACCACGTATGTCACATTTTCAAGAAAATTCCAATGCTGGTGGGTACAGGATGACAATATTTCATGGGCAGGCAGTCACACCCCTCTCCCCCACCCCCTAGCAATGTGTGCCTACTCAGGCTTGAGAAACACAAGCCCTGCACCTGGGCATCAGAGCAGCCTTGAGCGCTGCCACTCAGAAGCAACTATTCCTGGCTGCTCCCTGGCTCTCAAGAGGAGGAAATGAACTCTGAGATGGTGAAACTGTGATAAGAATTGAAACTGGACCACTTTTCCCTCTACTTCACACCCTGTGGACTTACAAGCATGCACACTTACACACATGCCGCACACACCCTCCATAGCATGATTCGCCTCCTAGAAGTGGGAAGTGGTGGAGAACAACACTGTTTGGCATACTTTTTGCTCCTCTGCAGTTTGGCTGGCCGATGCACAGGGTGGTACTTACAAAAGTCTACTTTTAAGCAAATCCAGCCTTGCCATCCTAAGAGTAGACAGCCATGCATAATAGGAGTCTCCCTAACTTGACCATGGGTCAACACTCGTTTTGTCTCCTCTGGGTCACTGGCAAGATAGAGACTCTCGAAGGCGAGAGAATGATTTCTGGAAGCACAGTAACTGGCAGTAAGGTGCAGTACAAACCCTTCCCACTCCTAGCAGAGTGCAAGGTCTGGGTAAGCCTGAGCATTTCCAGGAAGAACTCTTCCAGAAAACTGACGGCTTCCCCATAGCAGCAGGGTGATCACAGGCAGAAGGGCTGTAAGCTCTGCTTCCGTTTGCCAGGAGGACTGACCCTGGGTTTCTGTCGACCCAACACAGGGAACAGAGAGAGAGAGTGCTGGGACGGGCAGGGGAGTGGCTCTTATTAGACTTCAAGAGAGACTGAGCATACAGAGATGCCTTGGAGAAGTCCATCTGAAAAGGAGAAAGGGAAGGAAACTGATTCATTAATAACTAAGCTATTCAAGAAGACTCACATTAAGATGCCTTTTTTTTTTAACAGTAATAAGGATGTCAGATTGCCTTCCCATCAAGCCCAACTCATTTCCAAATCAAATCTCTTACCTTTTACCTTGCTAATTCTTAAAAACGCTTTTTTATTTTTATTTATTTATTTATTTTTGCTCATACATCAGTAAATCTTACAAGGTGTGTTCTGAAACTTACCTCAGTCCTACATAATACTGCGGGTGATTACTTAGGCCCACCTTGTCCAGACTGAGCACCAGACTGTCACCAACTTACGGTTATGACCTGTTCCTTTCAGCCTGTGGAAGGGGAGATGCCCAGTGTGTGATGATCATCATGTTCCCGGCCCATGGAGTCCTAGAGCAACTGTAATGGGTCCGTGGAGCCATATTCCCACCAAATATTGTCTAAGGCAGACATTGAATATGGTAGCCACTAGCTACATGTGGTGATTGAGCCATTGACATGAGGCCATTGTGATATGCTGAAAGTACAAAATATTGGATAGATTTTGAAGACTTAGCATGAAAAACATGGAAACTATCTCATTAATAAGTTCTAAGTATTGATCACATGTGAACTGGTAATGTTCTGGCACTGTTGGGTTAAATGTAATATATTATTAAAATTATTCTCACTTGTTTATTCTTTCACTGTGGTAAAGTGTATGTAACATAAAGTTTACCATTTTAACCATTTTAGGTGGACAGTTTAGTACTGCAACCATCACCACCATCCATCTCCAGAACTTTTTTGTTTTTCCAAATTGAGATTCTGTCCCCATTATACAATAACTCCTCATGCTCCACTTCCATCAGCCCCTAGCAACTCCCATTCTACTTTCTGTCTCCATGAATTTGACTGCTTTAGGTCCCAGTTTGTTTTACTTAGCTTATACATCTTCTAGGTTCATCCATGTGTCAAAATTTCCTTCCTTTTTAAGGTTGAATCATATTTCCTTGTATGCATGTGCCATGTTTTGTTTGCCCATCTATCTGTCATTGAACAGTTGGGTTGTTTCCAACTTATGACTATTGTGTATAATGCTGCTATGAATATGAGTATACAAATATATCTTCAAGACTCTGCTTTCAAATTCCCAGAAGTGGAATTTCTGGGTCATATGGTAATTCTATTTTTAATTTTTCAAAGAACTGCCATACTGTTATCCATAGCAGCTGCACTATTTTACATTCCCAGCAATGCCCAAGGATTCCAATTTCACCACATCCTCGCCAACACTTGTTACTTTCTGGGCTATTTATTTTTTTGATCATTGCCATCCTAATGGTTGTGAGGTGGTATCTCAGAGGTTTGAATTTGCATTTTCATAATGCTTAGTGATGTTAAAAAGCTCTTTGTGTGCTTATTGACCATTTTTTATATCTTCTATGAAGAATCATGGGGGTTTTTTTACCTTTTTTTAATGTAGCTACTAGAAAATTTAGTTACATATGTGGCTCACATTTATTTTAGTGCTGCTGGGCAGGTATAATCTAGAATGAATAAGGGCACAACTACTATCACATAGGAATGTTTTGACAATGAAAGGAACCCTGATATTTAAAATGTGGAAAACTTAGTTCCAATTAATAATCTCTAAGTTTCTTTCCAGTAATATCATTTTATGATCTCTTTCTCTCTGTGTTCTAAGAACTTAAACTAGAGCTTTTATGTCAAAGGAAAAGATGGCAGAAGCCATTCTTTCCTACAATGAGGCATCCTCTCCATACAACCTGGAAGACTCAGAGATTCGTGGGGCCCTCCAGCCTGTGAAGAGCGGGCCAGCTCTCATAATTGGGGGAGGGGTGGTCTTGGCCTCAGAGCTCACTGATGTCCTGAACTGAGGGTCAGAGGAGTCCATGTCAGAAAATTCTACTGGTAAAATTTTGCACCATCTAAGAGAACTCCTAAGGCTGGGGATAGAAAATGTGGTCTCGCCTGACCTGTGGTGGCGCAGTGGATAAAGCGTCGACCTGGAAATGCTGAGGTCGCTGGTTCAAAACCCTGGGCTTGCCTGGTCAAGGCACATATGGGAGTTGATGCTTCCTGCTCCTCCCCCCTCCTCTCTCTCTGTCTCTCTCTCGCTCTCTGTCTCTCTTTCTCCCTCTCTCTCTCCTCTCTAAAAATGAATAAAAAAAAAAAAAAAAAAAAAGAAAGAAAATGTGGTCTCTGCGAAAACCTCAACACTAATGATACTTTCTTATATAGCAAAGGAGGGACTGGATGCCACCAGAATCTGGTCCTTTGGTCTTAGGGGTAGAGACTGCAAGATTCCCACTGAAATAAACGTAGTCCCAGATTCTACAGCCACCCCACCCATGGAGGCTGCCACCAACAGGCCCCTGGGGGCATAAATTGTATCTAGTCAACATCACTTTCTACATTGAACAGAAATAAGCAAAGGGCAGGCTCCAAAATACTACTACTTTTCATAAATTTTCTTATTTTTCCTGAGGAAACAGTGTTACTAGTCCAGATTTCCTTCCTTTTATCTCACTATGAATCTCACAAAGGCGTGGCCCACTCACTAGGAAAGGGTTGAGCCCACCAATGCTGTGGCTTATGACTTAATTTAAAAGGGAAAAAAAGAAATTTTGTGTAAAAAGCAAGAACTATGGTAAGGCCTAGTCTTTCTTCTTTCTAACTAGAAGAAACAGTTTAAATTTAAAGCATGCCTGCCTTGGACAAGAGTAGTTAATATGGTTTTAAAGTGGCAGAATTTTGATGCCAGATAAAAAGATGGAGACCAGAAACAAATTCAGAATTCAGTTAAAATAATAGGATCTGATCACCTATTGTGTAAAGTAATGTAAAAAAATAATACTACAAGCCCTGGCCGTTTGGCTCAGTGGTAGAGTGTCGGCCTGGGGTGCAAGGGGTCCCGGGTTTGATTCCCGGCCAGGGCACACAGGAGAAGCACCCATCTGCTTCTCCACCCCTCCCTCTCTCCTTCCTCTCTGTCTCTCTCTTCCCCTCCCGCAACCAAGGCTCCATTGGAGCAAAGATGGCCCGGGTGCTGGGGATGGCTCCTTGGCCTCTGCCCCAGGCGCTAGAGTGGCTCTGGTCGCAATAGAGCGACGCCCCGGAGGGGCAGAGCATCGCCCCCTGGTGGGCAGAGCGTCGCCCCCTGGTGGGCGTGCCGGGTGGATCCCGGTCGGGCGCATGCGGGAGTCTGTCTGACTGTCTCTCCCCGTTTCCAGCTTCGGAAAAAATACAAAATAAAAATAAAAATAAAAATAAATAATACTACATAAAAAATATTTTAATGTACTAGAGGAAAATGAAATGTGAGCTTTATAGTTTATGTATAAAATGCAGCTCATACAAATTAGCTTTATTTATCTCTCTGTGTTTATCTAGATTTATATAAATACAGAGGGATTTGATAACTTGGTAATAATGGCAGCTCAGATCAGAACAACTTGTTTTATACACAAAGTTTTAAACCTTAATATCCCTGTATCCCTAATAATCTCTCTTATGTCAGTTCCCTCATCTGCAGAATTAATTAAAAATATAATTTTTTCTGTATTATTTGGGCTGTTGTTATATGAGTCTAATGAAATAACAGATGTATGAACACGTTAAAAGTTGTGAATAATAAAAATGATTATTACACAAGTACATATAGTTTATTATACTAGACTTCCTATGAGGGGGGCCAAGAAAACAGTGGCCCCACGAAAGACACAAAATACAGGATTTTCCACCCAACCTGCCAATGTAGATCATCTTCTAGGAGCCTCACAGGGAAGTTGTGTCATAATACTCCTCATGGAGTTCACATTCATCGTACACAACGTTTTCTCTAACGTGAGTTCCTTGAGGATGAGAGAGAGTTAACCGAAGAACTGAAAACTGCTAGTATATGCAGAAAAGTTTCCTGCAAGAAGCAACCAGGTTCATGGACAGGAACAGAGGTGTGTATGTACATGTGTGTGTAGCTTCACAGTCATGAAACTGCAAGATACTGTGCATCTTTCTCCATCTTGCCTCCCTCCCAGGAAAGGGCGAAGCACCAGTGCAAGCAGCGCCTGCCTCAGCAACCCTTAGGCTCCCGTCTCCAGCTCTGCTGGGTTATTAACCCAGACACCTGAGGGCTGTGGAACCCATTCACCTGGCACTGAAGGCACCTTGGGCCTGAAACAGGTGTGGCAGTAACATAGGTGTTTTTTTCTGCAGGGTCAGCTTGGCACATTTCTAGCCTAGGGCTCTGGATAAATGTTTAGATTTTATTTTCAGTCACATGATATTCAACGCCTCGGCGTCAAAGGCAGGCCTCTGCATGCTACCCTCCTACATCCTTTGTCTCCTCTCTTGGCCTGGTGTAAAGTCAAGCGGTAAGAAGAGAGAAGAAGGAGGGGACAGGAAGGGTCAGGAGGGGACAGCAGAGGTGAAGATATTTGTCAGTGTTTTCAGCACTCCCCAAGAACCAATTTTCAGGCTCATCAAATTCCTCCCCCTTCTCTCTACCGTGGGCTGGCCCTAGCTCTGGGAATCAGCTTGTTTACGTAGCCCATTATGCTGCTTTGCAGTTGCTATAGCAACCACCAGGGGTCAGTTTATAGAAAGAGAGGAAGTTCACTTTTGGGGAGTTAGCTTTCCAGCTCCTGTGCAAAGCACAGCTGAAAACAAAAGACCCCGACACCAGGGAGGAAACACATTGAAAAGTTTCCTATGAGCAGAAGCATCATTTGAGGCATAAAGCTTCAGTCAGCAACGTCACATTTTTTCCCTGCTCAAAGGGCTGTTCTAGGACAGCTGATAGGAAGGGAAAGGTCTTTAAGTTTCACCTTCCAGAGCTTCCTCTCTCCCATCTTCCTCTCACCCCTTTGCTTCGCCTTAACAACCTGTAAGCAATACAGCTGCTAGTAGAGATAGCAAGGGCAGCGACCAGGGTTTATGTAAAGTGTTAACTTCATAGATGCGATGTATTAGCTGAGGATCAGAAAGATCTTTGTGAACTATTGCTACTTCCATTTTCTTTATGGGGAGGGAGGTAGCACACCATTGGAACACAATGCCTTTCTCAAGGTCCAAGCCAAATAAAATGGAACCACTTCACCTACATGGAGCATTCTGGGAGAGCTCCCATGATGTCTCCACAGTAGAATGTCCAGCTCTCACCTGTCTAGCTAAACTGAATTAGCAAATAAGAAATACAGGATGCCCAAGCAAATTTGATTTTCAGATAAACAATGAGTGGATTTTTGTATACACAGTCTTTGCAATATACATATGGTAACTTAGCCCAATCTTACATCTCCTCACTGCCACCGCCTCCAAGTACAATAGATGAGTTCTCTCTCAAAAATGAAGTGTCAGATCACTGTTTCGGAGACTCTAACTCATAGACTATCTTGCTGATCATGAAAAAAATGAAGAGGTGTGTGTGTTTTTTTAACATATATTTTTTTAACATATAGGCAGTACACCAGAGGCAAATCAACCTACCAACAAGCAAACGAGTTACTCAAATCCAAACACTAGCATAAGAGACTTGAGGACTAAAGAGAAAAAAAAAATCAGGACGGGGCTTTGTGAGGTGTCTACTTTTACTTTTTCACTAATAGCACAAGTCAGCTTTCTAAAGAATAATGATGGCTAATATCCAAAATATATAAAGAACTCATAAAACTCAATGACAAATATAAACAACCCAATTTAAAAATAGGCAAAAGATCTGAATATATATTTTTCCAAAGATAACATACAGATGGCCAACAGGTACATGAAAAAGTCCTCAATATCCCTAGTTTTAAGAAAAACGCAAATCAAAACCCACAATGAGATATCACCTCACACCTGTCAGAATGGCTTTTATGAAAAAGAGAGGAAATAGGTGTCCACAAGGACGTGGAGAAAAGGGAGACCCCGTGCACTGTTGGTGGGATTATAAACCAATGCAGCCATTATGGAAACCAGTAAGGAGGTTCCCCCAAAATTAAAAATAGAGCTACCACAAGACATAGCAATTCCAGCCACTTCTGGATATTTATCCAAAGAAAATAAAAACACTAACTAGAAAAGATATTTTCACTCCTCTCTTTATTACAGCATTATTTACCATAGCCAAGATATGTAAACAACCTAAGAGTCCATCAACAAATGAATGGATAAAGAAATTATATCTAATGTGCGTATAAAAATATACATAATGTATTATACATATATTATTCAGCCATAAAAAAAGAATAAAGTCTTGTCATTAGCAACAAGATGATAGACTTTGAGGGCATTATGCTAAGTGAAATAAGTCAGACAGAAAAGGAAAATATCACATAATCTTTCTTATATGTGAAAATTTTAAAAAATTAAAAAGTTTATAGATACAGAGAACAGAGAGATGCTGTCAGAGGCGGGCATAGAAGGATGAGAAAAATGAGTAAAGGAGGTCAAAAGGTAAAAAATAAATAAATTTTTAAATATAAAAGTTTTTTTTACAAAAGAAGAAAAAGAATTGTTAATTTGACCCATTCCCAAACTATCCTCTCAATTTTCCTTAACTTAGCCCCATTTGCTGAATCTCCCCTCTTAAATCTCCCTTAAGGACCCAGAGTTTATATTTTAAGAGATATAATTTACACACAAGCAAAATCATAGATATTAGTTTAAAAAAGTAATTTTTATTTCTTTGACAGGAAAACAATTTATTTCTCATAAAAAACATTTAATGCACTTTTTATGAGAAATAAATAACACTTGTTCTTGAGCATTACCTTGGGAAAGCATGAGTGAGGGAAAGCCCAGTGGAGCCAGAATATTGTCCCCGTCTGGTGGTTCTTTCTGGTTTTGGTGCCTATGTACGTATGTATGTGCAAGGGGAGAAAATTGCATTTACACTTAACAAAGTCACACTTTTCCCAGTATGCCTTTTGCTGCTTTGTCAAAAATGGAAGGCTGGCTCAATGTAAGTTTTGCGGAATTCTGTAGAACTTGTAAGAAACATACACCATTAATCATAATGCAGTAACTTGTAGTAGCTTTACATCTAAATCCGTGAAACCCAATTGAGATAAATAAGTCAAGAAGCACAAATTTATATGAAAACAAAGCAAATAGTAGCTAAAGTACGTTCCATAAGGCACCTGCCAACTCAGATTGTAAGGGTTCCCACAGTTCTGATCCAAACAGGTAATTAAAGGAAAATGTCAAGATAAACATTATGCATGTACAATAAAAACATTCTCACCTGTTACTAACTCTAAAATCTCTCAGTACAGTTTTTACCAGACCAAAAAAAAAAAAAAAAAAGGCGTTATTTTAGAAGTTGATATTTCAAGTCTGGCGCTGTGAGTTCTAATTTTGTTTCTCCTACTTCTAAATGGGACCCCATGAAAGTCTGTGGGCAGTCTATGACTTAGTTTACCCATGGGCAAAAGGCTGATACTGGATTAGTAGTAAGTGCTCCTTGCATTACAAAAGGGGTATTGTGAGAATGTCTATAAATCACTCTGCGCTAGTCAGACAAAAGGCAGGGAGTATGAGATGTGGTTATCCGTGTTAGTCACTTCTTAAACAAGCAACTTCATTTACAAGTTGGAATCTAGTTTAGTTCCATTTAAAGCACTTTGAAAGCACTTAATTTTTTAAATTCTTTGTTCACTTATTTAAAAAACCAATAGTTCTTTACTTTTCTCTTAATCATTTGTTAATAAACCCTACATGTGAAGCTCAAGCTGTCAGACGGTGTCTCTTGAACACCATTCAACAGCTGTTAAATGGGATAATCACCTGTTTATCCTCCTGTCACTAATTCAAATGCTAATTGCACTCTAGACTCTGGCTTATTCTCCCACTCAAGCCAGACCAGGTGCGCAGCACTGTGAAAGGAAACCACAGCCGTCAAGGGCCTCCTCTATTCACTCGCAGAGGGACAGACGAACCCGGGCAACATGCACATACACACTCGAATGAATGAACATGTTGCTTATGACTATGAAAAATTAGAAATGACCTAAATGTCAACCTATAATGAAATAGTGAAATAAGCCAAAATAAACAACCATGTACTGTAGTATTTAACAATCATTAAAAGGATGCTTATAATTATGATTAAATAACATGTAAAAAATATGCCTATTTATGCTGAGTGAAAAAAAGTAGTATGCAATTCTAGTGCATTATTGCAAATATAGATATAAAATTTTGCATAGAAAAAAAAACTAGGAATACATGAGAATCTTGGAATTAAAATCAACTATTAGAGAACTAAGAACAAGGACAATCCTAGGGGCTGGGAATCCATGAATTTTTGTTTTCACAAAACTGCATTCTGGAGGAGAAAGACAAAATACAAGTAAAGAAATTAGTAAACAAGATCTATTCATAGAGTGATATCCTAAGAACATGTACAAAGGATTATGAGACAGAAGGATCAGAGGGTCTGCTTTATTTTGTGAAGGAGGGGACCTCAGGAAAAACTTAAACAATAAGATACTCCAGTGAAAATCCTGCCTGCAGTAGGTTTGGCATGATCAAAGAACTGCTGGCAGGTCACAGCATAGTAAGCAAGGAACAGTTGGTAGAAGATGAGTTGGAGAGAAGGCCAGAAGCCAGTCTTGCTGAAGGGAAGGTGCAGAGATGTCAAAAGAGAAACCAGTTAGTGGTTACTGCAGAGGTCCGGCTGCAAGAGATGGGTACCTGGACTGGGATGGTGACCATGGAGGTGGAAAGAGGTAGATGGATTCAGACAATGTTTTGAAGGGAGGGCTGGGATGAACTGCTGATGAACCAAACTGGGGAGGGGGAGCAGTGAGACTGAACACAGTAAAAAAAAAAAAATCCTATGCCTCCTAGATTTTTGGCTTCAACAACTAACTCAACTATAGCATCACTTACTGAGTTGAGAAAGAACAAGCATGTGGAGGAAAATTGAGAGTTGCATTTGGTCAATGTTATGGTTAAAATGCGTATTAGATATCCCAATGAAGATGTAAAGAAAGTAGTCACGTAGCTCTCACAGAAGAGTAGGGGCACAGATATTCATGTGAAATGATCTGAATGTTGTTTAAAGCAATGAATGGATCCTGATGGAGTACTCTTGAAAGAGGACACAAAAAGAAAAGATATCTCAACACTAAAAGCTAGAGATTTTAGCTCTAGCTTTTTTTTTCCCTTTCTTCTCAAGAGAAGGAGCCAAGAAAGAGATGACCAGTGCATGAGAAGGACAGCAGGGAATTTGATGTGCTGAAACCAAGACCAAAAAAAAAGGAAGAGGGAATTATCAGCTGTCTCCAATATTACTGACACTTTGAGACTTAGTAAATTGAAGTCACCCCCGTTTTGGCAACAGTGTGACCCTTACAAGATCAAGTACAGTAGAGAGGTAAGAATGGGATAAATGAAGGAGAGATAGTGGGGTATAGTGGGACTGCAGATAACACTTGGAAATTAGAGCAGAGAAATGGGCAGGGCTGCACTTGTGCTGGTGAATCAAGGGAAGGCTGTTTTAAGAAGTGATTTTACATTCCAGTCATTACATTGAAATTTTAAGACAGTTATTTTATAACTGTTTTGTATTAAGCAACATTATGGGTATATACTTAAGTTGAAAACACTAAAATGCTAAAAGAAACTTTGAATATTCTAATTTTTCCTCAAAGTTTTATTTTAAAGTACTTAAATTCTTTCTAATTCTTATATGAGAGAGAATATGAAAATAGATTTAAATAAGTGGATGAAACCTAGAACTAGAGAAAAGTTTAGAAAGGAAACATCATGGGGAATGTATACTGCTCACAAAAATTAGGGTATTTTACAGCTTCAGATTCATTTTGAAATATCCCCTAATTTTTGTGAGCAGTAAAATTTCTTCTAAGAATAAAGGAGTTGATAACAATAATATATTTAATTATAAAACCAAAATGGATTTAAATTTTATTAAATTAACTTAATGTCTATCTATGACCAATTTGAAAACATTTGAAGGAACGATTAAAATAAATGATTTGGTTTATCTAACCATTGCAAATTCTAGTTTTTTTTCTAAAGAGAAAATATTGATTGTATTTTTTAGGCATGTTGCCATGTTTACTTCCTTTCTTGCCACTAATGGTTTATAAGTGAAACTAAATACTTTAAAGATGTCTTAATTTTTAGAATAGTACAATATTATTCAATTCACCTTAAAATGAATGTACCTGAGTTATACTTCTTTTCAATAGAAACCTACCTACATGAAGTATGTATTTCAATCACATGCATGCTTGCCTACCTGATTTCATCCTCTGCCCAAGGCTCTAAAGTCTTGACTGGTATACGATTAAGAACAAGAAGAATTTATTCTGTCTGAGGCAGTGTGAAGTATTTCTAAAAGCACAAGCTTGGCAAAAGACCATCTAAAGTGTCATTCCTGCTCACTCCACTTACTAGTTGTGTGATCTGAGCCAGCTGTTTACCTTTCCGAGCCTTGGTTTATTCCCTACAACAGAAAAATTACAATATCTAACACTTTAAGGTTGCATGGAGATTAGATGAGATAAATACAAAAAACTTCCAGACAATGCCTGGAAGATTGGGATATTCTCACTAAATGTTGGGACTCTTGCCTTATCCCTAAGCTAAATGTATTTCCAGCTCTCATACCCTCTGTGCATTGAGGCACATAGATAGCATTCAATAAACATTTAGAAGGTAGTGAGTTAATTAGCTGGCTAATTAATAAATATAACCAAGGACTTGCATAAAAGTACAGCAAAATCACAATGCTTTATTTCTGCAAATGTTTTTACAGTCATGTCTAGAGGGTCACAAATTTCACAAGGAAGAATAGGAGCTTTACAGGGCAAGGGTTATGAGCTAAGAGGAAGGATGTTTCTCTCTTCATTTTAAACTTAGTTGGTTTTTCATCCAACTTTTTTTTCAACCAGTGCTCTAGGCTTCTTTCATTGACTGCCCATTGCAGTCTCTAAAAAGAGCAGCCCTAAATGCCATAGGATGCCTACCACCATCCTCCCCCTCATTTTTACCTCACCCCCTTGGATTGGGCAACGAGTTGAAAATCAGGCTCACCAGAGTCTCCCTCAAAATTTTGAACTGAAAGATGCAAACACAATTGGGCAGATGATGATGAACACTGTCTGATAGAGGTGACATTGGTAAGTCAAGGCTGTGGCACTATTGAGCCATATTCACAGTGGGTAAACAAAGAAGCAGGTAGAAAGAACACTGAGAGCAAATGTATAAGGAAAAGCATAGATGAGGGGCCATGTAGCTATTAAGAGACAGATAGAAGAATAGCTGGACCAGGGTCAAATCCAGATCCTGGTTTATTCCTGAACTCTAGAGACCCTAAGCATGTACACCTGCTGAGTGGCTTCTCCTTTGGACAGTGACATTAACCTGTAACATTGCTGGTTTAATCAACAGGGCAGTCTGTACTGTGAATTGAAATATTCTCTGCAACGTCATCTGGACCACAGCACACCTTGCTACAAACCATCTGAGGGATATTATATGAAATGGGAGAGCACAAAGTTGACCCTTCAGATACTGATTCCCAACTCATTTATGTTGTTTCATCCTGACTTAAAAAAACCTGAGCCCCAAGCTGCACAAGAAAGTGCAGCTGGAATTATGGGCTTTCTTGACTTCTTTTTTGTTTGTGTGTTTGTTTGTTTGTTTGTTTTTTGTGATAGAGACAGAGATAGAGAGAGGGACAGATAGGGACAGACAGACAGGAAGGGAGAGAGATGAGAAGCATCAATTCTTTGTTGTGGCACCTTAGTTGTTCATTGATTTCTTTCTCATATGTGCCTTGACCAGGAACTACAGCAGACTGAGTGACCCTTGCTCAAGCCAGCGACCTTAGGCTCAAGCTGGTGACCTCGGGGTTTTGAACATAGTCCTCCGTACCCCAGTTCGGTCAGGCAGGCTTTACTGGTCAGGCAGGCTTTACTGACTTCTAAACTGCTCCTTACATGGGTGTGTTTCTGCACATTCACAGATGAATAGTAGGCTATTCTTACTGAATTTGGGGGTGTCAATCTACAACTCAAACTTGGATCATGGTGGCCATGTCATCCTTTTTTTCATGACTTGTTCTTGCAATGTGTGCTCATTCTCACTCCAATTAAAGTCTTAAAAACAAGTTACACTTAGAGAATCAATGCATGTGTGCCAGAAACAAAACTACTTCCTATGATAGGGAGTCAAAGAAAAGGCTGGTTGTCTTTGCTGTTGTCATTTAATATAAACACAAATCTCTGTAGTCTAAAGAACGAAAGTGACCAACTCTATCCAGTTCTAAGTTTTCCTGGGAAAGTAAAAGCAAAATTGCACTAGGAATTTGCACAGCCACAACAACACTGTTCAGAACAACCCAAAGTAACAGTTGGGAAGTAACCCAACTGTCTATCAACAGATGAATGAATAAACAAAATGTGTTGTATGCATACCATATCACTCAGCCTGAAAAAGGAAGGAAATTCTGACCCAAAAGAACAAACACTGTAGGATTCCACTGATATGAGTATGTAGAGCAGTCAAATCCATAGGGACAGACAGCAGACTGGTGGCTGCCAGGGCTGAAGGGGGTGGGGGATAAGGAGTTAGCGTTTAATGGGCACAGAGTGTCAGTTTGGGAAGGTGAAAATGTTTTGGAGATGGATGGTGGTGATGGTTGCACAACAGTGTGAATTTACTTAATGCCACTGAACTATACACTTTAAATGGTTAACACAGTAAGTTTTACGTCTTTTACATTTTAACAGTTTTTTAAAACTGCTGTAGGAGTAGAGGCATTAGGGAAAATGTTCTGCAAAAACCCTTTCCACCTGACAATATATGTTTTTATGATAAGAAATTTTTTTAAGTTTACTTTTGAAGAATGGAACCCTTTAAGAGACCATTTGAGGGAGGTACAGGACCTCCTGTTCCCTTACCTGGGCATAGAATACCAGCCAAGTAAAACCACAGTTGAATTAGAATCCTTCCAAGGTCAGTTCATTCTGTTCTTTAAATTCAATATTCCTCTTCCTCAGACTTCTATCTATTTCAGTGCAGGCACAGGGTGATCAGATCTCTGCCCCAGGCCTGTGCTGATGCCTTTGGCAGGACTCAGATGGTGCTTCCTCCTTCTCCATGGAGGGCATTGCCTGACTGGCAAGTGTAATGAAAGGAGTCTTGTTTGAAACATATAGAGTAAAATCCAGCTCGCATACACTAAATTTTTAATAATAAAGAGCTTTCATCAGAATGAGTGTGAATATTGAAATGAAAGGTGAGCTTTTACAGCAACATGCAATTTAAAATTCCACCTAAACATCTTATTGTCATCCCCATTGCTTAAAAACACTTTTATTTTGTTCATTATTATTTCTCAAAATATCTTGAAGTATGTAGATTTCTCAATGGACATGCTTTTTTCTAACCTAAATGTCCCAGGTTTTACAGCCTTTCGGTGTTTCTTTATTTTCTTTAACTGTCAAATAAATACACTCAAGACACCATGTCATGTAACTGCATAGACCAGCACCTTCCCAACACTTAGGACCCTAGGAAGGATTCATGCTATCAATATGTGAGACTATCAGAAGGAACCTGATGTTGGCTATCAGACCTCTTGTTCCTACAAGTCATTGCCAACTTCCTGTCACTAGGTCCAGGCCTCCTCCCAAGCTGCTGGGTTCCATTGTCCAGATCTCCCCCTGGAGTTCCCAAGCCCTTATCCCTGGGGCTGCCAGGGGGAGGACACAGGATTCTTATGTTACTGTTATGTTTTCATTAGTCAAAGCTTTGCTCCAATGGCGCCTTCCCAGTAAGGTTTACAATGGCCATACTATTCAATGGCATGATCCTCCTGCTCCTGATCTTCCTCTCCTGCTACCTGAGATTGTGCTTCCTGGCACGAGACTCTTAGACAGAGAGTGCCATGCTGGAGGTTCTTGGAGACTGTTTGTGGAGCACACACCTATACGGAAGTGGGAGGCAGGACTGGGCAGCAAGCCCTTCAGGGAGCTCTGGAGCTGGCGTGACCTTCAAAGTGTCCCAGATAAAGCAAGGAGCTGGGCCTTTGTATCCCCAGGTCAACCACACATTTGTCATTAGCTGCACTCTGTGAGAGACATACCCCTGGAAGAGGCAGTTCCTAGAGGATGAGGGAATTCTGGGTGAAGGATGTACCTCTGAGCTATTAACAGCTGATAATCCCAGCAGCTGGGGGAAGGTGTGCCTGGGTTCTGAACAGGATCTGGGCAGAGCCCATCATGCCTGCTCTATACATATTATCTTTTATCCATAGCACCCATCACCTCCTACCATAGTATAGTATGTACTGTAATAGACTTATTTATTGCATTTATTGTCTATTAACCATCCCAACTCCCTCTGCCATCACCCTTCCTAGATGAAGGCGACATGAGAGCAGAACTCTTTATCTTCTTTGCTATGGGAACAGCACCAATGGCAAGTGCCTATTATGTAGTAGGCACTCCATGAGGATTTATTGGTGGATGAGAGGATTGACATGTCTCAGGTTAAATACTAGACTCAGGGTGTGTCTCCTCACCAGCCAGCCATGGTAGAAATAGGAATGGAAGATCTGTCTTCCCTCTCTTTCCAGGGTAAAGCTGAAGGATTTTTAATCTTCATCCTATTACACATTAGTGATTTCTGTCCACACCTACATGACCTTGAACTAGTCACCTGGTTTCTCAGGCGCTCTCTCTCTTTATTTGGAAATAAAATGAATTCCCTCTTCTTCCTGGTTACTTATTCTAAGAATTGGTTGAGCACCTGCTGTTTGCCTGGCACTTTCTCTGCTGTAGTCTGAAATATTCTAATGCCAAAATTCTGCAAAGAAGGTACAGGACCACAGAGAAATTCCTCTAATCCTTTGTAATTAGATAACCATACATCCTATTCTGAGGAAAAACTTCAGGAAACAAGTTCTGACATTTTCCATAAGCACAATCTAGAATTTATAGAAATGCTGTTAAATCTTCCTTTCTTTTTAAATCCCTCTGCCACAATATTAGTCTCTGTGTCTCTTTCTAAGGAAATGTTTGTGGGTTTATTTTATAAAACTGAATTCCCCTTAAGGAAAAAAAAGTGTATCTTATTAGAGCTGACCAAAGTGTCTGAAATACAGAAAGCTCTCAGTAAATATTTGTGGGAATTAAAGAGCCCAGGCACTTCTAGACTTGGAATCATATCCTTAATTAAACTTAAAACTTAATTAAAACAATTAGACTACACCCAATCATGGCACTGAATAGCAATATGCAAGACAGATGATTAGAATCTTACTTTGTCTCATAAAGATGAAAAAATATTGAAAAAAATCTGTATCTGCTTGCAATTATTTCATCAGACCTATAACTGCTTTACATGTGATTACTTTTAATAATGTGATGGGCACTCAGTTTCGTGTAAATTATCATGTTTAACTCTGGTAACAACAATTATATAACCCACGGTACTAACAAGAAAACTGAGGTACGGAGAAGTCAAATAGCTTACCCAAAGTCCCAGAACTTGGTCCATAACTGGTTCTTTCTCAATGCAGTGATTCAACTCTGCTATAATGTCTCAAATAAATTGCATATCATCTTTAAAAATAATAGACATTAATGGAGGGGGGGAGGAAGAGAGAGAGAAAAATGATACCTATGTTGCAATGCCTATGAGGGCCAAGAAGATAATCAAAGTAACCAGTGGTAGGGTAAAGAGTGGGGTGGGAGGCTGGGAGGTCAGGACCAGTGGAACATTCCAGTCCAGCTGAGCCTCATAGCATACTATGAAGACTTTTCCTTTCCTACATATTTATATATTTTTCTGAAATTAATAATGGTCTTTCTTTTGCCTAGTCTTGTTGTATGTATTTACCACTAATTTAATCCCAAACTCTCAACCAACTAGCCAAAGTTCTCAATGCTTTCATGCTGTTATTTATTTATTTATTTATTTTTGTATTTTTCTGAAGCTGGAAACGGGGAGAGACAGTCAGACAGACTCCCGCATGCGCCCGACCGGGATCCACCCGGCACGCCCACCAGGGGGCGACGCTCTGCCCACCAGGGGGCGATGCTCTGCCCCTCCGGGGCGTCGCTCTATTGCGACCAGAGCCACTCTAGCGCCTGGGGCAGAGGCCAAGGAGCCATCCCCAGCACCCGGGCCATCTTTGCTCCAATGGAGCCTTGGCTGCGGGAGGGGAAGAGAGAGACAGAGAGGAAGGAGGGGGGCGGAGGGTGGAGAAGCAAATGGGCGCCTCTCCTATGTGCCCCGGCTGGGAATTGAACCCGGGTCCCCCGCACGCCAGGCTGATGCTCTACCGCTGAGCCAACCGGCCAGGGCCCATGCTGTTATTATATCAACCTCATCATCTTGAACTCTGCTGGAGGCTTTGACAACAAATCAAGACTGGCTGTCCTCTATGGCCAATGTGTAGCTGTCTTTCCACAATCTCTTTCACCATTACCATGAAAGTTCTTTCGTACTGGTTTTCATGCATTCACTTCCCCTTTTCCACCATTCTGTGTCTTCTTTCTGGCTTTGCTTCCCTGTTTTGCAGACATTAATCCTCCAGTAGCTTCCTGAGGAGCATGAGAGATACACGTTTTGGGCATCACACATCTAAACAATGTCTTTATTATTCAGCTACACATTCAATTCAGGGTTTGAACATAGAATTTTAGGATGGAATTGGTTTTCCTTAAGATACTTAAAGGCATTGCTACATTGTCCCCCAGCTTCCAATAAAACTATTGAAAAGCCTTTCTATTTACTGTTCCTTTATAATCTTTTTTAAAATTTATTTCTCTCTCTCTCTCTCTCTCTCTCTCACTCTCTCTGATTTTTTTTAGTAAGTCAATGTTTTATTTTTATTTAGTAGATGTGGGGAAAATATGATAAATGTGAGAGTTCATTCTGCCATCTTAACCCCATAGTTCTAATCATGCATTTCTAAGCCCCGAGGGCGGATCAGATTGGAAGCTGCACGTGTTGAGCATGACAGAGGATCCCAGAAGAGGAGCAGAAGAGCAGATGTCACTCACAACCAAGAATGAAGAGAAAAGGTCTCACGACATAATGCTCTTGCAGTTTCCTTCTTCATGGAAGACAGAGGCAGCCCTTTGACCTGTTTCCCAACATTCCCTAGGGTTTGCCCAACTGCCTGTAGGTCAGCTTCACTAGTGTGGGTGGACAATCAAGTATGTTATCAGGGTTCTGTCTCTTCTACATGGCATTGCCAGTCTTGTGTTTGTTATTTCAGTCTTGGAACCGAACAATAATTCTGCAACCCTAAAAGACATGCAACAGACTACTGGATCAGGCTAGATTACCTTGATCCCAGGGTCCAGACGTACTTGGTCCTAAGCTCAAATCATAGTTCTACTAGAATAGCTTTGGGCATCCAGGGCCACAGACATGAATAAGATAGTTCATGCACCCTCACTGCAAAAGGGAGCAGTCCATACTCAATACTTACCAGTATTCATTCCCTCCACAAACATTTCCTTTAGATACAAAGACGCTTTGTTGCAAAGAAGTACACAAGGTGATAAATGGATTCCTTCAATCACTATCATCATCACCAAATACATATGCACCTACAATTGTTCATACTCCACTCAGGGTCTCTTCTCTTAAAGACAGAAAATCCCCACAGGTAGGCCTAATAAAAATGCAAATGCCTCTGAAACTGCTTTCCCAATGAGTAAGAAGTGACTAAGAAGAAAGAGAACAGGAACATGAAAGACTGGTTTCTACAAGTCAGGTGAAGAAAATGGTTTTACAGCCCTGGCCAGCTAGCTCAGTGATAGAGCATTGGTCCAGCGCGTGTGGATGTCCCAGGTTCGATTTCCAGTCATGGCACACAGGACACGTGCCCATCAGCTTCTCCACCCCTCCCCCTCTTACTTTTCTCTCTCGCTCTCCCCCCTACCCTGCAGCCATGACTCGATTGGAGTGACTTGCCCTGGGTGCTAAGGATGGCTCCATGGCCTCTGCCTCAGGCACTAGGAAGAGCTCAGTTGCAGAGCAAAGGAGCAGTGGCCCTAGATGGACAGAGCATTGCCCTTTAGTGGGCTTGCTGGGTGGATCCCAGTTGGGTGAATACAGGAGTCTGTCTCTGCTCCCCTCCTCTCACTGAATTAAAAAAAAAATGGTTTTGTGCTAACCAAGGATAGAAAGAATCCTGATTGGCCCTGGCCAGTTAACTCAGTCAGTTAAAAGCCTCATCCAGAAACAATAAGGTTGCAGGTTTGATCCCTGGTCAGGGCACACACGGGAAGCAGCCAATGAATGCACAACTGAGTAGAACAACAAATGAATACTTCCCTTTCCCAGCCCCTCTCTCTCTCTTTCTCTCTCTGTCTCTAAAAAGAAAAAAAGAAAAAGGAATCCTGGGACAGGATGATGTTAAAAGTTAAAAGCAGCCAAGTTACTCCAGCTAGAAAGAGAAGGATATTGTGGAATTTAGGCCACTCAAGTTTCTGGTGGCTAGTCCAGGAAGACTGCTCTGACCAAGGGGATGGGATGGGAAGTGCTGTGGAAATAGACAGGAGAAGAACAATTAAGTCAGGAAGCAGAAATAGCCACTGAGGGAAATCTTTCCCCACCCCATCCCCCCAGGTTCTAAAGATAATTAACCCAAAGCTTTTCAGGACTGGTTGTAATTTATACAGATTTGAAAAATGTCTTTTTCCTCAGCCCTACCAAGCTGCTCATCATTTTATTTTTACTTTCCTCAACTATTTTTTTAAATTTAAACAACCATAAACATTAGGACAAAGTTTAGCATCTGCTCATACTAGCCACCTAGGCTCAACACTGTCAACAATCTGTCTACAATCTGCGGGCCTTCCCAGAACCATTTACATGTAGAGTTCAGGCATTGTGGCTCTTCACCCCTAAATGCTTTGGGGTGCTTCTCCTAAAAATGAAGGCACTCTTCTAAAAAAAACCCCACAATGTAAGCATTGCATCTAAGAGAAGTAACATAATTTTCTACTGCCATCTAATACCCAGTCCATGTTCAAACTTCCTCAATTGTTTCAGAATGCCTCTTAGTCAGAGGTGGAGGCAGGGGTGTTCTGGTTCTTTATCAAATTCTTCGTTTTGGTTGTTGTTTTGAACCAGGACTTGATCAAAGTGTACACATCACATTTGACCATGTCTCTTTATACTCTTTTAATCTGTTCATCTAGAACAATCCCTTCACTTTTTATTCATTATATTAATTTTTTTAAGAGTCCAGGGCAACTCTGTAAAATTACTTTTAATCTGGATGGGCTGATTGTTTTGTCATACTGCTATTGAACTTATCCCTAGCCTATCTGCTGTATTTCCTGTCGGTGAAGGACAGGTTTGCAGACCACTAGATTCGGCTTGAACATCATGGTGAGAACCCTTCATAGGTGACCATGTGCGGGGCATGCTGCACCCTGTCCACAGTTCCTCACTATGTGTGCTCAACCAAGTTTGATCTCTTGAATAGAGTGGGACCAGTGGCTCTCTCAATTGTAAAGGTACCTTTCCTCCACACAATTAGTAGGTAAGTCTGAAGTGACATATTGGCATGTGTGAATATCCTGCCCCCCAACTCCTTTCTATCCAAGGGTTAAGCATCTATTAATGATTCGTGCTGATAACAATTATCACAATAACAGTCGATCAATTATAACATGTCTGAAGGATGACCAGGAGGAAGAAAAAGGAGTCTGAAGGGAAGAAAGAGAGAACAAGGTAAGTAGGGACTAGAAAACTGGAAATGCAGCAAACAATGTCAACAGCTTTGCAAAGTCCCTTCCCAATTTACATTCAACTGTTTCTGGAGTTATCAGCCTTTTAAGGAATTGCTGGCCTAAAACAATGAGCAAAGAGAGCCCTAAGCAAGATGCTGTCACTTTAGTAAGAACTGTATACTTTGCATTGAGTCTAGGCATCTACATTTTGTTCTGAACTTCATCCCCAACATGGGACATATGCAGCAACACCCTAAATTAGGTATTTTGCTTCATGGATTTTCATACCACCAGGAAGAGCTAGTGCCAGCTCAGGACACCCTGGACCTCTTTGTACATGGCTAGTTTACAGAACATACTCAACAATAGCCATTGATCCAGCACTCTTAGTTCCAAATCTTGATTTCTTTCCAAACAGTACTTGCTGCACTGTTCAAAAATAGGCTTCTTTGTTCGTAGAAAGAAATAAGTAGTCACTGTGCTGAATTGTGGAATATATGCATTGTCTTAAACAAACTGATCGCTTTCAGATTTTAGGAAATTAAGTCTGTCTCTATGAAGAGTTTTGGTGAATGCTTGCATCAAAGACTATTTCACATCTACTCATTAAGTCACTCTAGTTACCTCAAACGCACATCTTTTGTAAGACATCCAACACTGAAAACTGTGCTCTGAGTCTTCTTCATTCTCATGCTAGTTATAACAAGCACGAACTCTAACTCCAAAAATAGAAATTAAAATTTATTTCAGTAAACATAAAGCACAAGCATAGACCCAGCATTCAGCAAAGTTGAAAATCTAAAAGGAGAGGTAAGGCTTGTGGAAGTTCTTACAGTACAGCATGAGATGCAGTAGGAGCCGGGTGCAGGGCTGTGAGGGAGGTGGCGGTGCAGGCCACTTCTCTGACTTGAGGACTCAGAGAAGGTGTCTCCCGGGGGACTCCCCCAGGAATGAAAATTATTCCCCAGGGTGGGACGCAACTCCTGGGAAGTCAGCCAGTGCTGACTCACCAAGTAATTATGAAAGTCCAAATGTACACTGTGCTAGAAAAGTTACGTTTCATGACTCCCTGGAGAGGACTGTAATTATTCTAAGGGGATTTTTAAAAATTTTACAGTTTAAAAAAATGTATTTTAAAACTATGAAAATTAAATTCTCTTTAACTTCATTTTAATGGATGCATAATTTTTAAGTAAAGGGGGGAAAAAGGCATTACAAGCAACTATCAGCAGGGTGCTTCAGCTCCCAACAGGCTGGGAATTTGGAATGGCTGCTCTAGACGGCAGATGCTAGAGAAATGATGGACAGACAAACTCCTCAGATTTTTCTTAATAAAGACGGCAGTGGCCCTGGCCGGTTGGCTCAGCGGTAGAGCGTCGGCCTAGCGTGCGGAGGACCCGGGTTCGATTCCCGGCCAGGGCACACAGGAGAAGCGCCCATTTGCTTCTCCACCCCTCCGCTGCGCTTTCCTCTCTGTCTCTCTCTTCCCCTCCCGCAGCCAAGGCTCCATTGGAGCAAAGATGGCCCGGGCGCTGGGGATGGCTCTGTGGCCTCTTCCTCAGGCGCTAGAGTGGCTCTGGTCGCAACATGGCGACGCCCAGGATGGGCAGAGCATCGCCCCCTGGTGGGCAGAGCGTCGCCCCTGGTGGGCGTGCCGGGTGGATCCCGGTCGGGCGCATGCGGGAGTCTGTCTGTCTCTCCCTGTTTCCAGCTTCAAAAAAAAAAAAAAAAAAAAAAAAAAAAAAAAGACGGCAGTGCATCTGTCAATAATTTCACCCCACCTCAACTTTCTGGTCTCTGGGGTCTCTACCATCTTATGTGTCCTGTCTTATATGCTACCCATAACCAACAAACTAATTTCACACAAGCCCTACATTTTCCTCATTCAGAAATGACTGTAAATTTACCAGATACTTAACTGTACAGTGGCAGAAAGAAAGAAAGAAAGAAAGAAAGAAAGAAAGAAAGAAAGAAAGAAAGAAAGAAAGAGAGAAAGAAAGAGAGAGAAAGAGATAAAGAAAGAGAGAGAGAGAGAGAGAGAAAGAAAGAAAGAAAGGAAAGAAAGAAAGAAAGAAAGAAAGAAAGAAAGAAAGAAAGAAAGAAAGAACTAAGCAAAACATCCTAACACTGTTCAAAAGGGAGCTAGCAAGAAATTCATTGTGAGAAATGCTTGTATAAAATTTATTGCCAATTACATGATCTCATTATCCGTATCAGTAGTGGAGCACTTTAGGTGCTGGAAGTAAATTCTGACCTTAAAAATAAAATTCAGGTGGGAAATGTTAGCCTAATGATTCTGATGCACGTTAAAATTGTGTGTGTGTGTTTTTCTAACAGACAAACCTATTAATGTTATTTTTGATCATGAAGGAAGTTAAATCACTCTGAATTTTAAAAAGCTTAGGTCTAGAGAAAATTATGTTAGGGTTGAAAGTTCTATTCTTGTCCCTTCAACCATCTTCTCTTTTCCTCTTCCCTTTCATCATTAAACAAAAAGCAAACCAGCATTATTTCCTGTCATGTACAACATGTGACTAAAAAACAATGAGACATAGACGTCCTATCCTGGCTGCTGAAACAGAACTGCTTGAATAACAGTGCCCCTTCATTCTAGTGAAGTTTAGGGTCCACGAGGCTAAGCACAATTTTACAGGGGATTTTCTTCCCACTTGCCTTGAAAGATTCTTGCATAAAGAAGGTCATTTCCCTTCTTCTTTGCCTCTAAATACAGCATGGGCTGTCTAAAGAACAGACACATTAATACCTTGGACCACCAAACACAGAAGTGTGGAATAAAGATACTGCTTGTTAAAGATACGGTAAAAATAACTGGGAAGAGAACAGACTGAAAGCACCCACCAAGGCAGTGAAGTCGGCTCTAGTCTGTTGGCTTTCAGTTAGTTCTTTCCCTAGCACTATCCTTGTCATTAGGAGATGCGTGGTTACATGTGTGGTCATGCAGATCAGCCAAGCAAGATTTTCTGAATACAGAAGGCAAATATGTCCACCGCACAACCTCAAGAATTATGAATATTAGCATAAATGATGTAAATGCTCAAAGTCTATTAAAGGAGAGAAATTGCAAGTCATTTAAGTCAAGATTTAAAAAAAATACAAAAATTCACTACCTAATAATACCTTTCTAAACTGGAGGTATTGAACAATTACTGCTTCATTCAAAACACCCCCTCTTTATTTTTTCCTGCTTACTCTGAAGGTTGGGCCTGCATTTGTTCATACCTCTGGCAGAAAGAAGCCTCTGAGCACAAGCTTACAATGAATCAGCAAGAACTTCCAGGAGGAGGCAACACTGCAAGGTGGCTCAGAGCCAGACTTCGGCTCAGGCTGCTGGAATTTAATGCTGGTATTGACCTAGGCACATGGTTTATCTTCACTCTGCCTTAGTTCCTTCATCTGTAAATGAGGACAGTAAAAAGACTCATCTCACATGGTTATAGTGTGAATTAAATTGAATAATCCAGGTAAACTGTTTGGCATGGTGCCTGAAAGAAAATCATAATGATGTTATTATTGTTATTATGACCATCACCACACGCCTCCTGAGCAATCCCAGTTAATCTCGGAGCAGTTAGATCTTCCTCTGCATCTCCTGGATAGCTCTGAAGGTAAGGAATTTCCTCCTCCAGGAAGCTTTGGCTGCAAAATAAAACCAAACAATGTAGAATTAAATAATAATTTTGAAAAGAATGTAGACATTGACACCACAAAACAATACTGCCTTCTTCTAATCAATAAAAGGTCCCCTTGGAAGCTAGCTTTTTAAAGTCGCTTTCCAATCATTGTAAACAAATAAAAGACTTTAAAATAAAGTTATCATATGGTTTGCCTTAGAATCTAAATTTAATTTATTTGAACAAAAGGAGAGAAATCATTTGATGGCTACTTAGAAAGCAGAGAACTTTTTTTTTTCTTTTAAAGATTTTATTTTTACTGATTTTAAAAAGGGGTGAGAGACAGAGAGAAGCATCAACTCATAGTTGCTTCACCTTGGTTATTCCTTGATTGTTTCTTGTATGTGACTTGACTAGGCAAGCCTGGGCCTTGAACTCTCGAACTGGTGACCTCAGATTTCCAGGTCAACGCGCTATCCACTGTGCCCCCACAGGTCAGGCAGAAGCATTCTTTTTTAAAAAAATTATTTTTAATGTTTATTTTTATTGATTTTAGAAAAAGAGGAACAGAGAGAGAGAGAGAGAGAGAGAGGGAGGAACATTAATCTGTTCCTCTATGTGCTCTGTTGGGGGATCAAACCAGTAATCTCTGTGCTTCAGGATGATGCTCTAATAACCAATGGAGCTATCCAGCCAGGGTGCAGGCATTCTTATATTAGAAAAAAAGTCCAGTGGTCCAATTCTTACTCAAATTTGTCTGTTGCATGTACTGGATTATTGTATTGGTTCCTTTGTTCAGATATTTTTGTGTTTTTTTATGTCATAGTTGCAAGCTTAATATGATTTTTTTTTACAGATGAAATAAGTCTGCTTCAAGACTTGATTCTTTATCTCTATACATGCATCAAATGACTAGTTACCATTAAACAAAAGAATAAATTTAAACCCAAGAAAATAAGCTCTCCTATTCAGTAGCAAAATCTACTACTATTAAGCTGATTGTGGAGACTCATTTCCTCACCAATTATAAAGCCCTGTCTCAGGTATCGAAAAGGGTGCCCTGAAGTTTGCTAACTTTCCAGACAGGGCTCCCGTGAGCTTTAATTGACCCACCTCTCATGTTTATGTCCTCCCGAAGCTCTAGAGTATTCAGTGGTTGTGTTCTCTTCTCACACAAAACAAAACTGATAAACACAGGTGTGGACCAGTTTAAGTCACAACCAGCAAAGGCATGGCAGAAATAGGCAGACCTGCTGGCCGCAGGAGCCCCCAAGGGTCCACTGCACTCCTATCAATCTCCTGTACAATCACTTATAGAATTAGTTTTACCTATATTGTGATTCTAAGCATTAAATCTCAGAACTAACCCTCTACTGCACAATTCTTGCCACCCACTGAAAAGTAATTAAAACGTAGAATCAGGTACTCCTTCCTTAGGTTTCCAAGAGTTAATAACATGACATATAAATTATTCACAAAGGTTTAGTTTTATCCAAACAGAAATGTGTGTGTCAGTTTGGCTGTTGCTTTTGATTTGTTAGTCTTCAATAGAAACACATATGCTTCTCCGTCCTCTGTTCATCAAACTCAGAAATGAAGTTCTTCTTATGTATCCCAGCTTTCTTAATCAAGAGAAAGTGAAGAAAATGTTTTAATCAAAGAGAATGCTAAAAAAGTAACAGTAAAATAGAGACTGAGAAATCAATGTACTCAGCACTTAATCAAATCCACCCCTCTAAAACAGAAACGCGAGTATCAGCCCTAGTAGTAGAGTATTCTTAGAAAAACAAAACAGAAGGTCAAAATCCACTGCCCAGACCACTGGCTTTCAGATTTTACCAGTTTCCATGGTAAGAAATATATTTATACCTTGACTGGGTATAGCCACATAAAATTAAAAAAAAAAAAAAGGTTTCATGAGTCAGCACTTCTCCCAACTATCAGCAATGCATAATGGTGTTTTCTAACTCTACATAATTTCTTTTTTTAACATGGGTTGTGACTCAGTAAACAATTGCCCTGCACTAATGGGTTGCAGCTCACAGTGTGGAAAAGCATGCCCACTAATCACATCCTGTACTACAGCAGTCAAGCAAAATGTCCGTGAAGCAAAGACCAGCTTTCCAATTTCCAGTTCAGTCACTGATAGAACATGGTTACCCAACAGCCAGTGTTAAAGAAAAAACTATTATTCTGGCATTTGTTAAAATGGTAAGGGAGACTTTATTCAAGACTATTGCAACAGGGGCATAGCATTAGGTGAGAAAAACTGAGTTCAACTCTGAATACATCAAGGACGAGGTGGGATTTACAGCAAAGAAGCAGAGTAAGGGGTCAGTGGATGGAAAATCACTAATGGGACACCAAGGGTAGGGGATTCTTGCTAACCTGACCTAACAGGATTCTTATGTAGGGCAGGCAAGGCCGTATATGTCAAAGGTGGGGAGTGAGGCAGAACTAGACCAGATATCAGGGTAGGGGGATTCTCAACCTGACTTACCAGGATTGTTGCTAAGACTGAACTAGGCAGGCTGAGATTAAGACTCACTTGAGAAAGGGGCCAGAGAAGCCTAACTAAAATTGGTCAAGGAGTCCTTGCCACCTGCTGTGGTCAACTAAAAGATGATTATTTTGTTATTACTATCGGAGGGAAAATTTTTCAAAGGAAACTGACACTCTCCTTAGAAAAAGAGAGATGTTAAATTTATAACCAGAACAAAGTGCTTTTAATATGAAACAACCAGAAAACAAGCAATTTGATCATTAAAATGTTAGTAAATTATTAGAAAATAAAACCAAGGAAATCTCTCAGAAAACAGACACAGGGAAGAGCAATAAAAGAAGATACATAGGAACTCAATCCACAAGTTTCAAATCAAATTGTAGGAATTCCTAAGGCTATATATAAATAGGAAGAATAGAAATACACTGTATATACATATATATGACTTTATAAGACAAACACTTCAGCAAAACAAGGGAGCAAATCAAGAAGTAAGTATAAAATTCAGGAAATAGAAAATCCAGCAAAGAAAAGTACCAGATAATGCTGAAGGGAAGTCCCAGCATGTCAGCCAGCTAACAAGGGCTCCAAAGAAGGATCTCTAGGAAAAGACTGTGAAGAATAAAACCACAGCTTCAGAATTTTAAAAGAGAGATCTTATATTTATTAGAACTACATTGCAAGAAGGATGTGTTAACACCAGATAGAGGTTGCGGCCTGTTACACACCAGTTCTTGAACAAATAATATCTGCTGCCTTCTTTTCTAGACAAGTATATCTAAAATTAGGTAATTGTGGTTACCTAAGCCTTGAGACGATTAGGCAGTGAAGATGAAACCCTGTGACCCTTGGCAAGCAAAGGAAGGCAGACCCTGCCACTAAAAGTTAGAAAACTTAAAACATCTATTTGAAAGGGATGATGATAAGACACATCTGAAGAGGTCATAGTATTTATATAGTGAAATATTTAGGATCTATAAGTGGTCACAATATTTGCCAAGAAAAGTAAAACCTTTAAGATCAATGAAGGGATCCTGGGAAATAAACTCCCATTTTGATCACTTTGTTAATTTGTTAGTTATGATTTTAATTTCATTTTGATCACTTTGTTACTTTGTTAGCTATGATTTTCATTTCAGAAAGCATGGCATCAAATTCTGTTTTATGGGTGCTGATTTACTCAATATTCCCCCCACCCAAGAAAAACTGAAAATGTTTGAGATTTTGTAAAACAACATTTAAAGGCACTTAACAGATCACATGAAGCATATGAAAAGAATTAAAGGCAGGCATATAGAAAACTAAGGCATTATTTAAAAATGGCAGCTAAATGCAGTAAAAACAAAAAAAAAATTGTTCAGTAAAGAAAATGTAATTCATAATTTCCTACTTAGGGAGGGAGAGGAATTTTTACATAGCAATGTCTATATAGTTTAATATAATCTAGGCATCATGCTAACTAACAATATAAACAATATGTTGTATGGAGATGAGATGGAGGTAAATAGTGCCAAACTGTCATACGAGACTTATGTACAGAAGTGTGGGCAGAGTTCCGGAAAGCAGAGCTAGTGAGGTGCCAGGTGCTAAGAAGGGCAGGGAGTCGTCACTAGGCCTGAAAGCTCAAGGGTAAGGGGAGGAGGGTCAGACCTTCAGGCGCAGCGCTACAGGCAGGGCTGTCTGCCAGAAGACCAGGGGTCTTGTCAAGCAGGATAAAGACGCCACCCCCTCTCCGCTGGGTCTCCCTTCCAATCCAATCTCCTGCTGATGCCTCCATTATTAACTAGACCCAGCTTCATCCACAAAGGTGAACCACCCTGGGGGATATCCAGGGTGAAAACAGTACATCTAGAAGAAATAGGCAGATAGTGTCCAGCACAAAGCTCAATCATCATGACTGAAAACAATAAAATAAATGTCTAAAATTAACACATCAAAAATAGCACCATTATCCTATCATTTAGAACTCAACCAGCCAACATGTAAACGTGGTTGCTCTGGAAAGCAGGAAGAATTGAGAGACAGTATGTAGGAAAACACTGCTTTTTATAAAGTGTAGAACTACTAGAGTTTTAAAATATTGTTCTTATTACTTGATTAAAAATTAAAAATTAACAAAATATTGAAAAAGACAAAAAAAGAGTAGGCATAAGGGGGAAGCAAAATGCACAAGTGCTGTCATTTGAATCAAGCTGTGGGACTGTGGATAAGTCCTCTCACCTGTCTGGGCCTCGATTTTCTCCGTTGTAAGGCAAGAAATAATATTCCCTACCTCAGAGGGTGGTGGAAAGATTTGAATGAAATGCTGTATGTATATTAAGCATCCCGCAGGGAATGAGCACTCAGCTCAGCTAACGATAAAGGGATACACAAAGATTTTTTTAAAAAGAAGAGAGAGAGAGAAAAAATCTTAAAGTCACTAAAAGACAGCGACTATCTTTATGATTAAGTTCTTTCTTTCATAGTCCTCTTGAAATCTCAGTTTCTAACAGGGTCTGGCTGACAGCAAATACTCTTTATAAAGATAAAGATAAAAGAGTCTAGGTGTTCCGCCTGACCAGGCAGTGGCACAGTAAATAATAGAGCATCAAACTGGGACACGGAGGACTCAGGTTCAAAACCCCAAGGTCACTGGCTTGAGCAAGGGGTTACTTGCTATGATGTAGTGCCCCCCCCTCCCCCGGTCAAGGCACATGTGATAAAGCAATCAATGAGAAACTAAGGTGCTGCAATGAAGAATTGATGCTTCTCATCTCTCTCCCTTTCGGTCTGTCCCTATCTGTCTCTGTCACAAAAAAAAAAAAAAAAAAGAGTAGAGGTGTTCCAACACAACACTGCTAGCATGCTTTCTGTTCTGTCCTTGATGCAGTGTAATAGGGCCTTGTGACCTGCTGCTGGAGTCTTGACTTTTACCTTGACCTTGCAGTCTGCCTCACTCCCCGGATCTTTTTAGCCTACCTACCTGCAGCCTTCACTTACGTCCCTGAGACTGGGCTTGTAGGTTCCTATGCCATCATAATTCTTTTTTGTATGTGGAGCTTCTTGGACTTATACTCCATCCCTGAAAACTTCACCAACCTCCATGCACTTATCACTTCAGAGCCTCTTTTGTGATGGTTGTGAACCAAGTAGGACTAGACCTTGAAAGCAAGAAGATTCTTCAGAAGGGCTCTATTGATGATGCCCTTCCTACGGCTTCAAAGCCGGAAACAGAAGCCCAGCCATGTTTTTCTGACATGGTGATGGCATGATTGAAGAACCACAAATGACAAGGAGACCTCGCCCGCGTACACTTGTAGCAAGGCTGCAAGGTAAGGTTCTCATTTCACCTGGCAACACATGCTCCTCCACCCGTGCAATGTTCTGGTTAGAGAAAACAAAGTCCTCTGGAATCAGTGTTTGTTTATATTTGTTCACCAGGTGGAACATGTTTTTCATGGCCTTGTAGGGACCAGCCCCCATTCCTTGCTAACAGAGTCGTTATATATGGCAGTGACTGTTCCTTGTCAGTGGTCATCTCCCCTTTGCAGTCATGGGACCATTACCATACAGGTGACTAGGACATGCCTCTGGGAAATAGCTCTTTCATTGACGTGAGTGGTGCAGAAGGAGGAGGCCCTTTGTCGAGGGATTCTGTGGTGTGGAAGGCAAAACAGAAGATTGTGGATTTTTTTCAGGCCAGATCAGCCCCCAAACGATGGCTCTGCTTCCATCTCTGAATCTTATTACTAAACTGTAGTGACGTGACCCTAGTGATGAGACTTGTTTTAGCTTATCAGAACATATGCCTCCAAAAGGCTCTGTGAAGTATATGCTCTCTTCTTCAACTAAGCTCAACAGACATCTAATGAGCATCTGCCAGTGGCTAGGAAACCAGTGGTGCCTCAACCCCGTCCATCCCCCAGCCCCATTTCTGGTTCTGTTGCTTCCATTTACCTTCACTGCATCGGTGCCGGTCCTTGGGCGCATCCTACAATCCTTCACTCTCCTAACCTGTTCTCCAGCACCTCAGCGCAAGCCAACGTCCTTCTCCACTTCCTCTCCTTTCTCATCCAAAACTCTTGCCTCCTTGGTCAGTCTGATCCCATAGATCCAGAATCTCCTTTCTGTGGCTGACTCCTTAATCTCTCTCTCTCTCTCTCTCTCCAGTCCAAAGTCTTTATGCCAAGCACCTGCCCCACCAGCATCTCCAGCTCTACACACCAAAGCCAGCTCACCTATCACCAGCATGTTCCTGTTTACTATTTCTGACACACCTGTTTCCCTTATATCAAAACCTTGGTGTGATCTTTGATATTCTTCCTTGATCCCATGTTCAATCCCTTACCGAATTTTACCCACATCTCCTTTTGTTTCTTTCCATCTGTCCCTTTCCTTTATATCACAATCTCTGTTTTTGTCTTGACTTCCATCCTAGTCAAGGGCTCTTTGGTTGCCAGGGAGAAATGACCAGTCAACCCGAGAGGATTATTGAGAGGTACAAGGGCATCCCATTTACACAAAATGGAAATGCAGCCTGGCCTCATGGGAAATGAGGTTAGACCTGGGAAAGCCTTGGGGCCAACTCTACTGCCGCTGCCAGCTTCTTTCCCCCCTCTGGGGCCATCTGGTCTTTTGCCCGATTTTCTTTCCATTTTGGTCTCATCTGCAGAGGGGATTGGGGATAAAGGTTAAGCATGAAATGCAAAGGGTGCCTCTTACACACCTGGAGCCCACGTTTCTTCGCCATGGGGTTGCACCCCTTCTTTTCAATATCCAGGCTGCACCTCTCGGGACCCAGCCCCACCAGACTCACTGCCTCTCAACCCGAGCTCCTTTCTGTACCTGGTCTCCCTGCTCCCCCCCCCACTCACAGACCCGGAGCCCCTCCTCCCAAGCCTACATTGCTTTCCTGTGCTCCCTTCATGTCCATGTATCCCCCACACCCCCAGAGAGCCTTCAAGGATCACAGGGAAGTTAAAAAAATCAAAGTAAGAAAAGAGTTAGAAAAAATAGCATGCAAAACCCCTTCTCCCTCTCAGTAAACAGCCACTAAAACCATGGTAACTATTTCTAATTCTTAAAATGTGTTCATTTCTATATATGTAATGACTAACAAACATTACAGCTAAAATGTATTTAGCGCCTTCTTTATCAGAGCAATGACCTCTCAGAAACAGAGTAGAGTAGATTAGAGTGCACCGCCCTAGTACAGGGTGGCAGGGCTTTTTCCTCCATCTGAAAAAATACAGTAGTTGGACCTTCATCACAGGATGACAGTGCTTTGCTTTCATGACAATAAACACTGACTAGGTTTCTATGTGTGCTCCAGACCGTGCTTGGGCTCCAGGGAAAAAGCTGACATAGCATTTTGAAAGATTACGAGACATGTCCTTTGCAAAACTCCTCCTCAGCCCGGAAGGCCTCACAGAACTTCCCAGTCACCTCTGCTGCATGGAGCTCCAGGGAGGTGGCATGACACTTAGTGAACTCGGGATCCTGCTACTTCACTTTGTGAACATCCTCCTTGCCTGTCTTTGCAGGTAAGTAAGCCACTTCTCCATACCACGCACAGGGAATGCCTCCTCCCCTCCCCGGGACACTCCCTTGTTCGTTGTATAATCATCATTCATTTCCAACTTTAAAAGAAAGAAAATTCATTTTATTCATCCTTGGAACCTTCACCCTCTCCTCACTTTGTCCTTTGAAACTCCTAACACTGCAGCAGGTTGAAGAAGAGATTGGAAGCTGGATGAATGGATGAGGATGGAAGGATGACATTTGAACGTCAGTGAAAATGTTCATCCAGTCAAGGGCATCTCACAGACATCCTGTGGTCTTGTCTTCCCCCCTCTCCCCATGACAACTGTAAAGGGATATAGAGGTGGAAAGAGTTTCATCAGTGACAAAAGGACATTCTCTTTCTGCTGCATAAAAGCTTTTCAAAAACTGACTTCTTGCCTTTTATGTGACCAAAAATTTTTTATAAGGACCAACTGTAATTCTAGGAGAAGATTTTGCTAAGTGAAGTGAAACTCCTCCCGTTACTGCCTGCGGACTGCCAACAGCTTCCCCTGGGCCAGCAAGAGCACAGAGAGGAGGAGGAACCCCCACTGAGCACCAGGGGCACTGATCTGCTGCTCCTCTCATCCCAGTTGGGTAGAAATGGGCATGCAGAAATCCTGGGCAAGGGGATGAAAGGAGGAGAGAGAGAGGAGAGAGAACAGTAGCCTACCTATGTAGCTGCTATTTCCCCTGTCCAGATGCCCTCCCCTGTCTCTTTACCCACAGATATCCTACTCACCCATTAGGAAAAATTCACATGCCACCTCCTCCAGGAAGTCTTTTGTGATTCCTTCCAGCCAGAATTAACCACCCTTTCTATCATCCACCCAAGGGCTTTTTGTTTACAGCACTGTTCTACACTGTAACATTGTTGTACCTGTTAACATTTTAATTCCTCCCATTGGACAATGAATCCTTGGGGGTCAGTGACTGTATCTTAAATCATTTTGTTTCCTTCATCTTGTCCATACATCTTCTTCACCCTCTTTTCTCTCTCTCTCCCTCTCTTTCTACTATCTCTCTCTCTCTATCTCTATCTCTATCTCTATCTCTCTCTTTCTCCCTGTTTGTCATTCACACACATAGCAGTGCTTGCACCAGAACTTTTTGAAAGAGCCTTTTGAGAAGTGCAGAGAATCTCTTATCCACTTCCAGGAGGAAGTGTGACTAATTCCTTCCTGTGCTTAAAGGAGAAGTAAGTTTCCAATTCTATCTGAAATATAACTGAGCTGCACAAGTTCTGACCCCTTTCATGGCACAGAAAAATATTCTTCCTCTTTGGGGTTGGGGAATGACAACTAACTCCTGCATTTTCCAAGTCACTTTTAAAATAAAACACTTGCATTTTAAAAAATTAGAGTAGCGGTACATTATTATTACTACTACTATTATTTTGGTAACAATTTGCTTCATGATCATATTGTTTGCTCACAATGTTTCTGGATTTGGCATCATCATGTTAAAAACCGGAGAAGCCCCTATCATTTTACAAGTGAGGAAATCAAGGCTGTGAGTAGCGGCCTGCCCGTGGTCATTCAGCCTGTTGGTGGCTGGGTCAGGACTTGGGCTCAGGTCCCTGGCTTCACCAAGTGCTTTGCTCTCTGGCTGGAAGTTCACTGGACAATGATTTTTGCTTGATTTCTAGAAGGAAAATGTCAAGTTTTATGGCACTATCAAGCCTCAAGATTCAGGTAATGAAATAAGAAAAAGAGATTGGAACAGAGAGGCACTACTTTCCTTCGTATGCCCGTGAGCCCCTGAGACCCTCCTGGTTGGCTGGGAGCCGGGATCCTGCTGTCCCCTGACCCTGGACCACGCCATCAGTCGTCCTGTGGTTTGGACAGCTGGGCTACATTCAGTTAAGACATGTGGGAGTTCCCTGATCTCCAGGGCAGCAAATGGGAAGAGACGGGAAGAGATGGATTGATGCCTTTAGGCTGGCTCTGCAGAGCAACCCTGCCCCCGGCCTCATCCAGCACTGGTGGGGAGGAGCAGCCCAGAAAAAGGGAAAAGATAAACTGGACAGAGGGGCTAGTGTATAGTCGCTCAGTCAGGCAGGGCAGCCCACAAGGAAGATGTGGTGGCAGAGAGGGGGGAACCAAGAGCCCAAAGCACAGTGGAGGAAACAGGAACGACGGGGAGGGAACTAGAAAGAAGCGACAGTTCATGGCCACACTCTGAGTCACCACTCCAGGGCTCAGGAGAGCTGTGGCTGGGTATAAATGAATGACTAACAGGAGCTACAGCACCTGCTGCCCTCCCCTTCTCGTAGGGCCTGGACTGGCTCCTGCCTCAGGTTGTCCATCTGAAATCAATGTGATGTAGCATGTCCTCCAGCCCAGAGGTGGGGAAGCATGCATGAGCTGAGGCATGGCCTGGCTCCAGTGGCCAGCCATACACGCACAAAGGCAGATGGGACTGGTGCAGTCTGGGCCCAGACTAGGCTACAGGGCCCCTCCCTGCATTTCAGAGCCCTCCTGCCAGCTCCTCTCTCATCCCCCTCACTGCTAGCTTTTCACAGAGACTGACTGACTCAGCTACAGTCTAATCATCCGGCTCCCACCTGATTTGCTGTTCCCAGGACACACCTGGGACAAGGATGACCTTGAACTCTCCTCCACCTCAGATTGCTCCCTTCTGGAAACACTCTCTGCTCAGACAGCCACGTTGAATGCCACGGCTCAGTGCACTCCACTGCACACAGAGGGGAACACTGCCCACCGGCCTTCTCTGCTCTTCCCCATCTAATGTCACTGATTAATCCACATGGTGCTGGGCTCCTAATGCCAGGGCCTTGCTCTTCAGAACACACTGCCCTGCCATCTCTCTGGGAGTAAATAAAGAGTGACAGAGTTGCTATGGTTACCTGGACACTCAAGATGCCCTTTTCATATGTTGCCATGAACTTGTGTTTTATTATGGGGTGGGGAGGCAAGTTGAGCAATATTATTCTTCAGTAAAAAGTTTAAAGAAAAAATATTTGAAGGAATGACAAAGAACGAGGGGAAGGGAGGTGGAAACTGAGGTATGGGGAGAGTTTTAACTAAGGAGTCTTTCAAAGAGGGCCTGCTCAGACACCACACCAGTAAGGCTGCAGGGCCCTGGAAACAAGGCCAGCCTGAGGCAGTGGGCTGCCCCCATGGCACCACCATGGGCTGCCTTTGGGTCCTGAAGAGCAAGCAGTGTCTGGAAACAGTGTATGACGAGCCCAGCATTCAGACCCAGCCTTTCTCGTTTCTGCACAGCACCCACCCAGCTGGCCAGTAGGGCCTGTGGCTAACATTGACACACAGAAAGGAACCTGAAAAGTACCATGGTCCCCACTGAGCGCTGGAAGTCGCCACGGCCCTGCAGCTCGCAGAGGAAACATGAGTCGGGCGTTGCTGGATTAAATATTTGATGGAGACTACCTTCAAGTGCTGATTCCCCCCCCCCCCGCCCCCCATGTAGAAAGGAGGCAGAAGCAAGCTGCCCTGCCCCTGGGAACTGGTGTTTACCCAGAACATGCCAGAGGCCTTTGACTATAACTCAGTTAGGTCTATGTCATATCTTCATTTTATAGATGTAGAAACTGAGGCTCAGAGAGACCGTAATGTGCCAAGGTTGTGCAGCACCTAGAGGAGGCAAGATTTGAACCTCCTTTCTTTGCACTGCCCACACGGCCTTTGGAGAATGGAGCAGGCAGGCCTGCTATAGTTCAGCATCTACAGCTTTGCCAGGAAGGACTGGCCAAAGCCACTTCCTACTCAGATGAGCAAGCCCCTTACGCATTCCCATTCCACCTCAGGATAGGGAAATGCAGAATGTGCAGACCCCGTTCCTGGTGCCCGGCACAGCCCAGGCCTAATCTGAGAGTGAGGTGGCTCTGCTGTGAGAGCATCACGTCTGGTGCAGAAGCCTGTACTATGCAATGCCGAGACCCACAGTGGAGCCAGCTCCTTCTTGGGGCAGGAGGAGGATGCAGCAGGATGCAGCAGGGGGTTGGGCTGCCTGAGGAGACCACTGGTGGGTGGTTTCCATTCACACAGGTCTGAAAAAGCCTCAAGCTACTTTCAGTTCTGGCCACTTCCTGGTAAGAAGGGAGCTTCTCTTCACAGCCTCCACCTTCACGATGCACATGGGTGGGGCCAAAGTCAGCCCACCCAGATCCAACACTGTCTCCGAAGGATCTGATCCCCTAAAAGACCTAAATGCTCCCAGGTACAGAGCATCCTCCATGTAGCCTTAATGCCCTGCAGACTGGACGCCATTTTTAGAAGGACTATTTCAGAGTGCAGGAGAACCACAAAAGATCCCGAGGTTGATGGCAGGCTAGTGGGGTAGATCCGGACCATGAGACCCTAGAAAGAATTAATATGACTTCTTTCTCTAACAAAAGGGTGGGGTATCTGCCCGGCCAGGTGTTAAGGCAGTGGATAAGAGGATGATGAAGTGTGGGTCACAGTTGGCCCGAGGTCTGTACAGCCCAGCTGGATGGAAATGCAGCTGCTGTGAGAAACCCAACCCCACATTCATCTTCATCTGTTGCCATTAGAGAGTGAGTGGTTTCCATGACAACCAAAAGAGCCCAGTCTGGGGGTTAGGGGGTCCTCTTGCCCCTCTTTTGTTTTCTGTATTCACCACCCCCACTTTCTCACTCTTTGGCTTCTTCCTCCAAAAGTCTATCTTCTCCTCTAACACACCTATGCCCCCATTTTCTTGTCCCTACTTTACTTTTCTCCTTCCCTGTCCCACATCCCTGCTCATATTGATTTGAAAGAAAGACACATATTGGGGACATTCCACTGTGCTGATTGAGGGCCTCTCAATCTTGGCTGCTATGGCATAAACTGCCAGTTTGCCCAGTGTTTTGTTCTACCTGTCTGCCAATTTTAGCACCCAGAATAAAGACTATACTTTATAGCCAAGCGTGGTGCTAGGACTAAATTCTGGCCCCAGAAAAGTCAGCAGGTATGTTGTATATGAAAACTTCCCTGTCCCTTTTCCTCATTAGTATGTGTGGACATCACAGACTAATAAGCCCATGCAGCCGTTTGGCCTGTGAGTTGTCCTAGGGCCAGTTTACATGCCCCCCAAGATTTCCTCAGCTGTGATTTCTCTGCTCAATGTCACTAACCATTCTTTCAGAGGATTACCCGACACCAACCACATTTTTGTAGGCCCCAAAAGGATTTTAACCTTCTTAAAGTGACACTCATTGAATTCCCTGCCATCTTGCAGCAGAGATCATGGTGCCATGGCATTTGGCCTGACTGGCTGGACTGAGCATTTAGTTGCAGATGTTCTGATTCCTCACATGTCTTGCAGGCAAAACCCAACAGCATATTTCTTCACAGCTCACATCACATGTCTCTCTTCCCTTCACCCACCCACTCCCAGGGCAACCCTGTTCCTTCTACGGAGCAAGAAAACATTATGGAACCTGCTCACCCAAGCAGGTGCCCTGACCACACCAAGCTGATGGGGCTATAGACTGAGATGGGCAGGTGGAGAGCCCGATGGGCACATACTCATTGCCTGCTGGCTCCGTGGGCTGAGGTTTAGGCTGCAGGTGCTTCTGCTCTAGTTTGAGATCTGGCTTTCCCCGGCAGGAGGTTCTAGACAGTGCCACCTGGGAGTGGGGGTCCTGAAGCCTTTTGAAGCCAACTTTTTTTTAAAGAAAGGCAGATGGCCACACATAGTTCTTTATTTGGGTTGTGTCTATAGTCTTAGAAACTTAACTACCCTATTTTCTATACATGGACTTTGAGAGCTTGTTTGAAGGTTTTAACAGGGGATTGTGGCTACTCACATACTCTTGACTGAGAAACAGTCCTCCTCTATGACAGAGGTTGTCTTCTACCCAGCACAGAACATCAGGAGAGATGTACAAGGGGCAGGGCAGGTAATGGAGACACCCCCACCCAGCCAGGTTTGCTAAATCAACCCCGGCAGCCCGTGACGTGACAGATGTTCAACAGAACCATCACATCCAAGCCGACTTTGACCCATGGAGACATGACCAGGTAGAAAAATTCTTCTCCCTTTGTCCTTCCCACATTTGTTCTTCCAAGCCCCAACAGGCCTGGCAACATCCCACAAGGCTAAACTATGAGCTGCATCTGTTACAAGCAGCAGCCAGCTTAGAACACAGCACTTTGTAGTTCACTCCCTCCTTCACTGGCTCACCTCCCTTGTCCCCCCCCTCATGCTTCGTGGGATTGTACTCTAGGTAAAGTATTGGTCATTGGTTTCGTATCAAGCTCTGGTTTTTAGGAAACCTAGATTAAAGCAGAAAGACACCTGGGAAATGTTTGAGAAGCAATGTGGAAGGAACCAGAGCCTTCCACATTGTGGAGCCAGCACACCCACCCTGTACCACATGCCTCTCAGCTTTGTAGCTGAGAAACAAATGTCTATCATAGTTATGCTACAGCTATTTTGATTTTCTGTTTCTTGTAACTTTGTCCTAAGAAATACAACTGCATGTAAGAACCATCTTTGGGTTGCAGTTCCCTGGAGTAATCACTAGCCTGTCATTAAACACTTTCATCATCTTTCATTCCTATCTCACTTTCACTAACTAGTGTTGCCCTTTTCTGAGCTGTAGACAATCCTATGATGCCTGTCAAACAGGTGTAATTATTCCTTTCCATTTGCCAACCTTCCTACTCAACTCCTGACTTACAGGGTAAGGAAACATATATCTAAGAGGTTGTAGGAGATGCCTAAGGGCAAGTGCTAATGAGAAGAAATCCCTGGCCTTCTGGCTTCTAGGCCATTGAATCTGACTGGCCCATCAATCTGTCCCCACCCTTCAGAGGTCACACAGTTTGGGAGTCGCCAAATTCCCAGTTCTCCTTCTAAGCACACCATCACAGAGATGACATATGTCTAGACAGAAGCCCTAGAAAGCAGTGGTGACTCACCAAGCACTTCTTTATGTCTGGCCTGGGAACCAGCAGACTGGGGATGGTGCTTGCTCTGTCCCTCACGGCCTGGAATGACGCTGGCAGGGAGAAGAGCTCTGGCCCACCCATAATGGATATGCAGGAAGAAAGAGAAGTAAACCTTTGGGGTTTTAAGCTGCTGAGAGTTGGGGGTGTTTGTTTACCACAGCATAACCCAAACTAGTATAAGCATCAAATGGGCAGGCTGTGTCCAGATATTTGGGCTCATTTTGATTTGCTTTTAAATGGTACAAATTAAGCCAGTTTTATTAAAATATCAAAGATCTTCTCAAATTCCAACAACCCCGAGATCCTCAGGAAGGTGTGTTTATGTCGGCTGGACATTCACAGCGAAGGCTCTGAAAGGCTTCGGGACTCAAGCCGAGGACGGGCTTTCCCCCTCGGTGCTCAGAGGCCCGCATGGAGACATGCTTGCAGGGAGCCTTTCCACAGCCCTGCCTGACAGTCAGGTTAGACTTCTGATCAACCAAAATAGGCATAAAAGTGTTTGTTTGTTTTGTTTTGTTCTTTAATATATATATATTTAAATATATATATTTAGACTATACATATATTTAGACTTTATTCATTTTAGAGAGAGAGAGAGAGAAAGGAAGAGGAGCAGGAAGCATCAACTCCCATATGTGCCTTGACCAGGCAAACCCAGGGTTTCAAACTGGCAACCTCTGAGTTCCATGTCAATGCTGTATCCACTGCACCATCACAGGTCTAAAAGCATTTATTAACCAACAAAGGCAATAAATATGTCTCGGTGCTCTCCTCCATCTCTATGAAGAAAACCCACTCAGCAGAAAACCGTCAGCCCTTGGGTCATTCTGTCCCACGGTTGGAGACAGCTGGTCAAGGAGGAAATGAACCCATTCCTCCTTAAAGTCCCTCAGCCGAAAACAGCACAGCTCCTGAGACTAGGATGCACCGATTCCCTTTATGGTGACAACAGACACATCTCAGGATGGGAAGAGACAGTTTGCCTCTGGGGGAAGCAGGATTATCCCAACACAAACCTGCCCTTTCTTTATGAACCTTGCCAAGATCAAGGCTGCATTTCCCATCCAAACCTTTGGCCCAGGAGAATTAAACTCTTCAAGAAGAACACGAATCATTGTCAAGCTTTAAAAAAAATCTTTGCTGAAGAGAGGGGCCCTCTGTAACTTTTGAACTTGCCATCCTGGTGCCCTGCAGCTCCTATCAGAGCCAGCCCCGGCCTGTGCGGAGCTCGGCTGGCCTCATGCCCCACCATCCCATGGTTGGCGTACATTCTCCTATCTCCTCCGTCTTGGCACCCTTCAGAGCCACTTTAACGTCACCTCCAAGGCCACCTCATCTGTGCAACTTTGGTCCATTTAGCTCACTCCTGGCCATAAAATATTTTTATATTATTTCAAGCCAGTGACAGCATCCTAACACTGACTTACATAATTAACAGTCCTATGAGTATCAATCCACTGTCCGGCTTCATTACTAATCACACAATGCAGCAATTAAGTTTCATTTTCTTTATTATTCATCCCATCCACCCTACAAGGATTTTGCTGGGGGTATGATAGTCATTAAATAAATAACCTGTCACCTTCATTTTATGTGGAGTTTGAATCCAATGCTGTTTCTATTCTTAATTTTTAAGAATAGATTTTGAAGGTCGAAGCGTCAACAACTGACTCCGCAGATACTTTATCTGGGTGCTGCTTGTGGCCAACCAACAGTTCTCTACAAATTCTAAACCATCTTTTTTGGGGGGAGGGGGCAGAGTGAGGGGTGACCCACATGTGTCTGATTTTTTTACACTGAAAATATTCTTTTGCAATCTCAAAAGAGTGTCCAAGGAAACTTAAAAGAATTTTCCAAGACCAAAAGTATATAAACTAACTAAAATTTAGAAAATTTCTAGAAGAAAACCCTACGTGCAGCTTTATCTTATTTTTTGGAGCCACTATCATCCATCATGTCTCAACTGAGTTATTGTGAGAGATTTTCCTCCTGTCCTACAGCATGACTCCCCTGCTACATACGGGGGATAGCTGGCCACTGTGATGTCCTCCCTCTAAAATACAAGCCTAGTTGGGCAAAGTGCCTCCTTAAAATGTTCTCATGCTTTCTAAATTCCTCAGCTTATCCCATAAGACCCTACTGACTCCTCCAACCCCGCTTCTCACCCTTTCCTCCCCAGGGACTAGACCAAGCATGGCCAACATACGGCCCGCGGGCCACATCCAGCCCGCGATTAAATTTTTAATATTCTCTGCTACTTTAAAATCTCTGTTACTCAGAAGTGTAAGCGTCTTTGATTATTGGAAATCAAGATATTTATATTTAAGAAGATAGTGATGTGCGGAAAAGAACTCTGCGTGTGACTAATCTAGGATTAACTTCCAATAATTGGCCAAATGGCTTGTGATACTTCTTTATTTTTAAAAAAAATTCCATTATATAAATTTTCAATTTTTGTACTCATCTGTACTCAATATGAATTGTTTGACGTTTAGCAGCAATGTGAAACCCACATTCTTTTAGGCAGAGTTTGCCAGTGTGCACCCAAGGTCAAACAATTCATTATTTTTGTGTTCAAGTGTGCTGAGTCAAGTGGCATTGTAGCATAGACAATAGCTGCAGTTGATAACTGAAAATGTGTCCAGGCTGTTTGTAAAAGGAAATAATTGTTTTATTTGCGATATAACCACTTTAAGCTCATTCTATTAATTAAATATTGTTTCGATTGACTGCGATACAGTTTGGATATTTATACGGTATGTAATTATATTTTTATTAAAATATATTTTTATTAAAATAATACTGTATATTAAAATTTTTTTCACTCACATTTATTCATAAAAAATTACATAATAAAATTTTTTTACTTAAATGAATCATTTTTGTATTTAACATTTTTTAATTTTAATATTTCATCCAGCCCGTGAAAAAAGTTTTCTTTCTAATCTGGCCCGGGGGCAAAAACTGTTGGCCAAGCCTGGACTAGACTAAAGTGCTTTGGCAAAGGCCCTGGGCTCTCTCACCTGGAGTCTTGCAAAAGCCCTCAGACTGGAGAAAAATCATGTACTTTTTCTTACCTTGGCTAACTCCCGAAACTCTTTGTCTCAATTTAGAAATCAGCTGCCTCCCTTGAGCCGCCCAGACAGAGTTCCGAGCCCCCACCTCCGCACAGGTGAGCACACTGGGCTGAGGCAACCTGATGCCTCAGTGTCCCTCCTTAGATGGAAGGGTAGGACACAGCAGAGGCACAGTTCCCCGGGCCCTGCACACCCAGGCACACACACCTAAGTCTCTGTACCCAACACTACCTGCATCCTTGCCACTTTCTCCTTTTGAGAGAAGGAGTTCTGGGCACAGGGGAGCAGCTATCTCACAAGTAAAGTGAATTTTAAGTAAGTTTTAAATGTATCTGGTGACATCCCACAGTACAAGAAACAGTAAGAAAGGGAAAACAATATCAAGAAATATATTCAGTGAACTTATATAGAGGCAACAGGGCTTCACCCAAAAGAAGAGTATTTTAAAAAAGAGATAGACATCATTAGAATCATGCCAGCCATTCTAGGCATTAGAGGAGAAGGGGGCATATGAATTGTTGTCCTTTCACTTGGGCAGGAGGGTGGGCTGTCCTGCTGTTTAGACACCATGGTTGCTGGGAGGCCACTAAGAACACTTCTGTTCTTGGGCTGCCTGTTAATCCCAGACTCTCATACTGTTTGGGGGGAGGGGGAATTGTGTCCTGATTTTATTTAATTATTTTCATTTTAACTATGTTAACCATTTGTTGAACTATGTTCTCTGTCAGGCCATACCTGTGAGGAACAGAGGACAGCAGAAGCCCATACGCACTCAAGTGGGGGAATATCAAAGATCTACCTTTTATGGAGAAGGTAGATGAGGGTCCAGGTTGACCTGCTGCTGTAGCTCCTCCCACACCACATGGGAGGTGCTACATCAGCCTCACTATTCGGTGGGCCCACGAGGGCAGTTAGTGTGTCTGTGACTCCCTGTGGCTCCAGATTCTAGCACTGAGCCTGATATAGAAGATGCTCCTAGCAGCATCTATATATAGTAGGAAAACGTTTTGAGGGGGTTAAACATGAGAGAGTGAGTAAATCAATGAAAGAGCAAAGTTAAGGGGAGAGGAAGGATTAAAACACAAATCATAAACCAAAGGAAGGGCTTAAAAATTTGAGGGAGGCCCTGTTAACATTGTGAAGAGTAAGAGACACCACTGGGAGACTGGGGTGGAATAGGAACCTGGGGTGACAGTGGAAATAACGAGTATTTAATTGCATCAAATGTCATAAGGAAAAGAAAAAGATGACAAACAAATGCTGTAGATTTCTAGACATCTCCACTAAGCTCTTAGTATCAGAAATAAGCACAAAAACATTCCTCTTCCAAACTATCTCACCTCCGTAGATACAAACCATTTACTAACCATCAAGTTGTCAGGATGAGAAGCCTTGGATTTGCCATGTAGTCTTCAGAACCTGTGGAATCAGAAGCTGCTCCAAGCATTTCAAACAGAGGGAATTTAATACAGGAAATAGATTACAAAATATTGGAAGGATTCAAAAATGGTGAAATTATCCAGAGATAATATTAGAAACCTGTTACCACTCTTAAGGCTAGAAATCAAAGAGAAAACTAGAATTACCTAGAGCCCACAAGGGTTGCCCCTGAGGCTGCTGGACTGCCAGCCCTCAGAACCGCTGTTACCACTCTGTGGGAAGACAGGACCCCATACCCCTGCTGACGCCATGGAAGCCACTGCTGGGGCCAGGACCACATGCTATCCTCCTTGGGCTACTGAAGGCTGAGGCTGCCACAGTTGTTGAAACCACACCTCCTGAGCAGGCACTAAAAGCCCAAACTTTGATACCATTGCTGCCACTGCCTCTTCCAGAGGAAACAGAGCACAAGTTTTTTAGCTCCTGTATCCTTCCGATCCCCCTGACAACATTTGCCATTAGACACTAAAAGGGATCTCGACAATGCAGGGTGCAGACACCCAGGCCCTTGCACTACAGAAAAGAGCATGAAAGGGAGGAGCCAAAAGAGGCCAGGCAGACACTGGGCAACCCACAGTGGGGAATAACAGGTGTGCATGTGTGTATGCATGCATGTGTGTATGCACACATGTGTGCATGTATGTGCATGTGCAGCTATGGGTAAAGGTGGTTGCACATACCCCTCTATGACTGAAAGGGAAGAATTATTATTAAATTATTATTTTTTTGGAATTATTATTAAATTAAAATGGACCATGGTTCACCCTTGAGATGTCTCAAAACAACTACTTCAGTTACGGTATGTCTTTGGGCTGAATAAGAGCATCCTCACCTCTGGGGAGATGTGCTGCCTTAGTCTGCAATCACAGCTCATTAGCACAAGTCCTGTGGGCTTCTATTCCTTCAAACGGCTCACAGAAGAGCGGCCATGAGGGTTTGGTGTACTCATGCTGAATAAACAGACATTGTGTCACTCCCAGTGTCCAGAGGATTTTTAGTATTAAACACAGTGTAATGTTAGTGCATTCAAGGGAATAAAATCCCTAGTACTCTTTTGATCCTGAGATGTTCAAGAGAAATTTCTCCTCCACATATTTTAAATGAGAGAAATTTTTAAGTAATGAGAACTATTAAGTAATATGTCTAAGAACTATTTTATGAATTAAGAAATAATAACTTTTAAGAGATTCCTCCTAAAAATCTTTCCAGTGGCAACGATGAGGGTCTCAATGACCTCCTGAGAATGTGTTTTGCTTTCATGGTTTGGTTTGGACTAGAGTGTTGGGAGGCAACTATCTGCTTTCTTTTTTTTTTTTTAATAATTTCACATTTACAGAACATACAAAGATCTGCCATCTCCCCTCCACCCAGATTCTGCACTTTGAATCTGTTCCCCCTCCTTCTCTCTCTTCCTTCTATTACTTCGTTTCCTGAGCTATTTGAGATCAAGTTGTAACCCTGATACGCCATCACTCCTATATACTCCAGTGTGTAGTTCCCAAACAGAAAGACACTCTCCTACACAACCACAACATAACCATCAACATCGGGAAATCCTCTTTGACACAACACTGCCATCCAAACCAGAAACCATTTAATTCTACCAATAGTCCCAGCAATGTCACTCACCATCTCCTTCTGGTTGGTTCAAAGCCCAGTCCAGGACCACACCTTGTACATGGTGTCCTTCAATATGAGAGTCACAGCCTTTTTTTGCTTCTTGTGTCCTTGACAATTTTAAGAGCACTACCTTTCATACTGTAGTTGGCCCTCAGCTGGGTCAGCGCCATCTTTCCTTGTGACCAGTCTCTGACAGTGTGCCCTTGCCAGTTACATCAGCAGTAATGCTGGGCTCTTCTTGGAACACCACCTCCGGGGCACACTGTGCATACACATCTTCACCAGTGGTATTGTTACTCTTGGTCACATGACCAGGAGACCAGTTATATTTCTCCACCATAAAGTCGGTTACCACTGTCTGTTTGTAACGAATAAGAGCAACACCTTGTTTTCTAATCACAAGACACAGGTGCTGTTTTTCTCTTGTGCAAACTCCCTTGCCCTCCTCTAGCCTGGTTTGACTGACTACACACTGTAACTAAATGCTTTTCATTCTGCTGAAAGCCTGGGAATCCCAGGATTTACAAATGGTACCTGGATGCTAGTCTTGTCTTAACCTCTATGAGCCTCAGTTTCCAGATCCACAAAATGGAGTCTAAATGGGCACCAAATGAATTCTAAGGTTCATTCTAGCTTTGACACTGCACAGTTTAACTTCTAATTCTGCCTGGAGACCCCTGTGTCTGCACTGTAATTAGCTTTTTGAAATAGCCCTTCACTGTTATTAAAGCAGTGGGTAGTTTGGGGGAAAGAACTGTCCCCAAGTCCTCCAGTTTGGGGCAGAGGAAGGAAGTAGGAGTCTAGCTGTCTGTGGTGAGTGGCTACATAATCTCAAGCCTCCAAGGACCCACAAACTGGATTTTTCCCTCCTTACTGAGCCAACTCTTTGGGGAACGAGTCTTATGCTATGGGAATACAAAATATCCTAGTTTTCACTGCTAGCAAAGAAGCTCTCATTTAACTCTTCCCCTGTCTGTTTGGCAAATTAAAACACAGAAAGAAACAGAAAGCAGACTAGCAGTTGTTTCTGGCTGCTGGGGGTGGGGGGATGGGTGGAAGGAATTAGAGCAGGGGTCCCCAAACTTTTTACACAGGGGGCCAGTTCTCTGTCCCTCAGACCGTTGGAGGGCCGGAGTACAAAAAAAACTATGAACAAATCCCTATGCATGCTGCACATATCTTATTTTTAAGTAAAAAAACAAAACGGGAACAAATACAATATTTAAAATAAAGAACAAGTAAATTTAAATCAACAAACTGACCAGTATTTCAATGGGAACTATGCTCCTCTCACTGACCACCAATGAAACAGGTGCCCCTTCCCAAAGTGCGGTGGGGGCCGGATAAATGGCCTCAGGGGGCCGCATGTGGCCCGCGGGCCGTAGTTTGGGGACCCCTGGATAAGAGAGTGGTAGCTAAAGGGGATAGTTGAAAAGTTTTCTTTTTGAAGTGATAAAAATGTTCTAAAATTGATTATAGTGATGGTTGCACAACTCAGTGAATACACATAAAACCATTGAACTGCAGACTTTAAATGAGTGAATTGTGTAGTATATAAATTAATAAAGTTGTTTCACACACACATACATATTGACAAGGAAGGACCATCACAGAACTCTAAGTCCCTCTATGTTGATGGAAGAGAGGAGAAGAGAAACATCCAGACGTGGTCCCAGGTGTGGCCAGGTGAGGCTGGAGAGGAGCTAGGGAGCAGGGAGAGCACTGAGCTGATGCAGAGACTAGAGGATAGGTGGAGGCCTGCAAGCAGTGAAGATCAGAGCCCCCATGGGTATATGTGGCTCTGCTGGTAGATCTCAGGGTCTTAACCAGTAGATCAGCCACCAGGTAATCTCTCCCCAAATTAAGGTATGCAAGGATTTCTGGAAAGGATGGGACCTGGGATCAGGCTGCCCAGCACTCAAGTCAGGGACGTCACTGCTCCCCCCACACTGCTGGGGCAGTACTAGAAGCTACTCTTTATCCTCAGGAACAGGTGAGCTCAAGGCTTTCAGGAAGAGAAAAGTAGCCCCCCCTTCAAAAAGTTAGATAAATAGATAGTTAAGTAAATAGATAGATAGCTAGAGAGAGAAATGATGGATGGGTGGATGGATGGATGATAGATGATAGATAGATAGATAGATAGATAGATAGATAGATAGATAGATAGATGATAGATAGATAGATAGATAGATAGAGGCAGGCCTAGGTTGATTCCAAGGCTAGTTTAGTGAGGTCACCACAAGTGTCCAAAAAAAAAATCACAGTTTAAACCTTAATTTGACAAATTCTTAGCTGTGTGACCTTGACAGGTAATTTATGTCTAAACTTCACTTTCCTTGTCTATAAAATAGGCATAGAAACAATGTATACTTCATAGCGTTGTTGCACTTATGTGAGAAAATGAATGTGAAGCACTTGGTGGAATGCTTGATACACAGTAAGTACCAAAATCATGTTCTTTCTCTTCAGTTTTCATCTTTACATTGTTGTTGTTGTTATAAACTCATTGTTCACATAAGAAAACAGAGAGCCAGGAAGCAAGGACTTTAATCCAGGTCTGACACCTGTCGGGTTCTGTCTCACAGGCCTGTGCTGACCTCTACCTGAGAAAGCAAAGTATTCAAACTGAGGCTAAATCAGAAAAAGCTCTTCCACAGCAATTTGACATAGGTGTGGGAGTGCTAGCACCCACATGGAGTGCAGACCGCGGGGAGGGAATCAGAAGGAAATGCCCAGATGAGGTTCGAGGTCTCCTTTCAGGGCATTTGTGTGGGGCGTTGGTGGTTCCAAGGGACACTGGGTGCTGGGCACTCGTGCCTCCTTTTGGATTCCCACCCTCCCCACAAAAGTCCCTGAAGATGAATTGGGAATCAGTGTCGATCCTGTCTTGCTATACAGAAAGGGTGGCAGTGTCAGGAAAAGGTGCTTTGGTTTGGAAGCAAGCAGCGCAAGTACTCCCCACACACGTTTTCTGAGGCCAGCAGGGAGAACTGAAAGCTCGCTGGTAACAGGGAGGCAGGGCCTGGTCTCATTTGTTTGATGTCAACAGGCCCTTTGGGCCCTTTGCAAGTGAGGCCAGAGTCTGACTCTGAAGCCTTTCTTAGAAGGCTCCGCCCCGCCCCGGGAGAGAGTGCCTTCTTCTGAACTCCTGTCCTCCCCCGGATTTGCTCCAGAAGGGGTTTCTTTTGAAATAGGAAAAGCCCCTGCACCCCAGGAGTTGGATGAGGGCAAAAAGAGGACCAGACCTCGGCTTGCAGGCTGCAACTGAGGGCTGAGGAGGCAGCCTTCCCAGCCTCAGGGGAAAACCTCGTGCTACCTTATCGCTGGAGGAGCCCAGGGACCCAGCAGAAGAGAAGGAAGGGGTGAGGTGTGGGTGGGGGATAGGACAATAGCTCAGTTGTTGTTGCACAAGGCACACCCTCATCACCTGCGTCATTTCTTCTTGCAAGCCAGAAATCCACCCTCAGATGTGCACACAAAGCTGGCATGAAGAGGAGGTATGCACACACCTCAGAAAGCACAGTTGGGCACTCTGGCTCCAAAGGAACTGAAGTCTCCCTTCACAGCAGTTTGGTTTTGAAGAGCTGCCTGGGATCTGTCTCTTTAAGTGCCTGCATCTTCCTTTGCCCAGTGACTGGTTCCTTATTAGCAGCAACAGGACAACCATAGAATGGTTTCTAAGCTGGTGGTTTATACACTCAGTACAGGTCTTTGTCTTTCTTTCTAATACACACTTATTCTTATGCTCAGAAGTCAAAGAAAGAACACCACCAACAGAAGACAGTTGCCGTTTTACACCTTATGTGTTTGGGGACTTTTGTAGCCAACTGACATACTGACATAGACCAGGCTGCTAGAACAGGTAAGGCATAGGAACGGGGACATCCCATAATAAAACCTGGGGCACCTGCTTAATCAAGCAAATAAAGAAAACACAAGGGAAATTACTTAAGAAGGGTGTTCTGAGTTTTGCATCCTGAAGGCAGGGCTCTACTGGGGTGAGGAGTCTATGCCCTGGGGGTCCATCTGCCCTGAGAAGTCGCTTAACCAAGGAGTCAGTGGGGACACAGGAGTTCTCAGAGCCAAACTGTCTGGCTGGAACCCATATCTGCTACTTACTGCCTCTGTAAGCCAGTCTGAGCCTCAGTTTCTTAGTCCCTGAAATGGGCTCCAGAACCCACACCTCTTGGCTCACAGTATAGCAGGTTTGAAATTTTTTTAAATATTAATATTATTATTATGCATCAATCAAAAGACTCCTAGGTGGCATTACCATTAAAAAACAAACAAACAAAAAACAGCCCTGGCCCATTGGCTCAGCGGTGGAGCATCGGCCCGGCGTGTGGAAGTCTGGGGTTCAATGCCCGGCCAGGGCACATAGGAGAAGTGCCCATTTGCTTCTCTACTCCTCCCCCTCTCCTTACTCTCTATCTCTCTCCTCCCCTCCCACAGCCAAGGCTCTTTTGGAGTAAAGTTGGCCCAGGCGCTGAGGATGGCTTCATGGCCTCCGCCTCAGGCACTAGAATGGCTCTGGTTGCAACAGAACAATGCCCGAAATGGGCAGAGCATCGCCCCCTGGTGGGCATGCTGGGTGGATCCTGGTTGGGCACATGCGGGAGTCTGTCTATCTGCCTCCCCCCACTTCTCACTTCGTAAAAATACAAAAAAAAATAAAAATAGGAAATAACAAAAAAAAACAGGAGTAGTGACCCTGGCCAGCTCAGGCTTCTCACAGACACATCCTTGGTCCCAGCAGGTTGGAAATCTCTGGAGATGGGGTGATGTGGTCATAATGTAGTCTAAGCCCTGTGTCCCCCGCCCTGGGCTTCCTGTGGCATTCTACCAGGGAAAAGCAAAGCATTCCACACTGAGCTCTGTGCATTCCAGGAGAGCCCTGTGGGGTAACAGAGCTAGAAAAGTGCCAGATAAATAGGTAGCTAGTTTGGGACACAAACCCAAACTCCTGGCTCCAAAATCAAGTGTTCTTTCTCTTGGGCCTTGTTTGCATAGCCCCCGGGAGAAGGGTACACTGCCCCTGTGAGGGGAAAGGTCCTGCACAAAGTGAACTCTTTTACAATTAGGGAGAGAAATGTCTCTTGAGCTGAGGGTCACTTGGGTTTTGATAAACTATTTTGAAAGGAACTAGCACACAGGCCAAACGTGGGCTCACACACTACAAAAGAAAAAACAACAACACAGGTTTGTTGGGGCATAACAAATAAAAAAGGGAAATGCACATTCTTTTAAAAAATAGTGAGCCATTCTTGTTCACCAGAAGTCCTGACCAGTGAGATAATTTACTCACCCACATAAGAGTGGAAAAGAAATGTCTAAGAAAATTTGGAGTATCGAAACATATTTTATGATTTAGAAAGAACTGTGAAAAAAAGAATTTCTACATTTCTCCTGGGTTCCATGACAAGAAAAGAACAAAGGTAACACTCTGTTACCTGTGGACTCAAAAGATGGCTTCCCCTTTCCCAGCCTTCCTTCCTTCCTTTCTTCCTTCTTTCTTTTCTTTCTTCATCCTTCCTTCTTTCTTTTCTTCATCCTTCCTTCTTTTTTGTCTTCCTTCCTTCCTTCCTTCTTTCTTTTCTTTCTTCATCCTTCCTTCTTTCCTTTCTTCATCCTTCCTTCTTTCCTTCCTTCATCCATTCTTCTTTCCTTCCTTCCTTCCGACAGTCATTAATCAATCAATCACATACGCATTCAACAAGTACTGAGCACCTCCACTGTCCACTGATGGTTCAGTAAATAAGAAGACAGTATAGATCGTCATTCTTACATTCTAGTCATATTTTGGTTTAGTGCTCACTATGTAGAGATCGCTGGAAAAAAATGAAGATATTTCATAACACCTCAATGTTCCACTCCAGAAGTGTTCCCCGTTTTACAGGCATTCTTATACTCACAAATTCCCATTTTCCTCTGGGAAAACCAAGGCATAAAAAAAAATCAAATAGACATAAAGGGATATAATTCCTGTTGGAGAACAAGTCAGTGGCAGAAATAATATTAACATATCTAACCACAAACATGGTAAAAAGAACCCAAGTTCAATTTAGAAATTAAACTCAAATCATTATTTTAAAAAGCAAACACTAAAAAGTCCAACCTATCCCATCCTATCTCAAGGCTGTATTTCTCACCAGCAAAACTTTGTCCCGTGAATTAGTCATGAAGCTGTGTTGAGTCTCCATAGCTAAAATGAACATTCTAAATGTGGGAAAGTATTTTAAAATACTACAATGTCATCTATGCTTTGGTTTTCCTAGGAAAAACCAATCATGAAAATGGACTCCTTCTGTTCTCCATATATTCTTGAATCATGACAAATCTTGGTTCCCAAAATGCTAACAGCAATCTTGAGAAAAAAGAACAAACTGAGAGGTGTTATAATACATGATGTCAAACTACACTACAGGGCCACAGTAATCAAAACAGCACAATTCTGATATAAAAACAAACATAAAGCAATGGAACTGAATAGAGAACCCAGAAATAAACCCACACTTATATAGTCAATTAGTATTTGACAAAGGAGACAAGAACATACAATGAGATAAAGACAGTCTATTCAGTAAATGGTGTTGGGGTCTGACCTATGGTGGCACAGTGGATAAAACATCAACTTGGAATACTAAGCTCACTGGTTTGACTCCCTGGACTTGCCCGGTCAAGACACACATGAGAAGCAACTACTATAAGTTGATACTTTCTGCTCCTCCCTTCCCCCTTACTGTCTCTCTAAAAATCAATAAATAAAATATTTTAAAAAATAAAGATGGTTTTGGAAAATTTGGACAGATATATGCAAAAATAAAAAACAAAACTAGTCCATCCTCTTATACCATGCACAAGGATAAACTCAAAAGTTTAAATGTAAGACTCAAAAATCTCCTAAAAGATTACATGGGCAGTAAAATCTCTCACATTTCTCTTAGCAATATTTTTTTCTGATATATCTCCTTAAGTAAGGGAAACAAAAAAATAAAAATAAACAAATGGGACTCTATCAAGCTAAAAAGATTTTGCACAGCAAAGGAAACCATCAACAAGACAAAGAGACAACCTACTGAGTGGAAGAGGATATTTGCCAATGATACATCTGATAAAGGGTTAATATCCAAAATTTATACAGAACTCATACAACTCAACACCAAAAAAACAAAAAATTCTATTAAAAAAATGGGCAAGGGACCTGAATTGACATTTCTCCAAAGAGGACATACATATGACCAATAAACATATGAAAAGTTGGTACAGCCACTGTGGAAAAACAGTATGAAATTACCTCAAAAAATTAAAAATGGACTGCCTTTTGACCCAGCAATCTTACTTCTGGTAATATATCCTAAGAATCCTAAAACACTAATTCAAAAGAATATATGCACCCCTATGTTCATTGCAGTGTTATTTACCAAGCTATGGAAGCAATTCAATTGACCATCAATAAGCAAGTGAATTAAAAAGTTTTGGGATAAATATACAATGGAATATTACTCAGCCATAAAAAAGAATGAAACCTTAACATTTGCAACAGCATGGATGGACCTAGAGGGTATTATGCTAAGTGAAATGAATCAGTCAGGAAAGACAAACACTATATGATTTCACGTATGTGTGGTAACTAAAGAACAAAATAAATCAACAAACAAAATTGAAACAAGACACAGAGAACAAACTGATGACTGTTAAAAGGGAGGGCATTTGGGACACTGGGTGAAAAAGGTGAAGGGATTAAGAAGTGCAAATTCATATATGCAAATAGTTGCAGGGATGTAAAGTATAGCATAGGGAATATAGTTAATAACACTGTGATAACTATGTGTGGTGCCTGCTGGGTACTGGAAATGTTGGGGGAACACTTTGTAAAGTGTATGGTTGTCTAACCACTATGCTGTGCACCTGAAACTAATACAAAATAATATTGAATGTAAAAAAATTGCTGACAAGTCAAAGGGCAAAAATGGTCTTTGCTGTGCATAGTACAATATACCCTGGAAGGCAAGTTGTCTAGGAAATTTAAAAAATTTAAAGAGATTCCATTGGAAATTGCTCACAAGGAGCTATTACTTTTCAAGATTAATTGGCTCCAGAAGAGCACTGCTCTTGCTACCTTAGCCTCAGGTAGCCACATACCTTTATAGTGTTTCAGAGTAGTTCAAGAGGCAACAATAGCCAAAACCCCTACAAGAATATAGACAGGGCATGGTGGAAATTTATCCACTTCTTTATAGAGTCTTTCAACTTTGTCACCTTCCATATAATTCCTCCTAAGACTCCATGTATTATAAAAATTATCTGATCTTAGAGAGACCTAAAGTTCTAAGGGCAAGCATTCTTTGGTCAATTCTAATTTTGGATGTTTATCATGCATATTACTTTATTAAGGACTCAGAAAAGTGTTGTAGTGAAGAAACCTGTTTAACTCTAATTCATCATTTCCTAGTCTTACTTGATTATGGAATTTTTTTTCCTCAAACATTCATTAACATCTCTTGGATTATTGGAAAATTGTCTGGGGAAATTCCGATTAAGTCCAAGCTTTCCTCTCTCTTCTCTCTCTCTCTCTCTCTCTCTCTCTCACACACACACACACACACACACACACACACTTTGTACAAGGATTTCAATAAAATATACCTAAATGACAAAAGGTGCACAGTAAGTGTTAATTGAGTGAATGAACAGATTGACAAATTAATGAGTGAATGACTCAGTGGATTTACTGTAAGGTCGTACACACCCCAGGGAAGCCTGGCAGCAATAAGTGGAACACTCCACACCCACTTCTCTCCCCTGGGGAGAAACCACATGAGGAGTTGGAAGAGGGCTCCTGGAAGTGCAGGCCCACAGTGCTGTGGGCCCCCCTGTGCCCAGCCAGCCTAAGGGTCACACTGCTGGTGCTTGGACTCTGGATGGGGCAAAGGAAATGCTAGAGTCAGGGGTTCTGTGTGGGATCATATGACAGGGCTAAAGCCTGACAAGCTGGACCATCTGGTTGGGACCCATCGCCTGTTAAAAAATGACTGATGTTTATGTAGTATTAAAAAAAAAAAAAGTGTGCCCTGGGTTCACGATTACTTTATCTCAAACTCTTGGGCAGCTGTGCTAAAGAACTCAGAATTCTTCAAATTTTTAGAAAGAAATGCATTGTAGATACCAAATGTGTGTGACAACACTCACAGGGGACTGGACACTTCCCCATTCAGCAATTGTTAATGTTTCGGGAATAAAACATGAAAACAGGTGAGAGAAATAAAACCTAGAAATAGTTTCAAACCACGTCAGGTCAGATTTTGCTGGCAATTAGCATCAGGTATAAAAAGCATGGGTTTTCACAGCTTTCTGGATTTTAGGATTGTAGATAAGAGAGTGGGAGTCTTTAATGTGCCTCTCAGCAAAAGGACACCTGAAAAGGGTGGACAGTGACTCTACGCAGTAAGTGTGAGGACTTCCGTTTATGAAGTACTCTCTTATTTGTAAACAAAACATTCCACAGTGTTCATTGTGGATCAATGCACCTTGGACCTTGTTTTAATGTTGTTTGCTCTGATTTGGAATCTACTTGAAAGGGACTCTATCTGCCCTTGAAGAACTTACAAGAGCTTTAAGCTATTTTAACTATGGGGAGGAGGGGCCGGAGAAAGAGGGGGTTTCCCAGGCAAAGCGTTGAAGAACAAACTTTTAATCAGTCACCAGTACATTTGTTGAAGTGATCAAATTGCCTACCATTTGGGGTGAAAGTAATCACATAGTTTTAAGTGTGCCCGGAGACAGTGACATGATGACTTCTCTCCTTGTATGAGCTTTTGTAAACTCAAAGACCAGTCTCTATAGCTTCTGGCCTCAGATGCTAACCTAGAAAGCATGGTTAAATGCAGATTGTCTCCTGTCACAGTTTTCAAGGGGTCTCTAATCTTCTTAAGTGGTCTAACAAAATCCCCCCAAGATAATCAATAATGATTTGCTTTTGTATATGTTCTGCAACATGAGGTATTTGGCCATGATGCCAATCAAACAAGTGACACATGTGTTCCAAGTTCACAACGGTTTCTAGTATCCAATCTAGTGTACCACTGAAATGGTATACAGCCTATGAAATAGCTGTAGTATATTCCTCAGTGTTCAGGCAAAGTTGAAACCACAAGACTATAACTTCTCAGCCTCAGCCCATTGAAAACCAGAAGTAGAGATTTTGCAAAATCAAAGTGCAACAAAGACTCTCAAATAATAGTGAACTTTTGCCTTTATTTTAGGCAGGACAGTACCTAACTGCTCAGACACATCATATTCTCCTATTTCTAAAGATCTCCCTACAGAGAAACTCACAAGTGCTTGTAATCCATCCCTGGGTCTAAAATACTGAAACATCTGTTTGTGCCAATCCCGTACGTAATACTCCAGCCTGCTGGGAACTACCAGTGTCTTGTGAAAGAAACCTACTCAAGACACAAACTTATGTCAAGAGGAAGAGGGGGAGGCCTGCCAGGGGAGGCAAAGAAGACCTCCTGAATTTCCTTCTCCCTCAGCTTTTATTGATCAGATGCAGAACAGAGGTAACAGGATTACAAGGGAGGGAGGCCAGGTGATAAGGGGAAAGAATGACTAATGGCCATTTTGCTGATTTAGAGAAAAGGCTAATTTGGGTGAAAACATTATTTTTCTTTTGCTAATTAACAAGCACAAGGGAAGGGGCAATCTAGAACCTCTAGGCTAATTTTCTAAACCTGTTCACATGCATTCCTTTGTTTCTGCACAAAGGTCACTCACTCACACAGTTTCTTTTTTTTTTTTTTTTTTTTTTTTTCATTTTTCTGAAGCTGGAAACAGGGAGAGACAGCCAGACAGACTCCCGCATGCGCCCGACCGGGATCCACCCGGCACGCCCACCAGGGGCGACGCTCTGCCCACCAGGGGGCGATGCTCTGCCCATCCTGGGCGTCGCCATGTTGCGACCAGAGCCACTCTAGCGCCTGGGGCAGAGGCCACAGAGCCATCCCCAGCGCCCGGGCCATCTTTGCTCCAACGGAGCCTTGGCTGCGGGAGGGGAAGAGAGAGACAGAGAGGGAAAGCGCGGCGGAGGGGTGGAGAAGCAAATGGGCGCTTCTCCTGTGTGCCCTGGCCGGAATCGAACCCGGGTCCTCCGCACGCTAGGCCGACGCTCTACCGCTGAGCCAACCGGCCAGGGCCTCACACAGTTTCTTGGTGTTTGCATCCAAGAGACATTCACTCAGGGCTTTTACCTAAAGCTCCCCAATCCTAGTCATAGAGGGTTCAAGGTTAGGTGGGTGATTCCCTACATGCCTCCTTTTTTTTGTTTGTTTTAATAACGATTAACAGAGAGGAAGATGGTTAGGTGGTTGTAGTGGAAGGTAAAGAGCAAGCACAGAGAGAAACAGGTTTTTAGGGGTTTGCAGGCATTTCTGTATTTTGTAAAAGTTTTTTAGCATGCCTGGTTAAATGTTTCGAAGTGTCCTAGGTGATGCCAGGCACTCCCCAAGAGCTTGGGAGTGAGTTAGGTGTCCTTTTCTGGGTTCACTTCCAGAGATGGATTCATTATCAGCTTCTGGATTTCTGGAACCAGGTTGCTTTCTAGGGGCTAATGCCAATTTATGATGAGGCTTCACTTCCTCGTTCCTCACTGGTGGTATTCAAAGAGGACCTGTTGATGACAAAATTGGAACACACCCTCACCCCCAAGTTAGTAGTCTGATTGAATTCTGCCACTCAGGTCTACCTAATATCCCCTAAATTGTGAAAGGCTTAGGCCATTGCTTGGCTGGTATAAAATGTCTCTTGGCTGCAGTAAGTCCAGAAGAGTAAATATTTAAAAAATTAAGAGTAAAATAAGCCTTATACACTTGTTCTTATAGGGTAAGACCCTCCTTCTGACTCCCCCTTTTTTATTTGTTAAGATAGGTTTTTAAGGTGTGGTGAACACGTTCAATATAGGCCTGTCCTATTGGATTATAAAGGATACCTATAAGATTTTTAATATTCCAGTTTTGTAAAGCTATTTGGAATGACTTAGAAGTATAGTAAGAGCTGTTGTCTTTTTAAATTAATTCAGGGCATCCAGGAATGGAGATGGACTCTAAGAGGTGAGAAATAGCATGACATACTGCTTCCTCGGTAGCAGGAGTAGCGTGGATCATGCCTGAATGGGAATCCATACAATAAAGAAAAGAGTCCTTAACTATTTCTTCTGCTTGTTTACATTACATGGCTATAGTAGAGATAGTCCTTATCCAGGGAAGGAGCCTTTTTGCTACTGAAATCAAGTTGTTGACTATAACATTGTATAAGTCTATGATGATCTCCATGTTATTTATATAAACTTGATTTTAGTAATAAAAACTTAGAACCTAATTGAGACAATATCTAATAAAACCCAGAAATCCTTTAAGCTGCTTTGTTTTTGAAAGATGGAATTTCTCTAAATTTTCAGGGTTTATTAGTACCTAATTTTTATTTTAAATGGGAGATATCTCTACTAAAGGTAGAGAATCAGAGCTTGTCCTAGAGCATCAAGTATCTTATCTATGAATTGGACTAGAGTGAAATTTCTGGAAAAATCAGCACTATTCAAATCAGCTTTTAGTATCTAAGACAATAGGTGAGACTGTCCGTATAATCCTGGGATGTTACTGTCTAACTAAACTTGTAACCTTCCCTGGTAAAAGCAAAGAGGTAACTGTCCTTTTATAGACATGCTCAATCAGGCATTACATGACTTTATTATTATTGAAAAATATTGGCAATCCATAGGAATAGCTGGTAATAGATTATGTGGATTTGGAACCACAGGATGTCTGGGAATAACTATTTTATTTATAGTTCTGAGATTTTGTATAAATATATTCTATTGGAAAGCTAGAATTACAGGACTTGTACATAGAATTGTAAATGCCTTTTTAAGTAATTTAGTATAATGGTCTTAATTCCAGCTAGTAGTGCATCAGATCTTAAATAACATGGGCAAATCTTGCCAATATCTGTACTGAGAAAGGCTCAAAGTTGTATTGGAATGTTCTGCAACAAACCTTCAGTCTCAATATTATTTTCCTTTCATGGAAATTTCTTTAAAATGATTATTTTCCCAACTGGTGCAGTATTTGATTTACTTTTAAATACATTTTATCCTTCTGAAAGATATGTGGGCAATCACTGGTTTTAAGAAAATTTTACCCTGTTAGGTTAACTGGGGCAAACTTGATTAACAAAATATTTATCGCCCTTTAATATTCCCTCATTGGAAAGGGACAGGTTTTGACTTAACAATCATTGGTTGATTACATATTCCTATCCTTCATACATAAGCTTTACTCTGAAGTAGGATGCAACTTAGTTGGTAGTGTTAAGAACAAGTTAAGTAGCCCCAGTATTTACAAGGGCCTTAGCAATTTCCCTTTGTAATAGTAATTTTAATTTCTACTTAACTGTTAGTAAAGAAAAAGGGAAATGCCCTTCTGTGGTCCTTGGTACAACTATATGCTTAATACACACACACACACACACACACACACACACACACACACACACACTAGTACCTTGAGATACAAATTTAATTTGTTCTGTAACCAAGCTCGTAAGTCAGTCAACTTGTATATCAAACTGCCAATACTGGACCCGTGCGCCAATGCACCAACTAGCAGCAGCTTCCTGAATCACGACTCATATCTCAGAATTTCACTCAGATCTTGAACAAAAATATAGACCAAGTCGCAGCTCACATCTTAAAAATTTGTATGTTGGTCTGTTCCTATAATTTTTTAAGATGACCTGGTTTTTTACAGTAAAAGACTCCTATTTGGGTGCTCTACAATCTTGAGCCATATGTCCAAGGCTTCCTACAATTAAAACAGGATGACCCAGTCATCACTGTCACAAAAGTTTGAGCTAAGTAAATTCTGCTATTTGGCTCCTAGAAACCAGTAAATATATTATTTGGAATAGGTCAGAATAGCCAGGATCAAATGTTTCAACAGTTAATTTTTAAATTTCTTTGTGAACCCACCAGGGTTCCAGATAAAATCAGGAAAATCTTTCATGTGGGTTAATTCTCTTCTAGTCTAAGAAACATACACAACTGCTGGTTCCTCTCTACCTGAAACCAGCTTTTCTTCAAAGGGAGCTGCTAAAATTCCTGGATTGTTCTTGTCTGAATTCCTATTCTTATTTTCCCCTAAATCAGTAGGGAGTTGTAGTACAGGAGGCAAAGATAGAAGAGGAAGGAAGAAGGGAGGAAGAGAGGGAGGGGGAGTTTGGACAAGGAACCTCAGATAGCAAACAGTGGAGAAGCTGTAGAAGGAGAGGAATGGGACATTAGCATTAAATTCAAAGGCTTTCATTACTTCAGAGACAGTCTCTAAAAAAATTTTTTTTTCCAAAGAATTTTTGGCTTCTCCCAGAAGCTTCTATTTCCAATCAACGTCTGCTTTCCATTCATTTAATATTAACTTTAGAGTTGGCATTTCATAATTGAGTGCACAGAAAAAAATCACTTAGGAGGAATCATAAATTCCCCACTTTGGCCACTTCAAGCTGAAATTTTTCCATTTCAGCAGATACCTGCAAGTTAACCTGCAGGATTATTAATGGGGGGCTGGTGTCCTTGGGGCTTGTCTATCTTAAAGGAACAATTTTCTCTGTTAATTTTAGGGGTTTTTTTTTGTATATCTGCAGAGTCTGGACAAATTTCTAGGGATATTGTGTAGTGGGTTCAAGTGTGCTGCTTGTGGGTTGAGCTCCAAGGGAATTTTACCTCCCAAGTCATCTCAAACCCTCTCACGTGTCTCGTTTCTCTCCCCAACTGCCTAATACAGCTATGAGGACTCAGAGCACTAGGTAACCAGCCTTTATATGTGCATCCCTGGACGAGACAATTTTTTAATTATAGTTGAATTTGGAGGTCCCTATGGGGCGACCTACACGTCATGAGGGATGCCCTCTCGACACTGCCACAGATATTTTTAGTCACCTAAAAATACCTGAGATTTCGGGCTGGAGGGAGGAACTGCCCCTTATCTTCGGAGCTGAACAAGTTCAGGGTCTCATTTACTCAGCAAAGGTTTTCTTTGTTCAGACTCACAGTTAAGTAGTTCTAATTGAAAAAGGCTAAAATTAAAAACCAGCCATCCATTTTATTTATCCCTCTGTTTCACAAACCTGAGTACAGTTTTACCCACAAACAAGACAATTAAAGTATAGAGACAGGAGCATAACACATAAATAAATCTGATTAATCTTACCAGAAGAGTTGCTGCTTGGCCCCCAACTCTGAATACAAAGAACACAGAGTACAGCAATCAGCATGGCAAGACTTCACAGAGTACAAAGCAAAGAAACAAGCTTAGGACCCAAAATTCCATTCTATTTAAATTTAAATGAACACTTCTTACATATTTCAATTTTAAAGCAACAATGCAGGAATGAAACTGTTTTATTTAGTTCAATATTAGAACCAGCATTTCCAACTTTTGCATGCAAGAACTTAATTCAGGCCTCAAAAGAGTCACATTTTTGGCTAATTTTAGTTGTTACTATTTTGTAGATTTATAATAAGGTGACCAATCATCCTCCTTTAGGAAGGACAGTCCTTCTCTTGTAAGTTCCATTCTTCCTCAAAAGGTGTCCTCCTGCATGTCCTCCTTTTTGATATTGGAAAACTAATCTGGAAATGTTCGTATTCAATCAATGCAGAGTTGATCCATTGTATGTTGTAAAGCCAGTAGCCACGGCCACCATCACAGCCACCTGGCCCATGCAGGTTTGCATTAGATTCGGACAGACGGTAATGAAACAATGGAGCCAAGAACTGGTGGGCCATTAGCTTTAATCCTAGCTTGCACCTGGTGGGCAAGTAAAAACATACACTTGGGCTCCAAAATCCACTCATTCAGTGCTCACAAAGCTACTGACTTATCTGAGTTTCCTAGAATCAAGGGTTTCTAGCTCACTAGCCTTATTCACCTCTGTTCCCCATCTCCTTCTCTCTGCACAAACTCTGCACAAACTAGCTTCTCCCTCTGCACTCCACTATCTTGGCTGCTTCTCCTGGCCTCCTCCATGTGGCCTTTCTCTGCTCCCCTACAGCATGGGCTCCTCCTAGAACGTAATCACTCCTCTCCCAGAACAACATGATCTCTCTTCCTTTAAAACCTTTTGGCGTGAAAGCCCTCCCCCAACACACATTAACATAATCACACCCATCTCAAGCAGGAAGAGCAACTAATATCATCACCTGAGAGACAGGCTTCCACGTGGGCAGCACCATCTTTAACAAAGTGAGCATAATACATTTTATTTGCCCAACACATGTGATGTGACATATTTGTATCTAAATGAGTACTTTTTTTACAATTATTATTAAAAATTAATAGGTATATAAGCATAATTACAATATAAAATATTACAAATGTTTTTATGCATTTCTCATATTATAGTGTATTATTGTTGCAATGAATAAAATGTTTCTTTTATTTATAATATTGTTTCTTCAATTTATTTTTGTCTTCCTTTTCATTGTAAAAAAGTTGGTCACCTTATTTATAAGCACAGGTCAACCAATTAGCCAGAATTCACCCAAGGGGGACTATCCTTAGGAATGGACAGGGTGTTACCCATTCTGTTACAATGTCAGACAAAAACTAAACAGAAATTGGAATCAGACAAACCAGTGAGGAACCCAAGATTTCAGTGTGCAACCAGACCAGAAATATGCCTGCCCAATCTCAGTTGGCGTTTCATGACGGGGCACTGGAGGAACTAGCAGAACCTCCCTGAGTAAATACATACTTGGCAGCTGCTTGGGAAGTACTGTAGTCAGGTCTTCCAGGTTCCCCTAGTCTGGGACTAATTTCAAGGCAAAGAATAAGGAAGAAACAAAATGATAGTTTAGAGATTGTAGCAAAAACATTAAGGAAAATCAGAACAGTATCTGTGTCTCCTAACATTAATCCTTCTCAGAGACAAATTTCCATTAAAGAAGGAGTATAACTCTTTTCAGGTCCAGGGGGAAGAGGTGGAAGAGGATGGGGGCAGCCGAAGTTCCTCAGGAGGCAAGGGCAGAGGAAGAGGTGTTTGTCTTCCTGATCAGCCTCCTCAGATTTCAGTGCTGTAACTGCTGGTTCAGGTTGACTATGCTGAGATTTCTCTTTTACTTTCTGCCATGTTGTGAGAAGAGGAACAGAAACTTTAATCCTTGTTCAAACCACCATTTCAAAACTTTACCTACTTGCTCCCATAATTCAAAATCTAAGGTTTCCTCATCGGGGCAGTGCTCTCATACAGCCAGTAAGAGTTGCTGTAATGTTTTAGGCTCTACAGTATACTGAGCAGCATGGCACAAGTGTTGTAAACTTCTAACATAAATGTGCTGCTGCTTGGAGGAAACCTCTCTCTGACCTACGTGCATCAGTCCCTTCCTCAAGGCGAGTAGGGACTGTTCTTTATCAGAATTCCCCATAAGATACGGCCGCCAAACTACTCTTCACGCACAGATTCCACACAATCATGTCAGGGTCACCACTTGTAGTACCCCAGCCCGCTGGAAACTACCAGTGTCTTGTGAAAGAAACCTACTCAAGACACAAACTTATGTCAAGAGGAAGAGGGGGAGGCCTGCCAGGGGAGGCAAAGAAGACCTGAATTTCCTTCTCCCTCAGCTTTTATTGATCAGATGCAGAACAGAGGTAACAGGATTATAAGGGAGGGAGGTCAGGTGATAAGGGGAAAGAATGACTAATGGCCATTTTGCTGATTTGGAGAAAAGGCTAATTTGGGTAAGGACATTCTTTTTCTTTTGCTAATTAACAAGCACAAGGGAAGGGGCAATCTAGAACCTCTAGGCTAATTTTCTAAAGCCCATTCACATTCAGTCCTTTGTTTCTGCACAAAGGTTATTCACTCACACACCTTCTTGGTGTTTGCATCCAAGAGACATTCACTCAGGGCTCTTAACTAAAGTTCCCCAATCCAAGTCATAGAGGGTTCAAGGTTAGATGGGTAATTCCCTACACCAGTGGTCCCCAACCTTTTTTGGGCCACGGACCAGTTTAATGTCAGAAAATATTTTCACGGATGTCAAGCCAGAAGGCACGGCCAGGGCCACCATCAGAGCAGCCCAGCCCATGCAGGTTCACATTGGATTCGGACAGTCGGTAAAGAATCAACGGAGCCAAGAACTGATGGGCTTTCATCTTTAATCCTAGCTTGCACCCGGCCGGCAAGTAAAAACACACACTGGGCTCCAAAACCCAATCACATTCAGTGCTCACAAAGCTACTGATTTATCCGAGTTTCCTAGAATCAAAGGTTTCTAACTCACCAGACTTATTCTCCTCAGTTCCCCATCTCCTTCCTTATCCCAGATACAAACTCTGTAAAAACTGGCATCTCACTCAGCACTCCGCCATCTTGGCTGCTTCTCCTGGCCTCCTCCACGTGGCCTTTCTCTGCTCTCCTCCGCTCTCTCTTCTAATGATAATCTCAGGAACCAAGAGCGCAAACTCCCGCTTCGTCCCCATTTTATAGTGTAGAAATCCAAACCCTTAATCCAATATACAAAATAGGGAAGTCTCTAATACAAAGTCTCTTTCTGAGGCACGATTGGATTGTACCGCCCCACATCAAAAAGGGTGGGAAAGGCTTAATCCCAAAACCAAGCCCCAGGCTACAACAATCCTGCCTGCCCCCAACACACATTAATATCACCTGGGCAGCGTAATCTTTAACAAAGTGAGCATAATACATTTTATCTGCCCAACAACGGACCACCCTTTAGGGTAAGACAGATAAATGTATCATGTGACTGAGACAAGCATCAAGAGTGAGTCTTAGACAGATGTAACAGAGGGAATCTGGTCATTTTTTAAAAATAAAACATCATTTCAGACTTAAATATAAATAAAACGAAAATAATGTAAGTTATTTGTTCTTTCTCTGCGAACCGGTACCAAATGGCCCACAGACTGGTACTGGTCCGCAGCCCGGGGGTTGGGGACCACTGCCCTACACAATTGTAAAGCCAGTAGCCACGGCCACCATCACAGCCACCTGGCCCATGCAGGTTCGCATTAGATTTGGACAGATGGTAATGAAACAATGGAGCCAAGAACTGGTGGGCCATTAGCTTTAATCCTAGCTTGTATCCGGCAGGCAAGTAAAAATACACACTGGGTTCCAAAATCCACTCATTCAGTGCTCACAAAGCTACTGACTTATCCAAATTTCCTAGAATCAAGGGTTTCTAGCACACTAGCCTTATTCACCTCTGTTCCCCATATCCTTCTCTCTGCACAAACTGCACAAACTGGCTTCTCTTTCAACACTCTGCCATCTTGGCTGCTTCTCCTGGCCTCCTCCACGTGACCTTTCTCTGCTCTCTTCTCTGCTCTCTCCTCTAATGCTAATCTCAGGAACCAAGAGAGAGCAAGCTCCCAGGTCTGCCCCACTTTATGGTATAGATTCAAAACTTTTAATCCAATATACAAGCAAGGAAATCTCTGATACAAAGTCACTTATCAGAGGCATAATGGGATTCTTCATGAGAGTACACCACCCACAGCAAAACTGGTAGGAAAGGCTTAGTTTTAAAGCCTTAGGCTATAAGGATCCTGCCTGCTTACAGCCAGCCCCCAACACACATTAATATAATCACACTCATCCCAAGCAACTAGGGCAACCAATATCATCACCTGGGCAACGGGCCTCCATGTGGGCAGCGCCATCTTTAACAAAGTGAGCATAATATATTGATATTTCATCTGCCCAACAACAATCCAGCCCAAAGTTCCCAGATAATAGATCAATTACACTATGTAACTGGAAACTCAGCCTCACCAGGCCATGAGCCTTAATAACCTCAAGAAGGAAATTTCTTAAATCTCGCACCATGCTAAGGATTTAAGACAATGAGTTCCTTTTCACTAATCTTTAATTCCTGGAAATGCTGATAATGGTCATGTGTATATCTCTCTAGCTCTGGAAGGGGAGAATCTGAGATAGCCAAGTGACTACAGGAAGTGATGCCAATGGTGAAGGCCACCTGCCACCAGCTTCTAGATGGCATTTGGTCCTAGTGTTATAAAGTACTGCACCCCAGATTCTGAAAGGCACTGTACTTCACTTCATCGAGTCCACGTAGAGACACCCAGTCCAGATACATTTTGAAGAGTTTTATTAAAGGAGGAAATTTTAATATGAAGGCCGCATATGGCTGACATGGAGCATCAGCAGGCCCAAATCGTGCAGTCCCAAAAATAGTTCAGGGGCTGCTTATATACCCTTGATCACACGCAGGTGGGGGAGAACATGACTTCACGGTATAAGCTGGCAATATTTGTTTAGGGGATACACAGAAACATTAAGACTTTCAAGGAAACACAATCAAAGATATTTACAAATCTTTCAGGGTTCCTCTTTCCTCACTAGCCTAGAGGTATTTTAAATATCAATGTTAATTTGCAGCATTTTGGTACCTTACAACACTAGCTGCTGGCAGGGGGCAACAAGGTCAATCCTAGGACCTGTGGCAAAGAAATGGCATGCAGCCCCCTGGGTGATCAGAGCTTTCTCAGCACCCCAGGGCAGTGGTCGGCAAACTCATTTGTCAACAGCCAAATATCCACAGTACAACGATTGAAATTTCTTTTGAGAGCCAAATTTTTTAAACTTAAACTATATAGGTAGGTACATTGTTATTAACTTAATTAGGGTACTCCTAAGCTGGCCTTTGCTAATCATTAGGTATTTTGTGGAAGAGCCACATGTGAATCGCAAGCCATGGTTTGCCAACCACTGCCCCAGGGAATAGGAACTCAAACCTGAACAAGTCAGTGGCCTCAGGGGGGATGGTGACCCAATGGGAAGCATGTAAAGTGTTAGGTGAGTGTGGCGGAAGTCCCTGAAGAGAAGTCAGCCTCTTGAGGCACCATTCTGTGGGCAATCCAGCCTTAGAACAGTGTCTAACACACAGTTAATGTTTACTCAGTGCCAGTGCTCTCCAGTTTCCTGACCTGCCCCTTTAGGCACTATATTCTTGACTTCCCTATCAGCTGGGTCCTTATAGTTCAAGTACTTCTTAGAAATACTTGGGTAGAAATCTTGAACTCAGAACTCTGTAGTGAAAGAAATAGTTTAAAGATTAGCGATTAAAAATAAAAGATTGACTCTCCATTTATATAACAGTCTCAAAATAACAAAAGTCTACAACCAGAGAACAGATTAGTGGTTTCCAGGGGTTAGAGATGGAGGAGGTATATATAGCAAGGTGGTAGGGACCCTTGAGACTGAAACTGATCTGCATCTTAATTGTGGTGGTGGTTACAGAAATCTACTACCAGTGTAACATGAAAAAACTGCATCAGAATCTCTCTCTCTCTCTCTCTCTCTCTCTCACACACACACACACACACACACACACACACACACACACACACACGCCTGTATATAAGATTGGTAAAAACCCGAATAAGCTCTGTGGATTGTACTAACATTCATTTCCAGGTTTTGCTATCTAGTTCTACCAGAGGTTACCATTGGGCAAAACTGAATAAAGACTATGTTGGACTTCCTTGTACTTTGTTTTGCAACTTTCTATATGTAAAGCCAGTGGCCAGGGCCACCATCATAGCAGCCGCCTGGCCCATGCAGGTTCCCATTGGTTTCAAACAGTCGGTAAAGAAACAAAGGAGCCAAAAACTGGTGGGCCATCATCTTTAATCCTAGCTTGCACCCGGCGGGCAAGTAAAAACACACACTGGGCTCCAAAACCCACTCACATTCAGTGCTCACAAAGCTACTGACTTATCCGAGTTTCCTAGAATCAAAGGATTCTAGCTCACCAGACTTATTCACCTCTGTTACCCATCTCCTTCCTTCTCCCTGCACAAATTCTGCTTTAACTGGCCTCTCACTCAACACTCCACCATCTTGGCTACTTCTCCTGGCCTCTTCCACGGGGCCTTTCTCTGCTCTCTGCTGTCTCCTCTAATGATAATCTCAGGAACCAAGAGAGCAAGCTTTCGTTCTGCCCCCATTTTATAGTGTAGAAATCAAAACCTTTAATCCAATATACAAAATAGGGAAGTCTCCAATATAAAGTCGCTTATCTGAGGCATAATGGGATTGTACCACCCCACATCAAAAAGGGTGGGAAAGGCTTAATCCCAAAACCAAGTCCCAGGCTACAAGGATCCTGCCTGCCCACAGCCTGCCCCCAAAACACATTAACATCACCTGGGTGATGGGCCTCCACGTGGGCAGCACCATCTTTAACAAAGTGAACATAATATATTTTATCTGCCCAACACTATACATCTACAATTACTTTATAATAAAAAATTTCAGGTGACTGAATCTACATGAATGAATTATACATGAAATTTGCTAAACAATTAAGATAAGCAGAAATAGACATATACACAAACTCCTACCAATAAGCACTGTTTCACTCTGATTGGGATTGGGACAACCTTTACTCAGAGCCATCCCTTTGCAAAACACTCTGCATATTGTGGTCACTAAGAAGAGTACCTTCCAGAATTGTGCAATATTCAGCCTGCGCAGTAATTCACAGTAATCCTGCCTTTAGCTGACTACTGCAAAGGGGTGCATGTCAGTCCGTGAGTCTTTATTTTCATTATTCTGGTTTCAAATCCATTTCTATGTCTCAAACTGCTCCACCTTTCAAGCTAGGGTAGATGAAAATAATCACTTTTTTTTTTCTTTATAGACTATCATTGCAGTCTGCTTAAATTTGAATCTCAGCTTCACATTTCTTTTTTTTTTTTTTTTTACAGAGACAGAGAGAGGGATAGACAGGTACAGACAGACAGGAACGGAGTGAGGAGAAGCATTAATCATCAGTTTTTCATTGCAACACCTTAGTTGTTCATTGATTGCTTTCTTATATGTGCCTTGACTGCAGGCCTTCAGCAGACTGAGTAACCTCTTGCTCAAGCCAACGACCTTGGATCCAAGCTGGTGAGCTTTTGCTCAAACCAGATGAGCCCATGCTCAAGATGGTGACCTCGGGGTCTTGAACCTGGGTCCTCAGCATCCCAGTCCAACGCTCTATCTACTGCATCACCGCCTGGTCAGGCGAAAATAATCACATTTTTGTATCAGCGCTGATATTCTGATTGCAGAGAATTCTCAATTTTGTACTTGCACAAGCTTCAGACATAAAAACAGATATTGTCTTCATTTATTCAATAACTTTCAGTTATTGAAAGTAGTACTTAATATAAGCTACAATGATTGACTTCTGTATTGTTATTCCAATCACAGTGCACCATCATTTGCATAGATATCCATGCAAATCCTTAGTTTAAGGCACTTCATGCTTCTCTCCTGGTTGTTCTGCAGAATGCTGTCTACCTGGAAACGGCTTCTCTGGAGCTCTGGTATAGTTCTAATTCCCCACCGTGTTGACAGAAAGAGAGCTTCTAGTATGAAAGCCACTTGAAGCAAGACCCTGCAGGATGCAGAAGCTGATTCTGTATTTCTTTACAAGCTGGACCATCAGTTGTGGCTGATATTGGGCTTTTATTGTTCAACCATTGCAACCTATTGATGTGTGGGCCCATTCACAATTATGCTATTCACAGCAGGGCTGATCCCTGGACAAGCCCTGTGCAGGCTCAGTGAGGAGAAACAGATGCAGACAGGTGAGTAATGGACAGGGATAAGGAGGTAGTGGCAGGGGTGGCACTGGGAAAAGGGCTGGACAGGCGAGACAGTACCTGAGCCAGTGACTCACGGAGCGCCCCTTTGTCAAGAGGGGTGGGGCAGAAGCAGAGCTTGCCCAGACCATAGAAACCACACCCAGCACAGGTTCTTTCCTGACCTGCTCCTCCTGCCCCCAATTTCCCATAAGACATGGGTGCAAGGGATGCACAAAGGCTGCTCCTGAGACCTGCACTGGGACAGAGCCAACAGGTGATCTCAGGGTTTGGCTTTTACCCAGTGTGCTAAGAGACGAGGCTTAAAGGTCTGATAAAGGTTTAGGGACCAACTAAGAGGGAGTGGGGTGGGAGTGATCTTCAAGCTCTGAAATCCAAAAGTTTTTTTGGAGCAACTTTGGTCTTAACACACACACACAAGCCCTCACACATATGTGCATACACTCACATGCACACATACCTGGAATTACTAATCACTAATTCCCCCACCACCAGCCCTACTTCCTGATTGGGTCTGAGGCAGAACCAAGGTTGCCTGACAGAGGGGCTAAAATGTTTACCTTTTCCTACCCTTTAGGGAAGAACATGAAAGAGGAAGGGAGAATGCTAACTGGAAAATAAGGCTTTGACAGCTGGGGGCCAGCCTAGGAGGGGTGTGATGGAGCAAAAAAGAAAAAGAAGAGAAAAGACTCATAGACAAGGACAACAGTGTAGTGATGGCTGAGGGGAGGTAGCTGGTGGTGGAGGAGGAGGGGATAGGAGAGATAAATTGTGATGGACAAAGATTTGATTTGGGTGATGAACACACAATATTGTGTACAGATGATGTGTTGTAGAATTGGGCAACTGAAGCCTGTACAATTTTGTTAACTGCTGTCACCCAAATAAATTCAATAAAAAGGAAAGAAGAAAAGATTCTGCCTAAACTTCACTGTCCCGGCCTTGCAGATAAGGAAAATTCTGTATAATTTTAAAAGAAGAGGGAGGAGGAGGAGGAGAAGAAAAATTCCTTTCATCCATCAGACAACTTGAATCCTCACTACATTACCAACTAGTTGTGTGACATTGGGCAAGTGCTTTTGACACCTCTGTACCTCACTCTTCTCATTGGAAAAATGGAGATGATGATACCAACTTCCGAGGATCTTGGGAGGCTTGAAGGGGTTAATCTGTAGAAAGCACAGAGAAATGCCTGGCACCCAGGAATGCTCCGGACAGTGAGCCAGCTTCACACACTTCAGTGGGAACCCTCTCCACACTCCCAGCTCCTACAGAGATGTGGTCTACGGTCTACGCTGCTCCTGCCTCCTCCCCCTTTGCATTCTTTAACAGCCCCCACCCCAGCACCTTCTCCCCCATTCCCTGCTTCCCCCTACGTGGGCGGGCCACCTCCTTGGCTCATGATTAAGAATAGGGCTTTGGAGACTGATGGAGTTGGATTCAAATCCTCACTCCCCCACATCGTGGTTGGGGAAAGTGCTGCCCTTCTGAGGCTTGGAATGCCTCACCAGTTACCCCTGTTGACAACCTGCCTCCTAGACTTTGTCATAACCTTGGGGCCTCTGGTGACAGGTGGAAATTCCTAGCCCTGAGTAGGAAATAGGCATTTGCTAGCAAATGGAGGTGTTCCACTCAGGGGTCCCTCCCACTCCTCAGGATCCCCCTTCTACTCTTCCTCTACCACACGCAGGCTAAGAACAAGAGTGGAGCATTCATTGCCCTCCCAGCACTATGCTGAGAACTTTCTTCCTGTACCCTTCAAACAACCCCAGGACTTAGGATCTGCTCTCAACCCCTGGAGCCCTTCTCTGTCTTTGCTATGAAAATATCTTAAGTATACAGTGCACTGTTGTGAAGATCAAAATCAATGGCCTCACTGTGGGAAGGGGAGAGGAAAAGATGGAGGTGCATCAGTGGAGCCGTCAACCCACCCAGTTTGACCAAGACTCAGAGGTTTTGCCAGATACAACACTATCCTTGTGAAGACCGGGAGGGTCTTGAGTGGACTGGGACAGCCGGTCACCTCGACAGCCCAGTTACCCATCATGCCCAGGGTCCCCGGAAAATATCTGTTGCTGCTATAACAGTGACTCAGAAACTGAAGTGACAATTTTAGAAAAGTTCTTAACTTCTCTGAGCCTCAATTTCCTCATCTTTAAAACAGGGACAGCCGTGGCTACCTTCTCACAGAGCTGTCATTGAGAAGAAGAGGAGTGTAGGACACCAGCATCTCCAGCAGGGCCTGTCGCACAGTGAGCCCCCCATAGGGGTAAACATCAGAGGCCTGGAAAGCATTCCTTGTCCACCAGCTTGCTACAGACCCTGTCTGCTCACCTACTATCCCCAAGTCTCAACTCCCTCACCTGTCGAGTTGGCTCTGGGGCAAGGTTAAATCAATGACAGGAAGCTTGTCTTCCAGATGCAGGCTCTCTGGAACATAGGTCCCTGCCCTCTGCCACGTTCACTTTTTCTCAGTTTTGAGGGAAGAAGAAAAAGAGGAAGGGAGAGAGCCTCCTAAAAAAAAAGATGCCCAGACTCCCCTGCAGAGTCCTGTGGGTAAAGAAAAGGCTGCAATTTTTTTTTTTAAGGAAGAGATCGAAACCTAAGACTCAGACTGGATGGAAAACCCCAGGCCATCCCATCCTTCACCACCAAACACCAGACAAGGAAGTCTCCCTGGCTGAACAATTATGAAAGGGACGTTGTGAGGGAGAGGCAAACAAAAAAGAGAAGTGTCTGGAATGCCCTACCTTCAGCCCAGTCTGGGGTCTGAAGGCTGGTTCTCCAGCACACCTGACACCTGCTGTCCTGAGAAACACAGAAAGGTCTGGAGGGGTGGGCTAGGTGGGGCAAGGCCATTGCCCTTATTGTGCAGAGGCCACACAGCTGGCTCTGGCATCTCTGGTAAAGTGTCTGGCCCCATTCCATTTAATTTGACCTCTGAGCCCTGCTGGGTTTGGGGCGGACTCCACCCCACTCCCAGAGCCCCAGTGTCCAAGGCCCCAACGCTGCTAGCCCATTTCTTTTTTTTTCCTTCCAGGCAGGCCTTGTTTGTTGGCCCGAAGAAGGAACTGCTCTGGCTCTGGTCTCTAAGGCATTTATGTGAAGGTCAGTGGCTCAGATGTTGCTATTTTCTCACATTTATTAGATGCCAATGTCATGCTGAGCCTGGAGGAAGCAGAGGTAGACTGAGTGGAAGGGTACGTACCCTGCCTGACATAAACAAATGCATGACATTCCAGAGCTCTGAGAGAAGGTGCCCATGAATCCCGGAAGCCCAAGCCACAGAAACTTTGTCTGTGTTGTCACCTTTCAGGGCATCCTCTGAAACATCCATTTTAGCATTGAGCGATAGAATAGCGCAGAGGTTGAGGACATCTTGGCTGCCACTGTGACACTCTGCCATGGACACTAGCATTGCCAGCCACTCCCGAAATGACATGCTTTGCTCCCAGGACCCTTTGGCTCTCCTCACTTCAGGCGCTCAATAATAAAAAATAAATAAAAAAACCAGCTGAAAGCAGGGAACAGTCACCATAAGCTGGCACCCTGCCTATCCCTCCCCCAAGAATAAAGAGTTGAAGATTTAATCTGACCCAGAAGGAAAAGCCATCACTTTGGAAGGGGTCAAGGGGTGTGACAGAAGGGGCCAGTAGTGTGCAGGGACCTGCTGGAGGGATGGAATCCACGTTTTCCATAGCCTTTCATCTCCAGGCTGACACTTAGCACCTAACCCAGAGTGTGCTGGGCTTCCGGTGAAACCTGCAAATGCACAGGGAGGGACACAGGGACACAGGGACCGGGCTGGGGTAAGCGGAGCAAGGTGTATGGAATAATGGCTCTGAGAGGAGGCTGGGGTAAAAGCCCAGTTTTACCCTGACTTGGGAGAAGTTATATCACCTCTGGACTTTGTTTCTTCATCTGTAAAGTAAAGGGCTGGGGTGTAATAGGTTTACAAATGTCCTGTGAACTTTCCAGTTCTACAATGTGTCCGTGCATATCCAGCAGTTTAGCCACACATGCAGCCTGAATGAGCAGTTGGCCCCCTTCTGGGGGGGGGCATGGAGACGATAGATGAAGATGTGGTGAGAGGGCTATGGGGGGGGTCTCCATGAGAGACGCTTTGCACATCTCTTGTCACATGGGCTTGCCAGGTCTTCTGGGTTTGGCACTGAAGGTCCCCACCCTACAGCACACTTGCTCACCTTCCAGTGACTCATGGCAGCTAAGACAGGGTGCCCCAGAGCATGCCTGCAAGTCAGTGCCCATCACCCCTTTACCAGGTGCCACGGCCGGGATCCGGCTGGGGTGTCAGCTGTTCTTCAGAGAGGAGCTCCTTGAGTTACAAAATGGAGAGGGCATGGAAATTGAAATGGGAGAAGCAATCGTGGGGCCAGAGGGCCCCCAGAGCAGCTATGGAAAGACAGCTCAGCCAGAGTGACCACATCATTCATTGGTTCTCTTGGGAAGACATGTATGGCTAGGCAAAGGACCTCTTCAGACCACAAGACACAGACCTGCTTTCTCGTGACTCACCAAATCACCAGAAAACTTCCTCTAAGACCACTGCCAGGCATGGAAGGACCTAACAATTGCATGCAGGCATCATAGTTATTTTTCCAGATGCCTCTCAGTGTGTGGGGCTCAGAGAAATAGCATTTCACCTCACTTCAGGGAGGGAAGCATCCTCTGAAGGGGAGGGTCTGCCTCAGGGCCGCCCAGTCCGGCCACCCCAGCTGAGCCAGCTAAGCCATATCCCAGAGGCCTGAGCCATGTCCCAGGGAGGTAGTTTGAACAACCAGGGCATGAGATATTTTGAGAAATTAGCACCCCCAAAAAGCCCAAAACATTCCCATGATTCCACAAAACAACACCCCAGACTGCAGAGAAGAGAAAGGCTGGGGGGTGGGGAGGCCACGTGGCAGAGGAGGAGGAAGACTGGCCAGTTGGAAATGATGTCATGTGGTCACAGCTAAGAAAACACTCTGCTCCTAAGTGCTAGGGCGTCGATGCCATGTCAGTCATCCGGCTGGGGAGTGGGTTGCAACAGTTTGATTCAAGTGGCTGCCTTCCTGGAAACTGGGCTTCTGGTTGCTAGGGCTGATAAGGAGGGGAAACATTACCCCTGGGGTTCATGGGAAAATATCTGACATTAAAGAGGAGCTGGGACAAGTTAACCGTTGAGAAAAGACAGAGCAGCCCAGCTTCATGGCTGCAGCTACCGGCCCTGCTGGGACTCTGATGACAGACTCCAGGGTGCAGCAGCCAAGGAATCAGATGCTGCATGCCCCTGAGACTGCAGGGTGGAAATCCCAAAGGACATACCTGATGTGACCCTGGGACACCTTGTTTTCTCCCAGTGTCCCCAAGAACCCAGCCTCCGCTCTAGATGGCTGTGAGCCCTTGCACCACATGTGTGCAGATGGCTGTCCTAGGGAGTGACTCAAGGCACTGAACACATGCTGATGGGGCACCAAAGGCCAGGGTGGAGAAGGGTTACCCAGGGCGATTAGAAATTATCTGCTGTGGGGCAGAGGAGGCCCCTGGAGGCCTCAAACTGGGGCACGATTGTGCTGGCAAGTGTGGCCAGAAAGACAGTGGCCTTGGAGCCACTCTGTGCTGTAGATTGGGACCATGGGGCAGCCTGAGCAAAATGCTTTGAGTAATTCGGGAAATAGAATCCTTTGGCAGAAGGCCAGGGCTGGCCTAACTTACACTGATTTCTGCCCTGTAACAAATAGTATTGTAACTGCATGCCTCTACATCTCCATTTGCATCCACTTAGCATCCAGCTCCCCTGTGACAGGCAAAGCTCAGGCCCCCTCTATTGGTAGATCCAAATGCCCACTATTTTCTGCCCATCCAAGATGGCTCTAGAACCCTTAACAATTTTAGTTTTCCTCTAATATTACCTATAAGCATTCACAAGCTCTTAGTAGAGGATGAGGGGAGCATTGAGTTCCCACCTCACAGTCTTGCCCTGTAAGTTCTCCTGGCGACCTGGGAGCCAGTTCATTTTTCTCAGTGTCTGTTTCTGCTCTAACAGTGGAAGTGAAGGCTAATGGGCCCCCTACCTCTCTGCGGTTCTCTAATCACCTCTGATACTCCCTAGATAACTGCTTGTGTTCAAGAAAGGCATGGGAATCATAGGGGAAGAGAGAGAAGAGAAAAGCTATAAGAAAAGAAGAGAGTCTGAACCCAGCAATCAGTGAGATGAGATAAAAAGTGGGGGCATGGCGGTCTTGCAGAGAGGCACACCTCTAGACGGGGACCCATTGGCTCAGGTTTAGAAAACAGTGCAAAACACAAAGGCAAAAAAATCCAATTTTTAAAAAATTAAAAGTGAAAAAAATAATTTAAAAGGTGAAGGGAAAAAAATTTGGCCAGTTAGAAACAAGACCATATAAACAGCTACATGCATGCATGCATACACACACACACACACACACACACACACAGAGATATAGATATAGATATACATAGAGGTATAAAAGTAAGCAAAAGAAAGAACAAGAAGTAAACAATTAATTCAAGCATAATTTGTATTCCAGAAAGCTAGCAGGAATAAGCACTTTGCAAATTTAAAGCATTCTAACAGACTCGATTTTTTTTTTTTTTTTTAAGGTTTGGTCTTTTTTTAAAATTCATATTTAGAGAGGAGAGAGAGAGGGTGAGAGAGAGATAGAGAGAAAGAAGGGGGGAGGAGCTAGAAGCATCAACTCCCATATGTGCCTTGACCAGGCAAGCCCAGGGTTTCGAACCGGCAACCTCAGCATTTCCAGGTCGATGCTTTATCCACTGCGCCACCACAGGTCAGGCCGCAAATTTAAAGCATTCTAAGTGGCAGGTAATAACTGTAAATATAGTAGTATTCATAGTATTGAGCAGTAATACTATTATGATTGAATAATCTCTATTTTTGAAAACTTGGCTTAGCATTTTATGATACTATGTTTTAAATGTCATATTTTGATACAAATCCTACCTGGGCCATTATTGCTGTGTGACCCTGGACAAGTCTCATATGTACTCTGTGCCTTGGTTCCCCTATCTACAAAAGGGGCATCATAAAATTACATATTCAGCAGGTGGCTGTCACAATTAAATGAACTAATTAATTCATGGAAAGCTCTTAGAACATTTCCCAGCTAACAGTAGAAACTCAAAAATGTTATTTGTTGTTAACATGTGAGATAATTATATTTCCTTCTTTAATTTGGAATTACCTGGGCTAAGAAGCTAGTCAGAGGACTGTTACAATCATCCAAGAAAGGGATGATGGTGGTCAAAACCAAGAAAGTGACAATGAGATTAGAGAAAAGAAGAAGCATTTAAGAATTTGAAAAGTTGCCTGACTGGGGGTGGCACAATGAATAAAGTGTAGACCTGGGACACTGAGGTCCCAGGTTTGAAACTCTAAGGTTGCCAGTTTGAGCACAAGGCTCATCCGAGTCAAACGAAGAGTCACTGGCTTGAGCATGGGATCATAGACATAATCCCATGGTCGCTGGTTTAAGCCCAAAAATCACTGGCTTGAACCCAAGATCGCTGGCTTGAGCAAGGAGTCACTGGCTCAGCTGGAGTCCCCCAGGTCAAGACACGTATGAGAGCCTGACCAGGCGGTGGCGCAGTGGATAGAGCGTCGGACTGGGATGCGGAAGGACCTGGGTTCGAGACCCCGAGGTCGCCAGCTTGAGCATGGACTCATCTGGCTTGAGCAAAAAGCTCACCAGCTTGGATCCAAGGTTGCTGGCTCGAGCAAGGTGTTACTCGGTCTGCTGAAGGCCCGTGGTCAAGGCACATATGAGAAAGCAATCAATGAACAACTAAGGTGTCGCAACAAAAAACTGATGATTGATGCTTCTCATCTCTCTCCGTTCCTTTCTGTCTGTCCCATCTATCCCTCTCTCTGACTCTCTCTGTCCCTGTTAAAAAAAAAAAAAGACACGTATGAGAAGCAACTAGTGAACAACTACAGTGCTGCAACTATGAGTTGATGCTTCTCATCTCTCTCCCTTTCTATCTCACTGTCTCTGTTTCTCTATCTCTAAAAAAAAATCAATAGACTTTGGAAGTGATAAATATGGGCATTGAAGAGAAAAGAAAAAGAAGTCAAGTCAGACCTAGAAGTTGTTAGCCTGTATGATGAAGGAATATTAACAGAAAAGAAAATAAGGGAGGTCCAAGAGTAATGGAAAATAGAACTGCACTTCCTGTGTGTCAGGCAATAGTCTAGGGGTGTTGTTCATGTATTGAAGTATCATCAATTATGAAATAGATTTTAATACCATTTTACAGAGGATAAGAGCAAACCACAAGTCTGCAACTTGTCAAGGTTACATAGCTAATGGTGGAGTAGAGCAGTGGCCCCTCAACCTTTTTTGGGCCACAGACCGGTTTAATGTCAGAAAATATTTTCATGAAAAATAAATGCACAAAATAAAATTATGCAACCAGTGTAAAAACTGTGGTATTTTTAAATATAATTGTCGAACTTATGAGACAAGCATCAAGAGTGAGTCTTAGATGGATGTAACAGAGGGAATCTGGTGATTTTTTAAAAATAAAACATCATTCAGACTTAAATATAAATAAAATGGAAATAATGTAAGTTATTTATTCTTTCTCTGCAAACCGGTACCAAATGACCCACGGACTGGTACCGGTCTGCGGCCCAGGGGTTAGGGACCACTGGAGTAGAAGATTTGAACTCAGGCTATCTGGTTCCAGGGCTCACAACATTAACCACTTCCCATACGGACTTTCTAAAACAGAAGGAGTTCAGTTGAGTTTGCGGGACATCTAAGATGCTGTGTGGAGTAGTCAGTTGAATATAGTAGTCTGAAACTCAGGAGAGAGGTGAGAGAGAGTAACTAAGCTAGCAACTTCAGACTTAGGGGCATAGCAGTGAGATTACTGCCATGGAAGTGGACAAGATAAAGCAGAGAGACTGTGCCACATGAGAAGACAGAAGCAGCCACCAACCCACCCACAGGGCCTTAAGTGTAGGGTGTTTTGCATTGTGGACACTTACATATTACAGTGACTTTAAGTGAGAGGTTTTTCAGCTACCACGTTTGGGGAAGCCCGTCCTGGTGGGAATCATGCCTTCTACCACAGCAGCCAGAAAGCCAGATGCTCATTGTCCCTGCGCCTTGGAGGCTGAATCTGAGAAAACAGCACGTGCCTGGCCAACCTGAGTCTCCCCACAGGACTCTGAGCCTATAACAAAATGACACAAAAGCCAAGGACAGCATAAGGTAGAGTCCACCCACGACAATGCCATCAGTGTACTGTGGTGGCAGGGGTGGCCATGGCTGGTATCTGGCATCAGAGTCCCTATAACCTGAAGCATGATCAAGCCACTTAGCCTTGTTCTCCACTCTTTCTGTCTGTCCAGTCACTTCCTGACATACTCCCCTTCCTTGGAGTAAGTTCCCCTGTTTAATCTGCCTCTCTTACAGGTCCAACCTCAATCTGCCATTTCTTAGATAACCCTATTTTCTTTGCACTCCTGTCTAACCTTTATGATAGGTGAAGGAAGAGATTACATATTTTCACCTAAAAGCATCCCCAAGAAGCAATCACTTCTGAAATTTTATTGTGGGCAAAATACAGCCATAAATAAAGAATGATTACCCTTTATTGTAACAAGTACCCAAATGTACAAATGTTAACAGTATGAATTCTCCCACCACACCTGTAGTATTATGAGAAGTGTTTATTTGAATTTCTTAATTAAATTACATCTCAGTTGCAGCCCTCATGCTCTGTTCTGAATATTTGCATCTCACCCTGAAAATGTATATTTTGAAGCCCTAATCAGCCCGTGTGATGGTATTTGGAGGTGGCGTCTTTGAGAGGTGATTAAGTCGTGAGGGTGGAGCTTTTGTTAGGATAGTACTCTTATAAGAAGCTTCAAGGCTCTCTCCCTCACTCTCTCTCTTCTTCTCCTTCATCCCCCACAGGTGAGGATACAGCAGAATGGTGGAACCAGACATCAGATCTGCCGCTGCCATGATCTTAGACTTAGACCTTCCAGAACTGTGAGAATAAATGTCTGCTATATAAACCACCAGTCTATGATATTTCTTTTAGCAACCCAGACTGACTGAGACACCCCACTTGACAAGATCAGTTAGAATGGCCAATGATAAATGACACTCATGCCACCACCACCCTGCAGCACATAGTAAGAACCCCAGAGCTCACTTGCTCCACTCAGAGAAATGAGGAAGAACTTCTTCTTCAGTCCTAAACAGCCACTATTTCTTCTTTGCTGTCTAGTACCAGGGCTAGAAGTTGCTTCTCTCCATCATGACCTGCCACCCTGGGCAAGCTGCAAAGATATCCCCTCACAGCTTTCCTCTCCTTTATCAATGTTCCCAAAGACATGGAGCTTGGTGGTCAATCTCCCTGTCACATTTACACCAGGTCTTCAGAAGTGCTGTCAAGGAGTGCCCCGGTCAGTGACCTATCGATCTCACAGTCTTCTTTCTCAGGTGGTACCACAGCCTCCTGACCTCAGTGCCCACCTGCCTCCCATACACAAAGCCCACACTTCTAGGGATCCAGCTTCCTCCCTCTGCAACTTCCAGCACACGAAAGGACACTGTCTTCAGGCACCAAGAGAGCAGAGGACACAAGAGCTCCACACACAGTGAAAGGATTGGAGCCACAAACTAGAAGGTTGCCAAACCACAGCAGTATTTTTGTGTCCCTTACCTTTGCTTTCCACTACACACTCGCTTCATATTCTCCCTGCAGACTACTGGAGCTGCCTACGCTCCCTGGGATCTCCTGCAGAGTGTATTCCTAGCTCCCAAGAGTGCATACTTCAGTCCCCACCTGGGGAAAGATTCACTCAGTCAGTCTTTGTCTCTTATTTGTTCTTTGTCTCACTCTCTCTCTCTCTTCTCCCCTACCTCCTAACTCCCACTCATCCTTACCATGCTCCATATTCTAGTCCAGCTGTTCTCTCTCCCTGATCCAATCAACTCTGGCCAGGAAAAAAGGCTCATATTGCACAGACATGGCTATCAATAGCCCAATTTTAGAATTTCAAAGGGTGATGAATAACAAGAAGTGTAGAGAGGGAGGCAAAGCTGAGTGTGGCATCTTGCCTGCTTGGATCCTCTAGAAGCTGCTTCAGAGACAAGGATCTCAGCACAAGTGGGTAATTTGGAAGGTAGAAGCAGCACTGATCAGGGAGTGGGGGCGGGGGCGATGCAAGGAGAGAAAGGACACCAATAAGAATGACTCATCAAAACAGCTGCCACAGTGGATGGTTCTGGAAGGGAGATCTGGGAAACAAGGCAAACCATGCACCTTTTATCCTGCCTGAGAGTCAAGGATGCTAGGCTCACATCAACTACCAAAAGTCCTCAATTGAGGGCTGTTCCTAAGTGATGTTAATTCTATAACACTTCCAACTTGTGTCAAGTATGAGAGGCCCTGGCTGGTTGGCTCAGTGGTAGAGCGTCGGCCTGGCGTGCAAGGGGTCCCGGGTTCAATTCCCGGCCAGCGCACACAGGAGAAGTGCCCATCTGCTTCTCCACCCCTCCCCCTCTCCTTCCTCTCTGTCTCTCTCTTCCCCTCCCGCAGCGAGGCTCCATTGGAGCAAAGATGGCCCGGGCGCTGGGGATGGCTCCTTGGCCTCTGCCCCAGGCGCTAGAGTGGCTCTGGTCACAACAGAGTGACCTCCCGGAGGGGCAGAACATCGCCCCCTGGTGGGCAGAGCGTCGCCCCCTGGTGAGCGTGCTGGGCGCATGCGGGAGTCTGTCTGACTGTCTCTCCCCGTTTCCAGCTTCGGAAAAATACAAAAAAAAAAAAAGTATGAGAGCAGAGTGGTATGCTCCAGTTCCAGAAAAAGCCTTAGGTAAGGGATGTAGACATTGGACATCACCAGAATCACAATGATCTAGTTGAAGTACAAAGACTGGGCCCTAACAACTTCTGCCAAGGCTGTCATTGAATGAGGCAGGCACATTGTGGAGACTAACTCCACCTACCCACACAACCACGTGGCTCGTTCCTAAGGCCTTTGCCTTTGTAATCTGAAACAATGAAAACAGAGCTCCTGACAAGCCACGAGAGGAGACCCCAGGACTACATCATGTGAAGAGCAAGAGGTGCTATCAAATCAGGAAAGGGATAGAAGCCTTCAAGCAACTGCTTGATGGCATTAAACAAGGAAAGAAAACCTGACCAGGCAGTGGCGCAGTGGATAGAGCGTCAGACTGGGATGCAGAAGAACCCAGGTTCGAGACCCTGGGGTTGCCAGCTTGAGCACGGGCTCATCTGGCTTGAGCAAAAAGCTCACCAGCTTGAACCCAAGGTCACTGGCTCGAGCGGGGGGTTACTCAGTCTGCTGAAGGCTCACGGTCATGGCACATATGAGAAAGCAATCGATGAACAACAATGGTGTCACAACGAAAAACTGATGATTGATGCTTCTCATCTCTCTCCATTCCTGTCTGTCTCTATCTATCCCTCTATCTGACTCTCTGTCCCTGTAAAAAAATTAAAATTAAAAAAAAAAAAAACAAGGAAAGAAAGCTCTCTAGGCTGCCTCTGTTGAATTACAGTAACTCAACAGTACAAAGAATCAACACGGCGCCATAGTACTTTATGAGGTTCATGTCATATGTATGTATGCATGTATGCATGCGTGTATCTCATAATGAGTCCACCATTTTTTTTCCTAATTGGCTGCCTTGTACTATAAAAGTCTTCCAATTAGGTTGCAACATTCTGCATCTTTCATGGCAAAGTTCTTATCCATTCTACAGTTCTGTGTTAAGTTTTGAGTGCAACATGGAGTGGGCTGCTTAGAGCTGCCTTTTTTTTTTTTTTTTTTTTTTTTTTTTTGTATTTTTCTGAAGCTAGAAACGAGGAGAGACAGTCAGACAGACTCCTGCATGCGCCCGACCAGGATCCACCTGGCACGCCCACCATGGGGCCATGCTCTGCCCACCAGGGGGTGATGCTCTGCCCCTCTGGGGCGTCGCTCTGTTGCGACCAGAGCCACTCCAGCGCCTGGGCAGAGGCCAAGGAGCCATCCCCAGGGCCCGGATCATCTTTGCTCCAATGGAGCCCTGGCTGTGGGAGGGGAAGAGAGAGACAGAGAGGAAGGAGAAGGGGAGGGGTGGAGAAGCAGATGGGCGCTTCTCCTGTGTGCCCTGGCCGGGAATCGAACCCTGGACTTCCGCACGCCAGCCGACGCTCTACCACTGAGCCAACTGGCCAGGGCCTACCTGCCATTTTTTAAGGGGAAAAAAAGAAGAAACCAAGATATCCTATGAAAGTCTACAGCTCAAAGCTCTTTTTTATTTTTAGGAATAAGTCCATCGGGACTGTACAGCTTTTCACGAGTGGTTAAAAAAACAGTAATGTTGACATTTTTAAGATAATGACAGCAGAAAAAACAACTTCAAGTTTCTTTTTATTTCTAGTTGTATAATGGGTATATCAAATACTAATAATATAGCCATGATTAATACTCTACATGCATCAGTGATTCAGTACTCTAAATTTGTGATTTAATATAAAATTCAGAGCACAGAGAGGCCAAGTAACTTGCCCAGGGTAACACAGACAATGCATGCTGGTGGAGCCTTGACTTGCACACCCAGAACTGATACTACTAAGGAAGTGTTATCTGAACATGTGCAATAATGCCTTTGGAAATCAGCTTTTCATAAACTTAAGAAAGGTCAGGTAAAGCAAAGATCACCACCAAACAAGGGTTTTAAAGGGCTGATGAGCTTTCAGCATTGGATTAATATCAAGCACCAACTATTCAGAGTGCTCTCACTGTTCCAGAAAGATTTACCTTCATTAGACTGTAGTACAAGCACAGCGAAGTGGCCTTAGGAATTAAATTATTGATTTGAAGTTCTCCTAATTAGCTGCACAAAACCTTCTCTAACTTTCCCTGTTAAAAGGCAAATGTGTAGATTGTGGGAATATCTTTGCATTACCTAGTTCCTCCCACCCCAAATGATTACATTAACCTTGCTATGATGGTCAGTCACAGTGTCCTGCCCTGGCTAAGGGGTCCTCACCTGGCCCGGGTGAGGCCAATGAGACCCTCTTGCCTATGAATACTGCACAGAGCAAATTAGCTTGGAAAATGACTGAAGCTGGAAAAAAGAGCACAGTAATATGGCTGCTGCTTTCTCTCTGGAGCCCTGTCCTGAAGATAAGATCGGGAACTTGAAAGATCTGAAAAGTGGGTGTGAAACCTGTGAGATATTCATGGTGGCATCCTGAACCAGGGGCAAGAGGTGGGTAGACAACACCACAAGCAGAAGAGAGCTGGGTGCCTGGGTGGGAAACAGTCATCTATGCTTCCTCTCATTCCTCACCTGCCCTAGGTGTGTCACTGCCCTGGCTGCCACCATCACTGGAGAGGGAAAAAAAATCCATCTAATCTAGGACTGGCTGCAGCAACAGAGAGACCAAGCACAGTGACCATCACCAAGGAAATGGATCTTTAAATATGGTAGGTAACTCTATGAAACAACAAGCAGCTTAGAGCCATTGAACTAAGTGTACACACAGCAACATGGGGAAGCCCTTAGAAACATTTTTATTGAGCGAAAAGGTAAGCATCAGAACAATATTTACAGTATAAGCCTATTGTGTAAATTTTAAACACACATGCACACACATATATATTAAAGACGCTTATATTTTATATATATGTATATACATGTAAATCAAGAACTGGGATCCAGTACATTTAAAGTACTAGCCATCATTAAAGCAGAGGGAAACTCAGGGATCAAATAAGGAAATAAATAAAATAAAAGAAGACAGGGTCCCAACCCAGATCCATGAAGGCAAGTTGCCATGAACTGAGAATAGGCTTAATTCTAACCTCTGTGTCTATCTGAGCTGTTTATAATATATATATATATATATATATATATATATATATATATATATATATATATATATTTTTTTTTTTTTTTTTTTTAAGCATCATTCAAATGGGGCTATTACTTCCTTCTACTGAGACTAAGTTTCTGTCCCTCCTGAGGCTTGCTGTTTTCCCCATTTCCTTCAATTCAGTGAGCTCCCCATATCTTTCCAATGAATATCTTTTTTCCCATTTTCCCCTATTTTCCCCCCAAAATTAATATCTTTATTCCCCCTCTGGGGAATGCAGAGAACCTTCTCAGTGAACAGACTTCTGGGACAAAAGCTTAAGCAAGCATTCCTTTCCGTGTCTAGTGTCCAACCTGCTGTGTCTGCAGGGCCACAGCCACTTCCGGAAGAGGTGGGATCCTACAGATCACGTTTCAGAGTGGAGTGTGTTCATGCTCCCAACACCTAGCACATTGCCCTGCACACAGTAAGGGGTCAACAAATGCCTTTTAAATTAATGCCTTCAGGAATGAAAGGACAAATAAGTGAGTTTATGATAGGTGCTGTCTCACCTTGTTTCTTAACAAAATTTCATCTCCAGGTCCCCCAACATTTTTGTGTTATTAACCTGGCCATGCAGCACAAAGGACAGCAGGCTTTCATTGAATGTATTTGTTGGACCAAATCCCTAGAAGTTAGCTCCAGGATCGGCTTCATGGGTGCGTGTCCTGTGCAGTCACACAGGACCCCTACACTCAGAAGTATCTGCTCTTCTCTTTGATACTGTCCCTTTGCCATCTTGAAATTCTTAGTAATATCTTAGAAAGGAGCTCCGCATTTTATTTTTCACTAGGACCTGCAAATTATATAGCTGGCCCTGGTTAGCCCCAACCTAAATCCTACAGCACACACCAACACTAAAGGAAAGAAACTAAAACACCACCACTGAACTACAAGACTGCATGGCTTTTGCAATGATCGTAGCCAAGGAAATTGCTCTTGCAAGGGCAGTGCCCTTCAAGCACAGGCTTCCCTTCTCTCCTCTCCTGCAAAGCTGCAACTCAATAAAATTCTGTTCCAGGAACATATAACCAGCCAAATAAATGTGATGAAAATTTGGGACACATTCCACATGCATGAAGATGACTATCAGCACAGTGTCACTATGCTGTGAAATATAGCTTGGAAGAGCAGTTGGATTTCCAGAGACATTTTCCACTCTATTTTCTGAAAGAGGGGTAGTGCAACGTCTTAGAAAGAATATAGGTTTGGGAGTTAGGGGCAGTTCAATTTGAATCTTCCTTCTTCATTTAGTTGTATAAATGTGGGCAGGCTACTTAATTTCTTGGAAACATGAAATTTCATCTATAAAATAATCATCACATTGCTGGAAAAAATCAAGTGAGTTTATTTTAAGGAAGGAAAGAAAAAGGGAAGGAATGGAGGGAGAGAGGCAGGAAGGGAGGGAAGGAGAGAGAGAGGGAGAAAGGAAGGGAGGGAGGGAGAAATGAAGGGAAGGAGATAATCAAGGGACGGAAGGAAAGAAAGAAGGAAGGAAGGAAGGAAGGAAGGAAGGAAGGAAGGAAGGAAGGAAGGAAGGAAGGAAGGAAGGAAGGAAAGAAAGAAGGAAGGCCTTATTATACCCTTTCTCAGACAATCCCTAAAATTACCCAGGGCCCAGGATATTCTGATCAAATTTATTGATCAGAACCTCCCTTTCCTGGCCCATATTATAATCCCACAAAAATACTCAGAAGTTTTCTGACTTCTTGAATTACTCTTCAGCCTTCCTAAATGCATTTTTCTCAATGCTTCCAGTTATTTTTACACATCTCATTACACCTCCCTGCCCCCCAAATAATCCCTATCCTATTCCCCATCACTCCCTAATCCACACCTCCCTCAATAATCTTCAATTCTCCTGGATGGTGAAAGAAGTTCTCATTCTCTGGCCTCCTTGCTGCAAAGGGACAAACACCAGCACAGAAAAGCACAGGTGCACCTTGATAAGCCTGAGCCCTCTGATAGTGGCTCTCTGTTCACCTGGGTTGTGGGTGGGGGCAGGCAAAAACACTGTTCTCTGTAGAGTAAATATGGCTAGGTTTTGAATTCCTATTTGGCCTTGACCTGGATCCTATCATACATCCTTTGCTATAAAGAGAATCATCACAACATTCACCTACTTCCCAGGGAGCTCAGAGAACAACCAGTAAATTGTTAGGAGTGAATGGTGCTCTTTTTATTCTGTGTTTGCTATTCCAGGAAAACCAGTTATTCTATCATGGACTGCCTCTTACAAGCAATTAAATAAGGGGGGAGTACAGGGAAGGAGAGATAAGAAGGAACTTTTAAACCAAAAAAATAAATAAAGTGATTAAGTTTTTACCCCGTTTAAATTTCCATTTACCCTCAAAAAAAATAAAATTCAACCCATTTCCAAAGATACTAGAATTCTTGAAATAATGTAGTCTGTGAGGAAAGAGCTCGAGGTGGGTTTTCGGTTAGTAAAATTTCCAAGCCTGCAGTTTTCTTTCAGTTCCCAGATGTTGGTGATGAGGGTACCCAAGGAACCTGCTGTCTGAATGGGAATATCATTCAATCTGGAAGTGTGACATCTTAGGACAAGCGATGCAGGCCACCAGCCATGAAAACTGAGTACATCCAGTACATGGCTGGAGGGAAAAAAAAAAAAAAAAAAGATAAACAATCGTTAGAACTGTAGACCCAACATCCTGCATTCTATGAGTCAGAGACCCTTATCAGAAGTTTATGTTTGAAATTCTCCACTGAGCTATACCCCACCCCCGTTGCTATGCTGCGTGCAACCTCTCTAGTGAATAGCTAACTGCCACATCTGCTTCTGTATAATCCTTGCTCAGCCTAGATAGCCACCCTATAAAAAGGAGCCATTTTAGAAGCTCTGGGCTGCAGTGCTCCCTTGCGTGGGTTGCCTGCAGTCCCTGCGCAGGTTTGCAATAAAACTTATAAAATTCACTTTGGGTTTGCTGTGGTCTGTCTCCTGGGATGTAACACATGGAGGCCCCAGCGAGATAGGCCATGTAAGACCCCTCCTCACGGAGTGGGCTGCAGCAGACGTTGGTAGCTGGCCAGCCTCCAGCAGTTGCCGTTTGGAAACTGAATTTGGCTGATTCGAAACATTTGGAGTCTCAAGACTGTTTGGTAAGGAAGCTTCCTCTCTGAATATTTGGAAACAGAGCTCTAGTTAGAAAAGGGTGTAGTGGAGCAGGCGGGACGCCACCTGATTTTTCCCCACCCAGTCGGTCGGGGAATGCAGGACGTTGCCTTCTCCCTTTGGTTTTGGTTTAGAAGTTTTGTTTGTTTTGTGTGCATATTTGGTTTGTTTGTCTGCTTCGCCCATTGCTTCCTCAAAGGATTCCTTCGAGAGTCAAGGGCCATGGGTCAGGGGCAATCTGCTGCCCTAATGCCTCTTCAGTGCTTGCTTGATAACTTTTCTGATTTCTCTCACAGGGCACGAGACTATGGGATTCCTGTTGATTCCGCCATGTTGCGGACTCTTTGTGAACTAGAATGGCCAACTTAAGAGCAGACTGGCCAAACCAAGGATTGCTAGACCCATAGAAAACATAGAGAGTTTAGTGTACTATCACCAGCACCCACCTGCAGGCAGGTGGCATGGTCAGTATGCAGCCCAGTATAGCAGCAGAGGTAGAGAAAGAAAAGGCAGCCAGGCTGTAGCTGGCTGCAGGAAAAGCAGCAGGCTCCCCTCACAGTTTCAGGCACTTGCCCCTCCCCCTTGGGCACCGGCTCAAGGGCTGAGCCACTGCTTAGTCAGGCAAAAGATAACAGTGCAGTAAGCTAGAGGTTATCATCACCTTGCTACAGCCCCTGCCCTCACTCCTCTGCTTTGGCTCCAGGAAATCTCCACCTCCATGTGGAGCCAGACCAGAGGAGAAGATTTAGGGAATTATAGGGTTACTATGTCCCTGAAGAAATTGAGGACCTTATGTAAACTAGATTACCCCACTGTTGAGAAAATAAGTCTGTAGAACTTGTATTCTTTGAGTTTGCTACCCCGGCTTTTATAATGACTTAATGTTGGAAAGCTCTATAAGTCAAAAAGAGGGTTAGCATCTCTTTGCCAGCTGAAAAGCCACAAAATAGTAACTACATTTTGACCATTCCTTATTTTTCTCTGAAAATCAGTAGTTCATTAGGAATAGTAGTTTATAATCTCTTATTGTAAATCGTACTAAATTTGTACTAATAGTAAAGCATATGGAATTGTATAGTATGTCAAATACAAAGACTTCCTTTTTGTACCAAGGATTTGTTGTTGTAAAAAAACCCATTTTCTATGTTAGAAATGTATATGATATTTCAACAGTCTTTTGTTAATTCTCCTTTTCATTTGCTATTTCATAGCCTGTGATGTTAAAATTTTAGTTTAAATATTAGGGGATATATATAATAATTCAGTAATTGTTAATTGTTCAATGTTAGGTCACAAAACCCAGAGTAACAAATATTACTATTGATTGGCTTAATAGAAGAATTCTTAACATAATAGGTAGAAAGGAGAACTCTAGAGACATAATCCTGAACCTCCACTTGATTTACCACCACAGATCAAATCTTTTCTTTCCTCAGTCTAATAGGCTTCTTTAAATACAGGATTCCCAATTTTGCTCTCTTTTCAAGCCCCTCAGTGAGATCTTCTGAGCATGGCTTTTAAGGTCTATAATGACCAAGGAAGTAACAGAAAAGGCAAATAAGGCCCAAAAGAAGTCGGGAAATACCAACTTTTGGCTCTAGCGCCCTAAGGGGCTTCATAGCATTTCATCAAGGCCCTGCTCCAGAGTGGAAAGAAAGGTCATTGAACTGAAGCTTTCCAGGCTTCCCAGTCCCACCGGTTGATGCACCTGTGCTATGGAAAGAGGGACATGAGAAGGTAAGCTGCCCCCTTGCTCCATGGAGGGAGGGTTCAGTCTCTTCTAGCCCTGCTCCAGCTACCTGTGACCTGACCTTGCCCAGCATGCTGGGAATTGCCACTGAAGGCCCAAGGACATTGTTCATGAGCCTAAGGTATTTATTCCAAGTAGCAAATAAGCTAATCTCATTTCTTGTAAACACAAGGGCCATCTACTATGCCTTGCTTGAATATTTAAGTTTATTTATCCCTCAAAGATCTCTACTGCAGGTATTGACAGTCTGATTTTATTGCTTTATTTAATGTTTAATATCTCCTTTATTTCTCTTATCTCAATGTCCCATGCCTATTATAGGCGGGAACCTGCTGCTAATTCCAGCTAGAAGCAGTGGTTACTAGGACTTAAACTCTAACTGCAAAGTGTAGAAATGTAACACCCTTTCCCTAAGTACTTGCAGGTTTTATAGGTTACTCAGAAAACTGTTCAAAGACTGTCCAAGAGGCACTTCTAGCAGTACACCACCCAAGGACTGACTCCCACGTGGACGGGTCCACACACCATGATCCTGACCACTCCCACTACTGCCAAGGTAGAAGGCATATCTGCCTGGGTCCACCGCAGCCGGCTGAAGCTTGCAGTCCCAGCAGAGACACCTTTGTGGACAGTGAAGACTGACCCCGCCAACACTTGTAAGCTGACCCTGAGAAGGACAGCATGCCCTGCTTCAGCCACAAACTGGAAGTTGACTGGTCCACGCATGGTTAATGCCTAGAGAAACTCACTAAGGACCTCCTTTTAATTAGACTTTGGGAGGGAGGGAAACTAAGGTAAAAGAAAGCCAAGTAAGTCATCTTAAGGTTTGATGCATGTACTGCTATGAGTCATACAGAAAGAGGGTGTAGGTCCCTTGGCTGAGAGAGAAGCTATAAGGTAAATGAAAATTATATATGTGCTCATAGCTACCACTATAGAATAACCTATGAATATTGGTCATGTGTCCAATGGGCTACTTATGAAAAGGACACCTCCAAAAAGCAATATATTTTAAAAGATTTTAAAATATACTTATTCAGTGATTTAGTCCTCACTGAAAATTGAGGTTTTTAGAAATTAAGAATTCTGATAAATTGGAAAGGAATTGTATGGTTTTAATAATATAAGGTATAGAGGTACTTTTGAAAGAAAAAGAAAAAGTAAGTTGTTGTGAAAGCTGGTTAAAGAAAGTTCATAGACCCTGGCCGGTTGGCTCGGTGGTAGAGCGCCGGCCTGGAGTGCAGAAGGGTTCGATTCCTGGCCAGGGCACACAGGAGAAGTGCCCATCTGCTTCTCCACCCCTCCCCCTCTCCTTCCTCTCTGTCTCTCTCTTCTCCTCCCGCAGCGAGGCTCCATTGGAGCAAAGATGGCCCGGGCGCTGAGGATGGCTCCTTATCCTCTGCCCCAGGTGCTAGAGTGGCTCTGGTCGCAACAGAGCGACGCCCCGGAGGGGCAGAGCATCACCCCCTGGTGGGCAGAGCATCGTCCCCTGGTGGGCGTGCCGGGTGGATCCTGGTTGGGTGCATGCGGGAGTCTGTCTGACTGTCTCTCCCCATTTCCAGCTTCAGAAAAATAAATTTAAAAAAAAACCAAAAACAAAGAAAGTTCATAAAAATTAAAGGTTTATGTAAGTTGCAGAAGGTTTGTGCAAGTTGTAAGAAGTTAGTACAGAAAAGAAAAATACAAGGCAGGACACGTTCTTTGTGTATCAGCCCTGCAGATATTGCAGGAAAGTAGTTTATTATCTTAGAACAGTGTGTGCTTGTGTACTTTTGCAAAGATATTGTACAAACGTGCTGAAAACATTGTAACCTTGTAGGTTTTGCCTATAAATACCCCTCTCCCCCTGAGCTCATCGCTGACAGTTGTGAGAGGCATAGTAGGCTAATCACTGGCCAGTGTATAAAACCCAAATTGATTGCATCAGTTTAGGGTCCAGTTCCAGTTTGTTGCAGTTGCACCACAGCATTTATTATTATACCTGGTTCGGATGAGCAATACCAACATTCAATGATTTGAACTAGTAAGAAGAAAACGGGGGTATGTGACATCTTAGGACAAGCGGTGCAGGCCACCAGCCATGAAAACTGAGTACATCCAGTACATGGCTGGAGGGAAAAAAAAAAAAAAAAAGATAAACAACCATTAGAAATGTAGACCCAACATCCTGCATTCTATGAGTCAGAGACCCTTATCAGAAGTTTATGTTTGAAATTCTCCACTGAGCTATACCCCACCCCCGTTGCTATGCTGCGCGCGACCTCTCTAGCGAATAGCTAACTGCCACATCTGCTTCTGTATAATGTTTGCTCAGCCTAGATAGCAACCCTATAAAAAGGAGCCATTTTAGAAGCTCTGGGCTGCAGTGCTCCCTTGCGTGGGTTGCCTGCAGTCCCTGCGCAGGTTTGCAATAAAACTTATAAAATTCACTTTGGGTTTGCTGTGGTCTGTCTCCTAGGATGTAACAGAAGTAGACTCTGTTATTATGAGTAAAGGCATTCATATATCTTTTAAAAGCTATTTCACATGTCATTCAACTTCTTTCCCCCACAACTGACTACGAGCCGGCATTTTGCTGACTAAGCATGTCAGAAAAGTTAGGCTGGGCCTTAAAGAAGTCAACATCAAGGATAGTGTTTGTTTCCCCTCCCCCTTTAACATACTGATTCCCATTTTCTTTTCCCATTATTTTCATTTTGTGGATATCCATGAGCATGGGGGAATTCTGAATGTACTTGCCACAGCAGACAGGTGGTATCTTAACACCACAGATGTTGAGTAGAGATGGCATACGAGCCTCAGGAATAGCAAATGTGCAATTAATTCATAATGTTTTCTTTGTGCTTTATAATTTACAAAGTGCATAAATCATTTCATCAATTCTTTATTCCGTGGTTTTCAAAACTTTTTGACTTTCATACATCATGACCCAGTATGTGTAGCACACACACGCACACCCACGCATGCTCAAATATTACTCTATGCAATGCATTGTGTTCTTTTCTATTTTACCCATTTGACTTTTTAAATGCTGGTCACAACCTTCTAAATTAACTTCACAACTCACTAATGGTTTGCAACCCACAACTTTCAATGACCCTTCTACTGTCTGTTGGCATTTATTCTCATTTCTACTCCATTCTAGGCCATCTCCTGGATTCTCAGGATTAGGAACCTGGAAACTGCACTTTCCCAGCTACCCTGCCTCTAGGGTTCCAGTTTTGTTTCTGCCACTATAATGCCCCTGTTAGATTTGGAAGGCAGAAGGGAGACAGACAGCGTTCTCCCTCTAGCAGAGGCAGCAGCCACACGGACTTGGGTAAATGTGATCCTTTGGTGACCCTCACCGCCCTGCCAGCATTGGCCCTGTTTCTTGACCTCAGGGTAGAAGTAGCAGCCTCCTGACTCTCACAGCTACACCAGCAAATTGGAAACCTCTGCTCTCCCAATCTGTCCTATGGTTTTGTAAGCACTTAATTTCCACTTTAAATGCTGTATTTGCTTCAGATATTAGTGTCTGTTTTTTCTGACTGAAGCTCAGCTGATACAGATATATACTGGAAATCTCCATTTTATTTTTTGCAGAAATCAAGAGATCAAATGACTGGCACCAGGTCGCACTGTATAAAGTGACAAATCTACAACCCACTCCATTTCTGATGGCGAACTCATCTCTCCTTTTTACTGTGCACAGCTGTTGACATGTCAAATGATCGTTGGCGGTTTTCACTTGGACAGAGGCATACTAACTTCTACATCTAAATGATGGTGAAACTTCAAAATGTTCTCAACTTTTTCCTCTTCTTTATCTATCAAATTTAAATCCATTATTTTGTGCCTAAATTAACTACTCTGATCTTTCCTTTTTGTGAACTGCTATTAGAATCTTGGGCTCTGCTAAAGGACATAATTATTTTCTCACTGCTTTATAGGTATATCTTTCTCTCCAAACTAGGAAGTAAGTGGCTTTAAGACAAGAATACTATTTCAGCCTGTGTGTCCTCTTATAGTTTTGAGATTTCTTTTCTATGACAAGCAGGTAAGAGATAGCCAACAAATACAGTTGCTCAGTTAATACACAACTGCTATTTTGCCAGTTTTTAACAGGTTATAAAAAAATAAAGATCAATCAGCTTGTACCTTCTTTTTTTTATTTTTATTTTTTTTTTATTTATTCATTTTTTAGAGAGGAGAAAGAAAGGAAGAGAGAGAGACAGAGAGGGAGAGAGAGAGAGAAGGTGGGGAGGAGCTAGAAGCATCAACTCCCATATGTACCTTGACCAGGCAAGCCCAGGGTTTCGAACCGGCGACCTCAGCATTTCTAGGTCTACGCTTTATACACTGCGCCACCACAGGTCAGGCACAGCTTGTACCTTCTAAACTGTCTAAATAAGGAGACATTCACTGCGAGGCTGTTTGGGAAAAGGAGAATTTTATTCAAGGGATAAAATTCAAGGGTCCTCTTCCCAAAATGGAACTAGGCACAGACAACCAAGAATATAAAGTGAAGCTCATATAGCACTGCCAAGAAAGGGAAAACTATTCTTATTGGATTCTAGCCATTTGTGCTCAACTCCTATCTTTGTTTTCCCTCCATTTAACTTTAGCGCTTTATCATTTTTATATTCCAAGTAGTTTTATAAGGTGATCTCAAGTCCTTAATGAACTAGGTAAGTAGTTCCCTCCACTTACATCAGAGTCTAGAGAATATTTCCTGCCACCAGGGACTGAGTTCTGACCAGCCACTTGACTCTCAAGCCAATGCCTTTTAGACCAGTGGTTCTCAAAGTGAGATTGCCAGGCCAGCGACAGCACCCGGGAAACCTGTGAAGAATGCACAATCTTGGGCCCTGCCCCAGCTCTGAATTGAAACTAGCTATGATACATGCAAAAGTTGGAGAATGCTGCTTTAAACGTTTGAATTGAAACACAAAACACTCTCCCCCCCCCAACATTTGTGGCCACTTAATCCACTGTCTGAAAGGCTGTAAAAAGCAAGGAAAACTTTAGAATTAGAGTTGAGTTCAACTCTACATTTAGTCTTTCTGTGCAAGACTGCTGTCTGAGGTCCATCTCCCAGTCTGGAGAGCAAAAACCCTGATGCTGCTCGCTGGGCTGTTAGGAAGATAAAGAGCAGCACTGAGTCAGCGTAGCCCCCAACAAGACCCTGTGCTCTGTCCAGTGGCCTCTCCACAGCTCGATGACAGCAGGCTTTTTAAATGGCACAGCTTGCATTTGTCTCTGTGGGAACTGAAATCTATTGTGCTGAAAAATGAGTCAGGAAAAATTAATTGTGCTTGAACTGTGGTGGCACAGTGGTTAAAACATCGGCCTGGAATGCTGAGGTTGCAGGTTCGAAACCCCAGGCATGCACACTCAAGGCAGAAACAAGAAGCAACTACTAATAGTTAATGCTTCCTGCTCTCCCTCCTTCTCTCTCTCTCTCTCTCTCAAAAAGAAAGGAAGAAAGAAATAAAAAGAGAGAGAAAGAAAGAGAAAAAGAAAAAGAAAGGAGGGAGGGAGGGAGGGAGGGAGGGAAGTAAGATGAAGAAAGAAAAGAAAAAAGAAGGAAGGAAGGAAGGAAGGAAGGAAGGAAGGAAGGAAGGAAGGAAGGAAGGAAGGAAGGAAGGAAAGGAGGGAGAGAGGGAAGGAGGGAAGAAGGAAAGAAGGAAAGAAAAAGAAAGAAGGAAAGAAAAAGAAAGAAGGAAAGAAAAAGAAAAGGAAAGAAAGAAAGAAAGAAAGAAAGAAAGAAAGAAAGAAAGAAAGAAAGAAAGAAAGAAAGAAAGAAAGAAATTGCAATTAACACAAAGAAGAATGAAGGGTATCATGAAGCAAGTAAAAGAAAGTAGGGAGAAAAAAAAGATGAGAGGAAAGCAAAAAGTAGAACAAACAGGAAAAAGGAACAAGAAAAAGAAGTGGAGGACAAATAAATAAGGAAAACAGTAAATAAGCAATAGAGGGAGAAAAGGGAAAGAAGAGTGAGAAAAACAGCAGAGGATGGAGGAGAAGAGGGGAAGCAGCAGAGGACAAAGGCTATTACAGCACTCAGGTTCAGTGAGCCTAAGCTCCCCTCCCTCCCAGCGAGACACTATCTAATTACCCAGCTTCCTCCAAGCTGCTCTCAGGCTGGAGAGTGGCCTTGTGTCTGGAAAAAGCAGTAAGCATCTTACATGCATATGTTCTACCTAATCCCAAACAGTGTGAGCCTGTGCTCCTGAGGAGGGAGCGCTGGCTCGTGCCAGCTGCCATGTGGCAAGACAGCTCAGTGACTTGTCCAGGCCACCCAAGAGCCAGAGGGGCGAATGGCACTCCCTTGGGCCCATATAGGAGCCAGGAGCAGGAAAACAGCTCTTCCTCTCCCAAATTAAGGGCTGGAAACCCAAGTATGTCAGATTCCTGCTATTTCCAGTTTTCTCAAACTGCTTCCTCCCTGAGCTTTTCTTCTCTAAGCCAGCTTTGTCTGGATGGGCAAACACCCAATTATTTCAAATGAAGAGAAAAGAGGAGAGAGAGAGGAGAGAAAGAAGGGGGGAACTGTCCTGTCCTTGCTTGCCCTCAAACGTTTTGATCTAACTTCATGTGGAAACAAAGCATTTCCACGGATGAGTACCATCTCCACACGCAGATATTTTTTTCACAAGCTTCTGTTTTTCCTCTTTCTTTCTTGTCAAATTCCTTTTTTAAGCCTGAAAACAGAATCAATTCCAGAATATCATGTGGGAAGATAACTTACAAGCCTGCCAGGAGAAGGACCATCATGTCTGGAAATCACACAAGGAATGAGGGGAAACCATAACTTTGCCTAACTCATGGTGCCCTGTAAAACATGTTCGCACTTGGGGAAAGACAGGTGAGAGAGAAAGAAAAGCCTTTGCAACCAACTCGTTCATCCCTCGTTGTTGGCTCAGGTTTGCCTTGCCACCCACCCTGCCATCCTTGTCACCACGAACCCAGAGGGTTCTATGCACGCATCCTCTGAGATCCTGACCATGCCCTGACCACCCTCCACCAGACAGCCCCACAACATAATAGGTCTGACTTACCCACCACCTACTTGAATTTAGAAATGTATTAAAGAATCGGGATGAGAGAGAGGAACAATACAAACATTGAATGTACAGTCTATGCAAAAGCAGTTTAACAAGGGAAATCTTAAGTGAAAAATGAGAAACCAAAATAAGGCTACGTAGCTCCATTTGGGGCACTTACAGTTACAGTGTTCACGCACATTTTTCAAAAATGCAGTGAAAGAGGCTCCAGAAGCATCCTCGGCTTTACAACAGCCCAAGCATTATGGGATAGTGCAAAGGGGAATGTTAAGATCAAGGAAAGAGTCCCGCACCAGGGAAGTGACCTTCCTGGAACAGGAAGAAGCTCTTCCTTTGTAATTCAGGGAGGTTAAGCAGGGCCCTTCTCAGAATTCCACTTTGGTGCCTCCTTCTTGGGCCACTTGGAAGGTTTGAGGTAGCACTGCCAAGGAGATTGAAAATTGGTACATCTTTCGCTTTTCCTCAGAAGCAGAATTCAAACAGCAGTGCAATGTGTTGGGGAAACAGACTTTCCAGGCTTCCTGTTTAAACCTCTCCAAGGAAAGATATTTACTAATACACCAGGCTGGTATGAGTCACTCAAAATGTTCTGAGCATTTTCAGTTCCTTTTTAAAGGCCAACAAGCACAGTTTAAATAAATAAATAAATAAAATTTCATTGTGGGGGTGAAGACTCCTCCTGCCCCATAGTTGTCAGAGGTTTCTATCCTCACTTTACCTGTTGTTTCTATGAAAGCAACAATTCCTGGGAGGAGGGAGAACTCCAACATCTTGGCCCTCCAGGTCAGCTCTCCCCCATAGCCCTTCACCTAATGTCTACGTAATCCTCAAGAAGGTGCTTTCCTGAGCCCAGCCCCAACCAAGAGCAGCAGTGATTTTTGTTTCCTTTAAAAAAAAACAAAACACAACAACAACAAAAAACCACTTGTCTACTCTCATTCCTTAGAGCAGAAAATCCAGAGTTATTAGATAACTCAAAGCTGTATAGTGTAAATTATTGACAGTTTTTCCTGGGAGATAGAAATTAAAATTACCCAAAGTCAATGGAATTCTTTAATGTTCAAAGGCCAGCTCTAAAATAACAAACTTGGGATGGAACTTTACAATGTTCCCAGGTAACAGTCAGTACACAAACGTGGGGCAGTCCAGGCCTGACTACAAAACACCCACTTCCAGAGGGCCTGGATGAGACTTTCCTTGACAGAAAGTTCTCAGCTTCTTTTTTTTGTTAAGCTAGAGAGAGAGATAGAGACAGACAGGAAGGGAGATAGATGAGAAGTATCAACTCATAGTTGAGGCACTTTAGTTGTTCATTGATTGCTTTCTCATATGTGCCTTGACTGAGGGGATCCAGCCAAGGCAGTGATCCCTTGCTCAAGCAGTGACCTTGGGCTCAAGCCCATGACCTTGAGCTTCAAGCTAGTGATCTTTGGGCTCAAGCCAGCAGCCATGGGGTCATGTCTATGATCCTACGCTCAAGCTGATGAGTCCACTCTCAAGCTGGTGACCTCAGGGTTTCAAACCTGGGTCCTCAGCATCTCCAGTTGACACTCTATCCACAGCATCTCATCTGGTCAGACAATTTTCAGCTTCTTGAAAGCAAAGAAGCTCATTAAAGACAGTGGGAAATCTAAGGAGAGGTTCCCAGGGTTGTTTTGAGGTTGCTTATGTTCTGAGAGCCCCACCTTGTTCTACAGCCTCGGGAAGCCACAGAATGACCCAGCTGCCTGAGTGCTTAGGAAGAGCCAACCCCTGACACCAGTTCACAAATACTAACAATGTCTTTCTGTTGTGCACATGTAGCTTATAGCTACATTTTCCTTAAACAAAATCGGGGTTTAAAAATAATTTTACAGGGCTTTCTATGTATGTGTTAGACTTTAATTTTTATAACAGTTTAGATTTACAGAAAGCTAGAGAAGATTATACAGAGAGTTCTCATATACTCAATACCCAGTTTGCCCTATTAGTAATAACTTATATTAGTATGGTACATTTGCTATAATTAATGAACTAATATTGATACATTATTAGTGAACAAGACAAGGATGCCCACTTTCACCACTTTCATTCAGCAGAGTATTTGAAGCCCTAACCAGAGCAATTAGGCAAGAAAAAAAAATAAAAGGCATTCAAATAAGAAAGGAAGAAGTTAAACTGTCACTATTTGCAGATGACATGATATTACATATAGAAAACCCTAAAGACTCTACCAAAAAAAACTGTTGAAACTAATAAATGAATTCAGTAAAGATGCAAGATACAAAATCAATATACAGCAATCTACTTGTATTGCATTTCCATATAATAGTAATAAGTTATAAAAAAAAGAAATTAAGAAAAATAATTTTATGTATAATTGTATCAAATAAAATAAAGTACCTAGGAATAAATTTAACCAGAGAGGTAAAAGACCTGTACACTGGCAACATAAGACATTGATGAAAGAACTTGAAAAAGACACAAGTAAATGGAAAGATAGTCCATACTCATGGACTGAAATAAATAATATTGTGTAAAGTGTCTATACTACCCAAAGTAATCTCCAGGTTCAATGCAATCTCTATCACAATTCCAATGGCATTTTTCATAGAATTAGAAGAACAATTCTAAAATTTGTATGGAATCACAAAACAGCCTGAATAGCCAAGAATACAGTCCTCAGGGAAAAAAAAGAACAAATCCAGGGGCATCATGATCCCTGGTTTTAACCTATATTACAAAGTTACAGTAATCAAAATAGTATGATATTGGCATAAAAACAAACACATAGATCAATAAATCAGAATAGAGAGCCTAGAAATAAACCCACATAAATATAGTCAGTTAATTTACAACAAAGAACTCAAAAATATACATGGGAAAGGGCAGTTTTTAATAAATAATGTTGGAAAAACTGGACCACTACATGCAAAGAATGAAACTGAACCACTCACTATCTCACACCATATACAAAAAAATTAATTCAAAATGGATGAGTTGATTTTAAGACCCTAAATTATAAAACTCCTAGAAGAAATCATAGATGGTAAGCTTTCAGACATAAGTTTTGGCAGTGATTTTTTTTTATTTAACAACAAAAGCAAAAATCAACAAAGAGAACTAAAAAGCTAAAAGGTTTCTGTGTATGATAAGAGGTCAGTATCCAAAATATATAAAGAACTTATATATCTCAATAGTGCAAAAAAAAATTTTCCAATTTAAAAATGGGTAGAAAATCTGAATAGACATTTTTTCCAGAGAAGACATATAGATGGTTAATAAGTACATGAATGATGCTCAACATCACTAATTATCAAGGAAATGCAAATCAAAACTACAATGAGATATTAGCTGGTACCTGTTAGAATAGCTATCATTAAAAAGACAATAGATAACGAAGCTGGTGAGGAGAAAAGGTAATGCTTATGCACTGTTGGTGGGAATATACATTGGTGCAACCACTGTGGAAAACAGCATGGAGAGTCCTCAGAAACTTAAAAAGTGAATTACCATATGATCCAGCAATCCCACTCCTGGGTATTTATCCAAAAAAAGAAAAAGAAAATGAAAAGAAAACACTAACTCAAAAGACATAGGCTTCCCCACGTTCGTTGCAGCATTATTTATAATAACCAAGATATGGAGATAATCTAAATATCCATTAACGGATAAATGAATAAAGAAAATGTGGTATATATGTATATTCAAATATTATTCAGTCATAAAAAAGGAAGAAAATCTTGCCCTTTGTGACAACATAACAACATAGATGGACTTTGAGGGCATTGTGCTAAGTGAAATATATCACACAGAGAAAGACAAGCACCATATACTCCCTCTTATTGGTAGAATCTAATTTTAAAATCTCAAGAAAATTTAAAAAAAATAAAAAGGCTCACAGATACAGAGGGCAGATTGGTGGTTGCCAAAGGCAGGCAGGGATGGGTAGGTAAAATGGGTTGAGGAAGTAAAAAGGTGCAAAATTCTAGATATAAAATAAGTAAGTCATGAGGATCTAGTTAATAATATTGCACTGAGTATTTGAAAGTTTCTAAGAGAGTAAATCTTAAAAGTTTTCATCACAAGAAAAAAATTATAACTGTATGTGATGATGAATGTTAACTAGACTTATTTTGGTGATCATTTCACAATAAATGCAAATATTAAACCATCAGGTTGTAAACCATATAATGTAAGCCAATTACACCTCAATTTAAAAATAATAGTTAAAAAAAAGATGTGGTACTAAATGTGCTACTGATACTAGGATATCTGTTTTTTTAGGCCCTGTCAACTGACAGAGCAAAGAAACACTTGTGGGCATAGCAACCTATATACAGGATGGGGCAAATGTAGGTTTACAGTTGTGAGTACATGAAACACAGTTTATTCTTGTATTATTACTTGTCAATTATTATATTCTTTTCCATATGAACAACTGTAAATTTATTTTTGCCCCAATCTATATATACATATCTAAACATATTTCTATAACTATCTGTATCTACATTAACTAAACAATTTTTTAACTGGTGTCTCCAGTTGTGATCTATCACCACAGGAGATTTCTCAGCAGTGAAAACCTGGCTCCCACCCTCCACCACCCATGTACTTAATATCAATTTCAGTACACGTGTACAGTGATGTCAGAACTGGTAGCCCACAACACTGTGCTGAACAACTTTATCAACTCAAGTGCAGTGCTTTTGTACAATTTCTTTTGCCTTTAGTCTTACAGCCTCTGCTCATTTGCAGTACTATGGAGGTCAGCCCCTATTCCTCTATCCCTTCAGTGAGGTTGTCTCATACATGTTTAATACGGTTAGGATCTGTTCCTGGGACCCTCTGACCTAAATAAACTTTCTTTTTAACTTTCCATATATTAGGGTTCAATCTTTGTGCTATAAAGTTTTGTGGGTTCCCACAAATGCATTACCAAGTGGTGCAGAATAATTCCACCATTCTCAAGTTCCTGTGCTCCACCAATTCTTCCTCCTCCTTCTCCCCTCCAACCACTGATCTTTTTACTGTCTCTATAGTTTTGCCTTTTACACAATGTCATATAATTAAAATTACATAGGATGCAGCCTCTTCAGACTGGTTTCTTTCACCTAGAAATAAGCATATAAGTTTTCTCCATGTCTGTTCATGTCTGGTGTGCTGTTTAATCAATTCCAGAGGGGGAAAACGTGAGCTGCACAAATCTGTCACTCCAGCTAATTTTCTTCCCAGGCCCAAGACTGGTTCTTTCATTTCTTCTGGATCTGGAGTCATATCTCATTCCAGGTAAGATCTTCCTAGCCATTTCATGTAAGACTGCAGTCCCCCACACTCATTCTTTCCTGGCTTTACTTCTAGCACTTTCTTACACACCTTGATTTTTACATATTTATCTTGTTTAACGTCTGTCTCCATGAGGGCAGGAATTTTTGCTGTTTTGTTCTTTGCTGCTTTCTTTGCACCAGAAACAGTGCCCGACATATAGGAGCCCCAGTAAATATTTGACAGATGAATAAACCAAATGGACACCTTCGTCCAAAATCATGCACATGTGTTTGTGTGATTGCCCCATGCCCTGTATGCCCCTTGGCTTTACCGGAAATGATCAAATTAGGATGGCAAGATGGAGTCAGGACATTTGAGAAAGGAGTCGCTGCTCACAGCTCTCTCTCCTACCTTCATGTTTGCCATGGTGCTGGCATTTCTCCATTAGAGATTAATTCAGCAGGGTGTCTTTTCCCCTATTTGATTTTTGGTTCTCAGTTTTAAATATTTAAGGGTATATTTTAAAGAGCTTTTTAAATGCCAGAGTGTTTATTGTAATGAGTCAAATAATTTAGAGGTAAATAAATGAGCATTTAACCATCTTTGCCATTCTCTGATTACTATCCTTAGGCCTGGGCCTCTGGGACCCCTGCTCTGAGTCCTGTGCTTTCCAAGGCTGATCCTTACCAAAGCAACAAGAAGTTTCCAGGACTCAGGACCAGGGATACATGTCAACCTAGAGTTTGTGACCCCACTTCTAGAACATACTCCAGGTACCAAGGATACTAGAATTCCCTGTCAAATGAACTCAAGCCCTCTTCCAGGGCAGACTGGCCCAAGAAGAGTGCAGTCCTAGAGTGCAAGAGCATGTGTGGGGAGTGGGTGGGATGGGTGCCAATGCATATGTGCACAGTTACCTCCAGGTGCACAGGGAGCTAGCGTGAACAGCAGGGGGGCAGACAAGGACAAGCTTCCATTGGTCCTCTCTCCAAGAGCCTACCACCTCACAATGTTAAGGTCCCCCAGCGGTAACAATGGTAACAGTTTGGCATGGAACATTCACACCTTTCTCTATGGCCTCATAAATACATAGACATATAAATACATATGGTTTTCTTTCTCTATCACTTTTTTTATAAAAGTGGTATTTCAGTATATAACATGATATGCTTAAAATAACCTCCACATCTAGATCTAATACATCCTTTTTATTGGCTTCATGCCATAGAACAGAGGTCTGGAACTTATGGCTTGCAAGCCAGTTATGGCTCTTTTGATGGCTGCATCTGGCTTGCAGACAAATCTTTAATAAAAAAAATAATAACGTTAAAAATATAAAACATTCTCATGTATTACAATCCATTCATTTCCTACCACTTATGTTCATGGTTGCGGGTAGCTGGAGCCAATCACAGCTGTCCTCCGGGACAACACCAAATTTTTATTGGATAATGCGTAATGTACATGGGTTGTTGTATGGCTCTCATGGAATTACATTTTAAAATATGTGGCGTTCATGGCTCTTTCAGCCAAAAAGTTTCCCAACCCCTGCTGTAGAATGAATGTGTATCCTTTGTGATGGGATAGTCAGTGTTGCTTTTTTATCCCCACCCCAGACAAAGCTGAAATATTTTATGCTTGCAGTCTTACATCCTGGTTCATTCATCTTATAAACTTTAAGTTTGGGTTCCTAGAGCTTGGATTAGTAGTTCAATCAAAGGCTATAACCATCATTTATTTCATAGGTGTTTCCAAACAACGTCAGTAAAAATAGGATTCCTAACCCCACCAGCAACAGGCAGGACACCATGTCACCAACTCTCTCAGTTCCAGGAGTTGCAGATTGTTTCAAATTCTGCACACTGTTGTTCATGCGTGGTGCCTTTTCACACATTGAGGCCATTTTTGTTTATTTCCTCTGTTATAAATTGCCTATTTATAGCCTTTGCCCATTTTTTTATTAGCATGTTAGCTTTCTCATAGCTTTTTCAGTGAGAGGAGTAGAGGCAGAGAGACAGACTCCTGCATGCGCCCCCACCAGGATCCACCTGGCAAGTCCACTGGGGGACGAATGCTCTGCCCATCTGGAGCTTTGCTCAGTTGCTCAGCAACTGAGCTCTTCTTAGTGTTTAAGGCTGAAGCCATGGAGCCATCCTCAGCACCCAGGGCCAACTCGCTCAAATCAAGCCATAGCTGCAGGGAAGAAAGAGAGAGAAAGAGAGAAGAGAGAGGGGGAGGGGTGGAGAAGCAGATGGGCGCTTCTCCTGTGTGCCCTGACCAGGAATCAAACCCAGGACATCCACACCCTGGGCTGATGCTCTACCACTGAGCCTATTGGCCAGGGCCTCATATCAAATTTTAAACATTTATCAAATAGCATACTTCTGTGGTTATAAGTATTATCGGATATTTCTCCTATCATCTCTCAACTTTAAGGTATATTTTTTCATCCAGATATTTCTAACTTTTTTATAATCAGATCTATACATCTTTTTTCTCTTTGAATGATTTCTGGGTTTCCTATCTTACTTATAAAAGGAATCTTACTTATCCTCTTAAATTTTATCCTACTGCTTTTACTGTCACATGCTCCTTTCTCCGTGTACAGCAGAGCTAGCTCAGGGAAAAGAAGGGCCCTCAGAAAGGAGAGACTTTTGAACTTCTCAGGTTGTTTTTTCTGGTTCTGTTCACCATTTGACTTTAAAATTCCCAGTCTCCCAACAACCTCCCCTTAAAATGGAGGCGACCCTGCAGTACTGCTTCAACACGCCCTGTCACTTCAAGGCCTGCCAGCAAACCAAGCAAAGCTCAATAGAGCTTCCCAAGGACAGACATCTGGGATTATAAGACACCAAAAGAAAGAGAAGGAGAAAGAAATCAGAAGTGTGAGGGTTCCGTTCACTCACACTTTGATCCAAACAACAGAAATAAATTGAGAGCCTCCTATGTATACATAAGACATGAGAGTAGGGCCTGCAAAGGTTCAAGACGCAGGGAACATCATGGTCCCTGAACCACCACCCCTCGCCCAGGAGGTTTATTGTTTTGAAAGGGGAAGTGAAGCCCACAGAGAAACACTGCAATACAAAGCAGAATATACAAGGTATGGACCACGGGTAGAGAAGGAAAGTCAATCCTGACTTGGGTGATCAGGGAAGATGTCAAAAAGGGTAAATTTTCAATAATAATTAGTATTTCAATAGATAGAAGATGAAAACTTTTAGAAGAAAATGACACAATCAAGAATAGGAAAGTGAGAACACAATAGAGGATTTAAGGGTAATTGACTTTCTACTCTGAAAAATACAAAGTTTGTGTAGAAGAACAGTAAGAACTAAACTGGAAAGGGGATAGGAGTCCAGACCTCAGGAGGTTGAGAGGGCTGGGCTCGACCCTGTACAGGTTCAGACACCGCCAAACTGTCCTGCATCACCCCTTTGTTGGAGCTCACCCTGCTGAGAACGGGGTGTGTTTGGTTTGAGGAAGGGGAATATCCAACTCCAATTGCTCTCCTAAATCACCTGGTATCATCTTTAATGGTCAACTTTATTAGATTTATCATACTCACTTATCGAATCCAAATCCCCCAGTGAATCTGATAATATGCCAATTGGGAATTTCTACTTCTGACTAAATCTGCTCCAAAAGAATAATCATATTTGAGGATTCCATAGAAATTATATATGTTTCACCACTTCCTCTTTCTATGTCTTGTCTATGTAAACTGCCAACTTTGCTACCAACTATGTAAACTACCAACTTTGCTACCAACTAGATGGTAGCAAAGATCTGCTGTTTTGACTGTCCAGTTTCTCTTCCTTTCCTCCTGGTAACTGTCTCCAGATGCCCCGCGAATCATCCAGTCCCCCATTCTCAACCCATAGACTCTTGGTGGGGTCATATGACTTAGGTCTAAGCCCATTAGTATATCATAGAACCCTGGCCAAATGATTGGTTCAGGGGCAGGCTTTCAGTCCAGTCAGAGAACATGAAATGCAATGGACTTTTCCCAGGAGTGCCAAGCCAAAGATCTCTTTTTCCTTCTGTATTTGAACACAAGAGTCCCTTACCTTGAGAGCTGTTGGCAACCATATTGAAAGGGGAGAGGGTACTCACTGTATACAAGGCAGACCTGAGGGAAAAAAAGGAGACAGCTGGGCCAGGGTTGCATCATTTAAGGCTTGAATGTAGGCTTACCTGAAGCCACCTCCAATTTTCACTGGATTGCTTAGTTATACCAGCCAGCATGTTCCCTTTTGCCTAAGCCTGTTCAGATCAGGTTTCTTGTCACTTGCAACTGAAAGAATTATCACTGACAGAAGATACAAAGTCTTTCTCAATATTAAGCTTCTTCAAATACAATGAAAGCAGAGACCCATGGTCTTCTCCAAAGGAAGATGTCCTCATGAGACACGCAGGCCACTGGCAACTTGAGTTAATTTAGAGAATTATTTCAGAAGCTTCAAGAAATGGCAAATAAAATGGTTGCTTTGCTGGGACAAAGAAACACTCTCTTGATGATCTAGTAACTCCACCTCTTTGCTTCCTTAGGTGTGTTATGACTTGACAATGTGTTAAAATGGTACATTATAAAAATCTTCTTTATATTATCCAGGCATAAAAAGTTATTCAAAAATCAGGAAGAATTGTGCTGGTTTGGAAAGTAGGAAGTCAATTCCTCGTTGGCTCCTAGGAAGTCAATTCCTCGTTGGCTTCTCCTAAGGGAACATCCTGAAGGTCTGTTAACATATCTAGTTGTTTAACTGAACTCTGCCAGAACAGAATCTGCTAATAGGATTGAAGTTTGTTTATTTTTCCTTTGAGATCTCAAGGAAACAAGCTGAGTACTAACTTTTGAAATGTCCACATCACGGGTAAAGAAAAGAAGAAGAAGAAAAAAAGAGGAAAAAGTTAAGAGAGGAGAACACCGACTTGAGTCTTAGGAACCATTTTCTTTGTTCTAACAGAGACCTTTTCACTCTCTGCAGACCATACTCAAGGGGAGTTAACATAACATGTAGGTGCAGATAGGCATTTTACTCTATGAGAAAGTCTTTTATCAAAGACTTTCATATTTGCATTTTAATTTTAGGATTAAGACAGTTGATGCTTTATTATTCTGGAAAACGCGCCTGCCCAGACTTGGTATTTTCTGACAAATATCCTGAGACAAACCCATGTTGTGTTTCTGTCTGGACTCTAAAGATTTCAAAACATCTTAAAGTAGTATCTGTACTAAAAGAAAAAAGTGCCAGTGAATGTTTATTATTCTCAGGTGAATAGTCAATAGCTGATTTCCCTTAAATTTATTTGTAATGATGATCATTTCCGGACATCCTGAACGACTTCTAAGAGGGCCAGCAAGTATCACGGTTCGGTCATTGACAGCCTAGTGGACCTTTGGGCTGAGAATCACTTTTGCAGCCTGCTGAACATTTCAGAAACCTCTACCTCTTCCAAAGGAACAGGTGGGGTGAGGGGAGGATTGACACCAGAAACAGAATCTAATGATTCTATTAACTACAAATCCAATCATTTGTTCATTGGTTCAAACAACAATATTCATTGAGATCCTCCTACCTAGGTGCCAGCCACAGGCTAGGTATGGAGATAGAATGGTGAACAAGCCGATTAAGTTTCTACCTCCAGGGAATTTCTAGAGGAGACTGATAGACACAAGTAAAAACTGCATATATACTATAATAAGAATAGAATAAGCTATGGTAAATGCTATGAAGGAAACTAAACCAGGATGGGAGAGTGTGATGATAAGGTGAGTGGGGTCACATGCATGAGAAGGAAGGAGTAAGACTCAGGAGTCCTGGGAAGGACAATGCAGGGAGAGGAAGGGGCAGAAGCCTGCAGAGAGAACAGGGAGCTGGCGAGGGCTCTGTGGGTGAATATACAGAACCTTACAGGCCTGCAAACGAGTGCGGCTTCTACTCAAAATGTGACTGGAAGCCATTGGGGAGTTTTAAGCAGAGAAGGAATATGATCTGTATTTTTAAATGCTGTCTGGAGGACATGTGAGGAACAGGTAGCCACAAGGAAACTAGTGGGGAGCCTGTCAGATGTGGCACCAGGCCTGGGGATGCTGGCTCTGGTCCTTCTTCTCAGCTGTGTCCCTAGCTCCCAGAAAGAGCCTGGTAAATAGTGATTGAGAGGTAAATAAAATCCTGGCCTGAGGGAGTTTGCAACTTTCCAAGTGAGGCAAATATATAATAAGAACTAGGACACAAAATGGGTAGCAGTAAGGGCCAGGGTTTGCAGGAATATCTGTCTTGCAGGTAGCTGTGAAAGGAACCAAGCACAGCTGCGGGACACGCAGAGCACTCTCCCACAGGGTGAGGGGAGAAGGGTGGGAGGAGAGGGCAGGGGAACTGCCACTCTGGCAGACAGGGCCTCCAGTGGCACCCCAGCTGGCAAATTTGCATCAGAGAGCTGACTTGGCTTCCCTCTCTAAAGAAATGGGTGCTCTCCCCTGCAGGTCTGCTTAATTCTCCCAGCTTCCTGCGGGGCGTACTCAGAAATTTCTTTCAGTTCCCCTCTCTGCTGGCTATTCTTGTAGCAGGGATGGGCTAATACCCTCCACACCCTTTGCCTATCCATCCGGAAGTACTGAGTCAACATCCTTTCCCAGAACCCACCTCAGTTCCTTCCCACACCTGCAATGTGGACTGCTCCCAGGAATGAGGTGGGGCAGGGTGAGAGAGCGACGTGTCAGGGTACGGAATCACACCCAAGGATCTCCAGACCGATGCCTCACAGGCTGACCAGGCATGCAAACCTCCCAGGGACTGTCTGCAAGGATGGCCAGGTCTGGTCTGATTAGGAAGGGCTGAGGCAAGGCAGGAAAGGTGCATTTCTCACAGACTCGCAGGAGCCGGGTGCTGAGGTTTCCTGTGGGAGAGCATCCTCTGAGTGTGCACTGTTCTGCATGAAGCCAGGTTGGGGTTGGCAGGGAAGAGAGAATAAATATAGAGAAGACTTACAAAGTGCCAGACTCTGGGCTGAGGGCATCATGTGAATAATCTCTCTAATTTTCACCCAGCCTGTGAGCTGGCACCATCATTTTGCTTATTGAACAGACGAGGCTAAGAAAGACTGGAGAATTGGACCGACTCAGGGCTTAGCAGTGAAGCTTCCACTCAACCATCTGACTCAGGTGCCTAAACTGTTAAGAGAAATCTCAGGGGAAGAAATGTTGATAGGCTGATTAGAACCTGGCAGGAGTTGGCAACTAGAGGAAAGGTCAAGAAATAAATACCCCCACACATCTAAATGTTCACCTCAAAGGAAAGGGTGGATATGCAGCTATAACTGGACCCAATAGGATCTCAGCAGTTCCTCAATTTCTGGACGCATCAAGATTAAAAGTAGCTGTGATAAAAGGAAAAAGAAAGTGTGACATGTTTCATTCTCTGCTTTGTATTTATCAAAAATGTCTACATTTAGGATTAAAATTGCCTCAGAGTAGAAAATTCCTTTTTTTTATTCCTGGTGTTGTTCTACTCCACTGCTCCTCTGGGCTCTTAACTATGTTCTCAAATTATACAGGACATAATGTCTAGACCCTTTGTCTTTGTTTTTTTATTTATGAAGTGTAATAGGCAAGCACCTATTATGAATGAACTCACATTACTCCACTACTGCACAACCTAAACAGGACATGTGTGGAAATGAGATTAGGAAGATAGAGAATGATTTAGTATAAGCAGTATTAAACAGGAAAAATGGTGAACAAAATCTTCCTCACTGAATATTAGGAACATTGAAAATTAAATTACTATTTGAAATGAAATGAAAAATGTAAATGATCTATAACCCATACCACTCAAGAAAAAAAGCAACAATCTAGCTTAAGTCCTTCACCCACAAAGAAATTCAACGTTGGAGGAGATACTCATACTCTTTTCTAGGGAGAAAGGCCCTTGTATGATACACAGGGTTAAAGCACTAGCTTGCGTTCCCATCCCTAGTGTTGACGTCCTCATTTTTATAGATCTCAAATCAGACCCAAAAGATCACCTAATGCAGTTAAATAATACAGCAGATTAATGCCTCCAAGCTGAGGCCTGAGAGAAGAATGATTTTCCCCCCTAGGTTGCCCTAACACTCTGTTTAGGAATTCTCCAGACACCCATAAACACAGTCCTGTGTGCTTCTGCTAATCACACCTTGCTTAAGTGCACCGAAGGTTTATTTTACTCTCCAGCTCCTGGAGGTAAACAACCTGGAAACCGATAGGCAGTAAATTCATGTTGCAGGGTTCTTAGCTACAATAACGAGGCTTTCTTATGTGTTTGTCTTAACTTATACTTTTTAACACATTTCCTAAAGAAGAACACTCTACTCAGGGAATTCTATTTTTCTTATAAAATCTGAGTAAAAATGCTCTCGTCCAGCCTGCTCTCCCAGTAGCCTGAAGCCCCATCTGGTCCCCAGGACTCCCTGTTGCACAAACACTCTGTTTGTACAAGAGGTGCTTTTGCTCAGCTCTTCCTCGAAGTGGCAGAAGGAATACTACAACTCAGATTTCCTGCTCTAAGCACAGGGCCTTCCTCCACACACTCACTACCCTTCCCCTTTCACTCGGGCTCCCTGACCTTCCTTACACTGTGGCCAGCCCCGCCATTGCCTCAACACCCTTACATATGTGCCACTCACTCTAGTCTAAAGTATGGCAGAATGCCCCAGATGGACAGACTCTTTAAATCCCTTGTATCTCTACATTAAATATATAAAGAGCTTATATCTTCAAGTATCCACAGAAAGTAGGGGAAGGAAAAAAGCTCTGAAGGGATAATGCAGCCCTGTCCAATAGAAATATAATATAAAAAACTCATATATGTGACTGTAAAGTTTCTAGTAGACACACTAAAATGAAGTAAAAGGAAACAGATGAAATTCATTTTAGTAATAGAATTTATTTAGCCCAATATAACCAAAATATTATCATGTGAACATATAATCATATTTGAAATTATTAATGAGATAGTTGAACCATCAGAGAATCCAGTATGTTTGTTACAATCACAGCATGTCTCAGTTTGGACTGAGCACGTTTCAAGTGCAGCCGGTGGCTGCTGTATTGGGCAGAGTATAACTAACCAAACACATAACAGCTCTAGAGATCTTTGAGAGGAACTTTCATTTGATTGATCTTTTAATATTTTCTTCCTTGAAGGCAGACCACTGGCTTTACATCTCTCTGGATACCCTATCTAATAGGCACTCAATATAAGGAAGGAAGGAAGGAAGGAAGGAAGGAAGGAAGGAAGGAAGGAAGGAAGGAAGGAAGGAAGGAAGGAAGGGAGGGAGGGAGGGAGGGAGGGAGGGAGGGAGGGAGGGAGGGAGGGAGGGAGGGAGGGGGAGGAAGGAAGGAAAGGAAGGAATTTCTAATTTACTTTCATGCCACTTAAATGCTCCTATCTAAAAATATCGTTTAAACATTAACAGCTGCCAAACATAACACGTAATTTTTTTTTGAAAAGCTGAAAATAAGCTTTTTTAAGTGTTGGAGAAGGTATATGGTTTAATTTGGCAGAAATTTCCATATAACCTTGGTTCTGCTTGAGCTCACTGAAAGCCAGTGATGCAAACTTGTCATCCTTTGATTTCAAAAGTAAATGTGTCACTAAACACCCACATCCAGACAGAGCCAAGCTCAGCAACATTCGGGACAGAGGCCCAAACTCCACCAGGAGCTGACCCAGCCCCAGTCCTTTAAGTGAGAGAAGGAGGGGGATGCATGGAGGAACAGTAATGGATTCCCACCAGCCTGGGCTGTCACTCGCACCCACAATTAAGGGTGCTTGGTCTACTTTATGGCACCCACCTGCAATAAGCAGAGGGGGTCCAGCCCCAGTCAGTGTTCTCCTCTGCCCCCACCCCTTCACTAATGTCATCTTCAGCTGATGCTCTCCATCCTCTCTCAAGGAACACTGTTCCCTGGGAAGCCTGACAGCTCCCTGAGGGTGGACTGGCCTGCCTCACTCCCAGCTTTGCTCAGCTCCCAGGTCCAGCCTCCGGGGCTGCTCTGTCCATGCAAGGCCCTGCTGTTTTATTTTTGTTGTTGTTGTTTTGTATTTTTCTGAAGCTGGAAACGGGGAGAGACAGTCAGACTCCCACATGCGCCCGACCGGGATCCACCCGGCACGCCCACCAGGGGCAATGCTCTGCCCACCAGGGGCAATGCTCTGCCCACCAGGGGGCGATGCTCTGCCCCTCCGGGGTGTCGCTCTGCCGCAACCAGAGCCACTCTAGCGCCTGGGGCAGAGGCCAAGGAGCCATCCCCAGCGCCCGGGCCATCCTTGCTCCAATGGAGCCTTGGCTGCGGGAGGGGAAGAGAGAGACAGAGTGGAAGGAGGGGGGGTGGAGAAGCAAATGGGCGCTTCTCCTATGTGCCCTGGCCGGGAATCGAACCCTGGTCCCCCGCACGCCAGGCCGAAGCTCTACTGCTGAGCCAACCGGCCAGGGCCAAGGCCCTGCTGTTTTAATCATCAGCTCTTGGCTTCGTGTGTTGTGTGTCTGGGCATAACCATGCTGGTGCGGCCTTCCTAGACTTCTCTCTCTCTCTCTCTCTCTCTCTCTCTCCTTCACTGTAATGACATCCTCATCTTGTTCAAATGGTTATGCTGCATGACTGCCCCACTACAGACGTTTCCTACCTGTATTCTCACTCACACTCACTACATGGTACTTTGAACTCAGCCTTAGTTATTTGCTGCCCCATCACTAAAAGCAATACAAATCTCTTTCCATTGGAACAGCTGCTACCACCTCTCTGAAATTAGCTACTAGTAGTGGAGGACTTTCCTAGGCCCATCCACGCACCCAACACAGCAGGATAAATGGAGAAGTCCAGTTCACTCACAGCTCTCTCATTCTAAACCGCCTTCGTGGGGCTTTCAAGGTAGAAGATTATGGGCAAGTTCATAAGCACTTAACGATGCAGCAAGATACATGCCAAATTAAGAGAAATGTTCACCGACCTCTGCTGTCCATTTGGGAGTAATGGGATGGTAAATTTGGAGGTCATTCACTTATTCATGCAGTCATTGTTTGTCAGACAATAAACAAGAGAAATAAGCAAAATATTATAAGAAGTTAGATAGCAACAAGTGACCAGGGGAGAATAAAGCAGAGGAGAGGGGATATAAATGTCTTTTCTAAAAGTTAATTCTCAAAGCAAAAGTTAAAAGATATCTTTATCACAATATGAATTACAAAATACAGTTTGATGAACAGAACCTACCGGCAAATGTGCTGCTTATCTCTGCAGGTACAAATGGGCCAAAATAGGTGGCTCAGATACAGTTCCCAAAAGCGGGCCTCAATTTCCTCATCTGTGAAATGGGGAGAGAGAGGGAGCTCAAACGTAATAACTCAGGTCTTTTAAGAAGCAGACACTAAGAGGAGATTGGGTGTATAAGAGCAGTTTCTAGGGTACACATTTGGGAGAGAAAAATGAAGTGGGAACCAGTGAAGTCTGAAAACCAGACAGCAGACCACAAGGCAGGCCTGACCCTGTTCGGGTAAGAAGTTTGGGGAGGGGAGTATGACACTGCAGTGCACATCTAGCCAAGCTGTCAGAAACGTTCAAGCCAAAGTCACCGTCCTATGTGTGGAGAACAGGCCTCCCAGAGCTCCGTGGTGGATCTCAGAGCTAGGCAGCAGGGGATAGGCAGTGACACCCTGTGCAGTCGGAGATGTAACAGTCACATTTCCTTGAGCACCACAGTCCACCCTTTCTGCCATGTATTGGTTTGTTCAGGCTGCTATTACAAATCCCATAGAGTAAACGGTTTAAACAACAGAAATGTATTATCTCACAGTTTTGGTGGCTGTAGGTCAGGGATCAAGGTGCTGGCAGGCTTGGGTTTTCTGGGCATCTCTGCTTGCCTTACAGGTGCCCGTCTTTTAACTGTGTCTCACATGGTCTTTCCTCCATATTTGTCAGTGTCTTAATCTCATCTTCTTTTTTGGGATACCAGCCATATTAGATTAGGGCCCACCCTAATGACCTCATCTTAATTACCTCTGTAAAGACCCTATCTCCAAATACAGTCACATTCCAAGGTAGTGAGGGCTAGGCTTCAGCATATGAGTTTTGGGGAACACAATTCCATTCATAAAGTGCCACATATTTGTTTCTCCTACAGCTTCAGGTGTCAGTCCTGAACCCCGCCTCTCTCTGTCTCAGGGGAATTTCAAAGGGAAGTTAGTGAGGCAAAGCTCCCACAGCTATAGTTGAACTCAAGGCCGAACTCAGATTCATCCTCTCCATCCTCCACTGTCCCGTCTGATTCCCCCTCACTTTTGTCTTTCAACTTAGCAGATCCTGATGGCTTATCTGGTGATGAGGCTCCACCCTCATTCCTGGAGGACACTGAACCCCTTCTCAGTCCAGGGTTACAAGGGGGTCTACTCCTGGTTACTGTGGGGCAGGAGGTACCAAGAGGCACCCAGTGACATTCCTGGGTTTCACTCAAATGTGTAAAAGGGGTCCTTCTTCCTGCTGCTAGTCAGGACAGTGGCTCCTCTTCTCACCCACTGGACCCAGAACACAAGTCCAAGGTGCCCTGGTGGCAGCCACAACTTAGAATTCAGTGGTTCTCTTACCATCACCGGGACCTCCAACCCTGTAGGGAACCTACAATTGCAGGGACAGGAAGAACAAAATCTCCTACTGAGTCTCTGGAGGGATGATGAGGCCATTCCTGCTCCCTTCCCCCACCCCACCCACCCCCACCCCTTGTTTCCTGGATCCATGGTTCAGGCTCCTAGGTTTTGCCCACCAGGGCCCTGAAGTCCATATGTGCTGAGCACTTTGGTGGATCTCAGTGACTGATGATGAGACCTCATCGCGGGCTCTCAGCCGGCTCTGCTCCTCTGCAGCGGGTGGTCCTCAATCAGAAGCCCTGAGGAAGCATGGCCTCACCCCAACATGGTGGATTACAAGCACTGCCAAGGCCCTTTAGCCAGGCCCTCTCCCTCTCCACCCAGGTCAGAAGTCCGCAGTCCAGGTGGCCACACAGAACTCTTCAGCATACCCTCACTATTATTGTTCCCGCAGTGTTTACACGTGTGTGAAGGCATGCTCTGAGTCTAATGACTTGCTCACTGTCCCTGATCTTCTGTCCTACACTGTCCTGTAGGGTGCTGTGCTGCTCCTGGCTTTTCTGGCATCAGCGTCCTGGTCTGTGGCACATACCTCAGCAGGCTGGTGTGAGGATTAAAGGAGATAATACATTACTTTTATACAGTTTATTTAGATGATAGTGGAACTGGTCAGAAGGATCCTAAAATACACAGGAAGGTATAAATTTTCAATAATTGCTAAGAAGTTTTTGAAAAACTTGCTATATGATGCAATCTTGGCCTATTCTGTATTAAAGCTTGCGATAGAGTTGTTACAATCAAAACAACATGGCTAGCCAGGCCCCAACCAGATCTACAGCAGGGCACAAGGTGAGCAGCCCTTGGCACAGTGGGATGGTTCAGGTCGAGGACATTGGTGAGCTGGAGCCCGTCACTTCTGGGTGGGGATTTGCCCTAAGGGCTGGGTCAGTGGGCTAGGATGCAAAGCGGAGCTGTATTAAAACAAAATGAGAAATAATTATGCCAAGTGAAATAAACCCAGCAGAGAAATACAAAGACTATATGATCTTACTTATACGGTATATGTGGAATCTAATGAACACAATAAACTGAGGAACAAAATGGAAACAGAGGCAAGGTCACAGGGAGCAGATGGACAGCTGTCAGAGGGAAGGGGGAAGAGGGGCTGGGATCAAAGAAGGTGAAAGGATTAGTCAAATTATATATATATATATGACACATAGGTACAGACAACAGGGTAGTAATTCCCAGAGGGAAGGAGAGATGGAGGTAGGGAACAGGATGGGGGAAAGAGAGAAAACAGAGGTGGAAAAAGACTTTGCATTGGGCATGGCATGACACAAATGTGGTATGCAGAGAGTGTTACATTGAGTGGGACACTTGAAACCATGTCAACACAATAAATTAAAAATAAAAATAAATGAATAAACAAACAATATGACCCTAACAGAATTTTTTAAAATGAAACAAAATAGAAAAAAAAGAAATAAACCCAAATATATATATATATAGATAGATAGATATATAAGATTTCAATATAGAATAAGGTTCCATTTCAATTCACCAAGGAAATGATACATGACTCAATAAATAAGGATAATTGAAGGGGTGATTCGAACACTACTTTATTCCCTATACTTCCAAGAGAAATGGAAGTCGAGTGGGTGATAGGGCTGGGACTGAGGGGAGAGAAGGGAGGGAAGTCGAGTGGGTGACAGGGTTGGGACTGAGGGAGGGAAGGAAGTCCTCTGTGAATGAACACTTGAAGGAAGCTCCTTCTCAGTCTTGCAGATTCCTTGGGTGTGGCTGAGACCCTCCCAGGCCCAGGCCCAGCGCTGGTGAAAGTACCTCAAAGAGTTCACCACAGCGTTGCTGGTAACAGGAGCTGTTTGGGAACAAGCTAAATGTTCATTAGAGAAACGGGTGAGTAAACTGTGGTAAATTCATACCATGGACCACCATGGCTACTAAAAGGGAAGAAGCAAACATGGAAATATGCCCCCAATATATTGTTAACTGAAAAAGTCAAGTTGCAGACCTATGTCTACCATGATTTACACTATGCACATGTGTGCATGTCTATATAAGTCCTAGAAAACACCCACTGGATGGTGACACATGGCTTCTCTTAGGGAGGGAGCTCGGGTGAAGTGAGAGAGAGATTTTTTTTTTTTCTTCATCCTAAAACTTAATTGGTGATGGAATTTCAGTCAGTTGTGGGGGGGGGGTTGTTTGTTTATTTGTTGTATATTTTGGTGTGTGTGTTTTTTTTACTTTGTTTTAATCGCGTAGAATTTTTTCAAGGGGGTAAAAGCTGGTGACAATTCTCTCTCAAAGAGACTATCCAGGTTAGCTATACATGGGATAACTTAGTTGTGGTACGAATGCTCCAGGGCTGGGCCGGTGTAGGTGAGGGTGAGGGTGGGGAGCTAAATTGTTCTGTGTGATAGAATGAGAAGCATTTTAAGTCCCAGAGTGCTGTGAAGGGCTCAGAAATAAATGGCAATGGAGGGAAAGAGAAGATCAGCATAAGGAAGAAGGCAAGAGCTCGTAAAGAAGAAATTTGGCTGGTGAGAAAGTCCTCTCTTCTGCAGTGGCTGAGGAACTCTAAAGAAACTGACACTCATAAGTTGTTTCGTGTGCTGAGCAGCGATGTCTCTCCTCACTTACCCCCACTGTCAGCCCCAGATCACCTGTTATACTCTTCTAACTTAACTATCTTTGAGGCAAGAATAAGGACTCTGTGAGGTTTATTAAATCAGAACGAAGAAAAAAGACACAGGAGGTGAGATGTGAGATGAAAAACTGAGCAGACTTTTTTTAATGGAAACAAGAAGTAACCAGAAGTACTAGGGTGACTATTATAAAAAAGACATAATAACCAGTGTTGGTGAAGATATAGAGAAATCACAGCCTTCCTGTGCAATTGGGGGCAATGTTCAATGGTACAGCTGCCTTAGAAATCAGTCTGATTATTCCTCAAAACATACAGGATCCAACAATTTCACTCCTATGTCTACCCAAAATAAATGGAAACTTACGTCAACACAAAAATTTGTGTACAAATGTTCATAGCAGCTTTATTCACAATAGCCAAAAAGTGGAAACATTTCAATGTCCATCTACTGATGAGTGGATAAATAAAATGTGCTATACTCACCTAATGGATTATTTGGGGGGAAGGAATGAAATACTTATAGTACATACCACAACATGGATGAACCTTGAAAACATTGTTAAATGGAAGAAACCAGCCGCATATTGTATGACTAGACTTAAAGCACATTTTGTATGATTGTATGATTTCATTTATACATAATGTCCAGAACAGGCAACTCTATAGAAACATAAAGTAGTTAATAGTTAAGAAAGTAATTAGGGGATGGGAGTAATTGCTAATGGATACAGAGTTTAGGGGGGAGTGATAAAAATCTTTAAAAATTAATTGTGATGATGACGGTATAACTATGTGAATGTTAAAAACCATTGAATTGTATGCTTTAGATAACTGAATTATATGTTGTGTGAACTATATCTCAATAAATCTGTCAAAAAAGTAACCAAAAATAAATGTAGTCTTCTCCTCCTCCCCAATATTCTAAGAGAATGGTGGAGCAGTGCACCCAGGAACACAGAGGAGTTCCCACTAAAGGAAGAGCCAAGATAAAGTAACCTAGATGTAAATAATAAAATGTGACCTGTGGGGATAGAGAACTTGGGCAACCAGGTGGGGAAACATGTGAAATGTGCAATGTTCAGCTCAGGGTCTGACATGCAGGAAGGACGCAGTAAATATTAACTCTTATTAAACATAGTATTACTATCTCAATCCTTCTCATCCTTAATCATACTCCTTCCATTTTTCTAGCTCTCTTTGACTATAATGTATGTAAGTAAAGGCTCACATTATGAAAATTTATGAATAGACTTTTAGTTCTATTTATGGTATAAAAAAATTGTATCTTATTAAGGAATTTTGAAACCATAAGGAAACACCTCATTTGATTGGGATGAGGATGGTCAGGGAGATTTCTTTTCCCCCAGAAAAAAATCACAATAGCCCTAAAGTAGGTCTGGATGTTTGGGGCTCAGGGGCTGTCCTGTAAATCATAAGATGTTTGGCAGCACCCCTGGTCTGTATCCACTAGGCGCTAGTAACGTTGGTAGCATCCTCTCTCCAGTTGTGGCAATCAAAAATGTCTTTAGACATTGCCAAATGGCCCTTGAGAGGCAAAATATCTCTATTCTCTCTCACACACACACAAACACATATACACACACTCCTATCACAAACCATAGCCCTAAAAAAATGTATATGTGATGGTAAATTTTAAACTTTCTTTAATATCAAAGGAAGTACAAGTTATTTGGGCAAGTCCCAGGCTTAACAGAGAGTCCCAGTCTATTTGCCTTGTCTGTCACACAGTTCACACCCTGTTCTTAAATGCTATCTTCTCCCCTGTACCACCTCAATATCTGTCCCATTCCCAAACACCCTCAAACAAGCCTACAGTCTCTAGCTTTGGTACTTAGATTTTTGTCATCCATTGGACACATGAGATCTCAACAAAGTTTCAAGTATGTATGTGCTTGGGAAGCAGAGAAGAGATTACACATGATAGGAACCTGGTAGGTGGGTGTATCTGGGCAGAGCCAAGGAAGGGGAGAGATGAATGACCTGCCATTTATTGACCAGCTATTTCATCTGTCAGGCTCACATTAGCAGTTTTTTATACATTATTTTATTGAATTTTCACAATAACCTTACATAATGGTTATTTTCCCTTTTTTACAAATAGAGAAATTAAGATTCAGGGAGGTAGCTTGCCTGAAAATATGGCCACCAAAAATACTTCTCATACTTGATGCGCAGGAAGCTTCTCCCATCGAGAGATGGGTGTCTTTTCTTTCTTAGGAGGCTTCTTAGACATTTCACCAAAATTTGTGTGATGTCTCATAATCCAAGACATAGTTACATAGTGATATCTAGCTACCAGGAATCCTGGGAAATGTAGTTTTTTAGTAGTGTGCCCAAGTGAAATTCAGCACTGTTACTGTGAAGCAGGGAGAATGTTGATGTAGGAAACCAGCTGCTTCTTGTCACCATAGCTACCGCAAACATAGCTACCACTCACCACGATGACTGGGCCTCATATCAAGCTCTTTATAAATGTTATTTTAGTTTTTGGCCACAGTTCTCAAAGTGCAGTGGCACCTGAGAAAATTCCAAGTGAATACAGGTGAGCACTTTTCAAATTTTTTGAGAGTTATGTATTTATTTAATGTGGAGGGAAAAGGATTGCATCAAACCTATCATTTTACAGACTCTTTTGCTTGGATCTAGGCCCTAGATTCTAGGGTAAGATAGACAGTGCCAGTTTAAGTTTAAAAGTTATTAGGTTCCAGAAAAATATGAAATAAATGATAGTATAGGTGATATGGGGATATTGGAAAATTATTAATGTAACACCTGCTGCCCGAGATGTAGGAAGCACTGAGGTGGCTGTCCCAGGCCCCACTTTCTGGAGAAGAAAACTAAAGCTCAGGGAAGTGACATAACTTGCCCAAGTTCACAAATAATTATGTTGGTAGGTTTGATAACCTTGTCCTTCAACAGTGACTAACATCCCTAATATTTATTATAGTTGAGAGTAACTGGCCCTGGCCAGTTTGCTCAGTGGTAGAGCGTTAGCCTGGCATGCAGGAGTCCTGGGTTTGATTCCCGGCCAGGGCACACAGGAGAAGCGCCTATCTGCTTCTCCACCCCTCCCCCCTCTTTTTTCTCTCTGTCTCTCTTCCCCTCCTGCAGCCAAGGCTCCATTGGAGCAAAGTTGGCCCAGGTGCTGAGGATGGCTCTGTGGCCTCTGCCTCAGGCGCTAGAATGGCTCTGGTTGCAACAGAGCAAAGTCCCAGATGGGCAGAGCATCGCCCCCTGGTGGGCATGCCGGGTGGATCCCGGTCGGGTGCATGCGGGAGTCTGTCTGACTGCCTCCTCGTTTCCAACTTCAGAAAAATACCAAAAAAAAAAAAAAGAGAGTAACTGTGATGCAGACCCAGTACTTTTGGTAAAATCCTTTTCTATACACACACATAATTTTTCATTATAATCCTTTTTCTATAAATATAATTGTTATGTTACAATTTATATAAATATAATTAAAGGTTCAATTTACTAACTAATGCCTTTCAAAGGGCTCGTGGAGCTTCACTAGGGAACTCAGTGTCTCTCCAGACAACACTCAATAAGAGCTTCAGTTCACAAAGTCCTCTTGATGTCCTTCAGTGCTGGGTTTTGCAATACTCAATGTTGATAATAGGGTTTCTTAAAAATTAAAACAATTCTGGGAAAGAGAGGACAACTAGGGGAACTCGGTACATTAGAAACACAGGCGAGGTAATACAGCATGGATCTAAGGGGAAAATGCAGATCATAGCAAAGAAGTTGTTCTCTCTCTCTCTCTCTCTCTCTCTTTTGCGAGAAAGGGAGGGGGGGCGGAGAGAAAGAAATGAAAAGCATCAACTTGTAGTTGCAGCACTTTAGTTGTTAATTGATTGCTTCTAATATGTGCCTTGACCAGAGCCAGTGACCCCTTGCTCAAGCCAGCAACATTCGGTTTTAAGCCAATGACCTTTGGGCTCATGCCAGCAACTATGGAATCATGTTGATGATCCTACGCTCAAGCTGGAAACTCCATGCTAAACTGGTGAGCCTGCACTCAAGCCAGATGAGCCTGCCTCGAGTCAGCAACATTGGGATTTCGAACCTGGGACCTAGAGTCCCATGTTGATGCTGCGCCACCACCAGTCAGGTAAAGAACTTATTCTCATATAACTTCACTGGGAAGTAGAGACTTAGGAATATAATATGCAAATTTGTGCCACATATATGCAAATTTACACCTAGCTACATGCAAAATTGCCTAAGCAAAAACCTCTGGAAACAAATGTACATATGTATGTGCATATTCCTTTTTAAAGTAGACTGCTATTCTGTCACATGTCATGGTTTCCCACATGTGGCCTTACCAGTGCCTCCTTTACAGGGAGCTAAAAGTAGTTCAGATAACTGCAAGATGCGACATCTGAGGTCAGTGACAGGATCTGAGTGACCAAAAAACCACACACTCTTTTTTTTTTTTTTTTTATAAATAAATTTTTATTTTAATGGGGTGACATCAATAAATCAGGGTACATACATTCAAAGAAAACATTTCCAGGTTATCTTGTTATTTAGTTCTGTTGCATACCCATCACCCGAAGAGAGATCGTCCTCCGCCACCCTCCATCCAGTTCTCTCTGTACCCATCCCCCTCCCCTCTCCCTCCTTCCCTCCCCCCACCCCCCATAGCCAGCACACTCCTGTTCATGCCTCTTAGTCTCGCTTTTATGTCCCACCAATGTATGGAATCCTGCAGTTCCTGTTTTCTTCTGATTCACCCATTTCACCCCGCACAATGCTACCAAGGCTCCACCATTCCGCTATAAGTGATCCAATGTCACCCTTTCTCCTAGCTGAATAATATACCATGGTGTATATGTGCCCCGTCTTCTTTATCCAGTCCTCTATTTTTTTTACAGTGATTAACAGCCTTTAAGCAAACTCTTGGCCAATACAGCAAGAATCCATGAATGAGTAGTGTCCTTAACATGTTCCCCAAGTCCAAGTTGGCCCCATCACCATGCCAAATCCCCGAAAAATGCAACCCAACCACAGTTCAGTCTGTTAGGAGCCGCCACAGGGAGCAGGAGTCCAGGAAAGTTCCCCACAGGAAAAGTCCGCATGGCACTGGAATTGTTGTCACCATTCTATACTTTGCAGCTCATGTCCATGTCCCAATGACCGCTGCTTCTAGCTGGTAATGATTCAGGCAGACTGGAAAAAACCATTTGCAGCATGCGTGGATATGGAGCTTCTGTTCTCCTCTGCCTGGAGATTTGAGACCAGGTTGCTTTTCCCTGGAGCTCTGTGACTGTGGCCTGGTAAAGAGAACCTTAGGATACACTAAGCTGGGTGGCAAAGGTAAATTCATAATACAAGTTGGCATAAGGAGGAAAGAGAGCTCTAAATTAAGAGTAGGTCTCAGCCTGAAATATGAGTGGGGCATTGAGGTAGGAGGGATAAAGGAAACACTATATATTAAGCAAAGCAGCAGAAAATAGGACTATCAACACCCACAACAGAGATCTTTGAGGGAAGAATAAAAAACCTGACTATTCAGGCAAAACATAGTTAAGTGGCCCTTGTGCAAATGAGATCAGTTTACCTGCTTCTTGGAAGAAATACCCTAGGCTCGTCCACAGTGTCGTAGATGGGGCCGACGGCCCTGGGCACCTTCAGCCTTCAGTGGCAAACCCCAGCTTTCTGGGCAAGGTTAGGTCATAGGTGGTTGGAGCAGGGCTGGAAGAGACTGAACCCTCCCTTAGAGGAGCGAGGGGGAAGCCCACCTTCCAGTGTCCCTGTTTCCTCACAGCAGAGGCGTGTAAGCCTGGCAGGCTTTAGCTCAATGACCTTCCTTTCCACTATTGAAGCAGGACCCAGATGGCATCCTATGAGACCCTTTTGGGTGTTGGAGCCTTTAAGGGTGTATCCTAAAAGCTGGTAGTTCCCCTGATCTCTATTGGGCTTTTTCTGCCTCTAGGTATCTTAAAAGCCATTCTCAGAAGATCTCGCTGAGGGGTTTGAGGATCCCCTTCCGCCTATATAAATCTTTTCCATATATCTGGAGCTATTTGGAAAAAAGACAAAACAGTGTTATTAGCTAGATCTAATAAAGAAGGTAGTAGTTTGCAGGCGAAAAAGATTTGGTGTCTCCTGTTCATCAGCATTCAACAGAAATGTAAATTTTTTTTTTTTTTTAAGTAAAAAGCATGATATGGTAGACCCGTTGGAGTCATTGGCCTGGTGTGCAGGATTCCCGGGTTCGATTCCCAGCCAGAGCACACAGGAGAAGCGCCCATCTACCTCTCCATTCCTCCCCCTCTCCTTCCGCCCGCAGCCAAGGTTCCACCGGAGCAAATCCACCCTGGACCCTAAGGATGGCCCCATGGCCTCTGCCCCAGTCACCAGAATGGCTCCGGCTGCAACAGAGCAACATCCCAGATGGGCAGAGCATTCCCCCCGGTAGGCATGCCAGGTGGATCCCAGTCAGGCACATGCAGGAGTCTGTCTGACTGCCTCCCCATCCCCATCCTCAGAAATATACAAAAAAAAAAGGGGGGGGGCATACCCTTGTGCTAAAGCACCAGGGAGCATGGAGTGAGCTTGAGTATGTCCTATGAAACATGGAGATCTATGTTTCTATATAAGTCTTTGAAGAAGGAGGAACTGCTGAAGTAATTTATCAGCATTTGTCCCTAAGACAGCAGTCTTTATAGTGGGAACACCATACGTAAATATTTGCTGTCTGTCTATAGATTAAGGGGGGAATATGGCAAATGCTGAAAGGCCATGATCTTTGTGCCCCTCCCCTCCCCCAACCCCCTCCCTCTCCTCCCCTCCATCCTGTAACCCCCACACTGTTGTTTATGTCTTTGAGTCTCATCTTTATGTCCCACCTATGTGTGGAAACATATAGTTCTTAGTTTTTTCTGATTTACTTCTTTCACTCAGTATAATGTTATCGAGGCCCATCCATGTTGTTGTAAAAGATTCGATGTCATCATTTCTTGTGGCTGAGTAGTATTCCATAGTATATATATACCAAAGCTTTTTAATCCACTCGTCCTCTGATGGACACTTGGGCTGTTTCCAAATCTTTGCTATTGTGAACAATGCTGCCATAAACATGGGGGTGCATTTCTTCTTTTCAAACAGTGCTATGGTATTCTTGGGGTATATTCCTAACAGTGGTATAGCTGGGTCAAAAGGCAGTTCGATTTTTAATTTCTTGAGGAATCTCCATATTGTTTTCCACAGTGGCTGCACCAGTCTGCATTCCCACCAGCAGTGCAGGAGGGTTCCCTTTTCTCCACATCCTCGCCAGCACTTATTCTGTGTTGTTTTATTGATGAGCGCCATTCTGACTGGTGTGAGGTGATATCTCATTGTGGTTTTAATTTGCATTTCTCTAGTCATTAGTGATGTTGAACATTTTTTCATATGCCTATTGGCCATCTGTGTGTCCTCTTTGGAGAAGTGTCTATTCATTTCTTTTGCCCATTTTTGGATTGGATTGTTTGTTTTCCTGGTATTAAGTTTTACAAGTTCTTTATAAATTTTGGTTATTAACCCCTTATCAGACGCTATGTCAAATATATTCTCCCATTGTGTAGTTTGTCTTTTTATTCTGTTCTTATTGTCTTTAGCTGTGCAGAAGCTTTTTAGTTTGATAAAGTCCCATTTGTTTATCCTGTCTTTTATTTCACTTGCCTGTGGAGACAAATCAGCAAATATATTGCTGCGACAGATGTCAGAGAGCTTACTGCCTATGTTTTCTTCTAAGATGCTTATGGTTTCACGGCTTATATTCAAGTCTTTTATCCATTTTGAGTTTATTTTTGTGAGTGGTGTAAGTTGGTGGTCTAGCTTCATTTTTTTGCAGGTAGCTGTCCAGTTTTCCCAACACCATTTGTTGAACAGGCTGTCTTTACTCCATTGTATTGTCTTACCTCCTTTGTCAAATACCAGTTGTCCATAGAGCTGTGGGTTTATTTCTGAGTTCTCTGTTCTGTTCCATTGATCTATGTGCGTGTTCTTATGCCAGTACCATGCTGTTTTGAGTACAATGGCCTTATAATATAACTTGATATCTGGAAGTGTGATACCTCCCGCTTTTTTCTTCCTTTTCAGGATTGCTGAAGCTATTCGTGTTCTTTTTTGGTTCCATATAAATTTTTGGAATATGTGTTCTATGTCTTTGAAGTAAGTCATTGGTATTTTCATTGGTATTGCATTGAATTTATATATTGCTTTGGGTAATATAGACATTTTAATGATGTTTATTCTTCCTAACCATGAGCACGGTATATGCCTCCACTTATTCGTATCTTCCCTGATTTCTTTTATCAATGTTTTATAATTTTCCGAGTACAAGTCTTTAATCTCCTTGGTTAGATTTATTCCTAGGTACTTTATTTTTTTGGTTGCAATGGTAAAGGGGATTGATTCCCTGATTTCTCTTTCTGACAGTTCATTATTAGTGTATAAAAATGCCTCTGATTTCTGAGTATTGATTTTATATCCTGCCACCTTGCCAAATTCTTTTATCAGGTCTAGTAGTTTTTTGACTGAGACTTTAGGGTTTTCTATATACAATATCATGTCATCTGCAAATAATGATAGTTTTACTTCTTCTTTTCCAATTTGGATGCCTTTTATTTCTTTTTCTTGTCTGATTGCTGTGGCTAGGACTTCCAGAACTATGTTGAATAAGAGTGGTGAAAGGGGGCACCCCTGCCTTGTTCCTGATCTTAAGGGGATTGCTTTTAATTTTTGCCCATTGAGTATGATGTTGGCTGTGGGTTTGTTATAGATGGCCTTTATCATGTTGAGGTATGTTCCCTGTATTCCCACTTTGCTGAGAGTTTTGATCATGAATGGGTGCTGGACTTTATCAAATGCTTTTTCTGCATCTATTGAAATTATCATGTAGTTTTTTTCCTTTCTTTTGTTTATGTGATGAATCACATTGATTGATTTGCAAATATTGTACCAGCCTTGCCTCCCAAGAATAAATCCTACTTGATCATGGTGTATGATTTTCTCCATATATTGCTGGATCCGGTTTGCTAATATTTTGTTGAGGATTTTTGCATCTAAGTTCATCAGGGATATTGGCCTATAGTTTTCTTTTTTTGTGTTATCTTTGCCTAGTTTTGGAATCAGAATTATGCTCGCCTCATAAAAGGAGTTTGGAAGTCTTCCTTCCTCTTGAAATTTTTGAAATAGCTTGAGAAGGATAGGAGTTAGTTCTTCTTTGAATATTTGGTAGAATTCACTTGTGAAGCCATCAGGCCCAGGACTTTTCTTTTTTGGGAGTCTTTTGATAGCTGTTTCAATCTCATTTGTTGTAATTGGTCTGTTTAGGTTTTCTGATTCTTCCAGATTGATTTTTGGAAGATTATATGATTCAAGGAAATTGTCCATTTCATCTAGGTTGTCTAGTTTTTTGGCGTACAGTTCTTCATAGTATTTTCTTACAATATTTTGTATTTCTGTTGGGTCAGTTGTTATTTCTCCACTCTCGTTTCTAATTTTATTTATTTGAGTCCTCTCTCTTTTTTTCTTGGTGAGTCTTGTTAAAGGTTCATTGATCTTGTTTACCTTTTCAAAGAACCAGCTCCTGGTTTCATTGATCCTCTGTATTGTTTCTTTAGCCTCTATGTCATTTATTTCTGCTCTGATCTTTATTATTTCCTTCCTTCTACTAGCTCTGGGCTTTACTTGCTGTTCTTTTTCTAGTTCTTTTAGATGCAGGGTTAAGTTGTTTATTTGAGCTTTTTCTAGCTTCTTGAGGTATGCCTGTAATGCTATAAACTTCCCTCTCAGTACTGCTTTTGCTGTGTCCCATACATTTTGAGTTGATGTATGCTCATTATCGTTTGTTTCTAGGAATTTTTTAATTTCTTCTTTGATCTCAATGTTAACCCATTCATTCTTTAATAATGTGCTATTTAGTCTATTTAGTTTCCAAGTGTTTGAATGTTTTTCAATTTTTCTATTGTGGTTGATTTCTAGTTTAATGCCATTGTGATCAGAGAAAGTGCTCGATATGATTTCAATCTTCTTAAATTTGTTGAGCCCGCTTTTGTGCCCTAACATGTGGTCTATTCTAGAGAATGTACCATAAGCGCTTGAAAAGAATGTATATTCTGCTGTTTTAGGGTGAAAGGTTCTGAAGATATCTATTAAATCGAGTTGATCTAATATGTCCTTTAAGTCTGCTGTTTCTTTGTTAATTTTCTTTCTTGAGGATCTGTCTAATGATGTTAATGGGGTATTGAAATCTCCTACTATTATAGTGTTGCTGTTGATCTCGCCCTTTAAGTCTATCAAAGTCTGCTTTATATATTTAGGTGCTCCTATATTAGGTGCGTAGATATTTATAATGGTTATATCTTCCTTTTGGATTGCTCCCTTTATCATTATGTAGTGACCTTCTTTATCTCTAACTATGGTCTTTGTTTTAAAGTCCATTTTGTCTGATATAAGTATTGCTACCCCAGCTTTTTTTCATTTCCATTTGCGTGAAATATTTTTTTCCATCCTTTTATCTTCAGTCTGTGTGCATCTTTTGATTTAAGGTGTGTCTCTTGTAGACAGCATATGTGTGGGTCCTGTTTTCTTATCCACGCAGCTACCCTATGTCTCTTGATCGGATCATTTAATCCATTAACATTTAAGGTTATTACTGATATGTAATTGTTTGTTGCCATTTTTTTTCTTTAAAACTGTTTTTCTCTTTTGCTATATTCTTTTTTTTCCTTTGATCTGTTTACAAGAGGTCCCTTAGCATTTCTTGCAGCCTTGGTTTGGTTACAGTGAAATCCTTGAGTTTTTTTTTGTCTGTAAAGCTTTTTATTTCTCCTTCTATTTTAAATGATAGCCTTGCTGGATAAAGTAGTCTTGGTTGTAGGTTCTTGTTCTGCATTACTTTGAATATTTCTTGCCATTCCCTTCTGGCCTCAAGTGTTTCTGTTGAGAAGTCAGAAGTCATCCTTATGGGGGCTCCTTTGTAGGTGATAGTCTTTTTTTCTCTAGCAGCTTTTAATATTTTCTCTTTATCATTTAGCTTTGGTAATTTAATTATGATGTGTCTTGGTGTTGGTTTCTTTGGGTTTCTCCTTCATGGAGTTCTCTGTGCTTCCTGAACATGTGAAATGTTTTCCTGCCTTAATTGGGGGAAGTTTTCTGCTATAATATGTTTGAACAAAGTCTCTATCCCTTGTTCTTTCTCTTCTTCTTCAGGAACCCCTATGATGCGGATGTTATTTCTCTTCATGTTGTCACAGAGCTCTCTTAGAGTTTCCTCAGACTTTTTGAGTCTCTTTTCTTTTTTCTGCTCTGCTTCCGTGCCTTTATTTATTGTGTCCTCTAACTCACTGATTCGATTCTCGGCTTCATCCATCCTGCTTTTAATTCCTTCCATTGTATTCTTTATTTCAGATATTGTATTTGTCATTTCTGTCTGATTCTTTTTTATTATTTCAATGTCCTTTTTTATATTTGTTATCTCTTTATTTAGGTTTTCGTAATGGCCATCTATGGTGGTTCTAATATCTTTGAGCATCCTAACAATCGTTATTTTAAACTCTGCATCTGGTAATTTGGTTATATCTGATTCACTTAGGTCCTTTTCTGGGGATTTCTCTTGGTTTATTTGTGTTGTATTTCTCTGCCTCCGCATTTTATCTTCTCGAGGGTGGCTGTGATCACGTGCTCGGGTGCACAAGGATTGGTGGCCTTGGCCTTTGCGCCGCCCCTGTGTGTGACGTTATGCTCTGTCCTGAGGGCACTGGCAAGCACCTTTGCTCTGCTGCGGGTCTCCGCCTGTTTCCTAGCTTTCGCCCTGCCTTTGCAGGATGCTCCCACTCAAGGAACAGCTGCTAGCCTTGGCTCTACCGCCAGGCAGGGCTGCATGCCTAAGCTCAGCTTCGTAGTGGAACTCCGCCTCTTCTGGGTTTTTGGCTCCACCCTCGCGGGAGGAGCAGGCTACCAAGTCAGACCGCAAGCCTGGGTTGCACGGGCGGGGCAGGGATGTGTTCCTCTGCCCTTGCTCTGGGGCTGGTTTCTACCCTTTCTGGGTTTCCCGCCCTTCTCACACAGGCTGGATTACAGGCTGCCGGCAGCTGAGCTTGGCCGCTTTTGCACGCCCCCTTCTCCCTAGCCGGGCAAGATTGAGCTCACACCTGAGCCCACTGGTGGCAGCCGGCTTCCGCCCCTGCCAGCAGAACCGCGCTTTTGTCTCCCGCTGCCGCCCGCCCTCCGGGGAGCCCTCAGCCGTGTGGATGGGGGCGTTGCAGCTCGAACCCTAAGACTCACTACTGTAGACCCGAAAGCTCCCTCCTTCTATGCGACTCTGCTCTGAATGCTGCGGGGGAGCTTGTTTGGCTGCTCTCCTGCTTCCCTTTGCTGGTATTGCGGTTTCTGGGGGAAATATTCACTTCAGCTTTGGGGAGTGACTCATCCCAGGGGTTAGGGTGGCTATCTCCCAAAATGTTTTTCCCTATGCCTCCTAGATTGCACTCTCTTCCTGTTACTGTGGTTCTCTCCCCTCTCCCTCCATCTCCAGGAGCCCCGGGTGAGTGTTTGTGAGAGAGATATTCTGCGCGGTCCCTTTAAGAAGGATCCTGGGTCTGAGAAATCAGACTCTCTCACAAACAGTATCCTGACTTGTTTCCAGCTAAATACTGTCCTTACGCTTCTTCTGGGCTCTGGGGCTGCAGGCTGGGGCTTTGTTCCTGGAGCTCAGGACCCTTCCCACTCTGCTAAACTCACTTCCCGCCACGTGAGTCTCTCCCTGCTGCCGTTCGCTCCGAGAAGCTGGGCAGCCCTCTCCGCGTCTCCGCTTTTCCTACCAGTCTCTGTGTGGCTTCTTCAGCATTCCTTGGTTGAAGAGTCCTTTTAGTTTAGTCCAAAGTTGGTTTTTCCAGCTGATAGTTCATAAAATTAGTTTGTAATCCACATTGGTTCTGGGAGGTAGATGCTGGTACGTCCGCCTACTCCAGCGCCATCTTGTCTCTTCCACACACTCTTGAAGGTCTCAAAAACTCTAGACAGTCTCTGACAGTGAGGCCTCTAAACTCAGGGATGGGTAGGAAAACGAGGTTACAGAATCAGCCCTGTCCACAGAGCTTTTTCAGAAGTTGGTGGATGCCTTCTGTCTGTCCAAGCTTATTTGTGTGTCTTTTTATTAGGAGGAAAGAGATAGAGATAAGAGTTCAAGGTCCTTTGGCCTTTAAAAGTGGCTGGAGCCTCCAAATCAATCTGTTTTTCACTGGTGGTGAATGAACCTTAGATTGATGGGGCAAGGGGTAGAGAGGGAAGTGTTGTAGGAGGGGTGGTTAAAGGGTGGAACAAAGGTAGAGGGGAACATTTCTGTTTCTAGTTAACACTTTGTGTCTACTATATTATTATAGGGGGAAAATGCAAACTTAAAACAGCCTAAACTAATTATGATTGTGGAATATGTAAGATGATATGATGCTGCTTGGCCCCTGGATAGTGCCTGCTATATTTCTACATGTGACATGTTATAAATAAATCCCAAACCAAACCATAAAACTTGAAGAAAAAATGGGAGGAGAAAAGCTGTTGTTCATCTCTAAAACCCATCCTTGTGCACATGCAAAACAGATGAGCAAAAAGAGATCCAACTCAAAATCATCTCTTGATAATGTAAATCTCAGAATGGTTTCCAGATGGAATCTCAGATACATAGCTTATCATTATATCAAGGAGCAGACCCACTTCTGACCACATTCAAATGAACCACTGATCCACAAGTCAATGCATAGTCAGGTTTGGCTTTTTCAGTTTGCCTGGAATGTTCCTGGACCTGCCACTGTGGTGCCTGGGCTCTCCCGTGGCCTAGTCATTGAAGTGATGTTGATCAACTCGGAACCAAGCAATGTTTCAGGCCCATGACAATTCCTAACATTTTCTTGCCTCATGATAGCATTCCTCCTGTCTGCCTCCCTCATTTTATTTTCCCCAGACTTGTCAAGTGGGACAGAAAATTACATCAAAACATCATGGTGCGCCCTGGCCGGTTGGCTCAGCGGTAGAGCGTCGGCCTAGCGTGCGGAGGACCCGGGTTCGATTCCCGGCCAGGGCACACAGGAGAAGCGCCCATTTGCTTTTCCACCCCTCCGCCGGGCCTTCCTCTCTGTCTCTCTCTTCCCCTCCCGCAGCCAAGGCTCCATTGGAGCAAAGATGGCCCGGGCGCTGGGGATGGTTCTGTGGCCTCTGCCCCAGGCGCTAGAGTGGCTCTGGTCGCAACATGGCGACGCCCAGGATGGGCAGAGCATCGCCCCCTGGTGGGCAGAGCGTCGCCCCTGGTGGGCGTGCCGGGTGGATCCCGGTCGGGCGCATGCGGGAGTCTGTCTGACTGTCTCTCCCTGTTTCCAGCTTCAGAAAAATGCAACAAAAAAAAAAATTTAAAAAAAAAACAAAAAACATCATGGTGGTGTCTCTGAAGTGTTAAGTTTCCCTCTTCTCCTCCACTCCTGAAACTGCAGAAAACTCTAAGTAGTGGTAACCTAGGCTGGTAAGTAGAGCTGGAAATTTAAGAGCAGTGGAGCATTGGAGACTGTGCAAATTTTTGCTTGGCTGCAAGTGACAGAATGTCCAAAATGACAGTGGCTCAAACAATATACTTAATCCTTCTCTGCCATAAAATCACAGTGGAAGTAGACAATCTCTGGCTTACAGACAGCCTTCCCCAAACTGCCAGGAGCTCAGGATCTTCCCATCTCACAGCTCCATTCTCAGCATGCGGCCTCCATACCTTGATCAGATGGCTGGGTTCTAGACATCACATCCATATTCCAGCCAAGTGTAATAGGTTATTTTTAATAACGGTCCCCCATGTATCACATTTCCTGTGTCTACACACCTTTGTAATATCAAGGACACTATCTCTTCTCCTACCGAGACATGGAGCCTATTTCTTCACCCTGGAATCTAGATTGGCCAATACCATTTGGCAGAAGTGACATGGTATGAATCCCAGAGGTTAGGCCTTACAGGGTCTTGAACTTTTCTCTCCCTCTTGAAACCCTGAGACCACCATGTTGTGATAAAGCCCACCTAGCCAATGGGAGAATGAGACATGTCACAGAGAACTGAGGAGCCTTAGCTGTCAGATATAACAATGAAATCATCTTAGATCCTACAACCTAGCTGGACTCTCTTATGCCATAAGAGAAATAAATGAGAACATCTCCCAAAACTATGTTCACCTCTGAGACATGAAAGGAGTTCAAATGGCCCAGCCCAAAGAGAGGTTGGGAGGAAGATGTAACTGAGCTGCAAAGATAAGGCCACTGAGGATGAGACCATCCACCCTCAGTCCATGGTGGGAAGCAAACAGGCACTTCTGTTTCACCTAAGGAAACATTTCTTGTACTCTAGGCTATTAAACCCTGGAATGGGTCAACAATGATATGATTGGAATCATTCTCTTACTTTATTAAAACTCAGTTGAATTCTCCACTGTCTTTACAACTTTGAAATTCATTTTACCAGAATCATGAGAGACTGAACTGAAGAATTCTAGAGGTCTCTTTGAGCCTTTCATGCCCATGAAATAGAGAAGTCTATTTGTTGAGTGCTTGTGCAGGTTGACCACATGCATGGCACAATCCTGGCCTTTCTGGGGAAATATTAAAGGACACACATCTGCACTCAGAATGCCTATGATCTACTTAGAAAAGCAGTTTCTGTGGCCTCTCCGTACATAATTGTAAGGAACATTATTAGAGTTGTGGGGAGGAACTGTCCTGAGGTCTCCTGCACATTCCTAGGACATGATGAGTGTCATTCTCTCCCTGCCCTCTGCATTGTCCCCCTTTACTCAGATAACCTGGAAGATCTCTTAACTTAACCAGCACCGCTTAACTTTTAAGTCGATAAAGATTTTCCAATGGGTACAGCTTGGTTAGTCTTAAGAGAATCAGCATCCAGATTCTCACTCTCCATCAGCTCTCTTTCCTAAGATGGTTGGACTGGGAGGATGATGAAGTTTGCAATAGCTTTTCTCCCACTTTATAAAAGAAAAGCATACTCCTCAGCTCTCCTATGTCTTACCATGATTCATTATCCTGTGATGGGAACACTCCAGGGCAGCCAACAAAGGGGAAACTTCCTTTGATGAGTAATAAAAGGCTCTGTCAACTCACAGGGCTTTCAAGATTTCCTGGTTTCTACATTTGTTTATTTATTTATTAAGGAAAAGCCTATTATTCAAACTGAGTATTTGGTGCATGTTGGGATACCTGCATTAAGTTAAGTGATACTGTGGGAAGATGGGAATAAATACAGCTTTTCATAAAAAAGAAAAAAGAAAAGTCAGCTCCTCAACTTTCTCACCTCTGTCATAGAAAGAAAAAGAGAAAGACAGGGAAAGGCTGAAGAGAAAGAGAAAAATCGCTATTCTGAAGGTTAGTCCTATGAGAGCAAATCAAAGAGAACATCTCTAAGAATTATTTAATGTTTAAAAACACTTTCCTCACATTTCTAAATATAAGAAATTCTTTGCCGGTATTCTTAAAACTCATCAATTCTGACCTGTGGTGGCGCAGTGGATAAAGCATCAACCTGGAATGCTGAGGTTCAAAACCCTGGGCCTGCCTGGTCAAGGCACCTATGGGAGTTGATGCTTCCTGCTCCCCCTCCTTTCTCTCTCCCCTCTCTAAAAATAATAATAATAACAAATAAATAAAAATTTAAAAAAACTCATCGATAGAAGGTGTCATTAGCAGAAAAGAAAAGTACATTCAAATAACTAAAGCCATATAGCTATCAGAATTTTATAGTTTTGGTTATATGCTGATCATTTTAACTGTAACTGAAATGTTTAAACAATTTCTAAAATTTTCAAGATGCATTAGCTAAGCCCTGAGATTAAAGTTTTATGTGATTTCTTTAGTTTATAACTTATTTTTATCAATTTGATTATTAAAATTTTACTTCAGCAGAGAAAATAATTTCTAACTCATTCTAGGAGACCAGCATTACCCTAATACCAAAACCAGAAAAAGACATGATAGGAAAACTACAGACCAATATCTCTCATGAGTACAGATGCAGATATCCTCAACAAAATATCAGTAAATCAAATCCAGCAATGTATTGATATAAAAATAATTATACACCCAACGAAATGGGATTCATCCCAAATATACAAGGCTGGTCCAATATTGCAAAATCAATTGTAATCATGAACAGACTAAATAAGAAAAATCACAAGATCATGTCAAAAGATACAAAATAAACATCTGACAAAATTTAATACTCATTCATGATAAAAACTCTCAGTAAACTAAGACTAAAGGAGAACTTCTTTAACTTGATAAACAATATCTACAAACAAACAAACAAACAAAAAACCCTACAGGTAACATCGTTCCTAATAGTGAGAAAGTCGAAGTTTTCCCACTATGATTAGGTATAAAGGAAGGATGTCTCCTCTCACCACTCCTTTCAACGTCATACCAGAAGTCCTAGCTAATACAACAAGGCAAGAAAAGGAAATAAAAAGTATCCAGATTGGCAACAAAGAAATAAAAGTGTCTAAAAATTCTGAAAGAATTAACAACAAAAAAATTACTGTTGGCGCAAATAAGCAATTATAGCAAGGTCGTAGGATACACAGTTAATATACAAAAGTGATCACTTTCTGATATGACATCAATGAACAAGTGGAATTTGACATTAAAATACAACACCATATATATTAGCATCCCAAAAATGAAACATTTACACAAAGTTAACAAAATATTGCCCTGACTTTGAAACTTCTCATTCACATCAGGAGATGAGTCTATGTATTTCTCCAAACCCTGAGTCTGGGCTGGCCTTGTGACTTGCTTTGGCCAATGGAATATGCAGAAGTGACAATGAGTCATTCTTGAAACTGCGCACAAGACTTTGCTTGGTCACTCTTACTCTTTGGGACCCCATCCCATGACAAGCCCGGGCTAGCCCACTCAAGTAAGAAACCATGAGCAGCAGACACGAGGCATCCCAGCTAACCAGATGGCTGGCTAAAGACAGGTGAGCCAGCCCAGCCAAATCAGCTGAGCCCTTCTAGAATAAAGAACCACTAAGCCAACCCACAGAGCCTAAAGACTGTTTATTGCTTTAGTACTGGGATTGCTTGTTATGCAGCATTTTTGAGACAAGAGAAAGCTGATATATTTTATTTTGACAAATTCTTTACTATTTATTGTGGTGTTAACTCAATACAGACAGGAAACTTTGTTTTTCTAACATTTAGTAATTTGTCACAGGAAATAAGACAACTATGCCATTGCAATTCACACACACAGATTTGATAGAGATAATTATAAGACCAATAAAAACTTTCCAGCATAAAAAGAAATTATGTGAGGACAAAAATCTGTGGAGAATGGAATAAGAACAGGAATTCAAAGAGAAAAAAGATAGAAAATCTCTGAATGCTAAGAACTATTTATATAATCTCAAATGACAAGTATCAAATCATTACAGCATTTAAATTTCATTTGGCCTATGTTTTAAAGTTATGTCGTATTTTTATTTTAAAATATCAACATTTTACAATATTCCAAAAATTACATACTTGGCAACTATTTAAATTCATAATAGTTTTTTTTTAAATATTGACTTTTAAATGTTTGGGAGGATTTTTTTTCAAAGTTCCTTTAGGTGGTATGCAAGCTCAAATTCTTAAAAAACTGCTATTCTAGAAAACCCATTCAAATATATCTTTTATTTAATAGGTCAAATGTGATGTATCTATAGTTTATTTCATGTAGGTCTTGGGATATATAAGTATATACTTACATACATTCTTAGGTATGTATGCATGTAGATTTATATTGATGTGTAATTTTATTCAGAGCTATGTATTTCTGTTTAAATGTATAACTTCTCCATGGCCAGGCCTGACCTGTGGTGGTGCAGTGGATAGAGCGTCAACCTGAAATGCTGAGGTCGCTTGTTTGAAACCCTAGCTTGCCTGGTTAAGGTACATATGGGAATTGATGCTTCCTGCTCCCCCAATTTTCTCTTTCTCTCTCTCTTCTCTAAAATGAATAAATAAAGGTTTAAAAGAAATCCTGTGGCAAACTTCTCCATGGCCAGTAAGCCATACCTTTTTGTTTTCTTGAAGGGAGATGAAATGATTCCTAGTCCAGGAAACTGAAGAAAGGGGAGAGAGAGAGATTTCAGATAGTCCGTAATATCAGACAACTGATATTAGCTGTATATAGTGATAAGCAAGACTGACAAAGTCCCATACTTCTAAGGAATTTATATCCCAGTAGATCAAAAATAGAGAAACACAAATAGTTCTGGAAGCCTGGCCAGAGGGACACTGAATTACAATTGGGGAGAGTTTTGTTCGCCATGGTTGTTGCTATTTCCTGTTTCATGCCTCTGAGCCCCTGCACAAGCTGTTCTTTGGGCTGAGAATGGTCTTCATTTTTCTTATTACATTTCGTTTCATTTCTTGAAATAGATAATATATTTACATGATTCGAAAATCAAAATTATAAAGAATGATTATAGCCTGGCCTGGGCTTCTCCTTTACCAGCTCCACCCCCACCTCATCCCGCTGCTTACTGGAGAGTGAACATTTTTATACTTTCTGTTTATCTTTCCAGTCTTTCTGAAAATACAAGGATATATGAATATGCACACTATCTTCTCGGTTGCTCTTCTTACACAAAATACAGCCAACTCTATATACTCTTTGGTCCTTCGTTCGTTCGTTTGTTTGTTTAGCAGTACATTCTGGAAAGTGTGTCCTATCAGTGCACAGACTTCACCACTACCAGGATGTCCCTTAAATTATCCAGTCCTTTGACAACAGGTTCTCAACTTCCACTACTACAAGTGATGCCGCCTTGAATAACTGTATATACACATCTTTGCATACATGTACAGACACCTACAGGGGTTAAATTCCCAGAAGGGCTGCCTCACCTTTTCTTCCTGGAAAACCCTTATGCACTTTCTGACACCCACATCCCAGAGAGCTAGACATAAGAAGAGGCCTATCCAGAGAGCCACAGGAAGCTGTCTGCCTTATCTAAGGATCTGGGAGCCTCTGAAGCATATGGACCCCTCTTGATTTGACTCTCTATTCCCATGAATAAATAAACAAAAGAATAGATGTTGCTCAAACTTCGGTTTCTTAAGAAACTCAGGGAGACAACCCCTCTCAGAGAAGTATTCTCTTTCTCTAAGTACCAATTCCTGTTCACCACTATGAACTCTATATTTGTATACAATCTAAAAATTAATAAGCAGAACAGCAAAGGAATTCAGAACACACAAAAAAGCCTAATGACCCACTCTAATACAGAACCCATTCTGCTATCCCATTACTTAAAGCAGATTTTCTTAAGAAAATTTTTGAATATGTATGCATAAACTGATTTTGACTTTTCTGGTATTAATTCTATTGTCTTTTTAGGGCATCAGTGGAAGTCATCAAATGAACAAGTAAATAAGGGGAAACATAGTACAACGTTATAGCTTCTGGTGTGTGGACAGGCAAAATACAAGCAAACAAACGTGAACTAAGTCTAAACCACTGTTCTTCGTTTTAAAATATATTCTCTCATCTAATCCTCTCCAAAAACATGCAAAAAATATCTGATTGTTACTATTATTATTTCTAGTTTAGAAGTTTGGAGATTGAGGCATAAAAAGGTTAAGAAACTTGTCCAAGAGCATATAGCCAGCAAGTACTAGAGCTGGAATTTGAAGCAAAGCAATACAACTAGAAACTCCATGCCCCTCATCTCAATCTTGTTTCTTCATGTGTGCAGGTGTGTGCATGTACTTTCCATGTATTATCAGTTATGAACGGGATCTATTTCAGAAAATTCCAAATAACTGCTTTGTTACAAATACAAGTTTATATCTCTTACACATAAAGAATAATGTAAGCAGTCTAGGATTGTATTAATGTCTATAGTCATCAGGAACCCAAGCTCCTTATCAACATAACACTTCTGTCTTATCACCTAAAATGGCTACTGAGCTTCCAGCCACCACATCCACACTCCAGTCAATAGCAAGGATAAGGGGAAGTAAGGGTACCACCTTCATCTTTACTACTACTTTCTGAACATGATACTTGTACTTTTAGTTGATTGATCACAATTTTACCCTGTGGCCATACGTAGTTCCAAGGAATGTTGGGGAAAATAGCCCTTGCTCTATAAAAGCATAATAAAAACGTTGAGTTTTATTACCAAGGAAGTAAAAAATGAATACTAAAGAATAACTAGCAGATTCTACCACACTTAGTAATAGAGTAACATAAATGCTTGCCCTACAGTGTGAAAGATAATTTTAAATTTCTCTAGTAAAGTGCTGATCTGATGCTGAACTATTCATGCCCACTGGTTCCCCACTTCAGAAGAAAACAAAAGGCCTGAAGCAACCCATCTGATGTTTAGACAATGTTTCTATCCATTGAGCTAACATCCAATTTGGCCTTATTTCAACCCAGTAAGCCCTCTTGCCCTAAAAATTTAGATATTTGAAGAGTGCTATCAGATTCCCAACCCTAGACTCCCTTCTCTAATCACCCACTGTGCTCTTAGATCTACCTTTTCTGTCTCCTTCCCAGTGTGCTCACAGCGCCCTTCCGGTGTCTCACCAGGACTGGATGTGAAGTTCTGGGAGTGACTTTATACAGTCGAAGAGGATTACAACTCTCAGATAATAGGCATCTCCTAACATACCTCTAGAAGAGCTTCTCAGATTGGGTTTTTAACAATTGCTCTGCACTTTTGACTCAGACAGTATTTACCACCTACTAAAGCTACATATCCCCCATTCAATTTTTTTTGCAGTTGATTTTTTTTTTTGGCTTTGACAAGCAAAGCCCAAAATGACTCCCCATATTACCTTCTCTTATGTATAGGTCCTCATCTGTCTGCTCCCAACTCCATCTGCAATTTTGGCAATAACTCTCTTTGCACCTTCATTTCTGTCTCTGAGCAGATTATTGCACAGAGCAAGGCCAAGGCCAAGGCCAACTCTGCATGCTACACCCCTGAAATCCTCCCTAGGGGTGACATTGATCCATTAAGCAGCCCTTTCTGTGGCAACAAGGAAAACTGGTTTAGATGTGTATTGCTGCCATAGCTACGTCTAAGCAGGCAGCTGGGAGCCCCAGGGACTTGGCTGTTGACAGCATCTGTGACCAGAGCTTTCTTTCAACAGTGAGAATCCCTTAGGACCAAAGACCTGGCTGTTGGGAGATAGCATTCATTCACACATTCATTCATTCATCATTCATTTGTAAAACATTTTGAGGTTGTCTGTGAGCTAGAATGCTATCTCCTAAAAATAAAGGTCAACAAGACACATTGCCTGCTCTCAAGGAGCTCGTCTAATGGGAAATAATATCGTAGCCAGGATGATTCTATTAAAACTCAAGTTAGGTCATGCCACTCCTCTGTTCAGTGCTCTACAGTGGCTCCCACGTCCCTCAGAGTAAAGGTTCTGGGCCCTTCCCATGACCATCACAGCCCCATATGGTCTGACCTCTCCTCACTTCCCCCTCCACCCTCTGTCTCCCTTCCTCATTCTCCCCCCTCCAGCCACCTCTGTCTCATTTTCAAACACGCCAGGTGGGTACATTCCTGCCATTCCATCTTTGTCTGAAATGCTCTTCCCTCAATATCGACATGGCTCCCTGCCTCTCTTCCTTCAAACCTTTACTCAATCTCACCTTCTCAGTGAGGCCTTCTCTGGTCATCCTATCTGAAATGTCAACAGATCCAGTATATGTCACATTTTCCTTCATGATTGGCTTTTTCTCCTCTCTAATATTCTCTATCCCAGTGTTTTCCACTGCTGGTCTGCATCTTGTTTTATTATTTTTTATTTACTTATTAATTTTTTATTAAGTGAGAGGTGGAGAGGCAGGGAGGCAGAGACAAACTTTCACATGCACCCTGACTGGGATCCACCCAGCAAGCCCCCTACCAGGCGATATTCTGTCCATCTGGGCCACTGCTCCGTTGCTGAGGAACCGAGCTATTTTAGCACCTGAAGTGAAGCCATGAAGCCCTCCTCAGCACCCAGGGCCAACTTTGTTTAAATTATTTGAGCCATGGCTGCAGGATGGGGAGAGAAAGATGCTCTTCCACTGAGTCAACCACCCAGGACCTTATTTTATTTCTATTTCCCCACTAGCATGCTAGCCTCTGAGGGCAGTATGAAGCTTTGGATTTTTTTTTCCAGAGCTTTTAGTCAAGTGACTGATATATAGAATGAACGAGTGAGGGAATGACTATGTCATTTCAATTTAGTATGATAGATCCTATAAAGTAAGATTTCTGAAGTGCCATGGGAGCCCATAGAAAAGTCTCCTAACTAACCCAGTCTCGGGGGTCAAGAGGCTCCCCTGAGAACTAAAAGATGAGTTAGAACAGGCCAGGGCAGGAGCCAAGAGAAGGTCACTCCATGCGGTTGAATAGGGCGCAGTGGCCAAAGGAGGACTGGAGCCAGATGGAAGAATCCTGCATGGATGGTTCGAATACATCAGAAGAACACGAGGAGCCAAGGGAGCAAAAGGCAAAGTGCCACAGTCAGACTTCTCCTTCAGAAAGGCCAGGGTGTGAGCATGACCGCAGGGGTCAGACTGGAGGCTGCAGCTGGGAGCATGTTTCAACAACCTATTGCAAAAGGACCGGGGTGAATCAGGACAGGGGTTGGCAAACACCTTCCATAAAGGGCCTGATAGTAAATATCAGGACACACTGGATTCTGCCATTGTCAACAGAAAATAATCAGAAGAAGTATGCAAATGAAGGAGCATGGCTATTTTCCCTTGAAACTTTATTATGGAACAGTCCGAGGCCAGATTTGGCCTGCAGGCTGGTGGTAGTTCAAGCCTCCTAAATCAGGGATTAAGGGAGAGAAACAGGTGTGATGAATCGGCATTGACAAAGGGAAAAGAGGAGGGAAGGGGGACCCCAGTAGGCACTAGGGTACCTGAGGACCTGATGTGACCGGGCTCACACTCCAGAGAGGAGGCTGGCCTAGGAGAATATGTGTCCATATGTTTCCAGTTTAAAGCACCCCAGAAATCAGAGCAAAGCTGTGTGTTGGTCCAGGGAAAAGCATCCAAAACTGTGAGAGGAAAGGGGTTCTCCCGACAACCTTTCTTCTTGAGTGGGTCTGGGGTCTACCTTGAATGTAGGGAGCCCTCCCATTGATGTCTTAGAGAAACTGAAGGCATTCTCTGACCGTTCCCTCCTTCTCAGCCACCCACTGGTTCCTCCTCCAATTCCTCTGCCTGGTTCCCTCAGGGAGTCCTCAGTCTTTCCTTTTCCTCGAATCCTCTCAAAGGCAGATAATGCCGGGAGAAGGTGCTTCAGTAAGCCCCACAGAAAATCATAAAATAATAGGGTACATGGATTTGGAGAAGGGAGTTGCCAAAAAACAGGCTGACCTTGGCCTTGGCTGGTTGGCTCAGTGAATAGAACATCAGCCCAGCCTGCAGATGTCCAGGGTTGGATCCCCGGTCAGGGCACACAGGAGAAGCGACCATCTGCTTCTCTCCCCCTCCTTCTTCCCCTTCTCTCCCACTTCCCCTCTCACACCCAGTAGCCTCAGTCACTGAGGATAACTCAGTTGATTCAAATATCGGCCCTAGACAGGGGTTGCCAGGTAGATCCCAGTCGAGGTGCATGCTGGAGTCTGTCCTTTACTTCCCCTCTTCTCACTTTAGAACAAACAGACAGGCTGATCCTGGAGGTGAGCCATGTAAGAAGGAGAAATGAGGTGCTGAACGTAGGTCTTTGTGGCAATGAAGAGATGCCAAATTCTCCAACAGCTGTGCATAAGACAAAGGAGGTAAAGTGGCCAATAATAAGCGGCCAAGCCAGTGGGCTCCATGGAGACTTGTCCCTCCAGCAGCGGGCTTTCTTGCCCATGAAGCAGGCAGACACTTCCCTGGGCAAGTGAATAGGGGCAGAAAGGGGGTCTGCTCCTCTTAAGCACATTCTCCAAAAGTGGTTCCTTTTCAACAATTTTAAAGGTCATATGCTGACAGGACAGTTGCTAAAAACTATGATGAAAACACTCGCGCGAAGCATTGTGCAAGAGAACTCTGTAGACCCACAGTCTCCGCAGACAGAGCCTTCCACATGGGCCCGCTCCCAGCCATGCCAACTCGGCTGTCACCCCACCTTACCAGGTCTCCCCGGCCCCACAGCCCTCAGCTCAGAGCCTGACCAGCAGACAGACAGCTTCAGATGTGGTATGAAGGAGAGAGCAAAGAGTGGGATCTGGGCCTGGGGCCAGCCACCCCCGGCTGGGGACTTCTCAGAGCAGGTACCAGGACAGCTATGCAGCAGGCTCGTGACTTCTGTCCCACACTCAGCCTCAGGGATTGCATGAATAAGCCTAGCCTCAGATGACCTCCCACTGCTGGCAAAGCGCTGGGAGACTGGGCACAACAAGAAGTGTTTGAATGTAAATGTGCCCCACAGATTTTAAAACACACCAACAGAAAGGGTAAAACCAGACCCCTGCTTGTCTTGGACCCATTTTGTGCTGTACAGATTTCGAAAGGAACCTAGATTGTGACTGGGCCCCATCCTCGGGACAACAGGTCAAAGCCTATTGTGAACTTCACCCCCAACTCCAGGCCTTCTCACCCACTGAGGCCTCTGCACACTCTCCCACCATTCTCCCGGGCTTCCTGCTCCTCCATTCCCAGGGCTGCCCAGCCAGCAGGCAGAGGGCTCTTTTATGTGCACACGAGCTCCAGTCCTGACAGCCGGAAGCCCCTGTTTCAAGCAGCTTCTTCTACCTGCTTGATGATGAGGCTCCCAGAAAGGCTGGGAGAAGATTCCAGCAAGCAAGGCTTCTTCCCAACATCTTGGGAAATGTTGGAACTTGACACATTACTGCCCCCTACACACACACACACACACACACACACACACACACACACACACTCACACACCCTTCTTGTTCTAATCTCATGCCCGTCTCTGAATGGTTTGAAAATGATTGATGGATCGAGGTCCTAAATGAATTTCCACTAAGAACTCTTTGTGCAGCCTTGTCCCACCACACAACTCCAGGGGCACCATGCATGTTTTAACACACAGTGTCTTACAGGTGGCAGTGCCCTAGCCTGGGGTTCTGGTTGTTTTGCTTGTATGAACTCTGCGTGCTTCCCATTGGTTTTTAGTAACTCACATGAACTCAGGTTAGAAGAAGAGAACTGTGTGTGGATGATGAACATGAGTGTGATAAATACCTTCCCCTCCTCCATCCCCATGACACACTTCCCATTCCTGCAGGGGAAGCTTACAGGATGCGCAGTGTTCCTGGTGTTGACCATAGTTGTGGCCACTGAGAAGTGGCAGCAGCAACAGCGGATGTTGGGACCTGCACGGGCTCTCTGTGGAGACTGAGGCAGTTTCAGGGTCACCAGGCCCAGCTGGGACTTTAGAACATCCTCAGGACACTACCCAGATTCTCAGCCATGAGGTCGTGCAAGGCTGAGCCCCTGCAGACAGAGAACGAGAGGCCCACTAGGTGGGCCTTGTCCTGCAGGCACCCTCTTTCTAGGTGAGCTGAACAGGGTACAGAGAAAAGAACCAGGCACTGTCTGAAGATGTGAGGGCAAGACACCAGATCTGGGCTTCCACTGCAGCATACGCTTCACTGCCAGCTACTTATATCCAAATGCAGGTTGAACCAAACAGAACCTGGTACCTCCAAGGCTTAGTAGATGAACCTCAGCCCCACACCAGGTCCTAAACAAGCCCCATCCACAGAGACAGACCACCTCTATTGAATCAGAAGTGTGACCACATGCACATCATTAATCTCTAGGTGCCTCCATTTCCGGAACAGCCAGACAGGATGACTGATGCAAGCCCCCACCTCGACATTTGCCATAAGCAGAGAGGATAGCGCTGCCGTGCAGGAGAAGCCAGTCAGCCTTCACCATGGATGTGAGGACTTTTCTGGCCCTAAGGGAGCAAAGACTTCACACGCCCAGATCCAGCACCTTCCTTCCTGTCCTCTTGGGAAGAGGACACACCTTCACATAAAAGTGACACAAGACTTTTTCTTCTGTCCATTTAGAACCATTACAGCCCAGTTAGGAGTTAAAAGGGTGGGTGCTGGGGCTAGGGGAGGGGCAAAATAGGAAATAAGTGGGGTTTGGGTTTTTTTTTTAACTTCATTTTTTATTGATTCCAAATTGATATATAATTGACATATAACATATTACTTTCAAGTACCCATGAAACATCTTTTTAAATTTTTATTGAATTTTTGAGGTGACATTGGTTAATACAATTATACTGGTTTCAGGTGTATGATTCCATAATACATCATCTGTACACTGCACTGTGTGTTCACTACCCCAAGTCAAATCTCCTTCCATCACCATGTATCCCCATTTACCCTCTTCTGCCTCCCCCAGCCCCTTTCCCTCCATAATCACCATTCAGTTATCTGTGTCAATGAGGTTTTTTTACTTTGCTTAATCCCTTTACCTTTTTCACCTAGTCCCCCAACCCACCTCCTCTCTAATAGCAGTCAGTCTGTTCTCTGTATCAATAAGTCTTCCTCTATTTTGTTTATTTTGTTCATTAGATTCAACGTGTAAGTGAACTTATATGATATTTGTATTTCTCTGACTAGTATATTTAACTTAACATAATACTCTCCCAGTCCATCCATGCTATCGCAAAAGGTGAGATTTCCTTCATTTTTTTTACAGCCAAATATTATTCCATTGTGTAAATGTACCACAGCTTTTTTATCCACTCACCTAATGATGGACACTTGGGCTGCTTCCAAATCTTGCCTATTGTAAATAATGCTACCATAAACATGGGGGTGTGTATACTCTTTCAAATTAGTGTTTGGGGTTACTTTGGATATATTCCCAGAAGTGAAATCACTGAATCATAAGGCAGTTCCATATTTTAACTTTTTGAGGAAACTCCATGCTGTTTTCCACAGTGGTTGCACTAATCTTTATTTCCACAAAAGGGACTAAGGGTTCCCTTTTCTCCACATCCTCGCCAACATTTGTGGTTTGTTGATTTAATGATTTATCAGCCATTCTGATAGGTGTGAGCTGACATCTCCTTGTGGTTTTAATTTGTATCTCTCTGATGATTAATGACATTGAACGTCTTTTCTTATGTCTGTTGGCTATCTATATGTCCTCCCTGGAGAAGCATCTATTCAAGTCCTTTGGCCATTTTTTAACTAGATTGTTTGAGGGTCTTTTGTTTTGTTTTGTTTTGGTGTTCAGTTGTATAAGTTCTTTATGAATTTTGGATATTAATCCCCTATTAGATGTATCATTGGCAAATATGTTCTCCCATTGAGTGGGTTGTCTTTTCATTTTGTTTGATGGTTTCCTTTGCTGTGCAAAAACTGTTTAGTTTGATGTAGTCCCTTTTATTTTTTCTTTTGCTTCCTTTGACCAAGGAGATATATCAGCAAAAATATTGCTATGAGAAATGGCTGAAATTTTACTGCCTATGTTTTCTTCTAGGATTTTTATGGTTTCAAGTCTAACATTTAAGTCTTTAATCCAGTTTGAGTTTATTCTGGTGTATGATGTAAGAAAGTGGTCTAAGTTTCAATTTTTTGCCCATATCTGTCTAGTTTCCTCTACACCATTTATTGAATAGACTGTTTTTACCCCATTGCATGTTCTAAACTCCTTTGGTGGCAAAACCTGACTGCAACCAATGAGTGGCTATTTAGAAGGCTTACCCTACTTAGTGTATTCTTATGTTTCTCTGTAGAAATATTAATGTTTGATGACAAGGTCTGCTCCAGTCCCTATGGGAGTGTATTATCTCCCTAAAGTCCAAAACTTGCTGTATTAGGTTGGAAGAATGGGGACTCTCATTATAGATTCAATGCCCTATACAGGTTTAAATCTCTTGTCATTATAAATACAGTTGTGGAATGTTGTAATGTTATGTTAAGTGAAAAGTGGTGTGTTTAATTTTTAAAAAGCAACATGTAAAGTAATGTGTATTCCACGTTTCTATTTGTTTTAAAAAGATGTGTATACACATAAGCTTTTCTGTGCACAGACCATGTTGAGAAGCATCTTGAGGGTGGAAACTCTGCCTCTGGGAACAGAAAGCTGGGGTCAGGAGAGAGAAAAATCTATGTTTCACTGTGCCCCGTCTTATACACGTTGAAGTTTTTATTCCACATTTATAATATACTTTTAAACATTAAACTAAAAAGTTAAAAAAAACACACACACTTCACACCCATTAGGATGGCTATTATTTTTTTAAAAGGGCAAAAACAAGTGTTGGCAAGGGTGCAGAGGATAGGGAATACTTGTGAACAGTTAGTGAGATGTAAACTGGTGCAGCTATGGGAAACCATATAGCGGTTCCTCAAAAAATTAAAAGTAGAACTGCTGTATGACCCAGCAATTCCACTCCCACTTTCAATTCAACTCAAAAGAATTGAAAACAGGCACTCAAACAGATATTTGTAATCCCATGGTCATAGCAGCAGTGTTCACAATAGCTGAAAAGTAGAAGCAGCCTATGTCTGTAGGCAGATGGATGAATAAATGAAAGGTGGAATAGTCATACAGTGGAATATTATTCAGCCTTAAAAAGAAAAGAAACTCTGACACCTAGATGAATCTTGAAGACATTATGCTAAGTGAAAGAGGCCAGTCACAAAAAAAGCATGGTTCCACTTACATGAAGTTCCTACAGCAGTCGAACTCATTGAGACAGAAGGTAGAAGGCATATTGTCAGGTGGGTGAGGGAAGGTTACAGGGAGTTAGTGTTTAATGGACACAGAGTTTCAGTTTGGGAAGATGAAAAAGTCCTAGAGATGTACGGTAGCGATGGTTGCACAACAGTGTGAATGTACTGTACTTAATGCCAATGAACTATACACTTAAAAATGGTTATTGCCCTTGCCAATGGTACAGTGAATAGAGCATTTTTGCAGAGTACCAAGGTTGCCAGATTGAGCCCAGCATTGCTGGCTTAATACCGAGTTCACTGATCCCAGGCTCACTTGTTCGATCTCAAGCGCCAACTAGAACCCCAGTCAGGGCTCAACCCCAAGGGTGTTGACTCATTCCTAAGGGCGCCAGCTGGACCTCCAAGGTCACTGACTGGATCCAAAGAGTGCCAGCTTGATCCCGAGGGCACTGGCTCGACCCCTTGAGATGACTGGTCTGAGCTCCAGTCAGGGCACATTAAGAAGCAATCAATGGCACAAACAGATGGAACAGTGAGTTGGTACTTCTCTCTCTCTCTGTCTCTCTCTCTCTCCTTCTCCCTCAAAAAATAAAATAAAAAGAAATAGTTAAGATGACAAATTTTATGTGGTATATTTTACTATTAAAAATAAAGTTCGCCTGACCAGGCGGTGGCGCAGTGGATAGAGCGTCAGACTGGGATGCAGAGGACCCAGGTTCGAGACCCCGGATGAGTGCGGGCTCATCTGGTCTGAGCAAATCTCACCAGCTTGGACCCAAGGTCGCTGGCTCGAGCAAGGGGTTACTCAGTCTACTGTAGCCCCACGGTCAAGGCACATATGAGAAAGTAATCAATGAACAACTAAGGTGCCACAACAAAAAACTGATGATTGATGCTTCTTATCTCTCTCTGTTCCTGTCTGTCTGTCCCTATCTATCCCTCTCTCTGACTCTCGCTCTGTTTCTGTAAAAAAATAAAATAAAAATAATAAAGTTTAAAAAAAACTCATATCACATACTCCTTTGGATGTGCTTGTGCCACTTGTGCTAAACCTCCCATGAACTCTATAGGCAGCAGGCAGCCTTGGTTCAGGGACTTCTGAATAATACATGAGTCAAAGGGTGGTAGCCAGGGAGGGTCCCTCCTGGGATCTGCTGACCCTGCTGACCATGGAGTGCCCTTTGGGAGGGCCGGTTTGGGAGGGCAGGTGCTGGGCTTGAGTCTGACATGGACCAGGCTACCGGCATCACGGCTTAAAGGTAGGCTTCTCAGAGCTGGGCCTGGCTGTGACGAGGGTCAGGCTTCTTAATACACCCCAAGGAGTCATTGCAAGATGCTCTGGCTGAAGCCATAGGAGCCCCAGCATCTGCCAGTCATTCCAGAGAAGGGTTGATGGGCCCCTGTTTCCCTTTGAATAAAGTCAGCTCCCCAGCCCAGTGTCCCTCCTCAAAATCTAAAGTGGCCAATAGGAAGGAGAATAAGAAGACCCGCCTCTTTCCTTAATACCTTGTCACCCACATTTCTCTTTTTATCTTTGCAGTCTTTTTTTTTTTCCTTTTTAAGTTAAAGGAAGGGCCTTTATGACTGATTAGTCTTTGGACAATTTCTATACAGCAATTTCCGCTTCATTTATGGGTTTCGTAGCACGTGGCCCATTTTGAGGCTCAGACCTACATGCCCCTGTGCGAGGAGGCTCTAAATGACACTGAGCAAACTGGGTTCCAGCCGCTGCTTTGACCCACTCCCTACCAGCAGTTCCCATGGCTTCCTCGTGTCTAGAGTTTGTGAAGCGGACCAAGTGCTCTCAAAGATTTCGCATCTTTATCAGTTAGGAGAACAGAGCCCAACCAGGGATTTTGTGGAGAAATGCAATGTGGGAACCGGTTACAGTGATGTTGGGAAAGCTGAGAGGCCAATCCCAGACGAAAGCAACAGCAGGAAGTTCACATACACCCGAGGCTTGGGAAGGTAATGTTATTAGCACCTGAACTCCGGTGGTCTGGTGAAGATGGGACCATGGAGGGGCTGTCCAGCAGCAGTGCTCCTACAGGAGATTACTATTAGAGACCTTCTCCCACTCGGCAAGATGGTACGGAGCAGCCTGGAGTGTCTCTTTCCAGTGCTCCAGTGTGTCCTAGTTGACTTCCCTGGGCTGAAGCCAGAAGGAGCCAGGCAGCCAGCAAGCTGGGGAGACACAATTTGCAGAAGACACACCACTGCATTCCAGAGAGGGCAGGGGACTCCAGGCCAAGGCCCAGCAAGTCCAGCCATGGCTGTGACAGTCGCCCCAACCTCAGAAGGGATTTTTCTGCTTTTTTGTTTTGTTTTGATTGGGCATTTCTGGTGTACCTACACCTGATATACAAAGGAATTGAATTAAAGTTGGACAGAATGGAAACATTTTAATTCATTTTAATTACATTTGCCAAGACAATCTATCGCTTTGAACCCCCACAGTGGACACATGTCCTCTGGCTTGTCTCCTGCCAAGCCAAGCGTCCCCCTAACTAATACCTGGGCCACATACAAAGAGCAGGCTGAGCCAGGTAGGTGTGAGATGTGGCTGAATCCAAGCCAGCACTGGGGGGGAAGGGGGGGGCAGTATGGCCGGTTTCCACGCCATCTAGAGAAGTTGGAGCATTACTTCTTCCGCCAGGGCTGGGCTTCCAGGAACAGAGAGCAGAGGTCACTGCTGTCTAAGGGGCTGAGCATAGATTAGGCACTCAATGGCTTTTTGGCCATCCACTGAGGCACTCAACCCTGTGTCACCTTGAGACAAACACTTTCTTAGGATCCAACCTGCTTTACAGATGAGGACAATATGACTACCAACATCAGCATAGGCTTCAGAAAGGTGAGTGCACAAGGATGCACAGCATTCACAGCATGCCCATTCTCTGAGCTGTGTTCTTCTCTATGACCTCACTAGTTCTGGAGCATATCCTTGTGAAGGAAAAGGAGGGACATTTACCCCATCTCCCAGAGAGAGAAACCAAGACACTGAAAATAACACAAGGACCAGTACAGTAACATCGGATTCAGGGCCACATGAGGGTCACCCAGTTTCTACTGAGCCAGGAACAGTTAAGGAACATCTGCAGGGTGATGCTCTTGTAAAGCCAGTATCCAGGGCCACCATCACAGCCACCTGGCCCATGTAGGTTCGCATTAGATTTGGACAGTCGGTAATGAAACAATGGAGCCAAGAACTGGTGGGCCATCACCTTTAATCCTAGCTTGCACCTGGCAGGCAAGAAATACACACACTAGGCTCCAAAACCCACTCATTCAGTGCTCACAAAGCTACTGATTAATCCGAGTTTCCTAGAATCAAAGGTTTCTAGCTCACTAGCCTTATTTACCTCTGTTCCTCATCTCCTTCTCTCTGCACAAACTCTGCACTAACTGGCTTCTCCTTCAGCACTCCACCATCTTGGCTGCTTCTCCCCTCCTCCACGTGGCCTTACTCTGCTCTCCTACAGCATGGGCTCCTCCTAGAACGTCATCACTCTTCCCCGGGAACAATGTGATCTCTCTTCCTTTTAAAACCTTTTGGTGCAAAAACCCTCCTCCAACACATATTAATATAATCACGTCCATCCCAAGCAATCACCTGGGCGATGGGCTTCCATGTGGGCCGTCTTTAGCAAAGTGAGCATAATATATTTTATCTGCCCAACAGCTCTTTACCCATTCAGTCAAGAAAGGGGAAAAGGGACAAACAAAAAGACAAGAGAGCAAAAGAATGAGAAAGCAAAGAGAAACAAAAAGAAAGGCCCTATAATGGGCAAGTTAGATAGGGACACAGTGCTGAGAGATTATTCCACCGCTGCCCTTAATCACAGTGGTCAGAGAACCAGGCTTTGCAAGGGGGTTTGACTAGCCTTACAAGGGATGCTTCCCATCATCCCTCATCTCACTGGAAATTTACTTGTTATAAAGTACTGCACCCCAGATTCTGAAAGGCACTGTACCTCATTTCATTGAGTTCATGTAGAGACACCCAGTCCAAATAAGATTTGAAGAGTTTTATTAAAGGAGGAAATTTTAATATGCCGGCCACATATGGCTGACACAGGGCATCTGCAGCCCAAATCGTGCAGTCCCAAAATAGTTCACACATGGGTGGGGGAGAGCATGACATTATGGTACAATCATTAACAAGATTATAACATTTGTCTAGGACAGGGGTCCCCAAACTTTTTACACAAGGGTCCAGTTCACTGTCCCCCAGACTGTTGGAGGGCTGCCACATACAGTGCTCCTTTCACTGACCACCAATGAAAGAGGAGCCCCTTCCGGAAGTGTGGCTGGGGGCCGGATAAATGGCCTCAGGGGGCTGCATGCAGCCCGCAGGCCGTAGTTTCGGGACGCCTTGGAGGGGATACACAGAAACATTAAGACTTTCAAGGTAACACAATCAAAGATATTTAAAAATTTTTCAGGGTTCCTCTTCCCTCACTAGCCTTAGAGGCATTTTATTCTCAAGATTCCAGGAAGGGGGAGGAACTACAATCAATGCAAGGTAATATGTAAATTATGCCTCCTATTGAAAGAGAAGAAGTTTCTCAGTTAACCTTTATTTTAGATTTAAAATTAAATTACCCATTGTTCTTGTAAGCCAGAAACTTCTACATTCTTCTCCCACCCCTCCCTAAACGAGGGACGGGACAGGAAAGCCTAACCTTTCCTCCCAGAATATCAATATTTTTTTATTAATTTTAATGGGGTGACATTAATCAACAGGGCACATAGGTTCAGAGAAAACATCTTCAGGTTATTTTGACATTTGATTATGTTGCATACCCATCACCCAAAGTCATATACTCTTCCGTCACCTTCTATCTGGTTTTCTTTGTGCCCCTCCTCTCCCCCCACACCCTCCCTTCCCCCCCCCCATAACCACCACACTCTTGTCCATGTCCCTCAGTCTCATTTTTATGTCCCACCTATGTATGGAATCATATAATTCTTAGTTTTTTTCTGATTTACTTACTTTACTCAGTATAATGTTATCAAGGTCCATCCATGTTGTTGTAAATGATCCTATGTCATCATTTCCTATGGCTGAGTAGTATTCCATAGTATATATGTACCACCTCTTCTTTATCCAATCATCTATTGAAGGGCTTTTTGGTTGTTTCCATGTCTTGGCCACTGTGAACAATGCTGCAATGAACATGGGGCTGTGTAAAGCCAGTGGCCAAGGCTACCATCACAGCAGCCTGGCCCATGCAGGTTCGCGTTGAATTCGAACAATCGGTAAGGAAACAAAGGAGCCAAAAACTGATGAGCCACCATCTTTAATCCTAGCTTGCACCTGGCGGGCAAGCAAAAAACACACACTGGCCTCCAAAACCCACTCACATTCAGTGCTCACAAAGCTACTGACTTATCCAAGTTTCCTAGAATCAAAGGTTTCTAGCTCACCAGACTTATTCACCTCTATTCCCCATCTCCTTCCTTGTTTGGCTTGTTTGGCTGCTCTCCTGCTTCCCTTTGCTGGTATTGCTGTTTCCGGGGGAAATATTCACTTCAGCTTTGGGGAGTGACTTGTCCCAGTGGTTAGGGTGGCTATCTCCCAAAATGTTTCTCCCTGTGTCTCCTAGATTACACTCTCTTCCTGTTACTCTGGTCCTCTCCTCTTCCCCCCCCCCCCCCCCCCCCCGTCCCCAGGAGCCCCGGGTGAGTTTGTGAGAGAGATGTTCTGTGCGGTCCCTTTAAGAGGGATCCTGGGTCTGAGAAATCAGACTCTTTCTCACAAACAGTATCCTGACTTGTTTCCAGCTAAATACTGTCCTTATGCCTCTTCTGGGCTCTGGGGCTGCAGGCTGAGGCTTTGTTCCTGGGGCTCAGGACCCTTTCCCCTCTGCTAAACTCACTTCCCACCACACGAGTCTCTCCCTGCTGCCGTTCGCTCGGGGGAGCTGGGCAGCCCTCTTCGCGTTTCCGCTTTTCCTACCAGTCTACCAGTCTCTGTGTGGCTTCTTCAGTGTTCCTTGGTTGAAGAGTCCTTTTAGTTTAGTCCAAAGTTGGTTTTTCCAGATGATAGTTCATAAAATTAGTTTGTAATTCACTTTAGTTCTGGGAGGTAGATGTTGGTATGTCCGCCTACTCCAGCGCCATCTTGTCTCTTCTTGATGGAGTTTTTACTTGTAGTTTTGTTTTGTTTTGTGTGTGTGTGTGTGTCTGGTCAGAAAACTCCTTTAGTATTTCCTGAAGTAGGGGTTTTTTGGTGATAAAGTCCCTCATCTTTTCTGTATCTGTGAATGTCTTTATTTCTCCCTCGCATTTGAAGGATAGCTTTGATGAGTATAGTATTCTTGGCTAGAAGTTCCTCTCTTTCAGAACTTTAAATATTGGGGTCCACTCTCTTCTAGCTTGTAGAGTTTCTGCTGAGAAATCTGTTGATAATCTAATGTGCCTTCCTTTATATATTGTATTCTTCTTTTCCCTGGCTGCCTTGAGATTTCTTTGTCATTGGTTTGTGCCAATTTCATTATGATGTGCCTTGGAGTAGGTTTGTTAGGATTAAGATAACCTGGTGTTCTGTTTGCTTTTTGAATTTGAGGCTTTTGTTCTTTCCACAGGCTTGGGAAGTTCTGGTCTATTATTTGTTTGAATATGTTCTCCATTCCATTTTCTCTATCTTCTCCTTCTGATATACTCATTATTTTTATGTTGCTCTTTCTGATGGAGTCAGACAATTCCTGTAGGGTTATCTCATTTTTTTTCTAAATTCGTGAGTCTGTCTCTATAGTACCTCTAGTTACCTGTCTTCTATGTCACTAATTCTCTCCTCTATCTGGTCTGTTCTATTGGCTAAGCTTGTTACCTCATTTTTCAGTTCATGAATTGAGTTTTTCATCTCTGTTTGATTAATTTTCGTAGTTTCAATTTCCTTGGTGAAATATTTTTTCTGGTCATCGAATTGCTTTTTGAGCTCCCTAAATTGCCTTTCTGTGCTTTCTTATATATTCCTGAGTATCTTTAGGGCTTCAATTTTAAATTCTCTGTCATTTAACTCCAAGGTTTCTAAGCTATTAAAATTTTTTCTATAGATTTTTCCTCATCTATCTGAGCTACATCACTGTATTTTGTATCCATGATATTCAATTTCTTTTTCTTTTATGGCATTTGAGAGTTGTATTGTTAATAACACTAACCAAAGTTGATTAAAAAAAATTTTTTTTTGAGAAAATGCAGTGAAAAACTTAAAACTCTATTGTGCTAAGTGGAACAAAAATACATAGAATAGAGGGCCTGGGTTGGAGGAGAGTGACAGAGAAGCCAAAAATGAAGCAAGAACCCACCAAAATGCCACAAGAAAAAAATTTGAATCAAGAATAAAATAATTTGTTTGTAAATGATGGTTGAATGAGAGAACTAGTGTAAGAGAAAAGAAAAAAAAACAGAAAAAAGAAAAAAATACAGTGAAAAATGAAAATTCTATTGTATTAAGTGGCACAAAAACTATAGAATGGAGAGCCAGAGTTGGGGGAAATGCTTTGTTGAATCTATATGTATTTCAGATGTTCCTGAGATTGTTTTTCTGTCTCTAGTTGTTGAATTTGTTGAAGTTTCAGGGAGAGATATTGGGAGCACTCCTCACAGTGCCATTTCTCTGATGTCACTCACATTGTCCAGAATATCAATATTAATTTGCAGCTTTTTGGTACCTTACAACACACTAGGGTTATAAAGAGCCACTGCCCTTTTTTCTAATCTGAAGTAGCTTCCATGATCAGTGGGATGTTTTCCTCCCCTTGGGGCTCAGTTTACAACATCTGAAGTCTTGTTCCCTTTTCTGTGAAGTGCCATTGTGTACAGTGGGAGAACAGATACTCACGTGGGTGTGCCACAGCTCATACATGTTTATCTGCACCTGAACAGTGAAAGGCTTTCTCATGGAGTCTGTCACCTTGCTTTAGGGTTGCAAGGATCCTCTTCTTCCCACCACAGCATATCTGAGCTCTTGTCACAGACGAGCCCTTTCAGAAGTTGGGCAGATGTAATTTCCCAGGCATGTCAAGCATTGAGGAAAATGCCATCAAAGAGTCTAGCTTGCCCAAGGCCTTCCATTCTCTCCCAGCCACACTAAAGCATGGGATCCTGGCTGAGTCCTTGGCTAAAATGAGAAGTATTATTTCTTTTAATTTTAGACATCTCAACACATACCACCAGGTCCACAAACACATACAAATTCCACTTTTCCTAATGTTCAATTCAAGGGGTTTTCCAGAATGTGGAACTTTGTTACAGGAGAGCTTCCTGGACCACAGGCTGGAATTCAGACTGCACCCTGATGACCAGTGAAGCTCCGTGCACAGCCCACCACGCTGTATGGCTCCCGGGAAATCCACCCCTGGGCTCCACGCTGCAATTGCCAGGTTCTGCTTGGGGCACAAGGGGTGGGGGCGGGGATAACAGCTATTCTCTGGTTAATGTGTTGCTCCCAGCCCCCAGGGTCAGTAAACAAACACATTGTCCTTGGAGCAGACACCTCCCTCTCAGCATCTCCCCCTTTCTGAGCTGCCCTCAGCAGTGAGGCCAGGGCCCCTCCTGGCTCTCAGAGTCCTGCTGTATGTAGCATTTTGAGGAAGCCAAGTTATTGATGGGAACAGGTGCTCACAATTCAGCATAACCCACCGGAGGCTTGTTTCACTTTCTCTGCAAACTTCTTGATTTAGGAAGGAAAATGCCTGGCTCCTCTCAGGCTTGCCGGTAAACATCTCCGTCTGGATTTGCTGAGGTGGGTTGCTAAATTTAATCGCCAGTTTCCATGCCATGTGATGGAGCATGACAGGCCAGCTCACCCTGTGAGTTCGCCAAAGGGTTTTAAATAAATGCTTTCTGACGGAAAGGATGATAAAGGTTCCTGTTATTCAGCAGTGAGCCTGGACAGTGGGCTGGGCCGGTTCTACCGCGGAACTGCTGTGGGCTAATCTGCTGAGTTCCCTCCTGCTTCCCACTGTCTGTACAGAGGCTTAAGGCGCCTGTGCAGGGAGCCCCAGACGGGTCAGGAGGCCTTTGCCAATCCTGTCTGTTCCAGGTCTCTGTGACCTTGGAACACAAATAGCTCTGTGGGCCAGCCTCAGCTTCTCTGTCTGGGAAAAGGAACAGTTAAAAAAGACTCAGGAAAGCAGCGAAAGCTTAGAGCACTTGTGAAGCATGCTATAGGTGTGCAAATACAGTACTGTGCTTGAAGGCATTGCAGGAGCCCAGGCAACAAGCACTGCCCGGAGCCTGCTCTTAGCCTTGAAAATGCCAATAGAAATGAAATGAGACTGACTAGAGTTGTATTCTCTCCGATTTGCTCCTTATGAATCCCTCCCTTCAATGAGTGCTTGCCCTTCCCTCTAAATCTAAAGTTATTCAGTGTCCTCTGAGAAACAGCAGCATTGGCCTCACGGGGCAGCTTCTGAGAAAGGCAGAATCTCGGGCCCCACTTCCTTCCTGCCGAGTCCAAATGGGTTGCTTAACAAGCTATCCAGCTGATGCATCCATAGTTTAAATTTTAAAAGTCTTGCTTTGAAGCAGTGGTTGTCAAATGTCAGCCCACATCAGAATTCCCAGGAAAGCTTATGAAAAATATCTCTGGGCCCTCATCTCCGGCATTTCTGACTCAGGAGGTCTGGGACAGGGTTGGATAATTTGCGTATATACCAGGTTTCCTAGTGATGATAATGCTGCTGGTCCAGGGACCACACTATGGGAACCACTGGCAAGCATTCCTCGTGGCAGCTGTTTCATGATGCCTTATGTCCCAGGTCACTGATGGTCTGTCATCTCTTCTTTATGTACACTGGTTTCTGACATAACTGTATTCTTCTCTTAATGTCTAATTTCTAACTCTTTAATCACTTTATTCCTTATTTTTCTAAGTGAGAGAAGGGGAGATAGACAGACTCCCTCATGCATCCTGACTGGGATCCACCTGGCAACCCCCATCTGGGGGCCAATGCTCTGCCTATTTGGGGTCATGCTTGCAACCGAACTATCTATATAGCACCTGAGGCAGAGGCTCCAGGGAACCATCCTCAGCACCTGGACTGATGCACTCAAACCAATAGAGCCAAGGCTGCAGAAGGGGAATAGAGAGAGAGAAGGGGGAGGGGAAAGGTGGAGAAGCAAATGGTTGCTTCTCCTGTGTGCCCTGGCTGGGAATCAAACCGGGACATTTACACACTGGGTCAACGCTCTACCACTGAGCAAACCAGCCAGGGCCTTTAATCATTTTTGAGCTCTTCAGTTTGGTCCATATTTCTTTATCTTTATTTCACTAGGAAATCCTGCACTAGACACGGAAAACCAGAGATCATGCTTTGCAAAAAAAAAAAAATAGGTGGGGGGGAACGTTTCATGAAAATGCTACTTTTCCTTCCCATGTAGTTGTTCTAAAATTCCACTTGTTTTTTCAACTAGAGTTATGATTCTGGTCCCTAAAAAGCCTGTCATACAATGACTACCACAGGATAACCAAATTATTTACTACACTACAATATTTAAAATCACACATTTAACTAAACAAGCAGCACTAAAGAATGATAAATTCAAAGCAAACATCAACTTTTACATCTCTACCTTCCCCTTTCCCATTCCATTCTTTTCCCAGAGCTGATGAATATCAGCAGTGATGTGTGTATTCTTCTGTGCCCTTATATATGCACATATTCATAAATGTAGAGATACATATAGATACATGTCTGTCTATATTTACATGATCATGCCATAACAATTGTTCTGCAACTTTGTTTTATGAGTTAACAATATTTTTTAGAGATTCTTTGAAATCAGTAAGTAGATTCTACTTTATTCTTTTTAAATTATATGGCTGTATTTTATAATATAGACATATCATAGTTTATTTAGCCATTCTATTGATGACCATTTATGATATTTCCCATATTTTGCTATGACCAACAATAGTAAGTTAGCATTCTCATAAGATTCAACTGAGAAGTGGCCTCCAAACAGGTGGCGTCAATGTGTGTTACCCCTAGCCACTTTGAAAGCATTTCTTTCTAACTCCATCAGCAATGCTGGCTATTATCAGTCTTTTACATTTTTACCATGTATTGGGGATACCTCATTTATCTAAATTTGCATTTTCCTGATTACCATGTGAGATTAAATATCTTCTCATAAGATTATCAACCATTTTATTTCTTTTTTCTCAGATTACTCATTTGGGTTCTCTGTTCTTCTATTCATTTAGTGGTCCTTTTGTGTGTGTGGGGGGGGGAAGAATAGGTGCAATAGACTGGATATTAATCTTTGGTCTACTAAAAATTAGAGTTGCAGGGTTTCATCCAAGTCTTTCACTTGACTTTCTATGACATTTTTTATTTTTTGCCATATAGAACTTCTAGTTTTTGTATAATCTATAATAAAATGTCCACTGATTCATGCATGGCTAGGAATCAGATTCTTCTAACCTGCATTATTCAGAGGAGAAATAATCTCTTGGACATGAATAAAAAGAACTTGGGAGAGAAAGTTGTAAATAAACTTAGTAGAAAAATAAAAGTATCCCTTACCTACTATCTTCTTCCTCTTCTTTGTTCTAGTCCCTGTATCTTTTGACATAAATTTTGGTTTGGAGGTTTGTGTGAAGGTCTTGAAAAGAAGTCAAAAAGTAGTTTCTATTGGGAGGTGATTCTCCATGAGTCTCTCATGCTTCTGCACATCTTGCAGGTTACCTTTTTAAGAATGTTTGCATGGAGAAAAACTTTAAAAGACAAAAAAGAAATAAAAAAACAAAGGTAGTGTTCCCTCTGGAGCACAGAACTGGTTTGTCTGCTGTTCAGCATAATCAAGATAACATGCACATGTTCCTGGAGTGAAGGTTGGCAGTTTGTGTACAGCCGTTACAAAAGATTGGGTTTCCTAAACTTGGGGTTTCTCATCCACATCTACACATAGGTGTAACACACCCTATGTGTGTAGAAGTGTCATCTGGCCTTGTTTGTCAACCCTGTGGGAACTGGGGCTTGGGAACCAGCACAAAAAAATGATAATACCCTAGTTACTACTATTGCTATGAATATTAAACTGTCCTTTGTCTCTAACCCAGGAGTCTTGTATCTTCTTCCAGCATTGATAAACCTGTCACAGGTTAATCTGTTAGCTTTCCAAGTAAGTAAAATATCATAACCTTCAGTCACCATGTAATGAAAGGTTGAAAGTCTTCACAAACAATTCAACTTTTTTTTTTAACAAGAGACAGAGACAGAAAGGGAGATGAGAATCATCAACATCAATGTTTAGTTGTGGCACCTTAGTTGCTTGATTGTTTCTCATATGTGCCTTGACCAGGGGGCTCCAGGTGAGCCAGTAACTCCTTGCTCAAGCCAGCAAACTTGGACTCAAACCAGAGACCTTGAGCATTTAGCCAGCAACCTTTGGGCTCAAGCTACTGACCAGAGGATCAGGTCGATGATCCCATGCTCAAGATGGTGACTGCGCTAAACTGTAGAGCCCACACTCAAGCCAGCAACCCCATGCTAAGCTGGATGAGTTTGCGTTCAAGCCAGTGACCTCAAGGTTTCCAACCTGGGACCTCAGAATCCCAGGTTGATGCTCTATCCAGGCATCCCCAAACTATGGCCTGCGGGCCGCATGTGGCCCCCTCAGGCCATTTATTCAGCCCCCAGCCACACTTCCGGAAGGGGCACCTCTTTCATTGGTGGTCAGTGAAAGGAGCACTGTATGTGGTGGCCCTCCAACGGTCTGAGGGACAGTGAACTGGCCCCCTGTGTAAAAAGTTTGGGGACCACTGCATCCACTGTGTCATCACCAGTCAGGCCAAACTCAACTCTTACTCCAGTCAGACTTATCTGCCTATAACACAAAAGTCACACAATCAAGTTCCTTCTATTAAGCCAAAGTCTGTAAATGGTTAAGAAGAAAAATCTGTTGTAAATAATTTTTACATTTTGTATATAATTCCTGCAAGTCTAATATTCAAAGGGTTTTCATGTAAATGTAGATTTATCCTGTGCAGCTCTAAAGTAATTAACTGAGGGGGAAAAAATTTTTTTCTCAAAATATAAGGTAAAACAAATTCTAACAATTCTAAAAGTGAATAAATTTTGAGGAAATAAGCTCACAGCTGACTTAGATGACCACTCATGAGACTCCTCCATGGGGAGGGGTTAGATAGATGATTACAAACATTCCTTCAAATTAAAGATGCTACTGATAAAGAACATTATTTCAATGGACCATCTAATCAATGTGTTTCATACCAAGCAATGGAGAAAGTGAGCTAGTTGATCCAGCTCAGAAGACTACACTTGTATGACCCCTGACTGTCTCTATAGTGGTGTTGAAAAACATTGGGGGGGGTTTTCTGTACTGCAAAAGGCAAACTGTATGGAAGATCGTGCACAGGGGGTTGTTGGCAACAGACATGTGTTACAACAGGAGGAGCCTGTTGTGGTGAGCAGAATTTCATATGGGTTCATCCTGGACCTTTCACTGTGAACAGGATATTTTGTCAAAGATGGGCAATAAGACATGGCAAGAGAGAAAGGGATTTGCTAGCAACAAAACCAGGTGGGCAACAGAGCAAGTGGCTAGGAAGCAAAGACTGTTGTTACATTTAGCACCACAGGCAAGAGCTTGGTGAGATTAGCTTTGTAGATCCCAGACAATGACATGTCCCAACTGCTCCAAGAAAGATGGTCTGTCACCATACTGTCATAGCAGTTGGCTATTTTCAATTTTGTCCTGGTTGGAATAAGGAAACCCAGAAGTACATCAGAAAAGGGAAACAACCCAAGTTCTTTTAAAGTTAAAAGATTTCAATTCAAGATAAAGTGCATGACTTTTAATTTTCCTAAGTAATTTATTCCTTTTTAAAGCTGAACACCAACACACACCACTCTTACACAGTAATCCACTTACTAAAGTTAACACCTGAGGCATAAAAAATTCTGTGTGGACAATATTTTGCATCAACTGCTGCCACTAAACAACATGCAAAATGCATAGTTTAATTTTATGTTTATAATAAATAAGTGAATAAATAAGTGCTTTCTGAAAGCCTCTGAGGAGCACAGGCTGTCACGAGGTACAGGTGTGCTCTGAAATCAGACACTACCATCTTGTTAAAATGTGCATGGGGCCAGGGCTAAGCAATCCATCATGTTTTTATGCTCTTGTGAACTGTTTTCAGAAGCATGAAAGCATCCCAACTAAGTTCTGCTGGGCTCTGTTGTGCATGTATGAAGCTGGTGGGGAGGGTGGGGGTGTGTGGGAAAGGAATGTACACAAGCTGTACGTGTGTGTGTTCATTCTATACTGAAAGGTGTCAGGAATTAACTATGGTAAAAATGTGAGGTGCCAAAGACCATGATTAAAAGAGCTTGGAAGCATTTGGATGGTGTTAGCTCATTCACTGAACTAACCTCATGTATCGTGCTCCCCATAGGTAGCAGATGCTGTGCTGGGTTCCCAGGGAGACACAGAGGTGACAGACACAAAGCTACTCTCAAGAAACTCCCAGTCTAATTAATACACGAACAGTGGTGATACCAAGCAGAAGAACCACAAAGTAGGGTAGGTGAAGTGTCTCTGTGGATGACAGTTATTGCCACATGTCATCTTCCAGGACTACTGCGGCTGAGAAGAGACTTGTTGAGCAAATCTTACTTTCAGGGGTGAAAGTTGTTGAGTTTCCTGCGGCAGAGGAATAAGAAATACATAGAAAAAAGAACACATCATATGGATGAGAGCAAAATGTAAGGAAAGAAAAATATTATGTCTATGTAAGGAATACGCAAAGACTTTTCTAATTTTTAGCCATGAAATTTAGCAAATTTAACAAAATTAAGCACTGTTCTAGTAAATAAGAATCACATAAGGCAGGAATGAGACCTGACATTTCTTTTATCCACCGATATTGAACACAAATACTGCCATCCTAAGAGAGGACTCTATTGGAAATATCACTTTCCCTAGACCTCTCCTTGGTCACTGTAGTCACAACCTCATCACATCTAGAGGCTAACTGGGCAACTGAGTCACTCACAAGCCCAGGTACTGAACTTCCAGTTAAGAAATCATCTTGTCCAAAAAACTATCCTGAACCAGATTCATTCCTTTGATTCTTGAATGGCTACTATGTACCAAGCATCATGGGAGAGGGTAGCTGATGGTCAGGGTTAAATGAGGCTCACACTGAGATGCCTGGCCTCTTGGCTCCCTACCCTCAGGCAGCTAGATGTTCAGAGCTCTCACTACCCTCCTTTCTGATGGTTGAGTTGCTTGTCTGAATCCCTTGCTAACCTGTGAAGACCTTGGGCAGGAACAATGACTTTTATCTATGTTCACAATCACCAAGCTTGTGTTATTGTGCAGTATCTTAAAAATTTTATTACTTTCTTTTTCATTTATTTTTGAATTAATATTTTTATGTATAAATGTATTTAAATCTTCCCATTCATCTTTATATTGTGCAATGACTATTTTAAATTCAAATAAAAGAACATTCAGCTTGTATACAGAATCACTGAAATTATAAAATTTGTATTTTGTAACTCATATATGAGTATGTATACTGCTCACAAAAATTAGGGGATGTTTCAAAATAAATATAAAGCAATAAAATATCCCCTAATTTTTGTGAGCAGTATATTTTATTCTTATCAAAATATTGAAAAAACTGGATTAAATTAACCAGTGTTTATTTTACCTCTTCATATTTGCTCATTCTACCAACATTTCTATCTTTAGCTTACTGATAGATAAGAAAGAACCAAACAAAAAAGGAAGTGTGGATTACCTTATCTTTTCCCTTTCTTCTGTGTCCTCATAGTCAGCATAAGCAATGAGCTAATACAGGGAAATAACAGGAGTGAGAAAGAATATGGTAAGTTTCCTTGGTTGATGGTATTTAGTAGAATACTGCTGCCTTCTTTCTGCAGTCAAAGCATGGTCTGGTCCTAATGAAAAGTGTGGTCTCTGCCCTCCCTCTCCACTTTCTTTCCTTTCTTACACTCCCCTGGTTTGGTTTACTCTGTCATGGACATGAGACACTTCCCTGTACTTACTTGACTCTCACTGGAACCCCATACATACATCAGGGGTCCATGGGATTCTGTGCTCATGAGACACGGTGAATGCTGCATGTAAAGGGGCAGTGGAGAAGGTAAGCATGCTATTAAATAAATCACCTCTGCTCACATGTGTGCTCCACTGTCCACTGGGACTTCACTCATAAAACACAACTTCAAAGATAAAATTATTAAAAATTTCAGGATGGCAACAGCCAAGCAATAAGTCAAGTGTGCGACTTCTCAGGTCACATGCCTATGAAGTGGACCCCAGCTGTACAGAATGGTCACAACCAATCGTAACTCATTTGAAGCAACAACTAAATTGGAAATAGCTGACAGAGAAAGCCTCATGGCCTCAGGACTAGAACAATAAAGAATACTGCTATTCCAAGTAGATGCACTGAGCATATGACAATGTGGCTTTAAAAGCCATGTGCAACTGACATGGAACAATCCTGACATTCTATTAAATTCAACATTTATTGTGCTCAGCACTATCTAAAGCCCACCAGGACAGGGGCAGATAGGGGAATGTTTCTCAAATGAATAGACACTGTCCCTGATCTATAAAAGAAACTAGTCTAGCTGGGGAGACAGATAGCTATAGAACTATATTGCCAGACAGACTGTGGCTGTTGCTATAATAGCAAAAATAAGCACTGTGGAAGCACAAGGAAAGGAGTATTTTTCTTTTTCAAGTGTTAGGAGGGGAGATAGTGAGACAGACTTCTGCATGTGCCCTAACCTGGATCTATCCAGCAACTTCATCTGGGGAAGATAGAGAGAAGGGGGAGAGGGAGAGGGAGAGGGAGAGGAAGAGAAGCAGATGGTCACTTCTCTTGTGTGCCCTGATGGGAAATCAAACTCAGGACGTCCATATGCCAGGCCAACACTCTGTCCACTGAGCAAACTGGCCAGGGAAGAAGGAATATTTTATTCCAAGTGGGGAGAGAGGTTTATGAGCTATAGGTAACATTTGAACTGGTTATTAAAGGTGAATAAAATATGATTGAGGATGGAGAAAGGACATTTGTCTTAGCTTGGATTTCCTCCAAGAAGTAGAGCCTGAGACAAGGGTTTATATGTGGTAGTTTATGTAGTAAAGTGATGCCAGGAAACAAAAATGAAGAATTGGGGAGAGGGAAACCCAATCCTAAGATTTATCACTGAGCTAGTAAGTGTGCTGGACAAATGGGGCTCAGTCCTACTAGAGCCTACTGATCAGCAATGTAGAATACACCTCTACCCTGAGATCATGGAGGAGTGATTTACTCACTGGCTCCCAATTCCCACTGACCCAGGGCTGTCCCAGGACTCATAATGAACTCCTTAATGTTTCCAGGTTTGCACATGCCCAAGAACAGAAGAGCAGGCTCCCCCAGTTATCCCACACTGCAGTGGAAGAGAAGCCCAGAGGCAGACAAGTATACATGATGCAGCTGAAATTAGGTGTGGTCTGGCTACACCTGGTTGCCACAGCAACACCTGGAACAAAAAGGTGGGGTGTGAGAGAAGCATCAGAGGTGTTCTACCCAACATCTAGCCCAGTGCCTCAAACCTGAGCATGCGTCAGACTCCCGTAGGGCTTGTTAATGCAGACAGAGGGCCCCACCCGAGTTTCTGGTTCCGTAGATGGAGAGGAGGGACTGAGAATGAACATTTCTAACATGGTTTTTTGTATGGGCATTAAGGCTTTTAAAGACAGCTGTCCACTCTGTACAGAGACATAAGCCTGATAAAGCAGGAGAAAGAGAAGTTTCCTAAAATGAAAAAAACAACAACAACAACAACAAAAAAAACTATATTTTCTCCAAGAAGAGCGTAAGTTAATTTTATCATAATAAGAATAGAATTGGTATGGCATTCATGTGTACCCATCACCCTGGACAATCCTCTGAGAAAGGCTCATCTATGATAATCTAATGAGAATTTGTCTGATAATCTATTCTCTGTGCCAGGACTAGGTCATCTAGATTGGCTAGTTGGAGACACCATTAGGAAACCAAAAAGTGGGAGAAGAGAGAGGTAGAGCATATATTCTCCCTGCTCACTCCATGCTTCTCTTGGGCTACTGGTGGCTGTGTTCCCATATGGCTACCGTCCTGTTGGGCCTTCTTATTCAATTCTAACCAGCTCTAACAACACTGTCTCCACTCCTTATTTTCCCTTGGGGCCTCAGAGTAGTCACAGCCCTCACTGTTCCTGATTCTGGATATCTACATTGGTTCTCTTAACTCTGCCCAAAGTGTTTCAGTAATATTCATTTCAGTTCAGGCCTGGCCAGATAGCTCAGTTGGTTAATGCCACCCTAATACACCAAGGTTGTGGGGGGGTTTTTTGTTGTTGTTTTTTGTATTTTTCTGAAGCTGGAAACGGGGAGAGACAGACAGACTCCCGCATGCGCCCGACCGGGATCCACCCGGCACGCCCACCAGGGGGCGATGCTCTGCCCCTCCAGGGCGTCGCTCTGCCACGACCAGAGCCACTCTAGCGCCTGGGGCAGAGGCCAAGGAGCTATCCCCAGCACCCGGGCCATCTTTGCTCCAATGGAGCCCTGGCTGCGGGAGGGGAAGAGAGAGACAGAGAGGAAGGAGGGGGGGTGGAGAAGCAAATGGGCGCTTCTCCTATGTGCCCTGGCCGGGAATCGAACCAGGGTCCCCCACACGCCAGGCCGATGCTCTACCGCTGAGCCAACCGGCCAGGGCTCCAAGGTTGTGGTTTTGATCCCTGGTCAGGGCATATACAAGAATCAGCCAATGAATGCATGAATAAGTGGAACAACAAATTGATTCTCTTTCCCTTCCCCTCTCTCTAAAATCAATTAAAACAAAAATTTAATAGATTCTTTCAGTTCAGCCATCTTCTTTCTACTAGAATCCCAGCTAATAGTAGTGTCTCAAGGGAAAAATAGCCCCAGGTAAAAAGAACTACATAAATAGATCAGTATTTCTGAGCCTTTTGACATAACAAACAATCCTGATAATACTCAAGGTGATACTGAGATTTTAAGACTTCAGTACAGGATAAAGTGAAATCTAAAATGAAAAAGTAGATGAGCAACATATAAAAATAAACCAAGGCCTTGCAATGACTGCAACAATTCAAGATAATAACAAAAAAGCAAAGAGAATTCGACAGGGACAGATTTTTTTTTCTTTCAAACCCTAAGGAATTTGCTTTAGGCAAGGGAGAGGTCCCCAAAGTGCTAACTGCGCTAGATCAAACTTTTCCGCTTTGCACGCACTCAGGAACAGGGAGCACTGACAGGAGAAGAGAAAGTGTGGTTTAGGCTGTGGACATGAAAGCTCTCAGAAGCATCTTGGGAAATAGGAGATAAGATCAGACCAGAAGTTAAATAATCAGAGAACACATTGATAACACAGTGTGTCACAATCAATTTAAAGTTCACATCTCACTTGATTTCATGCATCCATCATAAAAAAAAAAAAAAATCACTCAAAAGCTGCTGGCTATTCAGTCAACTTTAACTCTATTCCCTGGTACTCCCTGCCCTTTGCCTCCATCCCTAGGCTGTGCCTAGAGTTCTTGGTTCAGCATCTCAGAGAACACAGGATGTTTCTGCTGCTGTCTCGGGGACTACGTCCAAGTTAGAGTGGCATTGAGGAGTCGTCTTGTTCTTCAGCAAAGACAGCCAGTTGCTTCACATCTCAAAGGGACTTTCTAAGTGAGGCACTTAAGCGAGGGTTGTACAGTGAGGGAGGATTTTGTTATAGCCTTACAGCTCTTCTCAAAGGCCCTCTGTTCTTTCTCACTCTGTTGACACTGCCCTGTTGTTTTCCAGACTTCCAAGGTTAAGTCCGGCACCCTCATTAAGACCGTTTGAGTCCTTGAGCATTTCTAGAGCTTCTGTGCTAATCCAATGTGTATAGTGCTTTTCTTTCCGTGGGGTGGGAATGTAGAGCATATCAATGCTTTTGTTCACCATGGCAAAATTTTTCCTCATGTGATCATCTGAATTGTGGTCTGTGCCTTTAATCTTCTTATCAGTAAGTCGTTCCAGTTTCTGGGTTTATAGTATTGTACCTCAGATGAGAGTATGTCACTATCATCACAGAAACAGTTAATATTTATTGAATGCTTACTATGAATGATGCATATTTAGGTAATTAATCCTAGAGTAATCCTGTGGGGTGTCCCCACCTCTACAGATGAAGACATTGAACTCAAGAGACACTAAGAGACTTATTACCCAAGATCACAATGCTAGTGGGTGGTAGAGCTGGGATGTGAACCCAGGTAGCCCATTGTGTATCTAACTCAGTTGTTCTCAGCCAGGGGTGATATTACCCTCTAGGGAACATGTGGCAATGTCTGGAGACACTTTTGATTGTCACAACCATGGATGTGCTACTGGCACCTAGTAAGTAGAGCCCAGAGATGCTGCTAAATACCCTACAATGCACAGGACAGCCCCCCCCCCCCACACACACACACACAGAGGATTATCCAGCCCAAAATATCAATACTGCCAATGTCTAGGGATCTTGGTCTAACCACTGTGATTTATTACATTTTAATCCTTTGGCTTATCTTTATGTCTTTGTATTTTGTAACATGTCTTCATTGGAATAGGTTCTAACAGCATCTCTTTCAGGTCTACCCTTGATGTTTTTGCAGGGGAAAGCTCTGCTCTTTCCCTTCACTTCCTTCATCTTCTCTCTTCCCTGTTGGAATGCAGGGCTGGTTAATTGCTCAGCATAGCATACCTTCTGTGCAGACAGAGTGTCAAACTCAGATGTTCTGTGATGGGTTATCTGGCAGGGGGTTGACTTGGTAAGCTACACCCTGGCAGCTTTGTAGATGATTTTGTTGTTGTTGTTTTAATTATTATAGGAAATTGAAAGGAGAAAAGAATTCTCTTATGATTTCCCTGCCTTTTCCTATACTTTGAAATATCATACCAATTCTATGGCAGCTTGAAAAAAAGTGCAGGGGAAAAGCTGAAAAGCTATGCTTTCAGCTTTTATTAAAAAGTCTTTGATGCCTAAAGGCTCATTTATTTGGGGCAATGCAGTGTCCAGTCATACACACTAGCCTTTGGGTCTGAGCCAGTGAAAAGCAGCACCCAGACATCAAGATGTGGCGTGACCCGAGATCCACAGTCTTATTTCTTTAAGTTTAGTGTGTCCTGGTAAAGAAAAGAAAATAAAGCCTCTTTTTCATGCTCTTTATGAACTGAAAGAGTGCTGGTAAATTAAATAATTGTTTGAAAGACACCACCACCCAAAAAGTCAAAGATGAGATATAAAAGCCAAGTTTGTAAACTTCTAGAAATTAGAGTGGAGAAAGGTATGGAAAATAAAGGTCACAAATAGAGCCATTGCTATAATACAGGAGAAACCCTGGTGGGACAGAAAACTATAAGAACAGATTCTCACTTCTAAGGTGGCCTGAGGGTGGACATGAAAATCTGGTAATGGTGACTTTTAAGAACTTGGTGAGCTTGATGACCTGAAACATGTCTGTGCCCTGCTGCCAAGTACAAATACCCTGACTGAGAAAAGCTATGGGAGAAAGACATGGGTAAACAGTCCCTACCTGACAGAGACAATGGCCCTTGAATGAGCATTCCACCTATGCAACCCTCACCCCCAACCCCAATACCCCAAAGCCCTGTGCACGTCTTGGTCATTGAGCTCAACCTTCCAGCAACAGACTGAAGCAGCAGCATCTATAAAGTGAATACTCTGAACCTAAATGTGCCATGTAGTCCAGATTTTAATGACCTCCAGCTTCACTGTGCAAACCAATCACCAGGGGCTCTTGTTAAGAGACTGATTGTGATGGATCCAGGTGGGGGAGGGTGGCAGGGGGACTGAGAGTCTGCATTTCTGCCAGGCTCCCAGGCAAGCTGGCCCTGGTCAACCCTCAGGCCTCACTTTGATTGCAAAGATTTAATGAGGATGTGAAAAGGACTCCGGATTTCTGTGAAGCCAGGAAAGTTTTCTGAGACATAGAATTTGATCACATCTCACCACTGCTCTTTGTTATCAGAGTCAAGTTCAACCTCCCAGCCTGGAAATTCAAGACTGGGCAACCTGGCACCAGCTCACTCGTGTGGCTCCCTCTACAGCCAGCTTCTCCCAGAACAGGGCCACAAGCCCTGCACACCTTGTGGCTTGTTTCACTGCTTCACCCTCTGCCTGCTACATCCATTCTCTTCCCTCCCCACGTGCTGCATTTCACCTCACCTTTGAACCCTCCCACTCCAAAGCCTTCCCAGCATGTGCTTGTTCCTCACAGCTGTCTAAGTACTTCCAATATAGCACATGGGACATCACACATGCTCTTTTACTGAAGTTTGTGAGTTCCTCACCAAACTGAATCCTCAGAACAGAAACTATGTTCTTCCTTCAGGTAAGCCCACTTCTTCACACAGTGCCTGATACCTGTATAGATTCCAAACACATTAAACACAGGAAGAAATTAAGTGTCACATCCATTCTCATCTTTCTCCTCTTTTCTTCTTCTGCAAAGGTCTCTAGGGTTTTAAATGTTGGGTTATATATTTTAAGTGGTTAAGACAATTATAACTAAAGCTAACTTCTATAGAACATTGACTATATGTTAAACATTGTTCTAAGCATCGCAGTTCTATTAAGGCATTTAATCTCCATAACAATTTCCATAACCTTATAAGTTTATCATTGTTGTTATTGTCCTTCTTTTAAGTATGAGGGAATTTCAACACAGATAATTTAAGTAACTTGACCAAAGTCACAGAGCAAGGAGGTACTTGCACCAGGACTGAAACTCAGAGAGTGTGGTGTTAAAAACGGGAAGTCTTTGGAGGACCCAATAAGAAGTCACAACTCTGTTCTATACTCCCTGCCAGTCTTCAGCCTTACACACTGCAAAACAAGCACCCTTCCATCAAGTTATTTTCTTTATGGTGCACTCACAGTGGAGATGGAATACACCCTGATGTTTTCTACATGTGGTGCTCACAACCCTCCGGAGGGGTCATTAATAAAATATCAAGTATTACAATCATTCAACAGAGGAAAGGAAGCAAGGATGTGTTCACAACCAAGTCAAGGGGTGTGTGGGTCCTGACCTCTATCATTGACAAGCTTACCTTCAGGCTATTAATAATAACCCACAACTTCTAGCCAATAATTACAGTGCCACTTAGGCACAAATTGGCTTATAGACTTTACAAGGTGGATTTCTTGACCACACTTGAATCTTGGTGTAGCACCCATGTTCTCTATCACCAAGGAGTTAATAAGAACGAACCCTTCACTGGATGTTATTAATCCAACTAGAGTCCTCTAGGATCTCTGAGTAGAGCAGAGGACTGAGGGAAGGACACTGACTTCCCACTCCTAGAATGAAGCTCAAAGCTAGGAGGTGGATGGACAAGACTCCCCACTAGGGTGGCTGAAGTTTTGTGAGGTCTGTGTTGTGATTCAACTTCGGTGCCCAATCCTGCTTCCTCCCCCATTCACTGGCTTTATTTTCTAATAAACATCTTGTTTCCAAATTTCATCTCCGCATCTAGAGAACCCAACCCACAACAGGCTGACCTTGGTATAGGATAGATCCTTCTATTTTCTCCCTTTCTTCTTTCCTAATAAACCCTGTACTTTAGAATCCCTTAAATAAATAAATAAATACATACATACATACATACATACATATTGCTTGTACATGCAAAAGACCATGCATTTTCACATGTCCCTGCTTTAGCTCATTGCTATTCTCTCAGCACACCATCTACCTGGCAACCTCTAACCAACTCTAACTTTATGGTTCACCTCAAATGGTCCACTTCTTTCCAGCCTCCCTAGCAGTCTAACCCCCAAGCAAAAATGTATTGCTCCTCATCTTTCATCATTATGAAGCTAATCATATTCTTTTACTCTCACTGGGCTGTGGAAAACTTGAGAGTAGATTTTGTTTCTTGTTTGTCTTTCTAGACCTAGCACTTGACATACAGTAGGAGCACAATATATATTTACTCAGCTGAATACATTTGAATTCATGATGATTATCTAGTGGAATTTATATTCTTATGTGAATGAGTAATCTAAAAGGCAATGGTTTCTTTAAAGTCTTGATCTCTGCTCCCATGCCATGGGCCACAGTGGCAAACACATGCACAGACAGTAAGCTCAACCTCTAAAGAGGGCTCAAGACCTCCTACATGCACACACAGAGACATACTTGCCCATGCAAAAGCACATGCACATGGACGCACACTCACAAAGTATAAGAGAGTATCTCCCACAGCCGTGCTATGTCAGGCATCTAGGTAGAAGAATTGGAAAATAAACTTCTATGTGACTGTGCTTCCTTATTCCCCCTCCCCTCTTGATGGTGACCTGGGGCCACCTCTCCCTGTATTAGACCTCTTTCCCTTCCATGTCACATTAGCTGTGGCTACACCTACATTTGGGACTTTTTAGAGGGCAACACGAGCTGGGCCACAGAGAATGTATATATTCCTTGATCCCTAACCAAATATCTTTAAGTCCTCCAATGTCATGACCACCCTGTTAACTATTAAGGAAAAAAGGTCAGAAAGCATTAGGATAGTCACTTCTAAAGACACATGGAGCTGCTTTTAGAATGCAGAAGTAAGGGTGAGTGTAGGATAGGGGTGGAGGGAAAGGCTAAAAGGAGCTCACTGGTTGACAAAAAGATTTAAAGGACATCTAGAAATCTATGGCATTAGTTTCATGAGATATATACCTGAAACCAGGATGGTGAAAATTCATCAGCAAATATCATATGTATTAAACCTTTACAATGTGTGAGGCATTGTTTCAGGCACAGGAGATAACCCAGGAACTGATTGTGGTGGCCTTGTCTCGGTGCGGTATAGTGTTCAATTAAATACTAGTTCAATATCCAAAACATACTTAATTCTTTACCATGGTTCCTTATAAACACACCAAAGAGGGAATGTCCATTCATTACACTGGGGAACATTTTTTTTTCATTTTCTGCTGCATGAGGTTTTAGAACTGTTTCTATATATTTCTGCATCACTGATTCCAAATATAAAATCCGTTTTTTGGTGCATGCTGTAGTTTTAATGCAATTTTAATTTCTTTTTGTTACAGTTAATGGTATACATTGGTTTTTAAATTGGAGTTAAAGGGCAACGACTCTTGGATTGAACATAACCACAAGTCAATTAATGTTTTACAAACACCATTTTTACATAATTATAGTTGTTGTTGTTTTTTTTAAAAGAACAATAGAAGTCTGTTGTTTTGTTTTATTTTATTTTTTTTTTTTTATTTTTTTTTTATTTTTTACAGAGGCAGAGATAGACAGGGACAGACAGGAACAGAGAAAGATGAGAAGCATCAATAATTAGTTTCTCGTTGCGTGTTGCGACTTCTTAGTTGTTCATTGATTGCTTTCTCATATGTGCCTTGATCGTGGGCCTTCAGCAGACTGAGCAACCCCTTGCTGGAGCCAGTGACCTTGAGTCCAAGCCAGTGAGCCTTTTGCTCAAACCAGATGAGCCCGCGCTCAAGCTGGCGACCTTGGGGTCTCGAACCTGGGTCCTTCCACATCCCAGTCCGATGCTCTATCCACTGCGCCACCGCCTGGTCAGGCTATAGTTGTTTTTAAATGTAAAAAATTATTATCTGATAAAAACACTCTCTTATTTTGTTTTAAGATTTAATCATGGCTTTTTTGAGTAGGCATAAATGTAAAAATAGTCCTGACACCTTCTGTTATATATGTGGCTGTTACACATTTCAACGTCAAAGGCGCAATATTTCATCATTTGTGACATGTGCATATATTGCCTATTTTCAAGTTCCCCTTGGTGATCAAGACAAGAATTGGGCTCCTCATATTGTGTGTTATAATTGTGAGGAAATGCTTCATGACTGGACAAAAGAAAACGCAAAGGAATGCCTTTTGGTATTCCCATGGTTTGGCGTGAACCTAAGGACCTCAGCAGTGACTGTTATTTCTGTCTGATCCATACAAAGGGCATCGGCAAGAAAAAATGGCATATAATCACATATCCTAATATTCCTTCAGCAATACAACCTATCCCACACTCTGAGACACTCCCGCTTCCAGTTTTCAATGGTTTTATTTTTTCTAAGGATGAAGAAAGTGAACACAGTGATCAAGTGTATTTTGATAAGATGCATGAGGAAATGGTTGTAGAATCTGAAGGCTTTTCTTCTGATGCCAAGCAGTCATTAACCCCTCAGCAGTTTAGCCAACCTGAACTGAATGACTTAGTAAGAGATTTGGGCCTATCAAAGAAAGCAGCTGAGTTATTAGCCTCCAGGCTTCAAGAAAAGAATGTACTTCACTGGTCAGCTAAAGTATCCCATTTCAGGAAGCATGAACAAATTTTTGTGGACTTCTTTTCCAAAGACAAACTCTTTGTTTACTATCATGATATCAGTAGTCTTCTCAGCCAGCTAGGTGTTACCACTGACAGTCCAACAGAATGGTGGCTATTTCTTGATAGCTCTAAACGGAGTCTGAAATGTGTTCTTCTACACAGTGGTAATGTTTATGCAGTGGTTCCAATTGGTTATTTAACTCATCTGTGAGAAGATTATAATGACATAGCAATTGTCCTCGACTTTCTGAAGTATGAGGAGCATAACTGGATCATTTGTGTGGATCTTAAAATGGTAAATTTCCTGCTAGGACAACAGAGAGGTTTCACGAAGTACCCTTGCTTTCTGTGTTTGTGGGACAGCAAGCTCGGGAGAAAGACTGGACACAGAAGGAGTGGCCGAAACGTGAAGCTCTGAAAGTAGGGATGCAAAATATTGTGAATAAACCTGTAGTTAATCAAGACAGGATCAATTTCCCCCCACTTAACATCAAACTTAGCTTAATGAAGCAGTTTGTTCAGGCTTTGAATAGAGAAAATGAATGCTTTCAACATATTATTTCTGCTTTTCCTGCCTTGTCTTTCGAGAAGATAAAAGCAGGTGTATTTGATGGACCTCAAATTCGAACCCTCATACATGATGAGGAATTTGCCAGGAAGATAAATAAGGAGGAGAAAGCAGCATGGCAGTCTTTTATGGCAGTTACAAAGAACTTCCTTGGCAACAAAAAAGCAGAAAACTATGAACTTCTGGTTCAAGGGATGCTGTTGGCTTTCCACAACATTGAATGTAACATGAGCGTTAAGATTCACTTCCTGAACAGTCACCTTGATGAGTTTTCCGAAAATCTTGGAGCTGTTAGTGATGAGCAGATTACTGCTGGAGCATCAAACGAGATTGTCCTCAACAAGTACACAAACGCAAGAGTTACAAATGCAAATTTTTGCCTGAATAAAATTTAAATAAGTTTTGCACAAATTTTATGATTAAAATAAGTGTTTTAATATGTTATAGTTTGAAATTGTAGACAAATTCTGATGCAATTATATCTTTTAGTGTATTAGTGTATTTACTGCTTATATAAATTATATTTTTACAAAGATGATGCCCAAGAAGACATTCTATTTCATTATGTAAAACTAAATGTTGAAAATTTTACAATAAGATGAAAACCTATAATCTTGAATTGCATAAAAACTATAGCTTACAGAGAAAAACTAATGTCAGATTTGAGATCAGCACACTCGAATTAGGTAAGAACAAGTGATTTTGTGGATGCAACAAACATTTTGTTCCCCATTATTATGCACACCATGCTGTTTAAACCTTCCTTCCCTCCTGTTGATCTAATAAGTTTGTAAATATGATGTATATGTTTGCTTGCTTATAGTTTGCATTGAGTGTGGGGGACAGGCTATAAGCAGGCAAGGCCGTTATAGCCTAAGGCTTAGTTTTAAGCCTAAGCTTTTCCCCACACCCTGTTGCATGATAGGGGGTGGTACACTCTCATGAGGAATCCCATTTATGCCTCAGATAAGTGCCTTTGTATCAGAGACTTCCTTGTTTGTGTATTGGATTAAAGGTTTTGATTTCTACACTATACAATGGGGCAGAGGAGACCATGCTGGAGGAGAGCAGAGAAAGGCCACGTGGAGAGGAGAGGCAGCCAAGATGGCAGAGTGCTGAAGGAGAAGCCAGTTTGTGCATACAGAAGGAGATGGGGAACAGAGGTGAATAAGGCTGGTGAGGTAAAAACCTTTGATTCTAGGAAACTTGGGAGCCCTAAATGGAAAGGGAAGTGTTTTCCCACTGTATGTATTTCTTGCCCACCAGTTGCAAGCTAGGATTAAAGCTACGTGTTTATCCCTTAGTAGGCCCACCAGTTCTTGGCTCTGTTGTTTCATTACCGTCTGTCTGAATCAAATGTGTGCGAACCTGCATGGGCCAGGTGGCTATGATGGTGGCCGCGGCTACTGGCTTTACACCTCCTCCCTCCCACCTCCCTCACACACCAGACCTGCCTGATCTCCATGCTGCGGACTCCAAGCTCCCAGCTCCCTCACACCAGCTCAGCCCCTCCTTCTATGCAAAAGCAAGAGGCTGACATAACAGTTCAAGAAAAATAATAATAAATCACTACCCAACATCGTCTCCCAAATCAGAAAGGGAACCACTAGTACCCAGGTTCCAAAACCAGGGATCCCCACCAGTTCCCATGGTTTAAAGAAAAAGCAAAACTTCATCCTCCATCATGGCAGCAGGGGCCCCTCAAGTGACAGTGAACTCCGGATGGTGTTTATCAAGGAAGATAGTGAGAAGGAGCAGCAGTGTTTATTGTAAGAATGTAAAAAACACTTTGTCATTGTTTATTAACCATTCCTGACACATCAAATGACCAGAGTACACTTTATAATTTTGTTGGATGGATATTAGTGTAAAAAAATGACTCATTGAGTGCTAAAGTACTACCTTCTGCCTAAGACATTCTACAAAGACATAAAGTTCAAAATAAATTTTGCCAGATATTTTTACCCCTTAAAAACCAGGGAGCTGGGCCCTGGCCGGTTGGCTCAGTGGTAGAGCGTCGGCCTGGCATGCAGAAGTCCCGGGTTCGATTACCGGCCAGGGCACACAGGAGAAGCGCCCATTTGCTTCTCCACCCCTCCCCCTCTCCTTCCTCTCTGTCTCTCTCTTCCCCTCCCGCAGCCGAGGCTCCATTGGAGCAAAGATGGCCTGGGTGCTGGGGATGGCTCCTTGGCCTCTGCCTCAGGCGCTAGAGTGGCTCTGGTCGCGGCAGAGCGACGCCCCAGAGGGGCAGAGCATCCCCCCCCTGGTGGGCAAAGCTCGCCCCCTGGTGGGCATGCAGGGTGGATCCCAGTCGGGCGCATGCGGGAGTCTGTCTGACTGTCTCTCCTGGTTTCTAGCTTCAGAAGAAAAAAAAAAAAAAAAAAAACCAGGGAGCTGGACAGTCTACATTTACCACTTGACCCAGGACTTAACAGGAAATGGAAAGGCATCACCTCAAACCCTCACCACCAAGAAATATTTGTTTTGTTTTAACTACCTCACCACTCATGCTAAGAAGAATGGCTAACATTTATTGAAAGAGGATTACCTCCAGGCACCATACCTAGCCCTTTTCCACAAATTTTCTCAGTCAATATTCACAGATCCATGAAATAAGTTCATTATCCTCCCTCCTTTTAAGGTGAAAAAAAGAAGTCAAGGAAAGTTGGGCAGATTTAAGTGACTCACCTGAAGTCCCACTGCTAATACCAGAAGGGTCCGTTTCACCAGCTCAGAATTCTGCGGCCTTGCCTTCTGGGAGCTCACTGCCCCGATTATTCCGCACCTGCGGAGAGAGTGGGGAGCTATGCTGCTTTCTGTGTAGAGGTTTATTCACAGCTCACAGTAAAGCTGTCTCCACGTGGTGAATTCCTCCAATTCAACCAAACAGCTGGTCACTTTAATGGGGAAAGAACATCACTAGTAATATATCAAGGACATGAACTGAGTTGATCTGAAAACTTCATGGATAGTCATTATTGGAAAAAAGGATTCAAAATCTAAGTTCTGCCATTTCTAGGTTATTCTCTGGCATATGGAAGCTCTGACCCTCTCTTGGAAAATTTCAATACTTGTTTATTTTGCTAAGCCTAAAATCCACTCAACCTCATTCAAAATGTTCATCCCCCTGCCCAACTTTCTGAATGAGTTAAATGTAAAACAAGTATAATTTTGCTTCTCTTGTTAAATAATTAAGTAAATGATGAACTGTCTAACAGTGACAGCTTAATATTATAACAAAACCCATGGCTGTAATCATGGCTATTATAATCTTTTTAAATTATATTTTGTTTCCAATACTTAACTGTATATTTTGTTGTCTGGACAGTGTTGTCTGTAGACAACTTGGTATGGAATATGCAGACAACTAATCTTATCCAATACAGTTCAGCATTCACTTTAGAAATACAAAATCTTTTTAAAACATTACTATTGAAATAGGGTTGAGTGGGTACTTTCCCTTTTTCTTATTTATTTAAAACAGAGTTATAACTAATTTAAATAATTGAAGCATAAAATGTGGTTCTCATCCAGAACCACATCAAGCTAGCAAGTAAGTTCTTGTTATTTTTCCTTCCAGATGTACGCATAATTTTACACACCTGCAATCTCATCCTATACATTTTCACCCCTGCTGAATAAAAATGCAATTTGTGTTTGTATTGACTTTGAATAAGGGTTTGTTCCTTCTCCATCCAGCAACCCCGAGGAGCCAGGAATTTATGTACATGATACCCTTCCTCAATATTAATTTATTGAATTGTGAAAATTTACAATGTTTTTGACTTTCTCATATCCATTATCTCATTTAAGTCTTATAGCAACTCCAAGGGCTTACATTGTTTTCATAAAGGCAGAAAATAAGCATACATGTTGTACTATGGTCAACAGCTATCAACAAACTCTTTCTGGAAAGAACAAGACTGTAAACATTGCAGGCTTTGCTGGCTGCACAGTTCTCTGCAACACTCCACTCTCCCATCACAGAACAAAATGACTGGGCATGTCCATGCTCCAGTAAGATTGTATTTATAAACACAAAATCAGAATTCATATCATAGCCCTGGCCAGTTAGCTCAGTGGTAGAGCGTTGGCTCAATGTGTGGATGTATGGAAATCCCAGGTTCAATTATCCGTCAGGGCACACAGGAGAAGTGACCATCTCTTTCTCACCCCTCTCCCTCCTCTTCTCTCCCCACCCCTCTCCAGCCATGGCTCAACTGGTTCCAGCAAGTTGGCCCTGGGTACTGAGGATGACTCACTGGCCTCCTCCTCAGGTGCTAAAATAGCTCAGTTGCTAAGCAATGGAGCAACGGCCCCAGATGGGCAGAACATCACCAGGTAGGTAGGGGGCTTGCCAGGTGGATCCCAGGGGGCACATTTGGGAGTCTGTCTCTCTGCTTCCCTGCAGAGAATAATTAAAAATTTTTTTAAAGTCATATCATTTCTATAAGTCATGAAATATTCTTCTTGTTTTGATTTCTTTCAAATTCTAAAAATGTAAAAACCAGCCCAGGCTGGTTGGCTATGCAGTAGTGTGTAGGCCCAGCATGTGGAAGTCCCGGGTTCGATTCCCGGCCAGGGCACACAGGAGAAGCATACATCTGCTTCTCCACCCTTCCCCCTCTACTTTCTCTCTCTCTATCTCTCTCTTCCCCTCCCACAGCCAAGGCTCCATTGGAGCAAAGTTGGCCCTGGCGCTGAAGACAGCTCCATGGCCTCCACCTCAGGCACTGGAATGGCTCTGGTTACAGCAGAGCAACACCCCAGATGGCCCGAGCATCGCCCCCTGGTGGGCTTGCCAGGTGGATCCCTGTCGGGCACATATGGGAGTCTGTCTCCCCCCTGCCGCCCCCTGCCTGCCCCCACCCCCCGCTTCTCACTTCGGAAAAATACATACATACATACATACATACATAAATGTAAGAATTACTGTTTGTTGAAGACTGAACACCAACAGGCGATGGGCCAGATTAACCTGTCTATGAGACCATAGCCTGATAACTCCTGTCCTAGAACTAGGAAGTACCCTTACAGAGCTCTGACTTAACCTCTTCTCTCATGGGTAACTAGTCAGATGCCTCCAGAAGTAGCTAAGACTACCTATTACCACTGGTACCAGATATTCTGACTCCTAGTTCAGTGCACTTTCCACCAAAGACACTGCTTAAAATGAAAGCAAATGAAAGGTCAATGAAAGAGATAACTGTAAAAACTGCTTAGCATGATGCCCAAAGCCTAGAACGCCCAGTGCTGGCTACTCAGCCTGTCACTACTTATGCAGACAGCTTCTGGCACACTTTCAGAGGGCTTGAGAAATGATAACTGGTTCAGCAGAAACAGTTCCAAGAAATAGCCTGGTGACTTTTGCTCTGCTACTTCCTTCCTTTTGCTCTGCTACAACTACAACTTAACTCCTCTTCTGCCTGGGTTGTGAAATCTATAAAATAAGGAAATTGACATTTGCCATTTTAACTTTTATGATAGTTTCACTTTTGATGCCAACACAACCAGTCCAAACATAGAATGCAATCATCAGGCTGAGGAGATTTTTTCCCCAGGTAGACACTAGCAAAGTGCTTGGTTGCATAACAACCACAGCAAGGCCGTTTAGCTTTGTTTGCTTGAGCTGCGTGTTTATCCCTGCCTCTACTTATTTGTTTTCAGTTGTCTTAGTAGAAGAAAAATGCCACTAGCAGGAGGCAGCAGGACTGCTGCCCCAGAAGCAGCAGTGGAGATGGGAAAGGTGAGCCTACACCTGCCCCAAGTCAGACATCCTGAAAACCGGAGCCTAGTACTGTGCATGTGCACGTGCCACGTACACAGGTTTTCATGCCTGTGTGCACATGGAGAAGGGAGAAGTAGGTAGAGCTGGGACTGATGGGGTAGACAACTACCTGAGCTGTAATTTGTATCTTGCCACTGGGGAGAGAAGAGGACATTCTACATATGTCCCCTGCTCTGGAGCGTTCCCTCCATCAGCCTCCTCCTTGCTTCCTTGAGTCATCCAGTCTAGACAGAAGGCCCTGGGGACCGAGTCACACCCCTCACCCCAGCTTTAGCCCCAGCCCCCTCCTTTGTGCCCTGTGCACTTTGCTCTACCTCCACTGCAGAGCATTCAACCTGCGTGGTAGTCAGAGTTCTGGGGGCTGCTGACTGGTAGGGACTATAATGCCGGTGGCTGAGGCCAGGCGGGTTCACATTGGATTCGGGCAGATGGTAGAGAAACTGCGGAGCCAAAAAGGGTTGGGCCATTTCATTTAATAAAGTCTCACAACAGTGGACAAGCACACAGACAGGGGAAACTGCCTCTCAGCAGAGGTAGATTAAGGTTGGTTGAGGCCCAGGGCGCAGAAGAAAATATTGGGCCCCTTACATTAGAAAAAAAGTGTGAAGTTGGGGTTTTGCAGGGCCCTTCAGAAGTTGGAGCCCAGGGCACATGCCCAGTGCACCCAACAGTTAAATCCGCCTCTGCCTCTCAGGCAAACAAACAGCAAAATGGCCCCTCACAGTGGCCATTCAAATCTACCCACATCTGTGTTCAGGTAACCTTCACAGGCCCATTTCTCTTGTTATTCAGGGGGCAGCACAGGCAGCAGCCCTCACAGCCTTATGGTCCATAACTGTCCTGAGTTGTTAGTGGTCCAGCATGTTGGAATAAATGGATATAAGGCACAGAAGCTTGGCTTTGAATGGGGTTTAGGAAAGCTACCACAATATGAGTTTTTAATTGGACTTTATAGAATAAAAATAAAGTCCATGGAGGCAGCATAGGGAGGAGTGGGTATTTGGGAGGTCCAAGTGTACAGATTGGGTAAGGACTCAGGACTAGAGCACTATATTTAGAGGCCAGCAAGTATGCATGGAGTTAGAGTGAAGCCAACAAAAAAGAGGCGGGGGGGGGGGGGGTCAAGCTAAAAATAAATTTGGTAATACACACCATAAGCAATGGAGAACCACAGACGGCTCTGGAGTCAAAGATGTAACTACCATACTTGGATTTAAGAATAATGACTGGTAAGCCCTGGCCAGTTGGCTCAGCAGTAGAGCATCGGCCAGTGTGTGGATGTCCCAGGTTTGATTCTCAGTCAAGGCACACAGGAGAAGCACCCATCTGCTTTTCCACTGCTCCCTGTCTCGCTTTTCTCTCTCTCTCTCTCTCTCTCTCTCTCTCTCTCTCTCTCTCCTCTCTCCTCTCCTCTCCTCTCCTCTCCTCTCTCCTCTCTCCTCTCCTCTCCTCTCGTCTCCTCTCCTCTCCTCTCCTCTCCTCTCTTCTCCTCTCCTCCTGCAGCCATGGCTCAATTAGAGCAAGTTGGCTTTGGGCACTGAGGATGGCTCCATGGCCTCCACCTCACGCATAAAAAATGGCTTTGGTTGCAATGGAGCTAGAGCCCCAGATGGGCAGAGCATCGCCCCCTAGTGGAATTGCTGGGTAGATCCTGGTCAGGGTGCATGCGGGACTCTGTCTCTGGCTCTCACTAAATAAAAAAACAAACAAACAAAAAGAATAATGACTGATGACTGTGAAAGAAGGAGAATAAAAGGACAGAGCTAATGGAAACCCAAGTCAACATTTTAATGCCCATGTTTTAACTCCCATTCAAGTGTACTGTTACACAAGCCAAGCAGGACGGAGCCCAAAAGGAGGCCACTAAGCTTCAAATATTGGAGGGTAGCAGAACCTTCTGAGGGAGGAGAAGCTGATTTGTATCAGGTAAAGGGATAGACAGGACATGAGACTGTGAGCACAGCAGGGTGGTGACATATGTCCCACATGGTGACCTCTTCAAAGGCAGGGAATATGTCTGATTGGCCCACGTGTCACAAGCATCTTGCAAAGGGAGGAGGTGAGCTCCCTGGGAAGGCTCATTCTGAAAGCTTTCAGAAAATGACCAAACACAGGCTCAAGGAAAAACATGTGCTGTGAGTGTGGGTGGCAGCATTGCCCCTTGCCTTTGTCCCTTATGTGAGGTAGCCAAGATCTCCTCACCACCATCCACATAATAACCTTTCCCAGTTTTCAAAGCACTGTCCTCCATTCTGTCACACATAACTGGATCTTGGAGCAGATGTTGATGGGGAAGTCCTGCTGAAGTGACTAATCACTCAAGAGTGCACCAAAAGAGGAGCCACACTAGAAGCGCAATAATGCAAAGTGACATCACAGGCCAAGACAGAAAGGGCTATTTATGACTGACGAGTGTGTGACATTTGTGACTCAGGTTTATCAACAATGACTTAGCCCCAAAGCAGTCTTACTTTGCCATCAAATAAAATCTAAAAACAAATGAATTCCACAGGTCTTATCAGATACACACATATACACACAGACATAGTAAGATAATCAGGATTTACATTTCACATTTAGTCCTATATCTGAAAAGAAGAAGACTTCCAAATCACTGTTATGTATGTGTTATTATTTTTGAAACTACTATACAATAAAATCCAGATTGTGAGTATTAAAATAATAAATGCAATAGTGCAAAAATACCATGTCACTAGACATTCATCCAAAAGCTAAGCCTTGTAAAGCACCTTGGTCAAAAGATCACAATGTAACCAAAGACCTGTAGTACATGATACCAAATATGAATTATTAATGTAATTTAATGTTAAGTGTCAGCTAAAGGCTTACTAGAGTGTTTTAAAAGCAAAACAATCTAATGGTATCAACTTGGTTCATGCAAAAGCCAGTTGGTAAAATATTATAAAAGTGATGAGAAATAATTTGGTCTAAGCTCTGGACACACTGTTACTTAATTAATCCCTGGTCTTCTGGGGTTTTCTGGTTATTTTATTCCACATACAGCACCACACACACAACTCTTGCTATGTGGTCAGGAACATTTTTTCAGATTTCTCATTTTTACTTTTGGCTTAATTTCTCACTATTTCTACCACCAATATTTTCTCCTCAAAAAATATACTTCCACTTCATCACAAAAACCTTCCTGTAATGGGGAATTCTGTTTAATGTACTGTACCTGGTCCAAGATTTAGCCATAAAATTATAATCATAATCTTACTAGGTCAACTCATATATTTTTATAATTTAGATACCTAATGACAAATGACTTTTTATAAAAGTTATACCTATTTACACCCTCACCTGAAATATGAGACTATCTCACTGCACTCATACCAGTATTCAATGGTATCATTTTTATTCTTTAATAGTTTCAAAATAATGTATATGCTCATTTGAAAGGGGCATAGAATTATAATGTTCATTTTGAATAATGCTGAAGATTTTTAGCCATTCTATCCCTCTTCTGTAATTTTTCTCTAGATGTCTTTGTCCAGTTTTTATTGGAGGGGAGTGGGAGAGGATGGAAGTAATAAAATTTCTTAACAAAATATTTGAACTCCATGACTATGAGTATTTACTGAACGCGAGTATGTGTTTGGAACAGTCATGTTGGCACTGGGAAACATAGCAGATACAGTCTTCCTCCTATGGCGCTTACATTCTAGTGGTATTGGCAATAATTATTTATATAAGCTATCAGTACTGCTTTCTGCTTTTTAATGCCATCACTTACATCATGGCACCATGGAATGAACTCCGCATAGGGCTTAGCTGAACTGCAGAGCACCTCCCCGAGATGCACACTCACTCTCATTGTTTTACCCAGTTACTAGTCAAGACTTTCACCACCACCACCCACAAAATACTTCAAGAATAAGTTTACTGACTTTCACCTACACTTCTCAAAGCTTCCACAAAACTCCCACACTCTTTACTGCAAAGCCAACCATTGAGCAAGATCAACCCTCAGCAAACTAAGCTTCAGAATTAGAGCAGGAGAGAGTCTATGCTTTAGTAATTTGGCAGAAAACAAAAAATCAAACTAGAAACTGGTTTTGTTCTAAGGGAGTAGGGGTACAGAGCTTGACCATAACAAGCCTTAAGGGGCCAGACCTTCTTATTCAGATTGGGCATGTTCCAGGCTCCCTTACCAGGAGTCATTCAGACACAAGACCTAGGGATCCTCTTGTTCCAGAATTTTTTAGTTCACCTTGGACAACACAAGGGGTGTGTGTGTGTGTGTGTGTGTGTGTTCTCTTTAATTCATCTTCCTCCATCAATTATAAGACCGCCAAGCCCATGTTAACTCCTTCCTGCCCCTAATGTGGCTCTATCCTACTTCTACCCAAGACATAACATCATTTACCTGCATCCTATACCTGGGATGGGGCACTGAATCTCCTATCCCTGCTGTCCAAACCTGACACTAACAGGCATCCCACCTTTGCCCCCTTTACCCGGCTTCTGTTCTCCCATCACCTTCTCCCAGCTGCCTCTGATCACTCGATCCTATGTACTGTAATCAGTCTCTCTCTGATGTAGACCTGTCCTCTCTCGCCACAGCTTCCTTGCTCTCCCTAAAATGTACATCCTCCTCCACCTTCTCCTCCTGTCTTTTCTCATTCCTTATGATTCATTGGCAAAAGTAGGTGTGGTTGGCAGTCTCTTTGAATACCAGTGCTGCTTCTAAGCCAATAATGTCCCTCTTCTCACGCCATCTGTATTAGTGTGCTAGGGCTGCCATAACAAAGTACCACAAATGGTGGCTTAAACAACAAGTATTTATTTCCTCACAGTTCTGGAGGCTGGAAGTCAGAAATCAAGACGTCAGCAGGGTTGATTTCTTCTGAGGCCTCTGTCTTTGATTTGCAGATGGCCACCTTCTCCCTGTCCTCACATCATGGTCTTCCCTCTGTCAATGTCTGTGCTATAATCTTTTTTTTTTTTTGAGAGAGAGAGAGAGAGAGACAGACAGAGACTGAGACAGAGACAGACAGGAAGAGAGAGAGATGAAAAGCATCAACTCATAGTTGCAGCACTTTAGTTGTTCATTGATTGCTCTCTCATATGTGCCTTTACTGGGTATCTCCAGCTGAGCCAGTGACCCTTTGCTTAAGCCAGAGACCTTGGGCTCAAGCCAGCGGCCATGGGGGCCATGTCTATAATTCCATGCTCAAGCTGGCAGCCCCACATTCAAGCTAGTGAACCCAGGCTCAAGACAGTGACCTCAGGGTTTTGAACTTGAGTCCTCAGCATCCCAGGCCAATGTTCTATCCACTGTACCACCACCTATCAGGCTCTATCTCTTCTTATAAGGACACCAGTCCTACTGGATTAGAGACCACCCAATTTACCTCATTTAAACTTAGTTACATCTTTAAAGACCCACTCTCTAAATGCAGCCATATGCTAAGATCTTGGGGATCAGGGCTTCAACCCATGAATTTGGGGTGATACAATTCACCCCATAACACCATTCATATATACAACACTTATTGAGGTGTTTCTACATCACACCCAGAATGGCCACAATTCAAACTTCACACAAGTCTAAGATAGCACTAACTCCCCACTTAATCACAGCCTATTCTAGGGCCATCTCTCTCTAGAGGCTGTCTTTATTCTCTCACACCTCCAAACTCCTAATCTTTGTTTTCATCAGGACCTTCAATTACTCAACTCCTTTATGCATTTGGCAGTCCTTCACCACCCTCCTGGCTACATTGCCTCCTTGTCCTCTCTTGAACCCACAGCCATTCTACATGCTGCCCTCTCCAGGACCCGTACTCCCCATACAAGCACCACTGTTCAGAAAGTAAGGACAGTCCAGCTATAGGATTGCTTATGGCCAGTGTCTATTCTGACCCATGTTGCTTTATCAGTGCCCACACCAAGCTTTCATTCTGCAAACGTCTATCATTTCCGCCAGCTACTCTTCCTACCCCACAATTCTAGCCCTTTCTCAGAGAACCTACATATACCCACTCAGCCAATGAGAGGAAATTCATCTCTGACCCCACCATCTGTCCACGAGTGTTTAGACCAATTGTAGACATCTGCCTGAAGAATCACTAATAGAGTCAGATCTGTGAGAAAGTACTGAGTACCTAAGCGGTAAGATTACTTTGAGTCAGAGCCATCCAAGCACCATGGCAACCCAAATCCTCATCAGCCCATGTGATGGAAGAGGGGGGCCTTACACAGATTCAGTCTACAGAGAAAGAGAAATAAAACAGATGTGCCTAAGAGATGAGAGGGCACAGGCCAGAGTGTGAGGACTGCAGACAAGTGGCCAACTTCCATGATGTCAGCCTTTGCTTCTTTCAGTCAGGTCCCTGACACCATCTAACAAATCCCTCTTTACTGGAGCTGAGTAAGTTTTTGTTTCTTGCCACTGAGCTCTCCTTGACTAGGACACCTTTCAACACAGTTGTTGGTCCTTCCCCACTGCCCACGTTTTCATTCTTTTCTTCTCTCAGAATCTGTTTGCCCATTTCTATTGATACAGTCACACTGTGCACACAGAGCCTTATTTTTCTCTGAACAAATGCTGCCTGGCCTCATGCCAAAGAGAACAAGCGGAAACCCCATGACTTAATCACACAACAGGTGAGCCAGTCCGTGCCAGCATTTACACCAACTTGCCTTAGACCTGCTTTAGTAATTTGCCTGCTAGAGTTTCCTAACAACAATCCAGACTGTTTGGATTAATTTGTGGAAGGGCCAGGAGTTTGCAGCACCTGTGGCCCGAAAGCAGCAGGAGGCATTCAACCACTAGAGCAGACACGCACGCAGAAAAAGGGGTCGGGGGTAAAAGGTGTTCAAGTGGACATTCTTCATCTCAAATCACTCAGAACTTCAGCAAGGAGATTAACGGTTTCCATAGCAACTGATAAACCCAGAATCCTACGGAAGATTGTAGCTTTTTCAAAACTGATTCTGGACAAGGATACCCTCTAAAATACAAAGGTCTGCCACTAGCCACATTCCTCCCTTAAATTGTTTGGTCAAAAGCAGACTTTCTCTTGCACATCTTATGATTTTATATAGAACCTTCTCTCCCAAGGAAAATCGACTTTTTCCTCTTGGTGGTTTTCTGATTCAACTATTCTGCTATTCTCAAAGATAGAATGTTCCTACAACTTTTCTGGAAATGTTTTGTAGAATGTTGCAATTTTGGGCACAGAAGAAGATTCCTGACCCTGGCCGGTTGGCTCAGTGGTAGAGCGTCAGCCTAGCGTGCAGGAGTCCCGGGTTCAATTCCCGGCCAGGGCACACAGGAGAAGCACCCATCTGCTTCTCCACCCCGCCTCCTTCCTCTCTGTCTCTCTCTTCCCCTCCCTCAGCCGAAGCTCCATTGGAGCAAAAGATGGCCCCGGTGCTGGGGATGGCTCTTTGGTCTCTGCCCCAGGCGCTAGAGTGGCTCTGGTCATGACAGAGCGTCGCCCCGGATGGGCAGAGCATCACCCCCTGGTGGGCGTGCCGGGTAGATCCTGGTGGGGCGCATGCGGCAGTCTGTCTGACTGCCTCCCCGTTTCCAGCTTCAGAAAAGTAAAACAAAAAAAAACAGAAAAAAGAAGAAGATTCCTTCAATCTAGTGCATTCGTTGTTGCTCATTGTGTCTCTGTCTCTCATTCCCTTGCCCCCCACCCAGTCTTCTCCAGCCCTCATTCCATTGCTTTCTTTCATAGAAAAACACCAGCCATCACACAGTTTGTAGACTGGAATGCATCCTTGTAGGAGCACTTCCAAGTGAAAAGGACACACTCTGGCAAGCATGCCATCCTAACAACTGGAAGATCCTTTCGCCCTTTGGACAACAGACACAGCTTAGAGAATCCTGGGCCATGTTATACAGTCACGTTCATGATGTATACCTCCTTGCAGCCTGTTCTGTGAGGGGCCACTCTTTGAAATAAAGACTAACACTCCACATTAGAGAGAATAGAAGCATATTCATTTTTGTTTGCTTGCTTGTTTTGTTTCTTGGTTGGTTCACAGAAGTGGGAGTGACTATATATGTGAATGAAAAATAGTGATGACTGTGGGAACATGATTAGTATTATACCTTTTATGCGTGGTTTTAACATGATCACAACCAGGCACTGAAACCATGCAAGGAACAGAAGAAACTGAGTATGGGTCATGGGCACACTTGTTTAACCCTTTGAGTAGTGAGTTTTTTGTTAACCCTTTGAGTGAGGACATACACGAACATTCGTACTACTCAAAAGGTTAAGGGCTCCATTACCCAGGTGCCAACCTGCTCCTCTACTTATTGTTGGGTCATGAACTGTGCTATGATTCAGTTTCCTGGTTTATAAAACAGAAAACAGGAATTTTTTGCCTCTGGGTATTTTTTTTATTTAGAAATTAAACTTAATGGGGTGACATTGATCAAAAGAGTACATAGGTTTTAGATTAACATCTCTATAACTTTTGAACATTGATTGTGTCATGTGCCCATCACCCGAAGTCAAATTATTTGTCTCTCTTCACTTCCCTCACCCTAGTAACCACTTCACTTTGGAAACATAAATTTTATTTTCCATTCTATATGCTATATAGGCTTGCCTCTGTGATATTTAGGGTTGTTTTAATTATGTTTGGTTAAAATAATTTTAAGTTTTTAATAACAAAATATATTTATAAAACATCTTTATTATTAAAAATTCTGTAAGAAAAATAATTCAGTGATGAGGAGTGTGAACCTGTCTAGCTTTTTTTAACCATCAAAGCAATTCTTTCTTAATTTAATTCCTGATAACCCAAGGCTTCTTAAGAATGCAACTATGGCCTTATTACATAACAGAGTGTACCATGAAATCTCAGTTAACTGTAACATCATGTTCTGGTTGAACAAGCATTAGATGTACTCTATGAACATAAGACTGGACTCGGGGTCAGGGTACCTGACAGTCTACCAGGGCACCACTGCCTGGTAGAAATAGCTCCTGCAGAGACTCTGTCCCTTTTGCTTTAACGCTCTGTGCATCAAGTCATATACCCTTCTTATTGGTGTAGCCCACCAAGATCAGCCTTCTAAGATCAGCCCACCAGGAGGTAGGACTGTGGTCAAATGACTGGCCCTGATTTTCAAGAAAGGTTCTTTCCATGAGAAATAATTGACTTCACTGACATAGAAAGAAGTTCCAAATATACTGTTCACTAAAACATCAGTTTGGAAGACAGTAAAAACACAATTTTGTCAAAGGATATATTCTAGGAATGGACTTCAAAAGGAGGTTGGGTGACAACGACACAGGGGAAAAGTACAAGGAGGATGTTGCAATAATCCAGAGATTATTCAGTGAACCAGCACCCTGAAGAGAGTGGTAAGTACACAAATTAATAAAATTTTGATTAATCGGGTTGTAGGTCACTGAAATTTTAATGTAGGTTACTGTCAAAACCTTATTTGGGCTCAAGCATACTTCTCATTCGCATGCTTAGAACTAGATATTAACCATTGTTTTATCAGATGGAGTGGCCAATTTATTCTATCAATCAGGATGAGCTAGGTTGTATACATAACAAATAACCACATCACCTCTGTGGATTAAATAGCAGGTTTAATTTCCCTCTCCCTCTACTGCCCAACACAGGTCAGCTCAGCATGGACATTCTGAACACAGGCTGATGGAGTCTCCATTTCAATACATGCTTCCACAACCCCCAGAATGGTGAGAAAGAAACTTGGTGAATGATATCACTTATGCTGACATTTTAATTGGCAAAGCAAGACCTGTTTTATCAATCAGTTTGGTTAGCATGAGTCATCCCCCTAGATAACATGTAACTGACACAACCCATTTTCAGAACCCGAGAATTTAATGACTAAGAAAATGCCCCCAGGAAGTCCCTGTCTACAGGAAACAGTAGATCTGGTTCTTTACAGTCCATTCCATGTGTGTACATAGATCTATGTGTATGTGTGTTTGTGTATGCCTGTGTCTGCTGATATATACATAGGTGTACCTGTAAAAATCGTAAGAGATTCAATTAAAATCTTCATGGACCTTGGATCAATCTTATAAGAGAGGTTCTGAATACGTAAATGCTTCACAGAGAAAGAGTTAAGAGAAAAAAAATATTTGAAGATTATTTGCCTTATCTTCTAATAAAATAGCATATACAAATATTCTTACTAGTTGACATCTGATTAAATAGGTTCTGATTAATAACATTTTGCTTACAATGTATTTTAACATTCAAGACTATCTGCTCTGATTCCCTTATCCTGGGCCAGCTCTGGCTGTATCCTCCCATGATTTTATTGAAATGTTGGGGATGGCAGTTCTACTTTCATCAATTAAGCCTTGGAATCATGAACAGACTTTGACTTCAGAAGCTAACTATACAGTACACTAATACATGTCACTGTGGAAACAGTATTGAGTCAGACCTTCAGATCAGTCAGTGAGTCAGACCTTCAGATCAGTCAGCAATGTGCCCATCTTCTACTCTAAATTATCAAAGATGTTAAAAGATTTTGTGTGTTGTTGTAGTAGAAACTGATGTTTTTATTCAATTTTACTTAGCCCTGTTTAAAATGTCAACATCCATTTATATCATTGTGCAGGCTGACCCTTTTTATCCCCCTTATTATCCCCCTCCCCACAATTTGACAAGCGATTACTTCTCTGGCCTGTGGCAGTGTCAGTCCCCACTGCCTTGTGGTGGTAAGTAGGTATATGACAAACCTACCATGTACATCTTCACAGCACATCATTGTCCTGTGTGTGTAGTAAAAGGATTTCTTGATTCTAATAATAATATATAAGGAGGAGGCCCAAGTTCAAATACTTGCTGCTCTAAGTTTGCTTGCTTCAGTTCTGAGGTATGCCAGCTCGACGTAGAATGAGCAGCTCTCTGTCTCAGTCGAAACCCATGGTATCCACCCGAAACCTTGGAAAATAAGCCAACACAGTTCCCCCGCCAGCCATGGGTCATCCTGGGTTTGCTCTGTAAGTGGTTCGTGACTGATTTCAGTCTCTAATGTTTTTGTTAAAAAGCAAAACAACTATTGGTCATCTTTTTAGTTATCAAGAGAAAAGATAGGAAACATCTCTTTTTGCCCTCAAGTAGTGCACTTATGAATGTGTTTATCTTTATTTCTAATCAAAAATTAATATCACATTAAATAGAAAATGTAACATAATTGAAATAAATTGCATATATTTCTGTGATTACAATATTTATGAGTTCAAATTTCATGTGACCATATGGCAATATTTAGTGAGTGTACATCCAGCAACATTCAAATTATACCTAATAAATGGCCAGAGAAAGAAAGGAAATGTAAGATGGTCTACTTATCCTACCTAATTTGCTGTTTTATTTTGATCTCTAACTATTCCCAGTTGGCTAAATCAATCCATTCTGTCCACCCTGAATTTTTTTATAATGGCTGTTAACATCGTCTGTTGGTTATTAGTAAAGTTTTTTTAGCTGGTCAGAAGTTTAGCAGGTATGATACAGGGTACTCTTCCCTTTGCATTCTTGTTGGTCCTCTGAGAGGAACTAAGAAAGATTTCAAAGACAAATGGCAAGGTCCTTGCACTCACTTAGCTGAGTCATGCCCTATGTCCATACACCAGATTAGATCTGTGGGTTTGTCAGAGATGAGAGGACTCTTAGGTCAGCTGCTCTCTTAAAGAATGAGAGAAGTGCCCTAGGCTGACCATGGTCGGGGTGATCCCCTCCGGCAAGGGTGAGGCTCTTGTCTTCTTCAATAGAAACTCACCTTTCTATCTCCAACTGTATCCATTTAAACCTGACCTGGTTATTGTTCTCTTTCTGTGAAATTAGACGTTGAAATTTCCGCAGTGGCACATTCCCTGAAGCATCCCACTGACTATCCCCCTACTACACAGACAGTATCACATAATAAATAAAAAAAAAGGTAAATATTTTTGACACCAGTGGCAGTCTGTAGGATTCCATCATGAAAATAGATCTGAGCCTTAAATTCATCACTTATAAAATAGAGGTGAGTCATCCTACCCTGCCCACCACCCACAGCTGTTATAGGATCAAATCTAATGAGAATGAGAGCAAATGTGAACAGCCTTGGGAAACTCAAACCCTGCCCAAATGTGAGCCAGGATTCCTTAGGCTGGAAACATGCAGTAAGCCTTAGATGACTCTTTCATCAACTTTGTTACAAACACAGAAAAGATCTACTACATGGGAGTGTGATCATTTTTTGATGAGACAAAGTGTCAGAAATACAGGATGGGGGCTTCAAAATTTCTGTTTGGGACCGTTGCTGTCCTAGAACCAGGAACCTCTGCCTTGGAAAGCATCCAGCACTAAGTGTCACCGAGAGCCCGGTCCACCTCTTCTCTCCTGCTGCACTCTGCCCTCCCCTCTCCCGGCAGGCTTAGAGAAACCAGCGGGACCACAGAGACCTTTCCTGTCTTCTGCTTTCTCCTCCTCCCTATTTTGTCTGCTTTCTCCTTTTCCTACATCGAAACCCAAATGAAGAACTGGGCCACCTCACCCAGGCTCCTGACAGGTGGTCCACAGCTGAGGGGTCACCCAGGAGGAGAAAAGAAAGGGACCCGTCAGCTGTCCCCATATCACCAAGGCGGAACTGGGAGAAATTCCCCATATCCCTTTCTATGCACGGTCTCCAGATGGCCCTATTGTGATGTCCCTGTCTTTAGAAGCAGCCTGGATCCTTTGTGAACCATCCCCCAATGAGACACACCCATCTGACACGTAAGCAGTACAGGGTTCACACACACGGACAGCCTCCCCGTTCCTCTGTCCTCTGTTTTACCTCCAGCACTCCTGTCGGACCAAAGACCATGGTCTCTAGGCCCCAGGAAGATGATCACATGTCAGCCCTGCTGCTACTTAGCCAAGAAGAAGGCTTGACTCTAAGTAAGACAGGCATTCTCTTCTCCATCTTCTTTTGTTTTCTGGGGGCATATAAAATAGGATTCAGACCCATGTACCCCACTCTAAAGTGTGGATGGCTCACGGCTAGCCATGACCTGGTGTTCATTCCTAAATGTTGATCTTGAATGAAGTTATAGACCCAAATTTCTGAAGCATCAGCCCTGTGAGGGAATGAAGTATGCACAGAGAACATGACACATAAAATGGGGCCCTGCCCAGAAAAGCTTACACACTAATACGTATATGGGCAGGAACAAAACATGTTTTTCCCATACGGCATGCTGTTGAGATTTTGCTCTTAATGGTATAAACCTTTGTAAATCTCCCAGATTGAAAGATGAATTGAGGGAAGCTGGTGTGTATATAGCAGGAGGCATTTCAGGCTGCCTGTGGATAATGTGACAAGCCCAGAGACTCACAATCAGAGATACTGTATGGTGGTCCTGCCAGGAGGGGCAGGTGCTGCTACTGCGGAAGAATATTCCTTCCGACTGTCCTGTGATAGCCACTAAGCCAGGCAGCCGCCCTGCAAGCCTAGCCCACACCCACCACCATGCCTCTTCCCTTCCAGGGAGGGCATGCCAGATGCCAGCCAGCACTCGGCGAAGACTGGGTTGAGTCATCACTGGGTTCCCAGCACCTTACGCCAAACCAGGCGCACACATTTCATGCTCAATAAATATTTATTGCATGAACATATAAATTAATGAATGTACCGGCAGAAAACAGCACTCCTCAGAGAAATTTCATTGCAGAATAAACATGGATCCTCGATCACTTTTATAAATGAGTGTCTTAATTATGTCACATTCACAGCATGTGATGCCTGGGTAATAGTTTGTTCAAGTTTGAAGGAATTTTAGATATTGGCTGGTCTGACCATGTCCTCTTTCACAAGAAAAGAACGTATTGATCCCACCAAATGGGAAATGTAGCTTAATCACTTTCCAAAATAGGACCTTAGTAACCTGAAGACAAATAGTTTCCATGAGATACTACATGGACACAGAAACCTGGAGAGACCTGTTGAAAGACTTTATTAAGAGGACTTTTTTAGGTGTTTACACTGATTTACATTGTAAATCCTTGTTTCATTGTAAACTCTACAAGGTCAGGAAGTGTATTTATGGGTGAGAAGAGATCAACTTCGATTTTCTTTTTATTTTATCATTTTTTAGACTATAAAGATATATCCAAGCAGCAAGAAATTCTTTTAAAATTCTTTCAAGCTTAACATTTATCGAATGGTTGTTCTATATAAGGTGCTCTGATAAGGACCCTAGAGGGATCCAAAGATATCCCCGCCCCCAGAGGCCCTTGATTTCATGAGAGGCCAAACATGTACAAATGATCTTGATACCTCCTGATACACACTCGCTGTAACAGAGGAGCAAGTTGCAGAGAGAAAATGAAGGATGGGGCCAGGCCTTGAACAGTAGACAAATATTCAACAGGTAGATGGAAGGAAGCAGAGGTATATCACGAAGGAGTCATCATCAGGCAATGAAATGGTGAGCAGGGAATATTTTCTGTTTCGCACTAACTGTGTGTTAGGCACTTTGCAAGTATAATCATTTAGTACTCTCAGCAACCCCTGCATTTGGTGCATTCATTTTCCAGAGGAGGAAACTGAAGCTTGAAAAGATTAATAGTGTGCCAAGTGGAGGTCAAGCTATTCTAACACACACCGGGCAAAGTCAGCATTTAAAGCTCTGTGTGGCTGACTCCAGCATCAGTCCAATTCCCACTTAGCAAGGCTGCTTCTGTGAGGAGGGAGTCAGCAAGCATATTTCAGGGGCATTAGCTCACTGTGGCTGGTTCACAGGGACACAGGAGAGAAGTAGGACCAGGACTGAGGGAATGAGGACGATGATAAAGGAAGGAGGAAGTATGAAGACAAAGTAAAGGCTTTGTCACTGGTGGCTTTTTAAGGTGAAGGAAATTAGAGTAAATCTCAAGACTTGGGGCTCAAAGGAGACAGGGGTTAAAGATGAGGGAAGATGATAAAGGAGCAAGATTGCACACGAAAAAGAAATGATAGAGTGAGGGTTCTGGTTAGGGTTGGGGTTAGCCTTGGAAAGAATAAGGAACATTTCTTCCCCGAAACAAGGTGAAAGGAAAAAAATAAGAAAGTATCCATATTAAAGGAAAGAAGGGGAGAGAGGGAGGGAAGCAGGAAAGAAGGAAGGAAAGGGAAGAAAAGGGAAGGGGAGGGGAGGGGAGGGAAGGGAAGGGAAGGGAAGGGAAGGGAAGGGAAGGGAAGGGAAGGGAAGGGAAGGGAAAGGAATAATGCTCAGTAGCATGAAGGGAAGTGTTTCTCAGCCAGTCCAGAGAAGTGGTCTGTTCTGGTGCAAGGAGGCAGCAGGGTCAGTTAGGGCTTGAGCAGAGTGGAAAAGATTTGAAACAGCTGTTGTGGGAACCTGATAGGGAGCTAAAAATGGAGTTAAAGTAAGATGGCTGAAGGCACAGCCAGAGTCCAAAGGCAGGAACAAGCAGTGTGTCTGATTACTTTGATGCACAAAATCCTTTCAACAGAATTCAGCAATTTGGGGTCATTTGTGAAGACACGAGGGGAAGGTCAAGAGTATAAGGGAATGGGGCACTTTTGAGAACTTTGCTGAAACCAAGTAATCTGAACACGACAGGGAGAGATGGGACAGATGCAACCAAGCTGGGTCCAAGATGCCTCCAAAACAGGGAGGGCTCCTGGGGCCACAGTGAAGGCAAAGAAGAGGTTTAATAGGAATGAGTGAATGGGACGGTGGAAGGACACAGGGTCATCGTCACAGAGGGCATTTCAGAAATGGAAATCTTAAAGATGGAGCCTCCTGTGAAGTACTGAGGTCCAGGGTGTGTCTGTGCATTGAGGAGAGAGATGCAGGTGACGAGAAAGGCAGGGAGAAGTATGACTGAATGTTGTCCTGCACACATTGCAAAGGAGGAAGGTGGGGCAGGACAGGGGAGGACCCTGAGCTTTGTGCTGATGCCCTCTGCCAAGCACCCAGCAAGGGAAGGGGCTGACCACAACATAGATAGAGGTGCAAGGGCAAAAAAAAAAAAAAAAAGTTAACTTATTAAAAGGAGAGAGTTCAGCTTGATTTCTAGTGAATAGTGTCACAACTATTGCTGTTCCCCACTCAACCCCTAAAAGGAAAATGCATGTAAAATAAGCTTTGGGGAGTTCTTATGCTGCAATAGAAAACTGCACAGTGGGAAAGCTGCAGAGTGAGTAGAGAGGGCAGGAGAGTGGCAAGGAATGGGCCATGGGTGCATGGGAGGGAAACTGCCAAGGTCCAGAGCTCCAGGCTCCAAGTGTCCACTTCTTTGACCCTCTGCCTTAAACAAAGTCAACCCACCCATCTATTCTGTGTCCAAAACTCAACAGAAATGGCCTCTGGGAATCTTAACTCCTATTTACAGCAGAAGTCCCAGAACACACATGCACACAAACACACACACTCACACTCACACACACCCCGTGCTGGCTTCTTCATCAACTCCTGCTTCAGACCTGCATGTGCCATGCTCCACAACCCAACCCAGGTTTACACACCCCTTTGATTTGAAAACAAGTTTGACTCCATCTGGTTTGACCTTGAACCTCTCTTGGATACAGTTTTGGACTCACATATAGTATCCACAGGCAACCCTGCCAGCCCTTGCTGACTTCTAGAGAGCGTTTAACAAGAGATAACATTTAGTAGTGCTTAGCACATGCAGGGCATGGACTAAAGATAGCCTTTGAAGTCACTTGGTTCTGTTTTGATTCCTTTTATAACATCTCCACCAAAAACCCATCCCATTGCCTTTTGATTGTCCCAGCCCCCAGGAGTTCACTCCCATGACCACCATCTGTCTTGCACTGAATGGCTCTGTTGGAAACTTTCCATTCACAATCATGCAAAACAAGCCAAATTCCTTTCCCATCTGATAGGAATCTGAAGACAACCATCATATCTCAACAAAGCCTCCTCCTTTCCAGAAGAAATAATTCCAATTTATCATACCTCTTTTGATGAGACACATGCTCAGTTTCCTTTACCATCCTGCCAATTCCATGCGTCAATGTCCCTTTTAAGATGTATATAATAAATGGCAAACACTTAGAGTGCTGACTACATGCCTGCCAATTTCTAAGCCTGTGGTGCATATTAACTGATTTAATCCTCATTCTAATTCTAATACTATATGCTATTATTGGTGCCATTGTTATTCCATTGTGCAGATGAGGAAACTGAGGCAGAAAGCAGTAAATAACTTGCCCAAGGCTAATACCAGCAGCACAGCCAAGAGTCAACTCAAACAATTAAATGTGCTCATAAACCCAATGCCAGCGGCTTTCAAACTTGGCAGCCACTGAAATCACCCTGGGAAATTATAAAAACTACTGAGCCTGGGATCCTCCCCTAGAGATGCTAATTTTACTGGGCCATGGGTCATCTGGGCATCTGAGTTTTTCAGAGATGCCCTGGTGATGCTAATGTGCACCAAGATTGACAACTCCCGGCTGTGTGATCACAAGCCCCAGGGCAGCCTGGCCAGTGCAGGATAGAGTTGGATTAGAGAGGAGTGATGGAAATTTCCAAGTTTCCCTTGTGGAGGATAACACAGGGATAGGCCCAGACATGGTGATGAGAGCCAGCCTTGCAGGAAGGCTAAGTAAACAGTCAACTGATGAGGCCCTCATTCTCCAGGGGGAGGGCGGAGATAAGAGAAAGAAGACACAAAGCTGCTCTTGACTGGACACCTGGCTCCCAGGGCTCCCTCTGGAAGAATGTCTGCCATGCCCAACCCACCTTAGGCACCTCAAAGTAGCAGCTACCTCGGGAGGTCAGCACAACCTCCTGACCTTCCTTCAAAAGCTAGAGGGGGATGGAGAGAGGCTTTCAGCCCTCCCACCCCATACCTCCTCTTTACTGATCACCTGAATTCAGTCAAGAAAGTATGGGGCTGCCTGCCACAGGCTGAGGAGAAGCCTGAAGGCACTGTTCAGCCCCCGTCTGTGAGGGGTGCACAGCTTATAGGACTCCTCACTCCAGTAGACATCTGCACTGGGCTCTCCACGGTGTCATGCTTTCCTGTACCTCCACTGTGCTCTCTGGTGACCCTACACACAGGCTATTGCCTTTTAAAGTGTGAGAGTGTTTCATTGTTAAAGATTAGCCACCAGATGTTCTCTGGTTGCTGGAGACTTCCATATCTTTCAGTTCCTTGCCCTTGCTCTTCGTGGTCTGGACCACAGTGCCAGGGCACAGTGTGAGGGCCTGAACCCTGCACTGCTCACAGGGATAGGGTCTCCCTTTCATTTCCTCCCTTTCTCCTTCCTCCCTCCTCCCGGAGTCAGCCCCACAAAGCCCAGATGGCCATGGCAACCTGATTGTGGATAAAGAAAAAGCTACCCTTGCCCCTGAACTCTATTAATATTTAATATAAACATCTGAATGCAAATTGCCCTCACTTTTGTTCCTCCCCCTTCCCTTTCCTCCATGTTCCTCTCTAACTTAGACACCTTTCCTCCAAGTCCAAGCCAGGGGAAGTGCTTCCCTCTGCTAGAAACAAGAGCACAGTCATGGTCCTGTCACTGAGGAGAGCAGCAGATAGTCTGACAGCATGTAGTTGGAGCAGATCTTACAACACCAAACTCCATATTTTTAGAATATTTCCATGTGAGCCTTTATTCTCTGTGGAGGTCACAATGGATTGTGGAAGTCTCAACCTGGAAGAGAAGTTTTGAAAACAGGGAAAGAATATTGGTAGCCTAGACATCCCTAAAAAATAATCTGCCTCCAAACTTGTAAATGCTTGTTTTCCATAGCCAAGAAAAAGCCAATGGCTCAGCTCGCTGAGTCCCCTATGTCTGTGAACCTGGCTTTTTCCTAGTCTGCATCACAAGACTGAGAGGTTCAGAGTGCTTAAAAAGGGGGTTGGAAGGGTATTTAATTTAAAAAGAGTGAGAAAGGCTAATGTTGATACAAACATATTTTATCACTGAGGACAGACAGCAGACACATTGCTAGACACTTGAGGTGTAGAAAAGTTGGACAGATCTAGGGTATTTTTAATGAGTTACATACATTGCTGGTAACTGGCTAGGGACAATAGTTTTACAGGGAGGGGAACTGATAACAAAGAAGCCGTCCCAGACAAATGTCTATTTACTATATGAGGCATTTAATTTTTTGCCTCTCTGTATGTGTACACATGTCCATGCACACACACATCTAGGGTCCTGGAGAGTTGATCCCCCTCATGTGAGAGATGTGTGTACATATAAACAATGCAAGGAACTGGGAGCCAGAGAATTAATCTGTTAACACTAAATGTCTGTGAGAACAAAGGTGCCATAATTCTTTTAAGAATGCTCTCTAGCTTTACAGGGGATGGGTTAATGTCCAGAGAGATAAGACTTAACCAAATAGACTAAATGATGTGCCCAAGGCCACATATTGAGTCAGGGATGCAGCCATGGAGAGAGCCTCTGTCCCACCCCCACATGCTTATGTGTTTGGATGTGGTCACCCTCTTGCAGGAGATGAACCCGGCTTGTGGTGGAGGACAGCACTCTCCTCCTCCCATCAGGACCATCAGATGTTGGGGGGGAGCAAAGAGATATAAAGTGGGGGGGGGGGGAATGTAAAAAAATAAAGCAGTTACACAAGGTATTCTCTGACAAAAGTTAGTTTTTAAATCCCCAGCTAGAAAGTATAATCAGTAACAAAGGCTACTTATATAAATAGGAACTCTTCAATGGAAGTGAGGGAGAGAGACTAAAACTCAAAACACTAGACCTTTAACCATAGCAGGAATGTTTCCTTTGCTGACATGTGCAAAAATAAGGGTATTTCAGTGGAAATGAAAAGACGCCTGGAAAAGGAAGATGCATAGTGGCGTCACAAGGCTGAGTAGTATTTCCTCCCACAGCAGGTTCACTCTGCAGCAGGAGCTGCCTAACCTGGTGCCTGACTCGGGCGTTGAGAACCACAGGCGCAGCAAATGTTCACCTTTTACAAGGCCTGTTTCCTCCAGGGGTTAGTAGACTCACACTAAGCCATTCAATATTACCTGTATTCCATATTTCCAGTGTAGACCCTGGTGTCACCTGCATGGGCTTGTTGTAAAGAATTCATCAAGTTGGGAAGGTTCATTGCGAATTTTGAGTTTTTCCCATGAAAAATAATATGAGAAATACAAAATGGTAATTGTAAAAATAACTGTGGCTAGAAAGAAAACAGATGGGATTCATTAGTAATTTGAAAAATCCTTCTCAATCTGATATTTATGTCAGGCACACTAATTTTCACACTAGTTTTTTTAAATATTCACTCAAAAAAGTAAAATTTAGCCAATTCTGTTTGGCTGGAAAAAAAAGGCCCAGAGGATGCTGGGAGCCCCTCCCAGAGAGCCAGCATTCTCTCAGAGGCATATCAGAACCTGGGGCTGGGGTGGGTAGGTGGCAAGACTGTAACTTGTATATTTATCAACAGCAGATAGAAATTTTGTTTTTTGGGTTTTGTTTTTTGGGGGTTTTATTTTTTGAGAGAAGAAGAGGAGGAGGAAGAGAGAGAGAGAAGGATCAACTCATTGTTTCACTTAGTTGTGCCATTGGTTGCTTCTCACATGTGCCCTGACCAGGGCTCAAATCAGTGACCTTGGAGGTTGAACTGGTGACCTCAAGGGTCGAGCCAGAACCCTCAGGGTCAAACCCACAACTCAGGGTTCAAACAGGTGACCTCGGCACTCCAGGACGACTCTATGCACTGTAGCAGCCAGGGCCAGATAAAAGGTTTAAAAGATTAATAAAAACAAACAAGCAAATGGTCCTACTGATTTAAAGCCTGGCTGCTCACTAGGTGGTCAGGACCACCAGTGTCAGCGTCTCCCAGGATCTTGTTCAAAATGGAAAGTCTGGTCCCACTCAGACCATGAGAATCAAAATCTGCATTTTATCAAGATCTTCAGAAGAGTCATAGGCACAAGAAAGTTTGATAGATTTTGAATACCCTTTTCTGGGTGTCAGTGAAAAAACTCACCCCACACCCCACCCTGGGGTATTAGAAAAAGCATTTCATCACCAACTGAGAACAATGTGGGGTTGGGGCAGGGTGAGGGGGGAACAGGCAAAGGTCAAGTGGCTCTTCCCAGTATCACCTCCTTACATAAGCTATTATTATCTCCTTTCCTTATATTGTGCACAGTCCTGACTGTGCTAGCTACTTTGCACTAACTTTTCTGACAAATTCAGAAGTTTGCTATTTTTTTTCTTGAATTAGAGGATATGACATTTGACCAACATTTCTTAGCTATTATGAACATATATGCCTTTAATCTCTTCCTATATAGGACACATCAACACACTTTGACAAATTCATTATAACTGGCAAACTTTGCTTTTGTCATTGTTAACCTGTGTTTCTATTCACAAGTGTCAACAAAGACCTCCCAGAGATGCCTTCCATGGAAGTACAGTGAAGTGACATCTTGGCTGGCTGGCTGGACTCCTTCCCTGTTGATGGTATTTCTAACCCTCCACTCTTATCTGTAGAAAAGTTGTGAATATTACTGTACACCTGACTGATTTTCCCCTTTCAAGTTTATATCTCCCCAAAGAAATAAGGCATTGTTCCTGACTTCAGGATCTTTCATGAGAGTGTGGGATGCAAAGGCGGCAATATAAAGGGGCACAGTACCCACAGGTGCTGGCCATTGGGTCACCTCTTGGTCTACTCCTCCTCTCTCTTCCCTGCTCTCAGCTCTGGGTGGCTGGCCTCTATGAATTCTACCCAAGACTTGCTTTGCCTCCTGGCTTCCACAGAGCTGACCAGAGAAGCACCGGGAGGAAAGGGAGACTGAGCAGAGAGGAAGGAGGGCCCACTCCCTTCCAGGCCATAGGCTGCCACTTTATATGCTCCCTTGCCAAAACTTCTATAAGAGTCTTCTCTGAGTTTCAGGAATCTCTCCTTTTCTTGCCCCTTCAGGCTCAGAAATTTAGGTCATGGTTTCCCTGATGTTAGTCCAGGGTGCCCCACCTTCTCCCACTGGTTTTCTGTGACCATGCCTTCACCTTTGTAAATAAGATCTGTCATTAAGTTCTCCTTGATGACCTATTTAAACCTTCTGTTTGCTGCCAGGAGTCCAAGTGCTATACCAGAGTATTGTGGGACTATTGTCAAGGGACTCTAACCAGTGGAGCATGGGGGCATGGTGGTCTGGCTAAGACTGTCTGCTAAGCTGAACCTAAAAGGTGAGGAAAAATTAGCCAGACATGGAAGGCAAAGGCTGGAGGAAATATCAAGTACAAAACAGAGAGGGTGAGCTTTACATACTGGCAGCATCATAGCCAAGGAAGTTTATCCAAGGCATGATTATTGCTAATTGAAAAAAGAAAAAAAAAAAAAAAGGAAACAGAAAGAGTGTGAAGGAAAAACCAGTACATTCTAGAACCGTCTTTTATTTTCTTTTTTTTTTTCTAGAACCTTCTAAAGATTCGAGATGGCTGAGGCACGGAAAGACAAGTGGCTGGAGAGAAAGGAGATTGGTGGTCTCAAATGCTTCTGTAAATTACGGCATGTTTGTAAGAGGAAATTTCATGGACCTTTTAAAAGCTATGTTCACAAAGACAGTTTAATGACATAATTGAGTCAGTCAACAAGTAAGTTCCTTGTGCCAGGCACTGCAGATAGAGCTTGAAAACAGACAAAATCCCTGATCACGTACCTTAGTAACACTAGAAAATGTTTGTGGTACAACAACACAGATGAAGGCAAAATAATTGCTTAACTATGGAGGGTCTGTATACTCTCATTCAGAAAAAACTAGAAGAAAATACAATAAAAGGTCAATTGACATTATCCTTAAGGAATAAAATTATTAGCTACCCTTATATTTTTTCCTTTATATTTTTTCTCTATTTTCCAGATCAAATTTTCTCATTAATGTTTTGTTTTTAATTTTTAAAGGATAATTTTAATATTTGTCTTAATAGAATTCTTTGTTTGTCAAGGATGAAAGTATCCATTAATATCTGAGAAAGACTATTATGTGTCCTGTTTCAATATTTTTCAACCAGCAGTTTGTTCACAGTGCCTATAAAACTAAGACAACCTAAAAGAAGACAAGGAAGCATGATCTTGGGGCTTTAACAAGGAATCCTAAGACATCAGGACAACATTGAACTACACACATCTGGGGATTACATTGAATGATGCACATCTTCTCTTCAAGCTTCATTTCCTACTAGCTCACTCACCTGGGCTGGCCCAGGACCTCAGATGAGGTTTACATCCAGATACCAGTATCTGTTCCACTGGTTTCTTAAGTTTTCTGCCCAATGCTTGGTGAGGTATCTTACTGGCTTTCACTCTCAACCCCACCCTTGCCTCACAGGCTCATTTGACATTTTGATTGATGACAGCCAATAATCAGCCCTTTTCTCCCAGCCTTTGCTTCCTGGACTCCACTTGAGTGCTCTCTCAGCTCCTTAGAAGTGACACTCTCACCTCCACCCCTCATTGTAAGGCCCTAGTTCCTGTGCTGTGCCCTGCCCCATGATATGTAAATGGCATCTCCAAGCTGACACCCTCCAGGACCTCAGAGGATACCTTAGGTTAACCAAGTAGAATATCCCTTGCTAAATGTAAAAATTTTACTACCAGATAATAACAGTTTTTAAAGCGCAACCGTTTGGGAATAAGTTTAGGAGAAGGGAAAATAATATTAATATTGAAGAAAAACAGATATTTGACAAAATGTAGGGGACAATCCCAATTTTTAAAATGATTTGATGAAAAGCTATTTGTCAAACTAACAACAAATACTATATTAAACAATGAAATACAAAAATCATTAAAATCTGGACTAAGACACAGATGGCTCCTTCACCAAAATCATCTACCTTTCTTTTACAAATTCTCCTTAATACAATTAGACAAGAAAATTAACAAAGGAGTAAAAATATGAGAGGAAATAAGGCTGTACATGCCTGACTGGTGGTGTTGCAGTGGATAGAACATCAACCAGTAAGGCTGAAGTCCCAGGTTTGAAACCCTGACATCACCAGCTTGAGCACGGGCTTGCCAGTTTGAGCAAGGATCATCATCATGATCCCAAGGTCACTGACTTGAGCTCAAAGGTCACTGGCTTGCAGCCCAAGGTCACTAACTCAGTTTGAGTACCCTTCTCTGATCAAGGCACAGGTAAAAAGCAATTAATGAACAACTAAAGTAAAGCAACTATGTGTTGATGCTTCTCATCTTTCTCCTCCTTCTCTCTCTCAAAAAAAAAAAGACTGTATATACAGATGGATATATTGAAATAGCTATACAGGGTGAGGCGAAAGTAGGCTTACAGTTTGAGTATGCAAAACACAGAGTTTATTCTTGTACTATTATGGATTAATTATTGTATTATTTTTACATAAACATCTGTGAGCCTACTTTTGCCCCACTCTGTATGTGATTGTACATTTAGAAAAATAAAAGATTCTATTTTAAAATTCTATTATAAATATGAAAAAATTTAATGTGGTAGCTACATATAATAAATGTACAAAATTTGAAAGCTCTCATTTGTGCCAGCAAAAACCAGTTTAAAAAGGAAATGGTGTTGCAGGATATAGGGATAGTATACAATTAATTGCTTTCCTATACGCCAGCAATAAAGCGAAATTTGAAATTAAAACCACAATACCATTTACATTAGCACCCCCCAAAGAAATAGGCATAAATTTAACAAAATATGTATAAGACCTACATGAGGAAAAGTATATAACTCCAATGAATAAAATCAAAGACCTAAATAAATGGAAAGATACTCCATGTTCATTGATTAAAAAACAAATTCAGTATTCTGATTTATTGATGTCGCCCCATTAAAAAAATAAAATAAAATAAAATAAAATGAAAAAAACAAATTTAATATCATCAAGATGTCAATTTTCCCCAACCTGATCTACAGATTCAACAGAATCTGTTAAAAGCCCAGAAAGTTATTTTGTGGATACTGACAAACTAATTCTAAAGTTTATATGTAGAGGCAAAAGACCCAGAACTGCTAACACAATATTGAAGAAGAACAAAGTTGAAAAATTGACACCACCCAACTTTAAGTCTTACTATGTAGTTACCATAATAAATATAGTGTATACTGGCAAAAGAATACACAAATAAATCAATGGAGGAAACTAGCAAGCCCAGAAGTAGACCAACATAAATATATGTCAACTGATCTTTGACAGGGAGTAAAAGCAATTCAATGGAGCAAAGATAGTCTTTTCTTTTTTTCTTTTTTTTTTTTTTTGTATTTTTCTGAAAGGATAGTCTTTTCAACAAACGGCTCATCACATGCAAAAAAATTAATTTAGACACAGACCTGCACCCCTCACAAAAGTTAACTGAAAATAGACCCCAGACCTAAACATAAAATGCAAGACTACGCAACTCTTAAAACATAACATAGGAGAAAATCTTGAGAAGCTTGGGTGCAGTGATGATTTTTTAGTGACAACACCAAAAGCACCATTCATGAAAGAAAGAAATTATAAGCTGGACTTATTAAAATTACTGCTCTGAGAAAGACAATGTCAAGAGAATGAGAAGACAAGCCATAGATTGAGAGAAAATATTTGCAAAAGACACATCTGATAAAGGGCTGTTCCCAAAATAAACAAAGAACTCTTAAAACTCAACAATAAGAAAACAAACATCCCTACTAAAGAAAGGCCTAAAGACCCTAACAAACACTTCACCAAGGAAAATGTACAGAATGCAAATAAACATCTGGAAACATGCTCCACATCATATATCATCAGGGAAATGAAAACTAAAATAATGAGATACCACTACACACCTACTAGAATAGTCAGAATCTGGAACACTGACAATACAAAATGCTGGTGAGGATGTGGAGCAAGAGGAACTCTCCTACATTGCTGATAGAGATGTAAAACAGTGCAGCCACTTTGGAAGACAGTTTGGCAGTTTCTTACAAAATTAAACATACTATTACAATATAATCCAGCAGTCACACTCCTTGTATTTACTCAAAGAAGCTGAAAACTTATGTGCACACTAAAACCTGCACAAGGATGTTTATACAGTATTTTCTTTTTTTCATAATTTCCAAAACGTGGAAAGAACCAAGATATTCTTCCAAAGATGAACTATAATACAACCAGACAATGGCATATTAGAACTAAAAAGAAATAGCTATCAAGCCATGAAAAGACATAGAGGATTATTAAATACACATTATTAAGTGAAAAAAGCCAATCTGAAAAAGCTACATACTGCACAATTCCAACTATATGACATTCTGGAAAACGCAAAACAATGGAGACAATAAAAGATCAGTGGTTACCAGGTTAAAGAGAGTTGAGTAAGCAGAGTACAGAGGATTTCTAGGGCAGTGAAACTACTCTGTAAGACACTATGCATGTATTGTCCAAATCCATAGAATGTACAAAACCAAGAGTGAACCCTAATGTAAACCGTGGACTTTGGGTGATTATGATGTACCACTCTGGTGAGGAGGCCATGCATGTGTGGGGCAGGGGTATATGGGACATCTCTGTACCTTTTATTCAATTTTTCTGTGAACCTAGAACTGCTCTAAAAAATAAAGTCTTCATAATAAAAGAGGAAAAATAATTTTATTCATAATAGAAGGGGAAAATATTTGAATAAATGTAACAAGGAGCACAAAACTTTAAGTAAGCTGAAAAAATTTTATTAAAAGACACAAAATAAAATAATCCTGGATAGCAAAACAATGAAATAATATATATCTTCCAAAATTAATATAATAATTTATTTAAATTTCCAATAAGAATAGGCCCTGGCCAGTTGGCTCAGTGGTAGAGCGTCGGCCTGGCGTGCAGAAGTCCCGGGTTCGATTCCCAGCCAGGGCACACAGGAGAAGCGCCCATCTGCTTCTCCACCCCCCCCTCCTTCCTCTCTGTCTCTCTCTTCCCCTCCCGCAGCTGAGGCTCCATTGGAGCAAAGATGGCCCGAGCGCTGGGGATGGCTCCTTGGCCTCTGCCTCAGGCGCTGGAGTGGCTCTGGTCGCAACAGAGCGACGCCCGGGAGGGGCAGAGCATCCCCCCCTGGTGGGCAGAGCGTCGCCCCTGGTGGGCGTGCCGGGTGGATCCCGGTCAGGCGCGTGCGGGAGTCTGTCTGACTGTCTCTCCCTGTTTCCAGCTTCGGAAAAATACAAAAAAAAAAAAAAAAAAAAAAATTAATTTCCAATAAGAATACCAGGAAACTATTTACATGATAGACAAAAAGATCTTAACATTTCCATGAACAATGTACAATAATTGCTCCAAAATGATTTAAACCAAAACTGGCAAGCAGTGGTGCAGTGGATAGAGCATCGGCCTGGGATGCTAAGGACCCAGGTTCAAAACTCCGAGGTCACTGGCTTGAGCACAGGCCCACCAGCTTGAGTGCGGGGTTGCTGGCTGGAGTGTGGGATCATAGATCAAGTCGGCCCAAGTTTGCTGACTTGAGCAAGAGGTCACCGGCTCGACTGGAGCCCCCTGGTCAGAGCACATATGAGAAAGCAATCAACGAACAACTGAGGTGCCACAACAACGAGTTGATGCTTCTTATTTCTCTCCCTTCCTGTCTGTCTGTCCCACTCTGTCTCTCCCCCTTCTCTCTAAAATAAAATAAATAAAACAAAAATGGCAAGGGAGCTTGTCTTTCCGTGTATTAAAACTAATTTTAAAGCCATTATAAACTCTATGGAATTGGCATAGGAACAGACAAACAGATCAATGAAAGAGAAAAGAGAGCCCAGAAGTAGATCCAAGGGTAGATAAGAACTTACTATATGACAGAGGAAGCACATCAATTCCAAGGCGGGGAGAATGAATTATTTCATATATAATACTGGCATAACAGGAAAGTATCTGGAAAAAATTTAATTAAATGCCCAGTTCTCCATACCATATTACAAAATATATAAATTCCAAGAAAGTATAAGTTTTAATATCAATAATAAGCAATAAAAGTTTAAGAAAATTTTAGAAGAAAATGTTTGCTTAAGGTAGAAAAGGTCTTTAGCAATCCAAAAATCTCAGAAGCCATAAAATGAAAAAATAAGAGATTTGACTATGAAAAATGTTTTGCCATGTTTTCAATGGTATCTGAGTGACAAAAGACACCACAAAATTAAAAAATGATTGATAGATTGAAAAAAAATATTTGTGTTGTTATGACAACCTTAGTGGTTGTCATATCCCTAATATTTTTAATCATATAAATGAATAATAAAAAAACAACCCTCCAAAATATGAAAAATATATACAGACAGACAATTCACAAGGGAGGACATGCAAATAGCCAATAAGTTTATGAAAAGATGCTCCATCTCATTAGTATTCAGAGATTTAGAAATGAAAACATTAAAATATCAGACAAAAAGTTGAAATACTGAGAGCATCAGTCTATGTTAAAATGTGGAGAAGTGGGCATTCTCATACATTGTTGATAAGAGTGCGAATTGCTCTATTTTTTAGAAATTAAACTTTATTATTTTTTTAATTAAACTTTCAATGTACATATGTTAAAACTGGATGTACCCAGCAATCTCACTTCAAAATATCTATTCTACAGAAATAAAAGCTTCAATGCTTGTGTACACAGGATTTCGGTTGCAATATTGTTTATAACAGTAAAACACTAGAAACATTTGGAAAACATATCCCTAATTCATTGGACTAAATATATGATGGCAAATTTTTGTGTATAAATTATGCAACTCAGATAATTTAGGTCTCAACACATTGATCTGAGAAGATAGTCATGATATATTGTTATGTGAAAATAATTGCAAAATAATAGGTACAATATGAATTTACTTTTTTAATATAAAACAATCTGATAAGAGATTTGTGTTTCCATAAAATAGGAAAACAACAGAAGTCACGTTCAATTCTGTGATGATGGGGAGAAACCAGAAGGAAAGAAAGAAGATTGAGTTTTCTTCTTCATGCTGTTCTTTATGTTTAAAATGGTTTTGGTCAACATGCGGTAGTTTTATAATAAAATTTTTAAAAAATCATGAGACGCCAAGAGAATGATGGACCAGGTAGAAGAAGGACTATGTGTTTTCATACCTATGATGTACAGGAGCAGTGTCCAGCAGGGTCCATGGGTCCCAGGCGTTCGTGTGGGGAGACAGAGGGAATGAAGTCATTCAGGCAGCTGTGAGGCTTCTATTAAAGGAGAGTCTGAAGCTGCCTGTCTTGCATGGTGTGACGTCACATAGCACCAGTCATAAATTTATCACCAAGGCCTCCCTGAAGTTGCAGGGCAGGGAGGGAGGCCTACAAGCACCCAAAATGCTGTTCTCTACTTCAGAGTCACATTCTTCACTCCCAAGGTCACAAGGTGAGTTCTGTGCTTTCAGTGTCTGAGTCTACCTTTCCCTTCACTTTTGTCTTTAAAGAAAAATTAAATGTTAGGCCTTTACAAACTACCGCCAAGAGGCCCTGGCCAGTTGGCTCAGCGGTGGAGTGTCGGCCTGGCATGCGGGGGACCCGGGTTCGGTTCCCGGCCAGGGCACATAGGAGAGGTGTCCATTTGCTTCTCCACCCCCCTCTCCTTCCTCTCTGTCTCTCTCTTCCCCTCCCACGCTGGGATGGCTCCTTGGCCTCTGCCCCAGGTGCTAGAGTGGCTCTGGTCGCGGCAGAGCGACGCCCTGGAGGGGCAGAGCATTGCCCCCTGGTGGGCAGAGCGTCGCCCCTGGTGGGCGTGCCGGGTGGATCCTGGTCGGGTGCATGCGGGAGTCTGTCTGACTGACTCTCCCCGTTTCCAGCTTCAGAAAGTAAAAAAATAAAATAAAATTTTTTTAATATATAAAAAAAAAGAAAGAAAAAAAAAACTACCGCCAAGAAATTTAAACTCATGTTACAAAATTCCTTTTAAAAAATAAATAATTATATAGTGGTGGGCAATGTCATTGGAGCCAAAGGTACAGCTCTCTGGGAGCTCATCTTATAGATACAGAGGAGCAGGAAGCACCTGGAGTCATGAATTAGCCAAAGAAAGAAGGAAAACAACTGTTCTCTATCAGCCCGGAGTTGAACCAACTATTGAATGGAGATTCAGAAACACAGAAACATAAAGAATGATTTTAAAAGCAATTTAAAGACAACAAGTAGAGAGAGGGAAAATGGCGACAGAGTAGGTGGACGTTACAACTCCCACCTCCCAGAACCAAAGTGGATTACAACTTAACTTAGGAACAGTCATCTTGTAAAACCAACTTTGGACTAAAGTAAGAGGAATCTATTACCAAGCATCACCAAAGGAACCACACTGAGCTGGTAGAAAAGGTGGAGACGCAGAAAGGGCTGCCCCACTCCCAGAAGCGAGAGGCAGCCTGGAGGGTCTCTCACAGTGGGATGGGTTTTGCAGAGAGTTGTGGGCCCTCAGCCACAGGACCAAAACTCCAGCCTGGAGCCCAGAAACTAGAGGAGGCGTATGGACAGTAGTCAGCTGAAAGAAGAGCTGGGTTATTGTTTGTGAGAGGGAGACGGAACTCTCAGACTCAGGCTCCATCTTAAAGGGACCATGCAGAAAACCTCGTTAACAGCCACTTACCTGGGGGTCTGGGAGCAGGGAGCACCAAGAGCACTGCAGTTGTGAGAGGAGAGTGTAGTCTCAGAAGCACAGGGAAAGAGTGTGGGGGACAGCCACCCTGACCCCTGTACTGGATCACTCCCCAAACCTAAAGTGCCCATTCTACCTGGGAAAACCAAGCCAACAAAGCGAAGCAATTATCCCACCCACCAGAAGCTCCCCTGCTCCAGTCAGTGCAGAGAAACACTTAGAAGCAGGTGGTACATTAGGAACACAGAATTTGAGTGCTGAGGCCAGGGCTACACGGCTCCCCCCCCAACCTGCTGAGTACCCTCCAAAGGGCAACAGGGCCTGGCTTCTGCAGTGGCCACAGCATGTGGCCTGCACAGTGGTGGGGAGCGGAGCCCAGAGAGGCTTCCAGTGCACCTGCAAAGGGTGGAGGAAGCCCAGTGGCTCAGCAAAGGAGAGGGGTAGAACCTAAACAGGAATCCCTCATACCATGACGGCGGGGCCCGGAGAAGCAGCTTGCACACCCAGGAAGGGCACAGTCCAGCGAGAGGAGGGTCCCCATGGCCTGCGAGCCCACACTGGTGCTCGAGTGCCTGAGGAGGAGGAGGCAGAGGGGGGCAAGTGGAAAAGACCTCACTGTGGGAATAGAGAGGCCACACACACTGGCCAAGAGTGGATAAAAGCCAGCCTAGGAGTGCAGCTGATAGTTACAATGGCATCAAGGTCCAGCAGAGGCAGCCACAAATTCTGGATCACCTGTATTTCCAAGAAGGTTGCTAAGGGCCAGTCAAAAGCAGTGACCTCCACTGGTCTGCACCAAGTTCCGACCAGGAGGTCCAGGACTGGTACATCCAGCAGCCAGATATGGAGAGCATCAGCTCAGGACCTAACAACCATAGTTACAGAGGTATCTTAAAGAAAGGCTCCTCACACCTGACCCAGCTAAGGCATAGAAAATGCTGTCACAAACAGCAAAAAGAGCAGTAGCAGCAGACAAGTAACCCACAGCGGATTATAAACAGCAGAAGCCATCACAAGAAAATTTAGAAACAACACAACTGAAAGCTGGAGGCAGACAACACCAACCCTATACTCAGCTAGCTACATAAACAACACATCCAAAGGAGCAGTCTATACAGAGACAAAATGGGAGGATAGAGAAGTGCAATTCAAATAAATAAAAAAAAAAATCCCCAGAAAAAGAACTGAATGAAATGGAAATAACCAAGACACCAGATGCAGAGTTTAGAATAATGATTGTTAGGATGCTCAAAGATCTTAGAGCAACAATAGATGGACAAAATGAGCACCTAAACAAAGAGATATCTGGCATCAAAAAGGACATTGAAATCATAAAAAACTATCAGACAGAAATGACAAACACAATATCAGAAGTGAAGACTACACTAGAAGGAATTAAAAGCAAGCTGGATGAAGCAGAGGATTGAATCAGTGACTTAGGGGACAAGATAAGCAAAAACATGGAAGCAGAATGGCAAAAAGAAAAGAGGATCAAAAAGTCTGAGGAAACTCTAGAGAGCTCTGTGACAACATGAAGAGAAACAACATCCACATCATAGGGGTTCCTGAAGGAGAAGAGAAAGAACAAGGGATAGAGAACCTGATTGAAGAAATCATAGCTGAAAATTTCCCTAAACTGGTGAAGAAAAATGTCACACAAGTTCAAGAAGCACAGTGAATCCCATTAAAAAGGAACCCAAAGAAACCTACACCAAGACACATCATAATTAAAATACCAAAGCTAAGAAATAAAGAAAGAATACTGAAAGCCGCAAGAGAAAAGCAGTCAATCACCTACAAAGGAGACCCCAAAAGGATGACATCCGACTGCTCAACAAAAACACTTGAGGCCAGAATGGAATGGCAAGAAATATTCAAATTAATGCAGAACAAGAGCCTACAACCAAGACTTCTTTATCCAGCAAGGCTATCATTTAAAGTAGAAGGAGAAATAAAATGCTTCCCATACAAAAAAAAAAAACACAACAAAAAACCTCAAGGAATTTATTACAACCAAACCAATGATGTAAGAAATGTTAAGGGTCCTGTTGTAAACAGAACAAGGGGGAGGTGGGGGGCAGCGGGGAATCTGGTAAAAGAGGAATGTAGATTTCAGATGTAAGAAATGCATCCAAATTGAAAAAGAAGAAGTAAAACTATCATTATTTGCTGATGATGAGGCAGGATATAAAATTAATATTCAGAAATCAGTGGCATTTTTATATACCAACAATGAATTGTCTAAAAGAGAAATTAAAAAAACAATTCCCTTCACTACTGCAACAACAACAAAGAAAGTACCTAGGAGTAAATTTAACCAAGGAGATTAAAGACTTGTACTCAGAAAATTATAAAACATTGATAAAAGAAATCAAGGAGGATACAAACAAATGGAAGCATATACTGTGTTCATGGATAGCAAGAATAAACATCATTAAAACATCTATATTACCCAAAGCAATTTATAAATTCAATGCAATTTCCATTAAAATACCAATGGCATACTTCAAAGATATAGAAGAAATATTCCAAAAATTTATACGGAACCAAAAAAGAACATGAATAGCCTCAGCAATCTTGAAAAAGAAGAATAAAGTGGGTGGTATCACACTTCCTGATATCAAGTTATACCACAAGGCCATTGTACTCAAAACAGCTTGGTACTGGCATAAGAACAGGCATATAGATCAATGGAACAGAACAGAGAACCCATAATAAACCCACACCTTTATGGACAATTGATATTTGACAAAGGAGGTAAGAGCATACAATGGAGTAAAGACAGTCTCTTTAACAAATAGTGTTGGGAAAATTGGACAGCTACCTGCAAAAATATGAAACTAGACCACCAACTTACACCATTTACAAAAATAAACTCAAAATGGATAAAAGACTTAAATGTAAGTCATGAAACCATAACCATTCTAGAAGAAAACATAGGCAGTAAGCTCTCTGACATCTCTCACAGCAACATATTTACTGATTTATCTCCATGGGCAAGTGAAATAAAGGACAGGATGAACAAATAGGACTATATCAAACTAAAAAGCTTTTGGCCTGACCTGTGGTGGCGCAGTGGGATAAAGCATCGACCTGGAACGCTGAGGTTGCTGGTTCAAAACCTTGGGCTTGCCCGGTCAAGGCACATATGGGAGTTGATGCTTCCTGCTCCTCCCCTTTCTCTCTCTCTCTCTCTCTCTCTCTCTCTCTCTCTCCCCCCTTCTAAAAATCAATAAATAATAAAAAAAATTAAAAAGAAATAAAAAGCTTTTGCACAGCTAAAGACAATATGAACAAAATCAAAAGACAAACCACACAATGGGAGAACATATTTGACAATACATCTGATAAGGGGTTAATAACCAAAATTTATAAAGTACATGTAAACCTCAACACCAGGAAGATAAAGAATCCAATCAAAAAATGGGCAAAAGAAATGAATAGACACTTCTCCAAAGAGGACATACAAATGGCCAATAGGCATATGAAAAAATGTTCAACATCACTAATCATTAGAGAAATGCAAATTAAAACCACAATGAGTTATCACCTCACACCAGTCAGAATGGTGCTCATCAACAAAACAACACAAAGTGCTGGCAAGAATGTGGAGAAAAGGGAACCCTCCTGCACTGCTGGTGGGAATGCAGATTGGTGCAGCCACTGTGGAATACAGTTTGGAGATTCCTCAAAAAATTAAAAATGAAACTGCCTTTTGACCCAGCCATCCCACTTTTATGAATAAACCCTAAGAACACCAAATCACTGATTCAAAAGAAGAAATGCACCCCCATGTTCATGGCAGCATTGTTCACAATAGCCAAGATCTAGAAACAGCCCAAGTGTCCATCAGTGGACAAGTGGATTAAAAAGCAGTGGTACATATACACAATGGAATACTATGGGGCCATGAAAAAGAAAGAAATCTTACTTTTTGCAACAACATGGATGGACCTGGAAACTGTTATGTTAAGTGAAATAAGCCAGGCAGAGACAGAAAAATATCATATGACCTCACTCATTTGAGGAATCCAATGAACAATGTGAACTGCGGAACAGAATAGAGGCAGAGGAGGGATTAAAAGAACCGGAGGGAAAGCAAACAGAGGGAAAGTGGATGAAAGGATAGGATCAGAGAAGGGAAAGAGATTGGTGAAATTATATATACATAACACAGCGTTATAGAGAGCAGGAAAGCAAATCCTGGAGGGAAGAGGGGAGGGCGTTGGGAAGAGAGAGGGGCAAGGAAGATGTTGGGAAAACGGGTGGGGGGATGTATTCAGTGGGACACTTGAATCTATGTAAACACAATAAATTTAAATCAATAAAGAAATAAAGACACAAAAAAGATATAAATGATTAAAGTGTTGAGATGTGATGATGTATTGCTCACTCAGAGCTATGTGTTGGCAAATGGATCCTTGACCTGTGTTTCTGAACCATCGCTGGTTAACCTGCTACAGACATGGCTTCTCATAAACCAAGGGCAGGGGTCAGAATTCACAACAGCACTCACTTCTAAAAAAAAATTTTTGTTTTTGGTATTATAATTTACCTCATCCTTTTGATTATTCATTTGTTGAATTTAAATCGAAGGGAAATTTGAGACTTGCACAAAGAGTGGAGCTTTTTATGGAGGCTTCCATCTGGGGAGCAGATTCATGAGGCCTTTGGAAACCCAGAATAACTTCTCTGTGATGAAGCACAAGGCAAGACTCCTCCCCTACCCCTACCCCTACCCCAAGACAAGGGTGCAGGGCTCGGGGAAACTGAAGTGCAGAAAGGTACCCATGATGTGATACATTATGGTTGAGCCCCTAATGAAACTAAATGATTTAGAGTGAGTCAAAAAAAAAACAAAAACTAAGCTGTTCTTTAAGGGCTGATTTAATGATTTCTCAAGCAGGAGGCTGCTCTGGCCTTTGGAAGCTCCACTTGAAATACAGGGATGGAAGTGACAGTGATGACGTAGGGTGGGTGCCAGTCCCACGTGCAGAAGGTCCCAAAGGAGCAAAGGAGCGGGAGCAGCATCGCGCCAGAGGGCCACTCTGCCCCTCACAGCTTCCCCTACGAGCCACATGTTGGCCAGCAAACAGGAAGGTCAATGGCTTGTCATGCTCTGAAATGGAATTCAAAGTGAGCAATGTAATAGCAGGTTTCAAAGCAGGAAGCAAAGTAGCTTTTTCACACATTTATTGTCAGAAACATTTTTCCAATTTCTTTTTTCTTTATTTGGCTTGACAGTATTTCGTATTCAAAGAGGACCTCAAAATGCTGTTCTGGAAGACTGGAAAGAGTATTAATTCTCAGTGCTAAAGATGACACAGGATATGAAAATGAGCAGGCTAAATTGAAAGCAGAGGCTAGAAGGGAAACAAAGGGGCCTCGTCCAAACACTGGCAGAGCAGCACTGTTCCCAAGGGCCAAAAGGTGGACACAACTGGGTGTCTGTCCACAGGTGAATGGGCACACAAAATGTGATGTATATATACAACGGTAAAGGATTCAGCCTGGAAAAGGAAGGCAATCCTGATACATGCTACAACATAGAGGAACCTTGAGAACACTATGCTGGGTGAAATACGCCAGTCACAGAAAGATAAATACTTCTTGACTCCACTGATACAGGGTTCCCAGAGTAGTCAAATCCATAGAGCCAGAAAATAGACTACAGTACACTTAAAAATGGTTAAAAAGGTAAATTTTCTGTTCTGTGTATTTTTGTACAATAAAAGAAATAAGCAGGCGAGGCTACATTTCTCACAAATTCAATCAAGTGCTGCTTAAACATCCATCCCCCCAAAAATAAAAAATAAATAAAAATATAAAAACATCCATCCCACGCTAAGGCTATGTGCTCAGACAAAAAGCTACACACTGGGAAAAGAGGACTAATAATCCAGTCCAGGTTTGGCTCACATGCTACTGAACAGCTCATTAAAAATAAAAAAAAAATACACTCAATTACATACACTGCTCACAAAAATTAGGGGATCAGGGAACATGCAGATACTCCAGTACTTTCAGCCTCTTGTATATAGTGCATTTTCACCAATGAAATAAAAGTTATTTTTGCATCTCATTTGCATAATCAAACAACTTTCTTTGACTTGTCGTTTGCTTTTCTGATGTTCTTGTTTAATAAAATAATCAAATGCTTCTTTTTTTTAATCACTTCATATCCATTTTGAAATACCCCCTAATTTTTGTGAGCAGTGTATTTAAATACTTCCATCTCAACGTTTGGAGTCCTAAAGACAGTTACATATTTCAAAAATCTGATTTGCCCCTGTGCTAATTTCCAAACTCTCATCATTTTTGCCTGTGGCCAGAAGTATGTTTGCAAATTATTGATTCAGATGTGTTCAGGGTAGCAAGCTCAAATATGTTCAGAAAACACTGAACTGTTGCCCTTTGAGCCCTCCCACTTTGGTCTGAGGGAATGGGCCAGGTGAAGACAGGCTTCCCTCAGATGAGTCAGAAAAACACCAGAAGACTGAGAAGGTAAGACTCAACAAAGGGCCACACTAGTCAACAACAAAGTTAAAGATATCCAGTTCTCTTCAAGTTTCAGTTCCTGAAATAGTCTATGGCAGTGTGTGGTCTTGGGACCAGCCAGACAGAAGTATAATTTAATCCTAACTCCACCATGGAATTAGTTACGTGACGTTGGACAAAAGCAAGTTTCTAAACCTTGTACTCTCAGACTTCAAGTGGAGGAAATCGCTATAATTTCACAGGGCAGAGTTCTCAACAGGAGAGCCTGGGTGGGGGGGAGGCTGCATTCTAGCTCCCATCACCCCTTTTCAGAGACCTGCTGGGGGTGGAGGAACAGACCACAGTTGGCACTAGACTGTATCTTAAATACACCCCCACTAATTATAATACCCTTTGCATCCAACGAAGTCGTTATCATGGCAGCTTTGGGAGGATTTAATGAAGGGCACTGTCGAACACATCTGGCAAAGCACCTAAGAAGTAGTCAATATTATTAATATTAGCTTCCTTTGGGCCTCTAAACAAAGTGCTATTGAGTTACATCACTTCTGGGAAGGGTCTGTAATTCTTTTCACATCTCTTCAGATCTCTCCCACAAAACTCCTAACAGAATTCACCCAAAACATGGGCTTACCTTGCTCACTCATGTGTTCACTTATGGGTAACATTTTTTTGAGCATCCTCTGTGTGCCAGTGAGGTGGGCCTGGCAGCCTGCTGTTGCCGCTTGGCAGTGAGACCACAAAAGGGTCTGCCTCACATGAACGTGGGTAGACCGAGGTGTGCAGAGGCGCCAAGCCCCCACCAGGCAGGCAAAGCCGGCTCACAGGCGGATGGCAGAAATGACCACAGACCTAGGGAGAGGAGAAGGCCCGAGGGACTTGTCTACTGACTCTTTTGTAGTCGTAACTGATATTTCCTTGGTACTCTTAGGTGGCTGAACTCGGGCAGAGCCTGAAGATCATTTTTGCCAACCTTTGCATCCAGGACTGAGCTCAGACCCCGTGGGAAGTGCATGCATGACAAACCCAGGAGGCAACTGAGCATGACGGTGACAAGCACAAGCATTAATGTTACCAAAACATGGATTTAATAGCAGCTGATCACTTAACAGTGTGGTGACCTCAGCTAAGACCTTAACCTTTCTGGATCTTCATTTTTCTCATCTATAGAATAGGGGGGAAGCTTGCAGAGTTTTGTGAAAATTAACTAGGGTGAAACACACAACACAGACATAGTATATAGTAATTGCTCAATAAACAATATTAAATAACATCACAAAGGAGCAAGATGCAGGTTTTCTGCTCACAGTAATAACACCTAACATTGAGCATTTGTTATGTGAAAGGTACTGTGCTAAAAGCTATATATAAAGTATCTCAAACCTCACCAGAATTTTATGATGATGTAAACATTATTTTTTTTATAGATGAATATAACTAAGGCTTGGAGAAATGAAACATCTTGCACAAGGTCATAGAGGGGAGTAGTGAGCAGCACCAGGACTCAAAGCCAGTCTGTGGTACTAGAAACCATTATTGCCTATTAACTGAGGCAAGGTGTTTCCTCCTTGCCTACCAAACAAGAATATGACAATAATGCCCACTCCACTTCCCTGACAGAAGAGGGTCCACTGGCATGAAGGACACAGAAAATGCGGTTTGTGTAAAGGGATGGACCGATATGAGGTGAAATCCGTATTAAAAGCCATGGGTCCTGCTTAGAGAGAGAAGGGTTCAGGACCCAGCAGCCGAAGACAAACAAGGACACCAAGAACTGTACCCAGTGTGGGAAATGACTGACCCTGAGAGCAGTGCCACTGCAGGACAGACGGCCTTCTTTGAGTGCAGCGGGCACTAGGTGTTCATGCTCTACATGTAGAACACAGAGGGGTACATCAGTCATCTCCCTCAAAGGGACTTTAAAAGAATACATTTGCTTTTTTTTTGAGAGAGATACAGAGAGAGAGGGGAAAGGAGAGAGATCAACTCATAGTTGTGGCACTTTAGTTGTTCATAGATTACTTCACTTATGTGCCTTGCATCAACTCATAGTTGTGGCACTTTAGTTGTTCATAGATTACTTCACTTATGTGCCTTGACTGGGGGGCTCCAGCTGAGCCAGTAACCTCTTGCTCAAGCCAGCAACCTTTGGGCTTCAAGCCAGCAATCATAGGATCTTATCAGTGATCCCATGCTCAAGCTGGTGACCTCAGGGTTTCGAACCTGGGACCTCAGCATCTCAAGTCGATAACCTATCCATTATGCTACCACCAGTCAGGCAAGAACACATTTGCTTTGACTTGAGTTTGTTTGGCAAGCGAAGCTCTATAAGAAATAACTATAACATAGAGATATATTATATTGTCTGTTAATTTGCTTTGAAGTATAGTTTTACTCAAACAGCTATGCATCCTGAATGAGTTGTCCTTTACCTATGGGACAGCAGGGAGCTCAGCAGGACTGTCTTCTGAAGGCCCCTCCTGCATCTGGAAGGAGGGAATGGGCAGCCCTGTGACTGTAGACAGAACCTAGGGCCTCTAAGCCATACAGCGTCAAAGTAAAGAGGTTCTCCAGAGACCTCAGGGTTCACTCTCGCCTCACACCAAGCCAATGCTTGCAACCCTTGAGCAGGAGAGCTTGTCAGTGGTCCTCCAGCCCCTACCAGAATATTCTCAGGGGACTCACCACCCATTGCTGCTGCTCTTTCTAGCCCTCTCCCATGACTTCTGACCATAAAACCTAGTTATACCTCTTGGGTAGTAATTTCCATAGAAGCGGCTTTAGCAATATGTGCACAGTTTAGGTACTTTTGCCAGCTTTTAGGAGTTCAAAGTGAGAGCAGAATTCTCTTCATTTGGAAACAGGTTCCAACAGCATATGTTAGGTGTAAAGTCCCCTTTCCCACATAGACATGGTGTTTTCATCATTTGCACTTGACCACTGTGGCCTGGTCAGTCCATCACTGTCCCTGGACTGTCTGTTTCACAGCTGAAGTTTATGGACCCTTCCCTGCAAGCCCAGCTCGGCCATAATATCCAGGACCAGGACCCGCTCAGGCAAGCCCAGCCCCCTGACATGTATCATCCCTCTCAACCTCATCTGACTCTATCTGATATTCACCCGCTGTGAGTGTCATCTGCTCCAGACACCACAGCCCTACTGCACATTTCAGTTCTGTGAAATGAAATCTCATCTCATTCCCCTTGCCTGGAAGTTCTGGAGATTTCTGGAAATCTGTTTAGCATATCCCAATTTGTCTCAAGTCCTCCGAGGGCAGGCTTTGCTTTTGCAAGTTATGGGGCATGTTACTCTGAAAGCCACCCGGCCCTCAGCCAGCTCGGGACATCTGCTCTGCACCAGGACATCTTGTCACCTTGGGTTCTGCCTATGGAGCCACGTGTCATACTTACCCAAAAGTAGCCAGCTGTAGACTAGCCTGAGAGGTAGATTGTGATTCATGCCCTTGCCAATAAGGGAAGAACAACTGGTTGCTAGAGTAACACTGGACCTTGAACAAGCTTCCTATTCTGCATGAGGCCTGGGGATCCCTACATCAAACCCCAAACACCTGACACATCCTGCCCTGGCCTCTGCTTTTCACCATCTGAAATAGCTGAACTAACTTAGCAAGGCTCTTTTCCAGGGACTAGGTCCATCCCTCAGCCACGACTGTCCACCCCACCCTGTGGTGTCCCCTGAGGCCTTCCTTAGAGCACAGCAGCCTGTGGCTACACCAGTTCCCAGAAACAGTACATGCTCCAGACTGGAAGAGCAGAATTCTGCGCTGCCCCAGCCTTTTCCAGCAAGTTCCATATTTTCTCTCTGGGGCATGTCCTCGTCAGTAAACTGAAAGTGATAGTACCTGCTCCACATGATGAGGAAATGGAAGAGCAAGTTCTCTTAAAGTACCATTTGCATGTGAGTAAAAAGTAGTATTACATTCATGATACTTTACTATCTACCTGTCAGTGCCCCAGGCTCACCCCTGCTGATGTGGTGCTCCACGTAGCCCCCTCCCACCTTATCCTTCCCCCTGCTCTCTGCAGTTCCATCCTGTACCTCAGACCCACAAGCCCAGCCCAGCCCAGCCGTGCTGGCGCATGCAAGCCCTTCGGCAGCAACTTCCTTTGACAGGAACCCCTACGTTATCAGGGCAGGCTCCTATGTTGTTTCTCACTGCATCCCTCTTTTTCTCTACTTTTTCAGAAGCTGAACTTTCCCAAAAAATGTCTAATTTTCAGCCCCGGCCAGTTTGCTCAGTGGCAAAGCATTGACCCAGCATATGGACATCCCAGGTTTGATTCCCAGTCAGGGCACACAGGAGAAGAGACCATCTGATTCTTTCCTTCTTCTTCTTCTTCTTCTTCTTCTTCTTCTTCTTCTTCTTCTTCTTCTTCTTCTTCTTCTTCTTCTTCTTCTTTTCTCTCTCTGTCTCTCTCTCTGTCTCTCTCTCTCTCTTCCCACAGCCATGGCTCAGTTGGAGCGAGTTGGCCCCAGGCATTGAGGATGGCACCATGGTCTTGCCTCAGGTGCTAAAATAGCTCCGTTGTCAAGAAACAGAGCAAAGGCTCCATATGGGTAGATCATCACCTGTAGTGGGGCTTGCAGGGTGGATCCCTGTTGGGGCATATGTCAGAGTCTGTCTCTCTGCTTCCCTGCTTCTCACTTAAGGGGGGAAAAAATCTAATTTTCCTGGGGCCATCCATTACTCAAGAGACCTGGCAACCTCTTCCAATACTAACAGATGCAACAGATGAACAAGAAGACCTAAGGCCAAACTTTGCCAACTTGTACCAGGTTGAGTCCATCAGACTGTCCTCTTTCTCCTCTTTTAAACAGTCACATTTTGGACTTTGTCACTAAAAGGCACGTGAGTAAACAGCCCACTCTGGCTCTGGCTGACTTCACTGATTTTCAGGAGGTCTGTGGCCAGGTGCAGTGCCAGCAGTTCTCAGAATGAGGCCCCCAAACCACGTAGGAACTTATTAGAAATGCATGTTCTCAGGCTCCATGCCAGGCATCCTGAGTCAGAAGCTCTGGGGGCAGGCCCCAGCTCTGCATTTAAAGAGCCCTCCAGATGATTCTGATGCATGCTCAGTATGAGAATCACTCTCCTGGGTTATAAACTTTCTCATCCCCTGTCTACACCAAGTCCACCATGCGCCTCTCAGCTCCCACTCAGGGCATGGCTGGAGACCCCCCTAATGGAACAGAAGGATTTATCCCAAGTTATAGAGACCAACGGGTTTGCCCCCACCCCTACTTAGCCTCAATCCCCATCCCTTGGCTGATTTTCCATAACAGTATCTCCAGATGCTTTTCTTTCTCCCTCAGCTCCCATTCCTTCTCACTCTCTCTTTTATTAATGTCTTCGCATGTCTTTGAGAGGTTGCTAAGGGTCACATTAATAGGTGCTGCACTTGGAGTTGGACAACCATGTCTCACCCCTTGCTGCCACGGGAGCTAAGGACACTGGGTAACTGAGCGGCAGAGGTAAAGGACCAGGCCAGGGCTCAGCAGGACCATGAAACAATGCTGCCTAGGGCCTCTCTCTGCTTCTGTTCTCCTCTCTGATCTCCATTCCCTCGTCTGCACAATCAGGACAGTAAGACCTACTTTATACCGGCCATACCATGTCACATGCACAACAGAAACGTCTACAGGAGAGCACTTTGTAAATGTGAAGCTTCCATACGTAAGTGTGGACCAGCAGCAGTAGCATCCCTGGGAGTGTGTGAGCAATGCAGAGTCTCAGCCCCTCCCAGCCCAACTGAATTAGATCCTGCATTTTAGCAAGACCTCTAGGGAATTAATCTGCAACTTAGATTCTAACATGTGTGATTAGAATAACTAGGAAAGCATAAGATATCATACATGTGTTACAATCTTCCAGTGTCTCCATCTCCTTTCTCTTCCTCAACACAGTGCTCTTACCCTCCTGGAAGGAACGTGTCTCCTCTCCTGGGTCTACAGCAGTCATTCTCAGCCCACTGGTGCATTAGACTCACCTGGGCCACTTATTGTACATTAGACAATCTTGGGGGGAAAGCCCAACATCAGTATATTTTTAAATTTCCCAGATGACTCCAATGTGGGCCCCAGGTTGGAACACCCTACAAGCCAATCACACATCATCTCCTGGGACACTCAGCTGCCACACTGTCTGCCCCGTCTCTGCCTCTCCATGTGTTCCCCATCCCCAGTTCATCCACTGACTTTTCTCGTCCCTGTCCCCTAGCTTGCTTGCTTTTCCCTTTGGCTCCTATCACTGTGCCCTGTGGCTTTCACTTAACCAGAGTTCAATATACTCATTGGTGGGGGTCCTTAGCCTTACACATGGGCAAAGCCCTATATTTGGACATGAAATGTCCTCTTGATCTCATTCTCCTCCCAAATCTCATGCTGCCCTGATTTCTTTCCTAGCCTAATCCACAAACACTTGGTCCCTGCCTACCATCTTCATTTCCTCAACAGGGTGACACCTTGCTCTTAGTAAGTTCGAAAGACTCTTCCATGCCTCTCTGAAGCAGTCACACCGCAGCCTTCAGACTAGCAGTTCAAAGCTGGAGGACGCTAGCAAAAGGTTGTTAAGAGTTTGTTGCTATTGGGTTAAACAAGGGAGGAGTCTTTAAGGGACCTCCAGTATTCATGAAACAATAGAGCCTGGTAGAGAATCCCTATGTCACCAGGGAAGTCAGAGAGAAAAAGGGCCTTCATGCATAGGGCTGGGTGTGAGAGAGAGCTGGCTCATTGGGCCCCCCAAACGGTTCAGAGGAACCCAGGACACTTGAAGGCAGGAAAGTAAATGGGCCCGGTTTTGAAAGTTTCACATGCAGAGCCCAAATTAACCACGTAGGAATGGGGCAGCAATAGGGACAGTCAACTTGAGGGGTTACTAGGTGCCTTACCAATGGGTATCATATATACACTATTTTGCAGCTCCTATTGTAACTAATTAGTCTTTCTAAATACACTCTAAGCTTTAGAAATAATTTCTAAAATATGCTGTACACTAAAGTTTGGTGCCTTGGGGCAAAGCCAAATTCTCTGTGTCTGGCCATGCACTTATCAGGAGCCCGTGAGGGAGGGTTCAGTAGAAGACCTTGTCAGAGCAGAACAACCTGTCCTGGAACATCAGGGGCATCAAGACTGGAGTCTGGGAGACCAGGTAGAAGGCAAAGACATCATGAGGACCTGCAATGAAGACACGGCACACCTGGGATGGAGAGGAGCTCTGGCTCACAAGTTCATTAGATCAGTGGTCCTCAACCCCTGGGCCATGGCTGTGGGAGGAAGAGAGAGAGAGAGAGAAAGGGGAAGGAAGGAGGTGAAGAAGCAGATGGTTGCTTCTCCTGTTTGCCCTGACTAGGAATCAAACCTGAGACATCCACACACTGGGCCAATTCTCTACCACTGAACTACCCAGCCAGAGACCCTGTCTTTTTGTCTTTATCTCCCCAACCCAGTCCAAGCCCGCATCATTACTCCCCTGTCTTCCTGGCCTAACTAGGCTCCCTAGCCCTAGCCTTCCCTTCCTCCAGCCCATCCCATGCATTGGTTAAAGTATTCCTTTCATTAAATCGTACTCTTTATGAGAAGCTCAGAGGCTACTAGTTGCACAAGGATAGAATCCTCTGTTAGCTTCCCAAGCCTTCCACAGAGGAGCCCCTTTCTGCTCTTCTAACATCCTTCTACCCTTCATCCCAGCCCAGCCCTCTTCCCATCTCTGACTCCTCAGCCAACATTACACTCCTTCCAGGCATCACTCTCTGAGCTCCATGCTGAACCATTTCCTTGTTCCTGGACAGGAAATCTACAACTTATCTTTCTACAATGCAATGCAGTTCACCATTTGTGACTAAGAGCCCAATTTCCTATAGAAACATGTTATATGCTAATAAGCTGCCTCACCAAAACAGCTGAAAACCAGAACAGAGCTGAACCTCAGCGCTGATGGTCCTTCCCTACATTCAAGGTTTTGGGAGGTGTGTGGTACTTCTGGAAACAGCACATCATCACATCAAAGAGACCACAACACTGATCTTGGGAAGGTTAACTCATTCTCTGAACTTTTATTTCCTTGGCATCATACGATAGGGTTTCCAGTGTGAAGATGCTGAGATGGAGCATGGCTCACAGTGCATTTCTTAGAAATTGATACCTGCAGACAGAGGAAGTGAAAAAATCAAGGTTGGGCAGAAGGAGAAGTTAAACTGCAACAAAGCCTCGGCCAACCGTGTGGGGAAGTCTGGAGCTTATGTGGTGTATCAGAGTTGGCCCTTATTGGCCTGGGTGTCTAGGCCTTACCCTTCTTCCTGGATCCATCATCTATGGAGATAACCCAAGATACACTTGCCATTGAACAAGAGGCTGACTGCTGGAGGCTCACTGCTGACAGCACTCCCCTCCGCTTTCCTTTAAGGAGGACCTAGCAAGCATCTCCATGGGAGATGATAATAATAGGACCAATCTTATGTTATTGGGACAATGAAATAAGCTAAGTATTTAGCACTAGCATACTTGGCACAGAGTAGGTATTTGGTAAATGTTTGCTATTATTGCTGTTGTCATCACAGGTAGACAGAGAATTGGAGAAAGAGTTCTGCCCTTTCTTTAATTCATTCAGTACATATGTATTGATCACTCACATGTGTCAGGCACTTTACTTTTTTATTTATTTGTTTGTTTATTTATTTATTTATTTTCTTAAGTGAGAAACAGGGAGGCAGAAAGACTCCCTCATTTGCCCTGACCAGGACCCACCCAGCAAACTGCCTACTGGTGATGCTTTGCCCATCTGGGCTGTTGCTCCATTGCTAGGCAACTGAGCTATTTTAGCACCGAAGTGAAGCCATGGAGCCATCCTTAGTACCCGGGGCCAACTTGCGCCAACCAAGCCATGGCTGTGGGAGGGGGAGAGAGAGAGAGATTGGGAAAGATGAGAGGGAGGGATGGAGAAGCAGATGGGTGCTTCTCCTGTGTGCCCTGAACAGAAATCAAACCCAGGACCTCCAAACACCAGGCTGATGCTCTACCACAGAGCCAACCAGCCAGGGCATGCACTTTTCTACAAACCGTGAGTACTGGTCTGAGGATATACATATTTAATATGTGGCCATGGCAGGCCTCATCAAAAACAGAACATTTGAGCCAAGACTTGAAAGAGGTGCGAAACAAGGGTGGGGGACAACTGTGTAACAGCCCTCTGGAGGAAGTGAGCCTAGAATGTTCAAGGCCAGAGGGGCAGAAACAAAGGAGCAAGGAGTTGGGTAGGTGAAGTAGGACAGGTGATAAGATCACTTCCCAGATGGATTGTGTACCAAAGCAAATCAAACTTGAATATGGTCAAATCTCACCACCAACTCAAAAATTCAGAGAAATGGGTGACAGAGCATTATAGTGATCAGCAAAGTTAAAACTGGGGGAAACTCCACAGGAAAAATGACTGAGTCTCTTCAAAACCAACCAAACATCTAAAAATTGCAAGGAAAAAAGTAAAGGGGAGCCTATAGATTTAAAAAGGCACCTGACCTGTGGTAGTGCAGTGGATAGAGCATTGGCCCAGGATGCTGAGGTCACAGGTTCAAGCCCAAGGTCATCGGCTTGAATGCAGAATCATCAACATGATCCCAAGGTTGCTGGCTTGAGCACAGAGGTCGCTGGCTCAAAGCCCAAAGGTCACTGGCTTGAAGTCTAAGGTCTCTGGCTTAAGCCCAAGGTCTCTGGCTTGAGCAAGGAGTCACTGGATTTGCTTGACACCCCCCCTCCCTATCTCCTCACCCCAGTCCCCTTCAAGGTACATCATTGTGTGTAATAAAACAATATTGGACACAAACTAAATGTCTTTCTACAGAAGGATGGTTAAATACAGTATAGCCATGCTGTGGAATGTCATGCAATCACTGCAAAGAATGAGGTAAATTTGCAAAAACTGAGAAAATTATGTCCAAGATACATTGTCAAGGGATCAAAAGCAAGTGATCAAACAGTATGTAACATGTCCCATTTCAACCTCTCTCTGTACATTCTCCTTTCTCTGCACGTGAGTATGAGTGTCTGTGTGTACATGTGTTTGTATATGCATATGTACACATACATGTACATAAATATATGGCTAGATAAAGATCTGGCTGCCTCTGAGGAAGGGAGTGGATGGAGAGAGGTGTGCAGAAGCCGGGTGGCCATGTGTGTTTATGCAGATTAAGCACAGGACAGCTTTACAGTTTTATGGAGGATTTGCATATTTATTATTATACAATTCTCTGTCAGAGGTAGGAGTGCTTTCTCTAATTCACACAAACATATCATATGGACTAGAGGCAGTGACATGAAGGACTTCCATCTTTGTTCTTTATACTTGCACATTATTTTTATAGTGAACATCATCACTCCTACAATTAAAGTAATTGGAAAAACTGAAGATTGCCCTTGACTTTAATTAGCTAACAATCTAATGGAAAACTTAAAAAAAATAAAATAAAAAGGACCAAGATGAGACTAGAGTCTTCTAGTTAAATCACTCTGAACTACCTTTAGGATACCTTTGTTCCTGAAAATCTTTTCTAGTTCTGGTAACTCATTCAACTTTTAAAGTCACAAAAAAACAGAGAGCTCGATTTTGAACTTCTACTCATTCTCACAGTATTTTCCAGTCTTTCCACTTCTCTAAATACCCTTTTTCTTCACGCTTCAAATTTTCTTCCACTGTGCCCCCCACCCATTCTCCCTACTCTCCAGTCCAGTCATTCATCTTTGACAGCAAAGCTCCCTTGAAAGGACTTAGGCCCAGGGACACACCAGGTCAGCACCAGCCAATCTGAATAAGGACTATTCTCATAGTTGCAGCAGTCATACCTGAGCTTCCTTCCCCCAATTCTAATGAGACATTTTTAAAGTATTAATGAATCCTTATTTCCACACCTCCTCCATCCCATCCCAATCATCGACCATTATTTAACACAAACTTATTGATTGCTGCTCTGAACCAAACCACCTGCTGGTTGAATCAGATATGTCCTTACCCTCACATCTCCCAGTCTAGTAAGGCACTTGCAGATGTCAACAAAGAATTGTCACTCTAAGTGGAAATGTGACAATGCAGGCATGATGCTCAGAAGCCAGGAGGAGCTTCCTGTTTGGAAGACAGGGAGAGAGTCAGAAAGGCAGGACTGTTAAGATTGACTGCTGAAGGATGGATAGGAAGGCAGGAAGGGGGAGTTGACTGCATGCAAATGAGTCTGGAATGGGTTAGAGTTAGACAGACAGTGGAAAGCCACTGAAGGAAATTAATCCTTTGAGTAGTATGAATGTTCATGTATGTCCTCATGCCTCCTGACCATCCAGAGTATGATCAATTTATTTTAAAAATGTGTAAGGCAACATTAAAAAAAAGGCAAATGTATGTTCTTGTTTCCATAAATTGCTTATCTAACAAACATGATTTTAAGTTAATAAAACTGGAACTGGAACTAACATCATTTTTTGAAAAAAGAAAACTCATTCCCGGGGGTCAGCGAGCATGAAAAGAACTCACTGCTCAAAGGGTTAAATGGGGGAGAAACATAGCAGCTCTGTTTGTTTTTTCTTGTTTGTTAATATTGCCATGACAGTGGTTTGAAAGATGATCTAAGGAAGCAGGACTAACATCAAGAAGACCAGCTAGTCTGGGCACATGGCCTTTAAAAACTGATTGTTCAAATAAGAAGTGATGCTCCAAGGTGAGCCTACCTCATTAAGTCAGAAGTAAATTGCATTCTGTTGAACTTCCAATGTTCTTCCATTTGAAGCCAAGTTTGAATTTTAAGAGAATACAGAAACTTAAAACTCTGGTTCCAATGGCATATTCCATACACTAACCAAAGAACAGAAGTTGGCTTGATATGCCTTATCCACAGTTTGGTTAAAGACACTTAGCTTTCCTTTAGAAATCTGTACATTGGACTTCAGGGTTTAAAATTTTTTAAATGTTGAAGTTCACTATTCTCAGCCACCAACTAAAACCAGCCACTTAGAATTAGTAATTTTCATTTTTCTTGCATCAAGCACATACACCGCTCACATTTCAAGAGGAAGTTCACTTCTCCACCTGCCTTGCCATTCTTCAAAATGATAGAGGAATCAGAAGGAAATCGGCATGCAAAAAAAAAAATAAGAAGAAGAAGAAAGAAACCCCATTGAAGGCTCTCTCTTTCTCTCAGTGTTGAGAGTTTCTTTCCTGTCTGAAAATCAAACATGTGAGACAGCCTGAAAAACAGAACATCTTGAACAATTACAAAATTCCACAGGTCTCGCCTACAGGTAACTTTACTGGGACCTTCAGTATTACATAGGGTCAAAAAGCCAAAGGGGGAGGGAGAAAATTCAGGTCAGCTAGAGCAGGAGGAAGCCTGGTTCAAAAACAAGTGCATCAGGACAGAGGGTATTATTGGATTGTCAAGTTTAAACAAGACCTGAGCGCTTCCAAGGGCTGCTGCCTATGAAGGAAGACACTGGCACACAGGGAGATCCTTAGGAGAAAAAGCATTGTAAACAGGAAAGGAAGGGATATACAGAGTTTAAGAGATGACAGACCCTTCTCACACAGAATACAAATTTCTAGCTAAAAATTTTCAGCTTCTCCAAGCACGTTAAAATTAACTGAAAAGGAAAAGTTGTGTCCAGTCCATTCTCTTTATATTGGCAATGCTTTATTACCTAAAGTTTCTGAACAAATTATTCTTTATATATACTGCTTACAGAAATTAGGGATCAGGGAACATGCAGATACTCCAGTACTTTCAACCTTTTGTAGAGTGCATTTTCATCAATGAAATAAAAATTGGTTTTGCATGTCATTTGCATAATCAAACAACTTTCTTTGACTTGTCATTTGTTTTTCTGATGTTTAATAAAAAAAATTAAATGCTTCTTTTTTTAATCGCTTCATATTCATTTTGAAATAACCCCTAATTTTTGTGAGCAGTATAAATAAAATAGAAGGTTACATATATATATATATATGCCAATGGAAAGCATTTTTATGAAAGGAACTAGATATAGATTCTAGGCAGAATAGTTAACCATTAAGCGCATACACACATGCACACAGAGTAAGCAGTAGCCATTGCCACACCAACTAAATGCCTTTAACCAATCAACATCCTGAATGTTTGAACTTTCCCTCCAAGAGTCCAGTGTTTTCACCAAGTCCATCTCACCTCTATGCACAACTTTCCCAGGGCATTCCTAGAGGCAGAGATTGTTCCCGTTTTGTAAATTATAAAAAAGTAAGGTGCCAAAAAGCCTACTGACTTACCCCGGTCATAGAATCACAAACCAGGCGGGCAAATAGACTCCATAGGAAACTCTCTGTGCTCTCAGGGGCCAAAGCCATCAACACTAAAATTACGTTTCAGCATTTCAACACCCATTTGGAACATGATCTTTCCCCAAGCCACACTGATAGAGTTGTCACTTTTGTTCTGAGAGTGTTCTTTGATGGTGAAGAGTTCAACAAGCCTCTTTCTTGATCCAAACTGGTTTGCCCAGACCTGCTTGCTGAACAGGTGGGTGGGAGTGAAAATCTGGGAACCAGGACCTGCAAACACAGCAAACTCAAAACAGAATCCAATTGTCACAAGTTTCTCCAAACTGGATCCTAGGTTAATTCCCATTCTGGGCTTAAGTCAGAACCTTTATACTTGGTGTAAACAGCAACCAACCAGTGCAATCCCTACATTTTCTCAATGTCCCCTAACGCTGCCTGCTCACTCATCCATGTAAGAGGCTTCAGCACTGAGTTCTTAGCTCCCATGGTCAGGGAACGTGCTGTGCTCTCTCTGGGTTTTGCATGTATCATGTCCCCATCCAGAAAACCCTCTGCTTGGGTCTCTCATCCATGCTCCCCCTTGTCCACTTCGCTCTGCCCCCATGCTGTATGTCACTTCTTTCAGAAAGCCTTCCTGACTCCCTAGGTTATATGTTTCCATGGCACTCTGTCCCACTCTACACAGTAATTACCCATTCATTTGAACCCTGTTTAGACCATCGGCTACATGAGGGGCAAGGCCTGGATCTGTCTCCTTTGCCATCATATCTCCAGTCCTTAGCGTCATGCCCAGTGGTAGGTAAATGATTGAATGAATATTTAAAATCAACAAACATTTATGGCTTACCATTATGGGCAGGCATGCTGCTAGACGCTGGAGATAATAAGATAAAAAAGTTATTACTTGCACCCTGAAAGCAATTATAATTCATTGATTCGTGATGACTTTTACCTTTATTTTACATACAGATAGATTTTTACAAAAAGAAAATAGAAAAAGTTACTCAGTGAATAACTGGTGAGAAGGGGCCCAGTGAACCCTGGAACTGATTACCATTAGAATCAGAAGGTCCTCCTCTTTGGGACCAGTGGTATTTCTGAAGTGTTTAGACTCAGGTCTAGCCTTTCAACTTCTGCTTTATGAGAAGTAAAAAATAGGTGAGAGTACTCTATAGGTCAGTGATATTCAACCCTTTACATGTGGGGACCAATGAAAATAGGAAAATTATTTCTGGGACTGCTAAGGCAGAAACCACCCTGAGCATAAGTGAATTCGATTAAGAACATTGGTTCTATAATCTTCATATATCAGGGTGGTTAACTCTTTCACGGACCGGCATGAAACCTCTGGTGGACCGACTCCCATCTGTCTGTGGGACTAGTGGTTGAAAAACACTGCCTAAGCCACAATGTAGCATCTTGCCTTAAGACAAACTAAATGGACAGTTAGCCAGAGCAATGAGATTCCAAATGTTAATCTGAATAGGAACAAAGCAAAGTGAGAGAAGAGGAAGGCTGTTTTCCTTTTGTTTGCAGCTATTCCTGCCACTGCAGGTAACATACAGCCCCCGTCCCTTCCACCTCTGCCAACTACACTGCTCACAAAAAATGGGGAATCAGGGAACGTGTAGATATTTCAGTACTTTCAGTCTTTTGTATAGTGTGTTTTCACCAATGAAATAAAAGTTGGTTTTGCATCTCATTTGCATAATCAAATAACTTTCCTTGACTTGTCTTTTTCTTTTCTTTTTTTTTTTAATTAATTTTAATGGGGTGACATCAATAAATCAGGGTATATATATTCAAAGAAAACATGTCCAGGTTATCTTGTCATTCAATTATGTTGCATACCCATCACCCAAAGTCAGATTGTCCTCTGTCACCTTCTATCTAGTTTTCTTTGTGCCCCTCCCCCTCCCCCTCCCCCTCTCCCTCCTTTCCTCCCCCCCCCCCCAACCACCACACTCTTGTCCATGTCTCTTAGTCTAGTTTTTATGTCCCACCAACGTATGGAATCATGCAGTTCTTGGTTTTTTCTGATTTACTTATTTCACTCCATATAATGTTATCAAGATCCCACCATTTTGTTGTAAATGATCCAATGTCATCATTTCTTATGGCCGAGTAGTATACCATAGTGTATATGTGCCACATCTTCTTTATCCAGTCTTCTATTTTTTTTTACAGTGATTAAAGCCTTTAAGCAAACTCTTGGCCAATACAGCAAGAATCCATAAAAGAGTAGTGTCCTTAACATGTTCACCAAGTCCAAGTTGGCACCAATACCCTTCCAAATCCCTGCAAATGCAACCCAACCCCAGTTCAGTCCATTAGGAGCTGTCACAAAGAGCCAGAGTCCGGGAAAAGTCCACATCCAGGAAAAGTCCGCATGGCACTGGAATTGTTGTCACAATTCTATACTTTGCAGCTCACATCCAAGTCCCAATGACTGCTTCTTCTAGCTGGTAATGATTCAGATAGACTGGAAAAGCCATCTGCAGCATGTGTGGAGATGGAGCTTCTGTTCTCCTCTGCCTGGAGAGATGAGACCAGGTTGCTTTGCCCTGGAGCTCTGTGACTGTGGCATGGTAAAGAGAACCTTGGGATACACTAAGCTGGGTGGCAAAGGTAAATTCATAATAGAAGTTGGCAAAAGGGGGAAAGAATGGACCTGGATTTTAAAGAGCATTTTATGAATTTGACTCCAAAGGCAAGAGAAGTGAAGGCAAAGATAAATGAATGGGACTACATCAGACTAAGAAGTTTTAGCTCAGCAAGAGAAACTGATAACAAAATAAACAGACAGCCAACTAAATGGGAAATGATATTTTCAAACAACTGCTCAGATAAGGGCCTAATATCCAAAATACACAAAGAACTCATAAAACTCAACAACAAACAAACAAACAATCCAATAAAAAAATGGGAAGAGGACATGAACAGACACTTCTCCCAGGAAGAAATACAAATGGCCAACAGATATAGTTCTTTAGTTATTAGAGAAATGCAAATCAAAACTGCAATGAGATACCACCTCACACCTGTTAGATTAGCTATTATTAACAAGACAGGTAATAGCAAATGTTGGAGAGGCTGTGGAGAAAAAGGAACCCTCACTCACTGTTGGTGGGAATATAAAGTAGTACAACCATTATGGAAGAAAGTATGGTGGTTCCTCAAAAAACTGAAAATAGAACTACCTTATGACCCAGCAATCCCTCTACTGGGTATATACCCCCAAAACTCAGAAACATTGATACGTAAAGACACATGCAGCCCCACGTTCATTGCAGCATTGTTCACAGTGGCCAGGACATGGAAACAACCAAAAAGCCCGTCAATAGATGACTGGATAAAGAAGATGTGGCACATATACACTATGGAATACTACTCAGCCATAAGAAATGATGACATCGGATCATTTACTGCAAAATGGTGGGACCTTGATAACATTATATGGAGTGAAATAAGTAAATCAGAAAAAACCAGGAACTGCATTATTCCATACGTAGGTGGGACATAAAAGTGAGACTAAGAGACATTGATAAGAGTGTGGTGGTTACAGGGGGAGGGGGGAAAGGGAGAGGGAAAGGGGGAGAGGGAGGAGCACAAAGAAAACTAGATAGAAGGTGACAGAGGACAATCTGACTTTGGGTGATGGGTATGTAACATAATTGAATGACAAGATAACCTGGACGTGTTTTCTTTGAATATATGTATCCTGATTTATTGATGTCACCCCATTAAAAAAATAAAATTATTTATTTAAAAAAAAAGGGGGGGGGGAAGAGAGCTCTAAATTAGGAGTAGGTCCCAGCCTGAAATATGAGTGGGGCATTGTGTCTTTTGCTTTTCTGATGTTCTTATTTAATTAAAAAAAAAATCAAATGCTTTTTTTATTGCTTCATATTCATTTTGAAATATCCCCTAATTTTTGTAAGCAGTACAGAAAGGAATGCAGTGCTCAGCCCTTGACCTAATCTTCCCAAGCTCTGTTTTCTATACTAGCCATCTCCCCCCCCCCCCCCCTTGATCTGGCTACCCTATCAGTGGTTCTCCAAGTGTGGCCAGTCACCTGAGAACTTGTTAGAAAGACCATTTCTTGTCCCTCCCTAGTCACACTGAACCAGAAATGGTGCAGGTAGGGCCCAGCCATCTGTGTTTAAACTGACCTTCCAAATGAATCCAATGCTAGTTTGAAAACCACTGCCTCTTGCCCTGGCCGGCTAGCTCAGTGGTAGATCATCAGCCCAGCATGTGTGAAAGTCCTGTGTTCAATTCCGGCCAGGGCATACAGGAGAGGCGCCCATCTACTTCTCCACCCTTCCCCCTCTCCTTCCTCTCTATCTCTCTCTTTTCCTCCTAAAGCTAAGACTCCATTGAAGCAAAGTTGGCCTGGGTGCTGAGGATGGCTCCATGGCGTCCGCCTCAGGCACTAGAGTGGCTCTGGTTGTGACAAAGCAATGCCCCAGATGGGCAGAGCATCACCCCCTAGTGAGCATGCCAGGTGGATCCTGGTCGGGCTCATGTGGGAATCTGTCTCTCTGCCTCCCCGCTTCTCACTTCAGAAAAATACAAAAAATACAAAAAAAAAAAAAAGGAAAGAAAACCACTGCCTATTCTTTATCCTCGTAGTGACCACTGCTCACTGAGTCTCCTTGTTTATTTATTTAAATGCTTTATTTATTTCTTGCTCTCCCTTGCTGGACCAGAAGCTGCATAAACACTGGGAGCTTGTCTGACTACCTCAAGGCTCCACATCTTTTGCGGCTTAGAACGGGCCTGTCAATGATGTTGAATAAGCAAACAAATCTTCCTCTTTTTGCTTGTTTTCCCCAATTCCACCCCACCTCCATTCCTAGGAGCTGGTCTTGAACAATCACAGAAGGAGTTAAACCACTCCAGTGAGTCATGTGGCCAAGACTCTGGTTATCTGTCAGCAGATGATGATAAGGCTCCAAGGACAGGAGACGTGACAAGGCCACCTTAATGGCCCTTTTGCCCAAATCCCCAAGGCTAAAGTGTTCACAATCATTCTGAATTCACCTTTCCAAATGCCAGAGGCCTGATGTTATTTCGCAATCATGACATCTCAGGCCCTAAATAAATTCACTCTGTAGGGGACTTAACTTTTTGTGGCCCCTCTCCAGGAAACAGCCATTCATAAGAAGAAAGCTAATAGCTGCAACCTAGTCCATGCTACACTCTCACTTTACGTGCTATGATGTCTCTTCCTCAGGTAAGGAAACTAAGGCTCAGAGAATAACCCTTCTAAGCTTAGAGACAATAGACCTTGACCTTCAACCCTGCTCTGACTCCAAAGTCACTTTTTTTTCTTTATCCAAGTGTGAGGAGGGGAGATAGAGAGACAGATTCCCGCATGCACTCCGACGGGGATCCATCTGGTAACCCCTATCTACAGTAGATGCTCTGTCCATCTGGGACCATGCTGGCAAATTAGCTATTTTTAGTACCTGAGGTTTTTAGCACCTGATCCTCCTTGGCAGCTCCAAGGAGCTAACCTCAGTGCCCAGGGCCAATGCTCTAGAACCAATCAGCCATGGCTGCCAGAAGGGAAGGGGGGGGGAGGTGGAGAAAGAGATGCTTGTTTCTCCAGAGTGCCCTGACCAGGAATCAAACCTGGGACATCCACATGCTGAGCCAACACTCTACCACTGAGTCAACAGCCAGGGCCCAAAGTCACTCTTAAGCTCTAAAACATCATGACCATACTATGGCTCTCAGGCCTCTCTCTCTCTGACTTGAGCCAAGCCAGTTGCAGTATTTCACCCAGAAACCTGTGCATCGTGAAAAAGAAAATGAATATTCAGGAGGGGAAAGGCTAGGTGATTTGAAGCACTTAGGTGAAGAGAACTCTTGGCTCTTGTCTGCTTCACTCAGCCATCCAACCCTGAGGATACCACACCTCTCTTCCTGGATTTGCCTTGGGCCTGCCTGGACAGTGAATATTAACTGAAGATGATGAGCACCCTTACTGAGTTCCCAGGGCCTCTTAAAAAGGTGGGAGGCTGACTCACAGCCTGTGTGGCTGCTGTGTGTTTCCACCGCTCTCAGGCAGCAGCCAGCAGCCAGCGGGTGGGACCTATGCTGAGCAGAGGGGCCCTCCCTTGTGTGAGGAAGGAGTGTGGTTGGTGTTAGGTGTCTCCATCAAAGAAGGACGGACGAAGTTGCATCAGCAATGGAGGAAGAGCTTAGTCAAAAGCTTCCCCTGAGTGGCTCTCCACTGCTCCCTCTGCCTTCTACATTTCAAAAGGGTTTATAACCATTTTCCCCAATCACACCAACTGACATGCAGAGGAGGCTGAGGTGCTGTGGAATGGAGATTTATAGAAAGCACACTGGCACAAGTAAGCAAGGGCTAAAGGCTCCCTGCAAACTGTCTGTAGAATGCTCTGCCCCTCCAACAGCCCCCTGCAGTTTCCCTCCCTGTCTGTTTGCTCCCAACCTGTGCCCTGAAGACAGAGGTGAGATGAAGAAGCAGCGCCTGACACTCCTTGCTTTCTACCCAGGTGCCTACAACTGAAAACAGAAGGAAATAAAATGGCAAAATTATGTGTGACTGAGGCTGTGAACACTGACAACTGGCTACAGACTTGCTTCATCCATGGACATAACGAGAGCCAGCACAGGACCTACAGATTCTGAGTTATATTACTCTGAATGGACGTGCTCATGCCTGATGCTGCCATTGATGCATTTAAACCTCAAAATATCAAAGAGATGCTGTGAGACAGAGTGGGATATGCTGGACCAGGTACATTCATCCTCTCAGCTTTGATACCCCTCAGGAAGATTTGAAACCTCAGTAAGTTCCAGGAAAGTCACTGTCCACCCCTGAGCTGCTGGGAGTAGGGAGGTGGAAACATGGCTGAGTAGAAGGAAGCTGAGTGGAGGAAGGAGAGGCCGGATGCACCAGCAACCGTAACTGCAGTTCTGGGTCACAGCCCTGACTCCAGGGAAGCTGAGGCTCCCGCAGCTTCTGTTCCACTGAAACACGCCTGGGTGCTCCATGCTGTGGGTGGTGGCTAATCGCCATTTCTGATTCACACCATTATTAAACCGCAACTTAGGCAAGAAGTGAAATCCGCCAGGACACAGCCTTTCAGGCAGAAGCTGAAGAAAGTGCCAAGTCAGAACACACAGGTGGATGGTTGCATATGATATGACCACCAGAGCCACTTCTGCCCCAGACACAGCTCCTTGTTCCCTCCAGAGGACAAGGAGCCTGGAGTTGAGAAGCCTTACTCCCTCTAGGGCCTTATTTGCTTCCCCAGGGAGTTGCTACTACTTCCCATTGCCCTCGCACTCTGCTTTAATACACCAGAACTACTCACCTGGCTGCTGACATCCCTCAGCCTCCTGTGCCCGCTGTGCAAGTCAGAGCACGCGGTTGACAGGAGGCCAGCCATCTGGGTTGGCTCTATGGGGGCCCAGAGCTTGCTGCTCCTGCTCACGACCCCAGTTGCCACAGTAGGTCCAAGTCCAGAGACAGCCTGGTGAGCATAGCAGTAGTCATAAACCCCTTCTCCTGGCCAGGAAGCCCAGTGAGTGAGAACTCTTCCTTGGAGCCATCCTTCCAGCAGCCTTGCTAACAAAGGCCTCCAACCAGGCTTTCTCATGCTGATCACCAGTTAGAATAGGATTAATAGAATTTTAATATTTTTTTCCAGAATAAACAATGATCCTAGCACTTTATTTTTCAACGTGCTACTGTAACATCAAACCTACATTTTTTTATTCAATTTATTTGAACTAAAAAAAAAGAAAGAAAGAAAGGTTAGTCCAGTTTATTATATTTAGTAGAATAAACCACCAGTTTTTCAAGGGGTGTTTTGAACTCAGGTCAAGGAGGCTCTTCTCCGTTTGTTTGGCTGCTCGTGGCATTAGAGCTTGGAATCCACCGAGACCCAAGAGATGTTGATTCGGTGGGTCAGCCCTGAGCTTCAGGTGCTGGCAGGAAGGACATGGGTGCTGGGCTCCCCCCCCCCCCCCGAGGGAAATTGAACTTTGTCCTCTAGTCAAAATATTTAACTGCACCCAGAATCTTCAACTAAGGCTCCCCTAGCCCACATGGGGGGGGCGGTTTACTAGGTCCAACTGATCTAGAGTAAGGGGAGAGAAGATATGAAAGTGGAGCCCCAATGGAGTTGGGAAGACAAGGGCAAAACAGAGAACGGTCACAGGAACATAGAGTCGTTGAACTCAAAACTTCTCCAGAATCCTGACTGTGTAGGTGGAACACGAGAGGTTTGTATTTTAAAAGGAAGGGTACTTAGGAGACAGTCATGGGGTACTGAGGGTTTGGAAATGGGTCCTAGAGGAGGAGCCTGTGTGTATCTGACAGGAGGAGCGACTGTTGCTCCTCAGGACTTCACCCTACCCTCCATGCCCTTCCTCCTTCAACACCAACCCCCAGGCAGTCTCACCCATGGTTTCTACCACCACCTCAACACAGAGACCCACACAACTTTATCTTCAGTCTGGTCCTTTCTCCCCCGACTCCAGATCCCAGTGGTCTGTGGGGTCACCTCCCCGCTGTCCCGACTCTGACTTGCCATCTTGATCCTCCCCTTGTCCCTGTTTTGGCTCTTCTCTTAACTCCCACCTCTGTGCACCTGCCAAAGGGAGGTGTCCAAACCAGATAACCCATGCCAATCAGGGCTGCTCTTCCCTTCCCCAGAGCCCTGTCAGTGATCCCATCTAATGCAGTGGTCCCCAACCTTTTTTGGGCCACAGACCGGTTTAATGTCAGAAAATATTTTCACGGACCGGCCTTTAGGGTGGGACGGATAAGTGTATCACGTGACTGAGACAAGTGTCAAGAGTGAGTCAGACAGATGTAACAGAGGGAATCTGGTCATTTTTTTAAAAATAAAACATCGTTCAGACTTAAATATAAATAAAATGGAAATAATGTAAGTTATTTATTCTTTCTCTGAGGACCGGTACCAAATGGCCCATGGACCGGTACCGGTCCATGGCCCAGGGGTTGAGGACCACTGATCTAATAAACTTGTGAGCCAGAGCTCCTCTCCATCCCAGGTGTGCCGTGTCTTCATTGCAGGTCCTCATGATGTCTTTGCCTTCTACCTGGTCTCCCAGACTCCAGTCTTGATGCCCCTGATGTTCCAGGACAGGTTGTTCTGCTCTGACAAGGTCTTCTACTGAACCCTCCCTCACGGGCTCCTGATAAGTGCATGGCCAGACACAGAGAATTTGGCTTTGCCCCAAGGCACCAAACTTTAGTGTACAGCATATTTTAGAAATTATTTCTAAAGCTTAGAGTGTATTTAGAAAGACTAATTAGTTACAATAGGAGCTGCAAAATAGTGTATATATGATACCCATTGGTAAGGCACCTAGTAACCCCTCAAGTTGACTGTCCCTATTGCTGCCCCATTCCTACGTGGTTAATTTGGGCTCTGCATGTGAAACTTTCAAAACCGGGCCCATTTACTTTCCTGCCTTCAAGTGTCCTGGGTTCCACCCACTCTGAACCGTTTGGGGGGCCCAATGAGCCAGCTCTCTCTCACACCCAGCCCTATGCATGAAGGCCCTTTTTCTCTCTGACTTCCCTGGTGACATAGGGATTCTCTACCAGGCTCAATTTTGTCCCCCAGAGGACACGTAGCTACGTGTGGGTACTTTTTTTTTTATTGATAAAACCTGGAGAGAGGAGGATTCTATCACTGTCAGCCACAGCAGACAGAAGCCAGAATCTGCTCCACATCCTACAATTCACAGGACAGACCCCTCAACAAAGAATAGCCTGGTGCAAAACATCAACAGTTCTGAGGATGAGAAACCTGGGCTATATTGAGCTCAACCCTCACTGACCTGGCTTTCCCGCACTCTCCTTCCTGCGTGGACGAGAACGAGAGAGAAGCAGTCTCCCTGCATCAGCCCCAGACTTCTGCACCAGCACTGTTGTGCACTGTGTGACTCTTCACTTCTCAGTCTTCTCCCAGAGCTTCTTGAGGGAAGGAGATTTATCTTCTTCTTCTTCCTCCTCTTCTTATGCCCGTGGAACCTGGTGCCTGGTCAGGTCTCAGTGACTGAAGTGCAGAGAAAAGAATCTGGTCCAGGCCAGAACGTACTTATATTATACATGTGTTAAAAATGAAGTCTATGCACAAGACTCACATCATCTTTTCTTTACACTACCATTAGTGGATTTAACATATAAAGACCACAATGTGTTTAATATCATGCAGTATATAGATCTTAGACATGGCTTGTTTTTTGCTTCAGGTTACACAGTCAAATTTGCCGGCAAGCCAGTACATCAAGGTCAAAGAATATTTTAAATACCAACAATTGCTCTTAATTAACCAATTAAAAAATATATATATATGTATACACACACACACACACACACACACACATGCACTCTCAGTACATGTGCTGCTGTACAAAAAGTGAGGAAATCAAGGAAGGAACATCAGTCAGAAGAATAAACACTCGGAGAGACTGTAAAAAAAGAAAGAGCTCCAAGAGTCATAACCCTCCCTCTTGGCCACAAGCTGTTAAAACTTAAGTATCAATATAAAATGTGTGAAAAGAAAAAGACAAAACTTCCCCCAAAGCAAAGCCTCCTCCATGTAGTCAACAACGGGATTCTAGAAGGCTACTGAAAGTCAGTGGCTAGGAAAGCATATGTGTAATAAAATGAGAAAAACATTTTTTAAAATCTCTTTTGGTCCCACCCAGCTCAACCAAGTGCCTTCTTGATGTCACCCAAAAGAATGGTCAAGACGCAAGTACATACTCCCCAGACTCTGTCAGTGGTAGGAGGCTCTTTCCCCATGAGCCTGGACTACTGTTCAGCCAGTCAGAGGAATGGAACTCACCACAAGGCAGTGTGGACATTCAGATCAATGGGATATTCCATGAATTTCCTGTTCCATTTGCAAAGGGATCAGGATGTCCATGCCCAAAGCAGGTGTGTCAAGTGCCTCCAGGTCACTGCTAACCCACGCCTTCACCCTGAGACTCCGCTTATGGGGTCACCTCAGGCCACCATGAGCTCCTTTAAGATGAATATGTGTGTTAGCAGGAGATCAATGTTGGACTGTGATTTTTGTGTTTGATACAGTATCTGATAGGGAAAATGTTTCAAATGATGAAAATCCCCAAAGATCAAGATCTTCATGGGCAGAGTTGCACTGGAGCATCAGGGTTGCAGAACAAGTCTAATGCCCAGGTATGGCTTCAGGTCTGGGGCACAGCAGCTGATAGTGGAGAAGGGTTGCCCTTCTGTCTTCTCCCTACAAGTCCATGATGAGTGTTTGTTCCTCATGGGTCTTCAATCTGGCTTTTTTAGCTATCTTGTCAGGTAGACAAGTGTCACTCTTAGGAACTGGGCCTTCCTAGGGCTCACCCAACAGGGCCAGTAACCCTCCAGCTAACCTGCCCTTGAGGAATTGCTAGTCCAACAGGAGGGTAAGCCACTTAATTGGCCATTTAAAAAATGATGTGGTCAGTGTGTTGGGGGAGACTTATATGGAGCAATGCAGGGGGCTTACTTTAAAGACTGGTGTTCTGCTTGTCACTGGAAGGACTACAACAGTCACACTTCCAACATCTATTTAAAACAACACATGGGGAAAATTTTCCATCCCACCACCCCTCAAGAATCTGGGGAAGAGAGAGCTGATACCTAATCAGAAACCATCTGTGCCTTCCCAGAAAACACTTACTTACTGAGTATCTTCTAAGTGAGACCCTTCAGGTGCCTGCACAATTTATAGAAGTTTAAATTAAAGAAAAAGTATATACTGATTTGATTTCAAGGGCAAAGAGAAAAACTAAACTGAAGAAGAATTTTCCCCAAGAAGGTCAACAAACTCTTTTCAAATAAATGAAGAAACAGATTTAGCTGCTGGGTACGTAAAAGCCATATCACATTTGAGCATACAGCCGCATCTGTCTATGGAGTTGATTTATTAGAAGAGAGGTCACTTCTAATAGAGCACAAGGAGTTCGGTTTGTCTCAAATATTCCTCTGTATTAAACCTCCCAAAACCCACACATATTGAAGAAAATACAGCTTTATTTGGCACATAAGGGCCCACCTGTCACTGTGCTATTTAGGATGTGTATCTGTTACTTCTTTGTAGTTTTAATTAAGCATCTAATGTTACCAAATAAATCACTGTACCCATTACCATTGTTGGTAAAAATGTCAAATGATGCGGCCACTATGAAACACAGTTTGGCAGTTCCTCAGAAAGTTAAACATACAATTACCATGTGACCCAGCAATTCCAGTTTGGGGTATGTGCCTCAAAAGAATTGAAAGCTGGGGCCCAATCTGATATTGAGATACCAATACACAGAGCAGCATTATTCACAATAGCCAAAAGGTGAAAACAACCCAAGTGTCTATCCACAAATGAGTGGATAAACAAGGTGGTATATACAATGGAACATGATTCATCCTGAACAAGGAAGGAAATTTGGACATGGCTACAAGATGATGAACCTGAAAGACGTTACACTCAGTGAACTAAGCCAGTCACAAAATGACAAACATTGTTTTTTTTCCACTTACATAAAATACCTGGAATAGTCACATTCATAGAGACAGGAAGTACAATGGGGTTTGACAAGGACTAGGGGGAGGGTGAATGGGGACAAAGTGTCAGTTTTATAAGATGAGAAAGTTCTGGAGATGGATGATGGTGATGGTTGCACAACAGTGTGAACATAATGTCACTGAATTGCACACTTATAAATGATTAAGATGGTAAATTTTATGTATGTATATTTTATCACAATAAATGAAAGGAAGGAAAAGTGGTGCCTACACTGAGGATAATCTTCCCATTAAGACCAACCCACAAAACCCTGAATGCCTGTGGCCACACAGGGCCCTATCGGTTCTGGCCAGAGCTTTTAAACTGACAAGTGACAGGTTGATGCTCAAAGACTTTGGAAGATGGGAACTTACCCCACCTGTGCAAGATTAACATATTTCATTAAAAAAAGAGAAAAGACTGGAAGATGCCTTGTTTTTCTATCAGTGAATCAGTCACCCCAAAAGTGTCAATTAAGCTAAAATGTTTCAGCACCTAGATTATATTCCCAGTAAAACAAAGGGGAGGTTTTATTTCCAGTCACTCCAACTGCCTATGGTCCTTACTAAAATTAAGAGCAAGAGGCAAGGAGTTGATGTGGGAGGGGGAGAGGAAGGAAGTTAGTGAGAAACAAGGAGGAGGGGAGGAAAGGCAAATAAATTCATGTGAACCGTTCGGAACAACAAATTGGAACCAGAGTGTAGCAATTGTGCCCCTGACTTGCTAGTTCAAGAAGTCAGGGTCGCAGGGGGGAAAGAGGAAATTCATGTTTCTGGAAATTCTTTCCACAGAATGGCAGCCTCTTATCTTCAACCAGCATTGTACATCATTTATCACAGCTGCAAACAACAACAACACACCATCACATCAGCCCCAGCAGTTCTAACAACATGCAGGGGGAAGGGGCTGGGATTTTGGATAAAAAGGACAAGGAGTTTCTTCTCAATAATACCGATTGTTCTGTACCTTTAAGCCACTCTACTTAACTGTCAGTTCCACCTGCTTCACAGGATGCAAAACAGCAGGAAGACAAACCTATTGTAACACACTTCACAATACAAGAAATGTATGCACTTCATTAAACCAAATTTCTATCCTCTGCTTGATAGTATATTGTTACTCTGTCAACAAAAAAAAATAAAAATAAGAGACTATGCACAGGAAAGTATTCTGTAAATTTTAATCTCCATGTAAACATTGGCTTTCTTCTGTACTAGTCTGCATGGGTTGCCATGAAATGTCACAGGCTGGATGGCTTACAAACATGCATTAATCTTCTCACGGATCTAGAAGTTCAAGAACAAGGTGTAGCATTGGTTTCTAGCAAGGCCTCTCATCCTGGCTTGCAGATGGCTACCTTCTCATTTTGTGCTCACATGGCTTTTCCTCTGTGCGTATGCAGAGGGTGAGAAAGTTCTCTGGTCTCTCCCCCTTCCTTTAAGAACATTAGTCCTGTTGCATTAAGGCCCACCCTTTTGTCCTTATCTAACCTTCATTACCTTCTTCAAGGCTCTGTCTCCAAATTTAATCACATTGGGGATTAGGGCTTCAACACAGGAATTGGGGGAACACAGTTCAGTCCATAACAACTTACTACTCTATCTGCATAGAAGTCTACAGTTTTCAAAGCATTTTCTTGTGTGTTCTCATTTCGAATCCTCACAGCAGATCTGGAGAGAGATTAGGCAGGCATTACCTCAGTGTACAGGACAGGACCCTTAGTGTTGGGGGTTCCATGACTCATCCAGGGACATACAACTGGTATATGGCTGAGCTAGAATTCAAATCCAGCGTTGTGGACTCCAGGGCCCTTAACAAAAATAAAGAATTTTACTGATTCAATCAAAAATATATATATAATTAGGGCTTGCGATTACTCTTTGCTGGGGAAAGTATAGAAATGAGAGGCCCTGGGAGTCAGAAGCATGTGTGCTTATGCAGGTGTCCAGTTTCTGTCACTTTCCTGCCCACTCATTCATTCGTATACTCCTTCTCTTTGGAACCTAGCTTAGGGAACTCCTTCTCTCCAAAGCTTTGTAGCTCACAATGATCTTGCCCTCCTTTGAGATGTTGGTCTCTGTCGCTCTTTAGAAAGTGAATTCCTCTTTGCCGAGAAAGCAATTCCATTTTTTTATTTTATTTTATTCATTTTAGAAAGAAGAGAGAGAGAGAGAAGGGGGGAGGAGCAGAAAGCATCAACTCCCATATGTGCCTTGACCAGGCAAGCCCAGGGTTTCGAACCGGCGACCTCAGCATTTCCAGGTCGACGCTTTATCCACTGCGGCACCACAGGTCAGGCAGCAATTCCAATTTTCATGGATGTACATTGGGTTTGCCCAGCCTCAGTCCTACCTTGGATATAGGTCCAAATTTGTTCTGGAGTCTGCTCTATATCAACAATTCTAACCTTGTTTTTAAAAGTTTTCCCCAAATCTCAGCTATCTTCTGAGAAGAAATTATTGCATTGATAACATCGTAAATGTCAGCAACATTACAAGGTCCTTCTCACAACATTGAAAAAACATGAAACAAAAAAACTAGAAAGCTCCACTGTCCCTGAGTCAGGAAACCACATTCCCCGTTGCCCAAGGCATGCACTCCCTCATGAGAAGTGTTGAAAGGTTCCTTGTCTTTGTTTTCTTCTAGGAGGTTTTTCAGAATAGAGTTCCTGCAAGCTGGCACTTCCTGAGTATGCAGAGAGGGAGTAAATATTCCTTCCCATGGTGCAGTGTTGTGTAATTACGTACATTCTAGGGACAGAGCACCTGGAGGTCTGACAATATGTTCAATTCCAGGCATGAACACGTGAATATTGGATTCCCCAGGGATGCAAGCCCTGTGTGCTTGTCTTTGTCCAGGCTTATACCAAACCCTGAAGCACTGGGAAAAGCAGACATGCAGCCAGCTAGTCCCAGAGAATGGAATACTCTGTAAAAGCCATACTCTAAAAGTTTACCTTTTCTGGGTTGATAAATGCACTTTGAGATTGCAATAGCATTGCTTCATCAGGTAAACTAAACACAAGAGTTTCTTCTGTTTAAAATGGGTTGTGTTTTCAAAGTTGTTTTTAAGTTTTAGGTTAAGCAACTATCCAGGTTAACCTACAGTCATGGGGTCTCTCGGGATGCAGAATGCAGTATTAAACTGGGAGAGTCCTGGGCAAAAGGGGTCAGCTGATCACCCTATTAAATTATGTGAAACTGGAAATCCATTATGGAATGCATAACCTTTGAAGGTAGGAAGGTTGCCTTTTGGTTATTTAATGATTCCATACTCATTCCAATATTTGCACTAAAACAGTGACACTATCACTAGCTTTGCAGTTCTATTGTGACAATCAAAATATTTAAAACTTGTGCAGGCCCTGGCCGGTTGGCTCAGTGGTAGAGCGTCGGCCTGGCATGCAGGAGTCCCGCGTTCGATTCCCGGCCAGGGCACACAGGAGAAGCGCCCATCTGCTTCTCCACCCCTCCCCCTCTCCTTCCTCTCTGTTTCTCTCTTCCCCTCCCACAGCCGAGGCTCCATTGGAGCAAAGATGGCCCGGGAGCTGGGGATGGCTCTGTGGCCTCTGCCTCAGGTCCTGGAGTGGCTCTGGTCGCAACAGAGTGACGCCCTGGAGGGGCAGAGCATTGCCCCCTGGTGGGCTGAGCGTTGCCCCCTGGTGGGTGTGCCGGTGGATCTCGGTGGGGCGCATGCGGGAGTCTGTCTGACTGTCTCTCCCCGTTTCCAGCTTCAGAAAAATACAAAAAAATACAAAAAAAAAAAAAACTTGTGCAAGTGTACAGAGTCAACATTTTGCAGTGTGCCTGGTGGGTACTGAAAATATCAGGAGAACACTTTGTAAAGTATATGATTGTCTAACCACTATGCTATACACCTGAAATCAATACAAAATAATGTTAAATACAAAATAATTAAAAAATAAAATTTAAAAATAATAAATAAAATAATCAGAGAAAATAATACTGTGTAGTGTTAAGAGGGGTCGTGGGCAGTTATAATGAATAAGGGTGCCATTGGCTGTCCCTAGTGTTTATAACCTGGCACCAACGTAGTTTCACTTTGAAAGATGTCTGTCAGGAGGGTGTGTGATATGATGAGTGATGAGGGCAAGTTGAGGTCAGGTATGGGACACAAAGCTGGGCTTAGGGACACACAGACACATTTCAATACTGAAGTAAAAGATGAGGTCAGTGTTGAGAATCCTAAGCAGAAGGGCCATGAGCAGTGCTTGGAGGACATGCAGACCAGACCAGTCTATAGAGACACAAGTCAGGCAGTGGGCACAGGATACCTGTAGTCAGAGTGGGAAGAAGACTAGAGCTCAGAGACCCAAGCAGAGCCAGAGAGTACAATCCAGGAGCTATTCCATTCATCTGGAACATGGCAAAGAGGCTAGAAATATGAAGGAAAAAAAGACCTTAGAGGAGGCAAAATCAACATCACACAGACCCTCATAAAAGAGTCTTTCTCAGGCTCCTCTTTAGAACACAATCCTAAGATGTTTAGTTCCATTGCAACACAGAAGCCCAAAATCAGCAAGAAAAATGACATAAGTGGGCCCAATGTCAGCAGAAGGATGTGTCAACCATCAATCTAATGCCAGTAGACGGAACAAAAGCAATAAAAAGAACAATCAGTCTAGCGCTATTTACCGTTTATAACACGTGACCTTGAGGATCCATGATAAAATGGATTGTTCTCCTCTCACTAATGCACTGTCCAAGTTCACAGTATGGCTTGTGCCTTCTCAGATTTTCAAGCTCATTTACACATACTCAGAGAATAAATAAATACTTCTCAGCAATAGAAAGGAATGAACTATCACTAACTGGAACAATCTCAGAAACATTATGATCTGAGAGGAAAGGGCAGATACAGAAAAGTTTATACTATATGATTCCACTTATATGAAATTCTAGAACAGGCAAAGCTAACCCATGATGATAGAAGTCCAAAAGTGGGACAGAGAAAGTAAAGAGATTTCCTGAGGTGACAGACATGTTCTGTCTTACCTGGGATGGTGGTTACACATGTGTATACAAATTGCTAAATGTATTGACCTAAACACTTAAGACCTGTGCATTTTATCATATATTAATTATGTACCATATAAAAATAGTTTTAAAAACACATTTATTGATGGAATTTTTCTAATTCAAAATAATGCATATCATGTCAATTATCTGTTTAAAAATTCAAAAAACTCAAAATAAATTTTAAAAACAATGTAATCATTTGCCCTGGCCAGATAGCTCAGTTGGAGAGCATCATCCTGAAGCACACAGGGTGCCGGTTCAATCCCCAGTCAGGGCACATTGCAAGAACAGATCTATGTTCCTGTCTCTCTCTCTCCCTTCTTCTTTCTCTAAAGTCAATAAAATAAACATTTTAAAATATATATAATCATTCAATGTTTTATACACACACACACACATCTCAATAGCCCCTCCTATGTGCCTGGTATTGTACTAGTCACTAAAAATACAAAGATGAATAAACATTACTCCTACCCTCCTATCATGGACAGATAGATGCATGGCCAAATGCTTACAATATAGTGCGGTATGGAGTGAGAAGAAGACATAACTTGGGGAAGGGGTGGGTATCTGGGAAGACTTTCTAGCACCAGCAACATTTGAGAAGAGTCTTAAATTCACAGGAGGATGAAGAGAGGCAAGAGGAAGAATCCAGGCAGAAATCACATAAGCAAAGAAAGAGAAGCATCAAGTTACTTTTCTTGGAGGTCAGGGACTCCTTGGCAGCAAGTGCATGAAACACAGGAGAGAAACAAAGAAGGAGATACTGAGAAGACAGAACGGGGCAAGACAGGGAAAGGCATTTTGACTTTATCCTGTGGCCAACAGGGAGCCCAGGAGAGTAAAGCAGGAGAGTAAATGATCAGGGTTGTTTTATCAATCAATAAATTGATAATACTAGAATAGCCTATAAGGAGGCAATCATAGGGCAAGGACACCAGTTACCCTGTGTAAGGAGACCGATGTTAACTAGACTTATTGTGGGGATCGTTTTGTAATGTACGCAAATACTGAATCATCATGTGGTACACCTGAAACTAACAGGATATTATGTGCCAATTTTGCCTCAACTTAAAAATAAAAACAAAGGTTCCTCTTCTGACACATCAAATATAGATTTTGTAAATTTAATTACAAAATAAAGTGTTACTAACTAAAAGAGAAAGAGAGAGACCAGTTACCATGGCTATAAAATCTAGCAAAGAAAATCAGGAAACACATTAAGGCAGGGGTAAAAGGGGTTGGGACTTTTCGGGAGTGGAGAGGGTGTTGGCAAACGCCATAGGACTTAGTGGTGTGGAGAAGAAGAGAAAGGGGAGAGGTGGACAGCTTAAGACACACAGTGAACATTTGGCCCAGAGGTGACTTCCATGACTGAGATCACAAGTATGGAAAAGAAGGCAAACTGTGAGAGCATGGATGATTTGCTTGAGATACTTGCAGACGTATCTGTTGCGTTGGTCCAGTTGATGTCTGGAAATAAATGTCTGGCATTCAGAAGGCAGTTGCTGACCTGAGACTGAGGCTGGAGAGTCATCTCCAACTGCAAATAAATCCAGCCAGATCACAAAATGGTGAGCTGGGAGGAGTAAACTTTGACTAATCAAAGACTTGCTAAAACATTTGAAACTAAGAAGCACACGTTTCTTTCCACAGGTGAGGTTAGCAAGTAGAGCATGTGGTTTGGAATCAGACCTGGGTCCCAATCCCTGCACTCCACTGTGAGTATGGTAAAAGCTAGCAGGACTAGGGAGACAGGGATGAAACTTCAGAAAAAGAGAGGCATCAGACAGGGGTGTGAGAGAGCCAGTATCTACGGGGGAGCTTCTTCCCCCTCCTTCTTCCACCTATAGCTGCTCCTCCTCCTGACCTGGGGGATGCCCCTCATCACAGAGCAGAGCTCCCAAGCCTGCCTTTTGAGGTCTAGAAAGTTGAGGGCAGTCAAGGTCTCCACAGAAAGAAATGTGAGCATTTGAAAAGCATAAACATTAGTGCTTTGAAACAAGATTAGCTGCATAGTTTCTGGGAATGGAAATGCAGGGCCTTCTGTCTAAAACAATGATTAAGAATTTCAAGATGATAATAATAGAGCATTAAACCAAACACAGGCCCCTTCCAAGCTCATGGACCAGTGCAAGAGCAAGAGTTTGAACAGCTTGATCTCTCTGAACTTTAAAACCCTCTGTAAAGTGAATGTTGTTCGTGTTCTTGGGTGGATTCAGTAATAAGCATGTGCATGAAAGGAGCCTGACTCATAGTTAAGTGCCCGATACCTGATAGGATTTCTTTATGCCGTGGATCAATTCCATTTGCCCCCAGAGTCAATCATGGGCTATCCTCAGCAGGCTCTCTACTGCTGACAGCTAACATCTCTTCAGAAAATAGTCAGCAGTAGTCCTCCTGGCTTGTCTGGGTAAAAATGTGTTCAGACTAGACACCCATTAAATGACACGCTTCAGACACTCTTAGCAAATATAGCAGCAAAAACAGGAAACAAGGCAGTGTTAAGGGAAGCTTTCCTCCCCTAAGAGTCAACCAGTTGTCATGTCTCGTTGCCCACACTGCATTGCTAGGTACTGTATGTAGTACTATAAATAACATCTTCTACCAGGAACCCTCGGCTGGCACAGAAACGAGGAGTCCATTTACTGAAAAGATTAGACAGATGTAGTCCATCACGATTTGTCGACCTCGTCAGCCGCATGCTTATTTAACTCTCATGCAACTTGGGCCATTCTTATGAAAAAACAAATGACACCTGTGTTACTTAATGAATGGGCAGATATGCAAAAAAAAAAAAATTTTTCCTGAATGTCTTTATTTATAAGCTGTGAGAGTTCATTCTAAAACATTCTGGGAACTCCATGGCAGGCCAATAAGAAAGATAAACCAGCTGGGATCTACTGGAAAAGTGTCAAAATCAATTGAACTGTATGTAGTACCATCACAGAAAAAGGATGCTCCACAGTATAACACACAAGACCCTAAGAGAGGCAGAAGACTGGCTTGTCTTCAGTTCATAGAAATAGCCGAAATAGATCAAGATTAAATATCGGGTGCTTCTGTTGACCTCTAAAGTCAAAAGCTGTATGTACACACACAGCCAATATATGTATAATGACTAAGTCAATCCAAAAACCAGTAGTGCAAATGACTGGTTTATGAGACGAACCAACCATTTCCCTAGCCCTCTGATCAGATAAACTGACCTACACTTCCTAAATATCATTGTTTCATTATTAAAATAACATTTGGAGCCTTCAACAGATAATACCTTTACCCTAGAACTAATTTTAATGCTCCTTATTTCTGGCAAATATTTAGTACAAATATTTTGGACACTTGGGATCTTTGAAGCCCTTCAAATGACATTGCAAAGGCATCAACCTTATCTCTGTAAAAGCCAAGCTTTGGTATGTAGGTCCATAATGGATATAGTGCATGCATTTTCAACATCCTTCTTTTATTAGGGATTTTCTAATCTTATGAGTTCCACTTTCCCTAGGTGGAAGCCAGAAAGTACTTTACCAGCCCCCTCTACAATGAGGTCAAAACATGTGACTTAAACTCAACCAATCAGATACACCTGCAAGAAATTTTGTTTCCGCTATATTACAAAGTTTCTAAGAGAACTTTGGGAGGAAACTCTGGGAGACTGGAGGCAGAGGTATAGTTTTTTGGGGGTTTTTTTTGTTTTTTTTAAAGATTTTATTTATTTATTTTAGAGCAAAGATAGAGAGAAAGATGGGGGACTAATGGGAAGTATCAACTCGTAGTAGTTGCTTCTCGAATGTGCCTTGACCAGGCAAGCCTGGGGTTTTGAACCAGTGACCTCAGCATTCCATGTCGACACTTCATCCACTGCACCACCACAGGTCAGGTGGTATAGTTTTTTTTATCTCGCTGAATCTCCACATAAAAACCAGATAAAGTAACTAGGTAGCAAAATCAAATTGCCATGTACAACATTTACAACAAAATTAGATGACAACATTTCCCCCCCAAACCACAAAATACAAGATCATCAACTGTCACCCAATCTACATGATCTGAGCATCTCTGCAGGAGAAACCAAAGAGAAGCAGAAGGGTGTCTACTGTACCTGAGAACAGAAATCCCAAATGGCCAACAGATGTGTAAAGAAGAATTCAGTGGGACAATCTGATAATAACAGCTGAAGCAGGAAGGGCTTTTCCCTATCTAATAGTGAGTGAGTGCCAGATGCTTTCAGTAAGGACTAATGGGTCTGGAGAGGTTAAGCTCCTGTGAATTCTTGAAAGTATTCAGTTAGGACTTTCTTACAGGACAGGGTTCTTACTGAGGAAATCTTCTGGAAGTCGAATCAAAATTGAGATGGATAGAGACAATAGATAGAGCATCAGCCTGGCATATAGACATCCTGCATTCAATACCCAGTCAGGGCACACAGGAGAAGCAACCATCTGCTTCTCTCCTCCTCCCTCTTCCACTTCTGTCTCTCTTCCCTTTCCACAGCCAGTGGCTCAACTGGTTCGAGCATGGCCCTGGGCACTGAGGACAGCTCAGTTGGTCCAAGCATGTCAGCCTCAGGCATTAAAAATAGCTGGGGGGAGGGGGGAATAGCTCAGTAGTTGACCATTGGCCCCAGAAGGGCTTGCCAGGCAGACAGATCCTGGTCATGGTGCATGCAGGAGTCTGCCTCACTATCTCCCCTCCTCTCACAAAAAAAAAAAAAACAAAAAAAAAGGAGTACTTTAAGAATCCACACATCTAAAAGACATGTCTAAAACCCAGATATAAAGTATAACTTTCTATTTAGAAAAACTAAAATATAAATTTAAAGGCTACAAGACATAAAAGGACAACATAAATTAGAGTAAAAAACAAACAAACTCAGAAATGAGATGGCAGAGCTGAGAAAATAATTGTATATAAAATTAAACATTATTTTTAAAATGAAGAGAAAATTACAATGAATAAACACAATAGATAACACCTTAAGAGAAATAGAAAAATTTTTAAGGAAAATTTTTAAATAAACAAGAAATGCACAAAAATAAAAGGGATATGGAAGAAAGTAATAAATATTAACAAAAGGCAAAGAACAGCGAACACATAAGATAAATAGGAGACACTAAATAAGAAAACCCCAGTAAGGGAGAACAAATAATCAAAAGTTTATTTCAAAAACTATCCAAGAAAGGAAAATGTGCTCGCTTTCATAGCATATATACTAAAACGGGAATGATTCAGCCCTGGCTGCGTAACTTGGCTGCTTAAAGCATCATCCTGATACGCCAAGGTTGTGGGTTTGATCTGCAGTCAGGACACATACAAGAATCAACCAGTGAGTGTATAAATAAGTAGAACAACAAATTAGTCTCTCTCTCTCTCTCTCTCTCTCTCAAGTAAATAAATATTTTAAGAAAAAATTAATTGAAACTACATTGAAAAAGCACATGGAATATCTAAAAATGTCTACTCAGAATGACCACACAAAAAAATATTCTAGAAAAAAAAAATTACTGGACATTAAAAGTCCCTTTGGACATCCAGGCAAAAATGGGTAGTGATAAGAAAATAAAATTTTTATCCAACTTTTTGACAGTGTGATAGTGTGCCAGACAAAAATAAAATAATGTATAAAGATTCTTAGGCAGAGACAAGATGGCGCTGGATTAGGCGGACAGACCAACATCTACCTCCCAGAACCAAAGTGGATTACAAACTAATTTTAAAAACTATCATCTGGAAAAACCAACTTTGGACTAAACTAAGAGGACTCTTCAACCAAGGAACACTAAAGAAGCCACACCGAGACTGGTAGGAAAAGCGGAAACGTGGAGAGAGTTGCCCAGCTCCCCGGAGCGAACAGTAGCAGGGAGACTCGCATGACGGGAAGAAAGTTTAGCAGAAGGGAAAGGGTCCTGAGCCCCAGGAACAAAGCCCCAGCCTGCATCTCCAGAGCCCAGAAGAGGCGTAAGGACAGTATTTAGCTGGAAACAAGTCAGGATACTGTTTGTGAGAAAGAGTCTGATTTCTCAGACCCAGGATCCTTCTTAAAGTGACCGCGCAGAACATCTCTCTCACAACCACTCACCCTGGGCTCCTGGGGGCGGGGGGAGAGAGGAGAGGACCAGAGTAACAGGAAGAGAGTGTAATCTAGGAGGCACAGGGAGAAACATTTTGGGAGATAGTCACCCTAACCCCTGGGATGAGTCACTCCCCAAAGCTGAAGTGAATACTTCCCCCAGAAACAGCAATACCAGGAAAGGGAAGCAGGAGAGCAGCCAAACAAGCTCCCCCGCGGCACTCAGAGCAGAGTTGCATAGAAGGAAGGAGCTTTTGGGTCTACAGTAGTGAGTCTTAGGGTCCGAGCTGCAACAATCCCACCCACATGGCTGAGGGCACGCCGGAGGGCGAGCGCAGCAGGAGACAAAAGTGCAGTTCTGCTGGCAGGGGCGGAAGCCAGCTGGCCACTGCTGGGCTCAGGTGTGAGCTCAACCTTGCCCGGCTGGGGAGAAGGGGGCATGCAAAAGCAGTCAAGCTCAGCTGCTGGCAGCCTGTAATCCAGCCTGCGGGAGAAGGGCGGGAACCCCGGAAAGGGTGGAGACCAGCCCCTGAGCAAGGGCAGAGGAGCACAGCCTTGCCCCGCCCATGCAACCCAGGCTTGCGATCTGACTTGGTAGCTGGCACCTCCTGCGGGGGTGGAGCCAAAAGCCCAGAAGAGGCGGAGTTCCACTACTGAGCTGAGCTTGGGCATGCAGACCTGCCTGGCGGTAGAGCCTAGGCAGGCAGCAGTTCCTTGAGTGGGCTCCTCCTGAAAAGGCAGGGCGAAAGCCCAGAAACAGGCGGAGACCCGCAGCTGAGCAAAGGTGCCCGCCAGTGCCCTCAGTACTGAGCATAACATCACACACGGGGGCGGGGCAAAGGCCAAGTCTACCAATGCTTATGCACCCGAGCACGTGATCACAGCCACTCCCGTGAAGAGAAAATGTGGAGGCAAAGAAATACAACACAAATAAACCAAGAGAAATCCCCAGAAAAGGACCTAAGTGAATCAGATATAACCAAATGACCAGATACAGAGTTTAAAATAACGATTGTTAGGATGCTCAAAGATATTAGAACAACCATAGGTGGCCATTACGAAAACCTAAATAAAGAGATAACAAATATAAAAAAGGACACTGAAATAATAAAAAAGAATCAGTCAGAAATGACAAATACAACATCTGAAATAAAGAATACAATGGAAGGAATTAAAAGCAGGATGGATGAAGCAGAGAATCAAGTCAGGGAGTTAGAGGACACGATAAATAAAGGCATGGAAGCAGAGCAGAAAAAAAAAAAAGAGACTCAAAAAGTCTGAGGAAACTCTAAGAGAGCTCTGTGACAACATGAAGAGAAATAACATCTGCATCATAGGGGTTCCTGAAGAAGAAGAGAAAGAACAAGGGATAGAGACTTGGTTCAAACATATCATAGCGGAAAACTTCCCCCAATTAAGGCAGGGAAACATTTCACATGTTCAGGAAGCACAGAGAATTCCATTATGGAGAAACCCAAAGAAACCAACACCAAGACACATCATAATTAAAATACCAAAGCTAAATGATAAAGAGAAAATATTAAAAGCTGCTAGAGAAAAAAGACTATCACCTACAAAGGAGCCCCCATAAGAATGACTTCTGACTTCTCAACAGAAACACTTGAGGCCAGAGGGAATGGCAAAAAATATTCAGAGTAATGCAGAACAAGAACCTACAACCAAGACTACTTTATCCAGCAAGGCTATCATTTAAAATTGAAGGAGAAATAAAAAGCTTTACAGACAAAAAAAACCTCAAGGAATTCACTGCAACCAAACCAAGACTGCAAGAAATGCTAAGGGACCTGTTGTAAACAGATCAAAGGAAAAAAAGAATATAGCAAAAGAGGAATACAGTTTTAAAGAAAAAAAATGGCAATAAACAATTACATATCAGTAATAAACTTAAATGTTAATGGATTAAATGATCTGATCAAGAGACATAGGGTAGCTGCGTGGATAAGAAAACAGGACCCATACATATGCTGTCTACAAGAGACACACCTTAAATCAAAAGATGCACACAGACTGAAGATAAAAGGATGGAAAAAATATTTCACGCAAATGGAAATGAAAAAAAAGCTGGGGTAGCAATACTTATATCAGACAAAATGGACTTTAAAACAAAGACTATAGTTAGAGATAAAGAAGGTCACTACAAAATGATAAAGGGAGTAATCCAAAAGGAAGATATAACTGTTATAAATATCTACACACCTAATATAGGAGTACATAAATATATAAAGCAGACTTTGATGGACTTAAAGGGCGAGATCAACAGCAATACTATAATAGTAGAAGACTTCAATACCACATTAACATCATTAGATAGATCCTCAAGAAAGAAAATTAACAAAGAAACAGTAGACTTATTGGAAACACTAGATCAACTTGATTTAATAGATATCTTCAGAACCTTTCACCCTAAAACAGCAGAATATGCATTCTTTTCAAGTGCTCATGGTACATTCTCTAGAATAGACCACATGTCACGGCACAAAAGCGGTCTCAACAAATTTAAGATTGAAATCATATTGAGCACTTTCTCTGATCACAATGGAATTAAACTAGAAATCAACCACAATAGAAAAATTGAAAAACATTCAAACACTTGGAAACTAAATAGCATGTTATTAAATAACAAATGGGTTAACATTGAGATCAAAGAAGAAATTAAAAAATTCCTAGAAATAAACAATAATGAGCATACATCAACTCAAAATTTATGGGACACAGCAAAGGCAGTCCTGAGAGGGAAGTTTATAGCATTACAGGCATATCTCAAGGAGCTAGAAAAAGATCAAATAAACAACTTAACCCTGCATCTAAAAGAACTAAAAAAAGAACAGCAAGTAAAGCCCAGAACTAGTAGAAGGAAGGAAATAATAAAAATCAGAGCAGAGGCCTGACCTGTGGTGGCGCAGTGGGATAAAGCGTTGACCTGGAACACTGAGGTCGCCGGTTTGAAACCTTGGGCTTGCCTGGTCAAGGCACATATGGGAGTTGATGCTTCCTGCTCCTCCCCCTTCTCTCTCTCTCTGTCTCTCTCTCTCTCTCTCACTCCTCTCTCTCTAAAAAAAAAAAATCAGAGCAGAAATAAATGACATAGAGGCTAAAGAAACAATACAGAGGATCAATGAAACCAGGAGCTGGTTCTTTGAAAAGGTAAACAAGATCGATGAACCTTTAACGAGAGTCACCAAGAAAAAAAGAGAGAGGATCAAATAAATAAAATTAGAAACAAGAGTGGAGAAATAACAACTGACCCAACAGAAATACAAAATATTGTAAGAAAATACTATGAAGAACTGTATGCAAAAAAACTAGACAACCTAGATGAAATGAACAAATTCCTTGAATCATATAATCCTCCAAAAATCAATCTGGATGAATCAGAAAACCTAAACAGACCAATTACAACAAATGAGATTGAAACAGCTATCAAAAGACTCCCAAAAAAGAAAAGTCCTGGGCCTGATGGCTTCACAAGTGAATTCTACCAAATATTCAAAGAAGAAATAACTCCTATCCTTCTCAAGCTATTTCAAAAATTTCAAGAGGAAGGAAGACTTCCAAACTCCTTTTATGAGGCGAGCATAATTCTGATACCAAAACCAGGCAAAGACAACACACAAAAAGGAAATTATATGCCAATATCCCTGATGAACTTAGATGCAAAAATCCTCAACAAAATATTAGCAAACCGGATCCAGCAATATATGAAAAAAATCATACACCATGATCAAGTGGGATTTATTCTTGGGAGGCAAGGCTGGTACAATATTCGCAAATCAATCAATGTGATTCATCACATAAACAAAAGAAAGGAGAAAACCACATGATAATTTCAATAGATGCAGAAAAAGCATTTGATAAAATCCAGCACCCATTCATGATCAAAACTCTCAGCAAAGTAGGAATACAGGGAACATACCTCAACATGATAAAGGCCATCTATGACAAACCCACAGCCAACATCATACTCAATGTGCAAAAATTAAAAGCAATCCCCTTAAGATCAGGAACAAGGCAGGGGTGCCCCCTTTCACCACTCTTATTCAACATAGTTCTGGAAGTCCTAGCCACAGCAATCAGACAAGAAAAATAAATAAAAGGCATCCGAATTGGAAAAGAAGTAATAAAACTATCATTATTTGCAGATGATATGATATTGTATATAGAAAACCCTAAAGTCTCAGGCAAAAAACTACTAGACCTGATAAATGAATTCGGCAAGGTGGCAGGATATAAAATCAATACTCAGAAATCAGAGGCATTTTTATACACTAATAATGAACTGTCAGAAAGAGAAATCAAGGAATCAATCCCCTTTACCATTGCAACCAAAAAAATAAAGTACCTAGGAATAAATCTAACCAAGGAGATTAAAGACTGTACTCAAAAAATTATAAAACATTAATAAAAGAAATCAGGGAAGATACGAATAAGTGGAGGCATATACCGTGCTCATGGTTAGGAAGAATAAACATCATTAAAATGTCTATATTACCCAAAGCAATTTATAAATTCAATGCAATACCAATTAAAATACCAATGACTTACTTCAAAAATATAGAAAAAATATTCCAAAAATTGATACGGAACCAAAAGAGAACACGAATAGCCTCAGCAATCTTGAAAAGGAAGACTAGAGCGGGAGGTATCACACTCCCGGATATCAAGTTATATTATAAGGCCATTGTACTCAAAACAGCATGGTACTGGCATAAGAACAGGCACATAGATCAATGGAACAGAACTGAGAACCCAGAAATAAACCCACAGCTCTATGGACAACTGATATTTGACAAAGGAGGTAAGGGCATACAATGGAGTAAAGACAGCCTCTTCAACAAATGGTGTTGGGAAAATTGAACAACTACCTGCAAAAAAATGAAACTAGACCACCAACTTATACCACTCACAAAATAAACTCAAAATGGATTAAAGACTTAAATGTAAGCCGTGAAACCATAAGCATCTTAGAAGAAAACATAGGCAATAAGCTCTCTGACATCTCTCGCAGCAATATATTTGCTGATTTGTCTCCACAGGCAAGTGAAATAAAAGACAGGATCAACAAATGGGACTTTATCAAACTAAAAAGCTTCTGCACAGCTAAAGACAATAAGAACAGAATAAAAAGACAAACTACACAATGGGAGAATATATTTGACATTGTGTCTGATAAGGGGTTAATAACCAAAATTTATAAAGAACTTGTAAAACTTAATACCAGGAAGACAAACAATACAATCAAAAAATGGGCAAAAGAAGTGAATAGACACTTCTCCAAAGAGGACACACAGATGGCCAATAGGCATATGAAAAAATGTTCAACATTACTAATGATTAGAGAAATGCAAATTAAAACCACAATGAGATATCACCTCACACCAGTCAGAATGGCGCTCATCAATAAAACAACATAGAATAAGTGCGGGCAAGGATGTGGAGAAAAGGGAACCCTCCTGCACTGCTGGTGGGAATGCAGACTGGTGCAGCCATTGTGTAAAACAGTATGGAGATTCCTCAAGAAATTAAAAATCGAACTGCCTTTTGACCCAGCTATACCACTGTTAGGAATATACCCCAAGAACACCATAGTACTGTTTGAAAAGAAGAAATGCACCCCCATGTTTATGGCAGCATTGTTCACAATAGCAAAGATCTGGAAACAGCCCAAGTGTCCATCAGAGGACGAGTGGATTAAAAAGCTTTGGTATATATATACTATGGAATACTACTCAGCCATAAGAAATGATGACATAGGATCTTTTACAACAACATGGATGGGTCTTGATAACATTATACTGAGCGAAAGTAAATCAGAAAAAACTAAGAACTATAGAATTCCATACATAGGTGGGACATAAAGATGAGACTCAGAGACATGGACAACAGTGTTGGGGTTACAGGGTGGGGGGAAGAGAGGGAGGGGGTTGGGGGAGGGGAGGGGCACAAAGATCATGGCTTTTCAGCATTTGCCATATTCCCCCTTTAATCTATAGACAGACAGCAAATATTTACTTATGGTGTTTCCACTATAAAGACTGCTGTCTTAGGGACAAATGCTAATGAACTATTTCAGCAGTTTCTCCTTCTTCAAAGACTTATATGTCAACATAGAGCTCCATGTTTCATAGGACATACTCAAGCTCACTCCATACTCCCTGGAGCTTTAACACAAGGGAATGCCCTTTTTTTTCTTTTTTTCTTTTTTTGTACTTTTTATTCATTTATTTATTTATTTATTGTATTTTTCTGAAGATGGAAATGGGGAGGCAGCCAGACAGACTCCCACATGAACCTGACCGGGATCCGCCTGGCATGCCTATGGGAGGGAGTGCTCTGCCCATCTGGGGTGTTGCTCTGTTGCAACCATAGCCATTCTAGTGCCTGAGGCAGAGGCCATGGGGCCATCCTTAGTGCCCGGGGTGGCTTTGCTCTGGTGGAGCCTTGGCTGCGGGAGGGGAAGAGAGAGACAGAGAGGAAGGAGAGGGGGAGGGGTGGAGAAGTAGATGGGCGCTTATTCTGTGTGCTCTGACTGGGAATGGAACCCGGGAATCCTGCACACCAGGCCAATGCTCTACCACTGAGCTAACCGGCCAGGGCCTAGGAATGCCCTTGTTGATCAAGCTACCCAAAAGAAAATTATATGGATCAACCATGACAGACTGAGCAAGTCAGTCTCATACTATTCATCACCAGAACGCTGCAGCCCTCTGTAAACAGTTTCAACTTTCCTGGGAAGCAGCACGGCAGATTGGGAAATCCTGTCCAAGGGGTCCTATACTGCCCCTTCATTTGGAGTTAACCCTCAAGGACCCCTACCAGGACAACTTTGGCAGATGGATGTTACTCATATACCTTCATCTGGCAAACAGTCGTATGTCCACATTACAGTAGATACATATTCCGGATCTATAGTAACCTCTGTCAGAACAGGAGAGGCTGCTAAGCATGTTATAGCTCATTTTCTGTATGCATTTTTCTATTATTGGATTTCCTAAACTGGCTAAACTGAAAGTGCTCCTGCATATGGAGCAAAAGCATTTACTGTATTATGTCATGCTTACAATCTTTAAAGTTAAGGTATTATTAAAGTGTACTCAGCAAACATTTTAAGGACAATTTAAAAAAAATTTAAAAGGGGGTAGTCATATCCTGGAACTCCTACGGGTCTACCATATCATGCTTTTTACTTAAAAAAAAAAAATTTACATCTTTTGAATGCTGATGAACAGGAGACACCAAATCTTTTTTGCCTGCAAACTACTACCTTCTTTATTAAATCCAGCTAATAACACTGTTTTGTCTTTTTCCAAATAGCTCTAGATATATGGAAAAGATTTATATAGGCATATGGGGATCCTCAAACCCCTCAGTGAGATCTTCTGAGCATGGCTTTTAAGATATCTAGAGGCAGAAAAAGCCCAATAGAGATCAGGGGAACTACCAGCTTTTAGGATACACCCTTAAAGGCTCCAACGCCCCAAAGGGGTCTCATATGATGCCATCTGGGTCCTGCTTCAATAGTGGAAAGGAAGGTCATTGAGCTAAAGCCTGCCAGGCTTACATGTCTCTGCTGTGAGGAAACAGGGACACTGGAAGGTAGGCTTCCCACTCACTCCTCTAAGGAAGGGTTCAGTCTTTTCCAGCCCTGCTCCAGTCACCTATGACCTAACCTTGCCCAGAATGCTGGGGTTTTCCACTGAAGGCTGAAAGTGCCCAGGGCCCTCAACCCCATCTACGACACTGTGGACGAGCCTAGGGTATTTCTTCCAAGAAGCAGGTAAACTGATCTCATTGCACAAGGGCCACTTAACTATGTTTTGCCTGAATGGTCAGGTTTTTTATTCTTCCCTCAAAGATCTCTGTTGTGGGTGTTGATAGTCCTATTTTCTGCTGCTTTGCTTAATATGTGGTGTTTCCTTTATCTCTCCTACCTCAATGCCCCACTCATATTTCAGGCTGGGACCTACTCCTAATTTAGAGCTCTCTTTCCCCCTTTTGCCAACTTCTATTATGAATCTACCTTTGCCACCCAGCTTAGTGTATCCCAAGGTTCTCTTTACCACGCCACAGTCACAGAGCTCCAGGGCAGAGCAACCTGGTCTCATCTCTCCAGGCAGAGGAGAACAGAAGCTCCATATCCACGCATGCTGCAAATGGCTTTTCCAGTCTACCTGAATCATTACCAGCTAGAAGCAGCGGTCATTGGGACTTGGACATGAGCTGCAAAGTATAGAATGGTGACAACAATTCCAGTGCCATGAGGACTTTTCCTGGATGTGGACTTTTCTGGACTCCTGCTCCCTGTGACAGCTCCTAACAGACTGAACTGTGGTTGGGTTGCATTTTTCAGGGATTTGGTATGGAGATGGGGCCAACTTGGACTTGGTGAACATGTTAAGGACACTATTCTTTTATGGACTCTTGCTGTATTGGCCAAGAGTTTGCTTAAAGGCTTTTAATCACTGTAAAAAAAAAAATAGAAGACTGGATAAAGAAGATGGGGCACATATACACCATGGTATACTATTCAGCTAGAAGAAATGATGACATTGGATCACTTACAGCAGAATGGTGGAATCTTGATAACAGTATGCGGAGTGAAATAAGTGAATGAGAAAAAAACAAGAACTGCAGGATTCCATACATTGGTGGGACATAAAAACGAGACTAAGAGATATGGACAGGAGTGGGGTGGTTACAGGGGGTGGGGGGAGGGAAGAAGGGAGAGGGGGAGGGGTACAAAGAAAACTGGATAGAGGGTGATGGAGGACGATCTCTCTTTGGGTGATGGGTATGCAACAGAACTAAATGACAAGATAACCTGGAAATGTTTTCTTTGAATATATGTACCCTGATTTATTGATGTCACCCCATTATAATAAAAATTTATTTATAAAAAAAAAAAAGATTCTTAGGGAGATGGCCTGACCTGTGGTGGCACAGTGGATAGAGCATCGACCTGGAAGTGCTGAGGTCGCCGGTTCAAAACCCTGGGCTTGCCTGGTCAAGGCACATATGGGAGTTGATGCTTCCAGCTCCTCCCCCCTTCTCTTTCTCTGCCTCTCTTCTCTCTAAAAATGAATAAATAAATAAATAAATAATTTAAAAAAAAAGATTCTTAGGGAGAGAAAATGTGATTCAAGGGTTTTATTTCCAGAAAAACTGACTTTAACATATAAAAGATGCAAAAAAAAATCAAGGAATATTATTTCCATTCATATACTTTTTTCAAAGACTACACTCAAGAACAAGCACTAGACAACCAAAATGACCAGAAAGACACTGGCATAAAGACTGGTGATGAACATTAAACATACAGTTATCTGTAGAACTAAGACTAAAAGGGGAAAGAATACAGTTTGCAACGACCATACACTCAAGTAAGTTAGATATATAAACTATTTAAACATCCAAAGAAAGAGAACGCATAAAGAAAAAGTTAAATATTTACAGCAATTCCATTTGTGGTGATAGTAGAAGGATTCTAAGACTATTATGTGGTCAATATGAGAAAAAAACAAATGAATAATCTTTTCTGTACCATGCTTTCTCATCCTTCCTACAGGTTATCTTTTATTGTGGTAAACTGTAATAGTGTTCAAAAATATTCGCAAGCCTGACTTGTGGTGGCGCAGTGGCTAAAGCATCGACCTGGAAATGTTGAGGTCGCCAGTTCAAAACCCTGGGCTTGCCTGGTCAAGGCACATATGGGAGTTGGTGCTTCCAGCTCCTCCCCCCTTCTTTCTCTCTCTCTCTCCTCTCTCTTCCTCTCTGTCTCTCTCTCTCTCCCTCTCTCTCTCTCCTCTCTAAAAATGAATATTAAAAAATATATATTCACAGCCTTTACCCAAGGAAGAATTATATTTTCTTTTCCCAGTCATGTCAGACTCAGCTGTGTGACTTGATTTGGCCAACAGAAGGTGAGAAGTAATGTGTGTCACAACCAGCCCTAAGCCCTGGTTTGGGCTTTGCCAAGCTCCCTCTTTCCTCTGCCCCAGTGTTCCAGATAGAAGCTTCTTAATCAGCCTGGATCCCAAGGAAAGGTGGCTGGGAACAGAGCTACATCTCACCCACAATGGACACAGAGCATAAATGTGTGGAAACAGAAAGCCACTGAGGTCTGGAGACTTTTGCCACAATGTAACTGGGCTTGTCATGCCTCATATGATTATTAATTACCTATTATGGGTAATCGTTACAATTTTAAAGCACTGTTTAGAAACCACACACTTGCAGTTCTTGCATCGTTAGGAGGCATTCATTTCTCCACTTGACAGACGAGGTTAAATAACAAGACACCTGACTAGAAGCAACGTTGAGGTCTAGAGCCGCTTCAGTTTAATGCCAGAGTCTCCTGCTCTTTCTTAAAACTACTACCACATTGAAAAACTCCTGGCCTGTGCAGCATTTCTGTGTGGCCTCCATAGCATTTACAGCAGGGGTCCCCAAACTACGGCCCGCGGGCCACATGCGGCCCCCTGAGGCCATTTATTCGGCCCCCGCCACACTTCCGGAAGGGGCACCTCTTTCATTGGTGGTCAGTGAGAGGAGCATAGTTCCCATTGAAATACTGGTCAGTTTGTTGATTTAAATTTACTTGTTCTTTATTTTAAATATTGTATTTGTTCCCGTTTTGTTTTTTTTACTTGAAAATAAGATATGTACAGTGTGCATAGGGATTTGTTCATAGTTTTTTTATAGTCCGGCCCTCCAACGGTCTGAGGGACAGTGAACTGGCCCCCTGTGTAAAAAGTTTGGGGACCCCTGATTTACAGTATCATCCCCAGGCTCACAATGACACCCAGCAAATGCTGAGAGCCAACTGACTGGAGGGAAACCACTAAAGAACACTTTCCGAATATCTGGATAAACAAACAAATATTTATTAAATGTCAATTGACAAATGACATTATATAAAGTTGCTTAGGATCTCTCACAGAACACAAAAAAAAAGATGAAGCCTGCACCTTCAAAAACTATATGATAAGGAGCAGAACGGACCAAACACAAGACTTAAGAGCAAGTTGTGTAGCAGACACAACACATAGCACCAGACCCAGAGTCCACGGGTCTGCATTCAAGTGTCTCCCACAACTGTGTCGTGTTGGCCATTATTTTAACTCTTTGAGCCTGTTTCCTAGGAAGAAAAAAAGATACTAATAAAATTGGTCTTGGGTGTCAAATGAAATAATGTGGGTAAGTCACTTTCAATTCTATAAGTATTAAAATGTTCAGGTATGGAACCTGGCTGGACAGGGAAGTGAGCAAGTCCAGAAGAGGTCTGAAAAGTTTCCCCATTAAGGGACTATAACCCCTGAATGTTTGTGGCAGGGCAATAGAAGAGAATAGGATTCTTGAGTTGCTGAAATATCTCTTTTACAGAATATATAAAATATATTAATTTCTTTTTGTTTTAATAAAACTTCCTGGGTTAAAAAAAAAACCATGAAGAGCTATAAAATTATTAAAGATTAAGGGATGACAAAATGGAAGCATTTCACATACAATCTAAATTTCATGACCTCTTGTAAGTGGACAAAATGAGAGCAATTTCTCTCTGTTGTCATGGAGAGGCATGGAATCCAGATGTAAACATGAAAGTTCTCAGCACACACTATGTACATTTTCAATTAGGGCAAAGAATACACGAAGCCAGCCAAAAAGACTTTATGACATAATGGGATTTTGTGCCTGGGGTAACGAACTCCAGTTATAGAAAGGTCTTCAAGGGAAAGAAAAAGGAAGTAACACATACTGAGTACCCACTGCATGGTAAAACTTCACATATGGTACTTCTAATTTTCACAGCAACTCCACAAGGTCTAAAGCTTAAGACAGTTTTAGAACCTGTCCGGGCCACACAGCTAGCAAGTGAGGAAACAACCCACACCCTCATCTGTCTGGTTCCAAGCTCAGTCTCCTTCCACTAGAAGGGGTTGGCAAACTACAGCTCAAGGACCAAATCTGGCCCACTATCTTTATTTTGTGCTATTTATGAATCAATTATAGCTTTTTCATTTTTGAACAGTTTTTTAAAAATATATACTTTGTAACATGTAAAAAAATGTGAAACTCAAAATTCAGAGTTTTACTGGAACATAACTATACTTATTTATTTACATATTGTCTATGGCTACTTTAGTGCTACAAGGGCAGAGTTGAGTGGCTGTGACAAACCATATGGCCCCCAAAGTTTAAAATATGTACTACCCCACCCTTTACATAAAAAGTTTGCCCCAACCCTTCTTACACCATATACAAGAATAAACTCAAAATGGATTAAAGACTTACAGTTTAGACTCAAAACCATAAAAATTCTAGAAGAAAACAAAGGCAGTAAAATCTCGAACCTGTCTCATAGGAATATTTTTTCTGATATATCACCTTGGGCAAGGAAAATAAAAGGAAAAATAAACAAATGGGACTACTTCAAGCTAAAACATATTTGCACAGCAAAGGAAACCACCAACAAAATGAAAAGACAACCCACTGAATGGGAGAACATATATCGCTGATATATTTGATAAGGCTTAATATCTAAAATTTACAAGGAACTTATAAGATTCAACACCAAAACAACAATCCAATTAAAAAGTGGACAAAGGACTACTTTGTCCTTTGGAGAAGTGAATAGACACTTCTCCAAAGAAGATGAGCAAATGACCAATAGACATATGAAAAGAGGTTCAATGTCCCTAATCATCAGAGAAATGCAAATTAAAACAACAATGAGATACCACCTCACACCTGTCAGAATGGTGCTCATTAACAACACAACACATAATAAGTGTTGGTGAGGGTGTGGAGAAAAGGGAACCCTCATGTACTATTGATGGGAATGCAGACTCATGCAGCCACTGTGGAAAACAGTATGAAGTTGACTCAGAAAATTAAAAGTGGAACTGCCCTTTAACCCAGCAATTCCATTTCTGGGAATTTATCTGAAGAAACCCAAAATACTAATTTGAAAGTATACATGCACCCCCATGTTTATTGCAGTGTTATTTATAATAATCAAGATCTGGAAACAACCAAGTGCCCATCAGTAGATGAGTGGATTAAAAAAAAAGCTGTGGTACATTTACATGATGGAATACTATGCAGCCATAAAAAATAAGAAAATCTTTCTTTTTACAACAGCATGGATGGACCTGGAGAGCATTATGCTAAGTGAAATATGCCAAAGAGAGAAGAACAAGTATCATATGATTCCACTTATATGTGTAATCTAATGAAAAAAATATACTAACAAACAAAATAGTAATAGATTCATAGATACAGAGTGACAGGTGTCAGAGGGGATGGGAGTGAGGGGTTGGGCGAAAAGGATGACAAGATTAAGCAAAGAAAAAATTTATAGACACAGACAACAGTGTGGGGATTGCAGGAGGGAAAGAAGTGGAAGAGGGTAGAGGGGGGACAGATGGTGATAAAGGGAGACTTTACTTGGGAAGGTGAGCACATGATATGGTGTACAGATGACACATTATAGAACTGTACACCTGAAACCTGTATGATTTTATTAATCAGAGTCGCCCCAATAAACTCAATAAAAATATTTTTAAGTGGTTTTCCCTCCCCTACACTATACCATATCGCCTGTAGGTGATCCAGTCTTCTCATTTTACTGATGAGGAAACAGAAGTCCATAAGATGGAATAAATGTGCTCCAAATTAATAATATTGGGAGAGACACAGGTTTAAAAACCTATTAGATTGATCCACAAAAATTAGAAAATTTCACCTGACTCTATAATTAATCTAAAGGAAAGCTTGAACCTAATGAATTGTATTTGAACCTGTTTGAAGAACTTGGGTAACAGATGTAAGGTGGCCTGCACACAACAGGAGAACTCAATGACTTTATGGGGCAGCAGTGGTCACAAGGCTCTCTCCAGTGCCAGCTCCATTTGTTCTGACCCCATCCTCACTAAGCAGCATTGGACTAGGAATGTGGGCATCACAATTCCCAGAAAAATGCACACCTCTGGACATGCAGGCTTACATATCACTCCTTTAAATGTTTCATTGTCATAGAATAGTCTGGCGAGTGGAAAAAGAATTAAGTTTTGGGCTCTATAAAACCGAGGCTAGCCCTGAGAGGGCCTGACTACAGAGGCGGCAGCTCAGCCCTCTTTGGGACACAGCTTCTGAGTGGTCAGCTCATGCCCAAGACATACTGGGAGGTGGGCCTCGGGGAGACCCGCAATGGGATGCAGGGACTTCCAGCAACAGCCCGGCAGAGCCTGTGGCCCCAGTGCTCTGGTGGCCCTCTGACATAGTTAGGAGCACGGGCGATATTTAGTGCACAGAAAAGGAATGCCTTCTCTACTAGGTAAAGCGTGACACAAACTTCATGGGCAACGTAAACTCTCGCACTGAACTGAGGGGTCAATGACGCAGGTGAAAATGTCAATAAAATCCCTAAGAAAATTTGTCAAATAAATTGCTTTAGAAAGTGCCTTTTTTTTTTTACTTTGTGTGGATAGAGCGTCGAACTGGGATGCGGAGGACCCAGGTTCGAGACCCCAAGGTCACCAGCTTGAGCACGGGCTCATCTGGTTTGAGCAAAGCTCACCAGCTTGGACCCAAGGTCGCTGGCTCGAGCAAGGGGTTACTCGGTCTGCTGAAGGCCCACGGTCAAGGCACATATGAGAAAGCAATTAATGAACAACTAAGGTGTCACAACGAAGAATTGATGCTTCTCATCTGTCTTCCTTCCTGTCTCTCTGTCTCTATCTGTCCCGCTCTCTGTCTCTCTTTGTCTCTGTAATAAATAAATAAATAAATAAATAAATAAATAAATAAATAAAACTAACAGTTTTGAAACTAAATGGGGTGCTTACTTTTTCCTTAAATGCTTTTGCCTGTTATCATGCTTTTATCTGTACTAAAAAAATATTGGAGAGAACAGTGTGTGAATGAGACACAAAGCTGCCCCTAGGGCAGCCAAGCAGAGGGTCCATCTGGGGAGAGCTCCGGATAAGAGGGGGTTCATCTGCTAGGGTGCCACAGCAGAACACCACAACTGGTGGCTTAAATAACAGAAATGTACAGCTTCTCAGCCAGAAGTCTGAAACTGTGATGTCAGTAGGACTGTCTCTCTCTGGACTATGGGAGGTTCTATTCCAGGCCTCTCTCATAGCTTCCAAGTGGTTTGCTCTAGTAGAAATGTCTCTGGCCTATAGAACTATCACCCTGATCTCTGCCTTCATCTTCACAGGACATTTCTTCTCTTTTTATAAGGACACTACTCATAACGGATTAAAGTCCAGCCTACTCCAGTATGACCTCACCTTAACTAATTACATCTGCAAGACCCAATACTAAAAAGGGTCACATCCTGAGGCTGCAGGTTAAGACGTCAACATGAGTCTTTTTATTTTTAACTTTTTTTAAATGTTTATTTTATTGATTTCAGAGAGAGGGGAAGGGGGAAAGAGAGAGAGAAAGAGAGGAACATCAATCTGTTCCTGTATATGCCCTGACCAGGGATCGAACCGGTAACCTCTGCCCTTCCAGATGATGCTCTAACCAACCAAGCTATCTGGCCAGGGCAACATATGAGTTTAGGGACACAAGTCAGCCCATAACAAGGGGAAGATGACAGTATTCACCCTGAAACCTCCCAAACTCCTTATCTTATGCTCACTCTCTTGATGGTTGTCCTGAGTTAGTCCTATTTCATTAACATGAAATGTATTAAAAGTGCGATATCTGAAGTACAAGGAAAGCTGCCAAAGGAGTAGAGACAATCTGATGCAGAATGACTGAAATCAAACTAATTTGAGGAACAGAAGTCATCCTGGCCTGGGGATAGAAACACGTGGGTGGTAGTCCTGGTTCTGAGTCCGGTGAGCTGGAGAACTTTGAGCATGATAGAGGGGTACACAGCAGCTTCCGGAGACTCCACGGGGGTCCACCCAGCGTCTGGGTCAGAAGCAGGACTAGAGCCCCAATCTCTTCTTTCCTGAAGCTTTCTCCAGCCTGTCCCCATCTCTCTGAGATTTCAGGCCTAGTCTTTTAAACTCTAACTACATGTTTTAAATCTAACCTTCCCCCTAAACCCCTGACCCATCCAAAGATCAATAAGTCACCCTATAATCTTTTCAGAAGGCCTCATGGCTGGGCAGCCTATAATTCCCTTGACTAGCATCACCCATCCCAAGAGAGCACAATCACCCCTGGCATTTAGACTAGATTTGCTCATCTCAGCAGACAGTTTTGCATGGCCACTGTCCTCAGAAGGCTGTCTGGACTCACACTGAAACCAAGTGTGAGCAGTATTATAGGTCTGCATAAATTCAGATCCAGCACACCAAAGTTTGGTTACCTCCTGCACCCATGGGGATCTCCACAGGGGTTCCACACATCTGAAAATGGAAAGAGCACTAAAACCTTAACCATTTACCTCCCCTCCGACTATCTGCCATTTTCCACTCACAGACAGCATAAGTCATTTTCCTTGTTCCCCACAAGAACAGACTGAAAATGGTTAATCCAAATTGCTACCATAGTTAGCACTGACCACAGTGAGGAAAAGTGTAAGGTATTAATGTCACTTTTTATATAACAGTGTGAGCATTTGAGGATAATAATAAACTCTTATTTATAGGGTCAAACACCACTATATGTACATATCACTAAAGTGTGTTTGCAAAATAAGCAATGACTGCTTTAAATAGACTGTCTCAGCATGACTAATAAATAATAAGAATCTTGCCTTCAAAATTAACAACAGAGAAGAAGTGTATTATTTTGGGCACTACGGTAAGAAGTGGCTTTCACCGGAGGGGTGGGGCTGTAACAGGAGGTGTTCATGCCTCAGTTCTCCTCCTCACATTACTCCCCACCTGGCAGGGAGGCAGGGCCACATGAAGTCATGGCAAGAGCACAGCCTGCAGAGTAAACACTACCTGAACTTCAGAATCTAGATCTGGAAAGAACCTTCGTATCCCTTGAACTCCAACATGCCTGCCTGGTCCTCAATTTGCAGTAACTTGCCCACGTTCACACAAGGCAAAGCAGAGAATGTTCACAGAATCTTCCCATCCAGGGACATTCAGACTCTGGGGATTTGGTAGAAACACAATGGTCTTGAATGCAGGAGCATCCACCCCCAGCTCCTCCCCTGCAGGACCTGGAATAAATCACTAAACCTAATGGGACAGCATGTTCCTTGGTATTAGAAGTGGAAATAGCTACTTCATATTGCTGTAGGAAGTAAATTGAACAGAACCGTGTAAATGTAAAAGGATAGTTAATGCATCAAGCAGTAATGCAAGAAATGCTGTAGTTTTTAAAGTGATACTATTACACTGATTAATAAAACCTGAGAGAGCTAGTTTTTTTTTTTTTTAAGATTTTATTTATTTATTTTACAGAGAGAAGAAGTTGGGGGAGCGAGAAGTATAAACTCACAGTTGCCTCACTTTAGTTGTTCCTTGCTTGCTTGTCATATGTGCCTTGACCAGACAAGCCCAGGGTTTTGAACCAGTAACCTCAGCACTCCAGGTTGACGCTTTATCCACTGTGTCATCACAGGTCCAGCTAGTTGTTTTCAAAGTTGATCAACAATACCACCGTCTTTGCAGCACCAAATAATTGCCCCTGAACTCATAATAACACAAGATATTTATTTAGACCTTTTCTGGTTTCCAAGCCCCTTTAAAACAGCCATCTAAGTTGATTCTCACTGAGAAAACCAAGGGAAAAAAACAAAATTCAAAGAAGCAAGCAATGTTCCCGAGGTCACCAAGTTAATGAATGGCAGAGCTGATTTTCCAAAGCTACATAAGGTGCTATGTGGACAAAACCACGTGGCCTCTGGAAAGAAAGAGGCTAAGTGTTTGCCTGTTTTGACAGAGATTTATCAGGACTGCTGTTGGGCTTGTTTGAAACATTGCGTGGAGGGTTCTAGAAGGTAGAGTGAGTGCCCAGCTTTACTCCATGCAGCAAGGACTTCACACAATCATTTGAGTGGGAGACACCCCGCCTCAGCTTCACTCTCAGGGCAGCAGGAAGTGAGGCTAGACACAACCCATGTGATGTCCCAGATTTCACATCCTCCCCCTGGCTGCCATCACCTCCTGTAGATGAGTATAAATCCCTGAGCCCATTCCAGTCCCTGATCCCAGATCCCAACCAGACCTGCACATAAAAAGCAATAGTTCTATCCCTCCATAAAGACACATGGTCAAGCCTGACCAGTGGTGGCACAGTGGATGGAGTGTCCACCCAGAAACCTGACGTTCCAGGTTGGAAACCTGGAGGTCACTAGCTAGAGCACAGGGTCACCAGCTTAAGCACAGGATCATCAACACGATCCCAAGGTAGCTGTCTTGAACCCAAAGGTCACACTGGCTTGAAGCCCAAGATTGCTGGCTTGAGCCCAAGGTTTCTAGCTCCAGTAAGGGGTCATTGACTCCACCTGAGCCCCACCCCCTCTCTTCTCCGCCCCCTCCCCCATCAAGGCACGTAGGAGAAGGCAATCAGTGAACAGTTAAAGTGAAGTCCTTCTCATCTTTCTCTCCTTCTTCTCTCTCCCTTCCTATCTCTCTCTATCTCTCTCTCTTTATCTCTCTCAAAAAAAGAGATGTGTTCAAGTCGCAAATCTCTGATAGTTATGGGGGTAAAATCAATCAAGTATCCAGATATTTGATTTGTGTGGTACTAATAATATGCACTTGCGAAATTACCCAGTTGAATGTGTAAATCTGGATTTTATCAGAATATTTTCTCACTGTAAAGAGAGACATAACACACAAAGGAAGTCTCTGCTACCCACTTTTCTAGTGTTAAAATTACAGTTAGTTCTGGCATCAAGCACTTTGAAAATGTTAACACCCATTGGCCCAATGATTTTCTTTCTAAGAAACATTATCAGTACTTCAGACAAAGAAACAGTCGTGAACATATCCTCCCTTACAATTGGGAGGACTTAGCCATAAATGTCAGTGTTCACTACTAATAGGAAATGTGCCAAAATGTTTACAATAATAGCCTCTCAGCAATAGGAGCATAATAGAATTTTATTTTTTTTCTCTTTCATTATGTGTCTCTTTCAAAATTGTCTTTGTTGAGAAATGACTCAAATATCCATCAACAGATAAATGGATATACAAAATGTGATATATACACACAATTGACTATGCTTCAGTCTTAAAAAGAAAGGCAATTCTGGCAATTCTGTCTTCTACTACGACATGGATGAATCTTGAGGACATTATGCTAAGTGAACTAAGCCAGTCACTAAAGGTCAAATATTGTATATTCTACTCATATGAGGTTCCTAAAGTAGGCAGATTCATAGACACAGAAAATAGAACATTGGTTGCCAAGGGCTGGGCAGAGGAGAGGTTGGGGAGTTAATGTTTAATGGGTGAAGAGTTTCAGTTTGGGAAGATGAAAAATTTCTGGGGATGGGTAGTGGTGATGGCTGCAGGACAGTGTGAATGTACTTCACATTATTGAACTGTACACTGAAAAATAGGTAGAATGGCTAGTTTGTGTTATGTGTATTTTACCAAAATAGAAAAATTCTAAGGAATAATATCTTTAATATGTATTTTTTATTCTAATACTCAAGGGAAAAATAAAATTAAGAAAAGTTAAATTAAAATTCTGTTTTACCAGCTCAACTCCTTTCTAGCTTCAGCCTTCCATGCCTCAATATCATGTTCAACATACCGCTTCAGCATAAACATGACAAGTGCCCCAAGGCTGAGCTAAAGGGAGAGCTTCAGACTCAAAACTGAGGTGCACGGAGAAGCTATTATTTAAGTAAAAAGAATTAAGCCTAATTATTTTCTTTTAGTAAATTGCTTCATGTTTTATGCTAAATATTAACCTCCTTTCCTCAAGTGAAGGAGAAGAGAGAGAAAGAAAATAAAGGAAATTACAAATTTAAACTCAGTGCTTTGGGGTAAATGTTATACTTGCCTTTTAAAAAATATATATTTTTTCATCATTACAAGAAAGAGAAATTGAGGATATTGTCACATTACCTGTGAATTTCATATGTTGTGTCACATTTGTTCCATTTAGATGAGTGATAATACTTGGCAAAATGTGCCATTCCTTCCTGTTCAACAATCTGCAAAACAAAGATATGGCTGAGTAGCGACTGTGTTCAGACCACTGCTGCTCCAAACCGGCCATGAGCAGCTGTTGTTTAAAAACCAGTTGAAGGCCCTGGCCAGTTGACTCAGTGGTAGAACATTGGCCCAATGTGTGGAAGTCCTGGGTTCAATTCCCAGTCAGGGCACACAGGAGAAATAACCATCTGCTTCTCCACCCCTCCTCTCTTTCTCTCTCTCTCTCTCTCTCTCTCTCTCTCTCTCTCTCTCTTCCCCTTTTGCAGCCATGACTCAGTTTGAGCACATCGACCATGGGCACTAAAGATGACTCTGTGGAATCTCCGCCTCAGGTGTTAAAAATAGCTCAGTTGTGAATAGCATCAACCCCAGGTGGGGGTTGCTGGGTGGATCCTGGTTAAGGTGCATGGAAGAGTCCGTCTGTATCTCCCCTCCTTTCACTTGGAAAAGAAGAAAAATAATAATAAAATTAAATTTAAAAACCAGTTGAAGAGTTGTGATAACAGTTCAATTACTTCAAACTGAAACTCTGTGCCCATTAAATACTAACTCCCCATTCTCAACCTCTCTGCTTTGCAAACATCACTCTACTTTCCATCTGCATGAATTTGACTACACTTTTGGAACCCCATATAAGTTGAAGTGTACAGTATTTGTTCTTTTGTGTCTAGATTATATCACATAACATACTGTCTTTAAGGTTCATCCATGTTGCAGCATGTGTCAGAATTTCCTTTATTTTTAGGCTGAATTATAGCCTACTGTTTGTATATACCACTTTCTATTTATACCTTTATTCATTGACTATTCTTGGGTGGCTTCCATCTTTTGGCGATTGTGAATAATGCTGCTATGAACATGACTTTACAAATAGTCAATGCAAATTTTAGGAATTGATGAACCACTTATGTCCAGGAAAATTAAGTAGGTGACTATTTCACTGGTGCCAAGAAATCACTCATTTCATGGAATTAGAAAGTGGTGGAGCAGGAAACTATTACAAAATCGTCATCAATGTTTATTAACAGATGAGAAAATGGATGTGAATGGACTTAACTAGGATAGTTTTTAAATGTCTAGTTCCTACACTTTCAGAGTCTGAGAACCCCTCTCCCAGGCAAAAATATCTACCCAACATGTCATGCCACATACCTCAAATTCCCAACACCAGAGATTTATTTACTTAGACAAAGGCACTGGTACTTTTAACAGTAATCTCCTAGTAAAATAAGAATAGCTCTGAGGGAAAGTCATTATTGACCCCTATGCCTTGTCTTGAAAGACTGGTTTTCCACAGAACAAGAAGCTTAGAGTGAGATTCTTAGGAAGTAGAGACTGTTCAGGAGAGCTCAATGGAAGGACAGGAGGTGCTGTAAGGAAGATCAATACCTTACAAGAGACAGTCATCTCTTGAGGAGTTCCAAGCATCCAGAGGTAGTTTATACCAATATTAAGAGTCTTAATGGCCTGACCTGTGGTGGTGCAGTGGATAAAGCGTTGACCTGGAACACTGAGGTCACTGGTTCAAAACCCTGGGCTTGCCTGGTCAAGGCACATATGGGAGTTGATGCTTTCTGCTCCTCCCCCTTCTCTCTCTCTCTCTCTCTCTCTCTCTCTCTCTCTCTCTCTCTTCTCTAAAATGGAATAAATAAATAAAAATAATTTTTTTTAAAAAAAAGAGTCTTAAGACCCAAAAGAGTGAAATTAGAAAAGGCTGAAGACCAATCCAGCCAACATCACCCTTTCTCCCTGGCTTGCTTGTTATTGTCTATTGTGCTTCATGCCAAAGTATAGGTTTTCTATAAATGACTTGGGGTCATGAGTCAATTCTCAATGTTAATCAAATATTTTGTTAGGTTTCCTCAGCCATATAAGGAACGATTGTTTTCTCATTTTAGCAAAAATGAAAAATGCCCAAATGTATCACTAACTGAGGAGAGTCATTTTGCTTCAGTAAGTTTCAATCTCTCTAGCTGCCTGCTATACTTGGGATGGAATTGAGGTAGCTCTGTCTATAAAAGATACTGTTCAAGGACCAGGAGAACTCTGTCATAACACAGCTCTTTGGCATAAGCATCTGAACATTCCTTGGGTCAGAAAGTGCTTACTATAAGCACAGTAAGTATATTGGCTTCCATAATAACAAGGTTGATTCTTAAGGAGAGTGTTATCTCTACCTCCAATGCAACATTGTGTAATGGTTTCACTATGCCTGTCTGAGAATTCTGAAGAGTATTTGGTAGCCCAAGGAAGCATACACATACAAATATATTTGACAATAAGCCCAAATGATGTATAGAGACTTTTGCAATCTTAACAAGGCCAGCAACACCAGAAACTCTTCTACTTGTTAAAATAACAACTGGGCATTAAGATGTTAGATTTACTGTTATACTTGCAGAAAAGTCGAGAAGCTATTGAAATTGTATAATTAAAGCAAAGCCAAATAATAGTAATTAGGGAAGTTTATGCACATCACCTATATCGGGTATGAAACTAGAAATCTATCACGCTGTCATGAAAATGTAGAACATTGTATTTCCAGGGTTCAGCTGTTGTGATGAGTATAGAATCTGATAAGTAAAGTCCACACTAACAAAATTAACCTAAATAATAAAAATAAAATAGCAACATTAACCCAATTCCCATGCTGCTGATATTTGGTTTGCTTCATTGGCGAGTCAATTGAGTCAACATCTGTTTTGTTCTCTCACATTTCACAGCAGGCCAAGCTCACATTCCCTATTAACATCTTTCCCAGAGGTCTTCTTATCCTCTGCCTCACACAGCCGAAGGAAGTACACTACACTGCTCTCAGCTAATCTCTCACTGACATAGCCCAGGACAGTCCTCCCTATGGATCCTATCATGGTGTTGGTCACCACCAAGGACCAGATCAGAATGGTCACAGATGCCAATAAAGGTTGCCTTCTCCCACACAGGTAGCCTAGGGGTTTTTTCCCCCATTAAAAAAATTATACATACAGGCTCTGGCCAGTTGGCTCGGTGGTAGAGCGTCGGCCTGGAGTGCAGGAGTCCCAGGTTTGATTCCCGGCCAGGGCACACAGGAGAAGCGCCCATCTGCTTCTCCACCCCTCCCCCTCTCCTTCCTCTCTGTCTTTCTCTTCCTTTCCCGCAACCGAGGCTCCATTGGAGCAAAGTTGGCCCAGGCACTGAGGATGGCTCTGTGGCCTCTGCCTCAGGCGCTAGAATGGCTCTGGTCACAGCAGAGCCATGCCCCAGATGGACAGAGCATCGCCCCCTGGTGGGCGTGCCAGGTGGATCCCGGTCGGGCGCATGCGGGAGTCTGTCTGACTGCCTCCCCGTTTCTGGCTTCGGAAAAATACAAAAAAAGAAAGAAAGAAAGAAAAATAAATAAATAAATAAATAAATAATAAAAAATTATACATACAAAACAAATTACATTTGCTGCATCCTTGTATGAAAGACTATTAGAAGGAAGCACAGAATAATCCTTTTATTTGTCTGGTATACCATATTCTCCCAGCACTGCTTCTAAGCATTCATATATGTCCTAGGCACTGTTCTACAACTACAGTCGTATGTTTTGTTCAACAAGCATGGCTCAGATCTTAGGTCATCTGTAGGTTCCCCATAGGCTTTTTAACAGACTTGAGAGAGGGCTTAGCCTCTACTGTGCCTCCTCAGAACTTGTCCCTTCAACCTGTTCTCTCAATCTGGACCCTCTTGCTTGAATAATAGTCACATCAAAGCAAAGGCATTGTCTGTACAAAATGCTGTGCCAGAGGGGTTGGCTCTGGATGAACAAGAAAACATGCTGGAGACCAGAGATCTAAATAAAGGTAACAAGCAAGATAAAGAGCCCCACCAAGGAAGGCCAGATGGGGGTCGTGTGGACCAAGTGGGAGTACAGAGCCAAAGGCCGAGAACAAAAAGAGAGATGGTGAACAAACATGCAAGCAAGGGTGTGGTGTGTGGGCTGGTCGGTCAGGTTCCAAGAGTCTAGGATGGGCAGAGGCAGATTAAGGTCGGTTGAGGCTCTGAGCGCAGAAGAAAATATTGGGCCTCTTAAAAAAAAAGAGAGAGAGAGAGACAGGGAAAATAAAATATTAACCATATTTTTAAGTAAATAAAAAATATTATGTACTATTAATGTTAAAATTGCACATATGAAACCAAACTTGGTGTCATTAGAAAAAAAATGTATAGTTGGGGTTTTGCAGGGCCTTTCAGAAGTCAGGGCCAAGGGCACATGCCCTGTGCACCCACCATTAAATCTGCCTCTGAGGATGGGACAGACCAGAGTACAGACCAGTGGAAGCTGGGGAAGGGGCCAGGAAAGTGAGGAAAGAAGGAGACAGTAGGAAAGAGCATCTACTAGACTTGCTCCAGCAGGCTCTGGGCGAGTCAGAGCAGCAAGTGGTCCCATGTAGCCCACACAGAGAGAAGGTGATGCGGACATAGAAATGGGGAGGTCAGGGCCTGGGCAGTTTGCAAGGCATGGATGAGACAAAGACATTGGATGGAGACTTTGCTTTCTGGTTCTTTTTCCCTTCCTGACATTATTTACTATAGTGAGTCCATGAAGGAAAGGGGTGTTTAGGTGAGAAAATAGACTACCTGTATCTCTCTAAAGAGACTCCAGCTCACTATTCTTTGGGTTATCATTTTTGCTTAACTTCTTTTATCTCTTACTGTGCTCTAGTCCCTAAGAAGAGCCTACCAGTCTTTCTCAGCCCTTTAATACTTTATAAAGAATTCAAAGGCAATGTCAGGTTTAAAAAGTCTCCAGGCCCTGGCCGGTTGGCTCAGCGGTAGAGCGTCGGCCTAGCGTGCGGAGGACCCGGGTTCAATTCCCGGCCAGGGCACATAGGAGAAGCGCCCATTTGCTTCTCCACCCCTCCGCCGTGCTTTCCTCACTGTCTCTCTCTTCCCCTCCCGCAGCCAAGGCTCCATTGGAGCAAAGATGGCCCGGGCGCTGGGCATGGCTCTGTGGCCTCTGCCTCAGGCGCTAGAGTGGCTCTGGTCGCAATATGGCGACGCCCAGGATGGGCAGAGCATCGCCCCCTGGGGGGCAGAGCACCGCCCCTGGTGGGCGTGCTGGGTGGATCCCGGTCGGGCGCATGCGGGAGTCTGTCTGACTGTCTCTCCCTGTTTCCAGCTTCAGAAAAAAAAAAAAAAAAAAAAAAAAGTCTCCATCTTTCACACCTAACTTAGAGTGTTATCTACATCTGTGGTCAGAACAACAGAAGCTCTGAAGCCAACCTACATTTTCCAAGGGCCACACACTCAGAAAAGGCAAGATTCAGGTTGCTAGGAGAAGTAAGTACCTAGGAATGATCAGGGGGTGGAATCTGTCCAAGATGTCCTGGTGACAGTCAAGCCACAGGAAGGAAGAGGAAACAAAAGGAAAGACAGGGAAAGGTATGCAGAAGAGGCAGAGATAGGACATTCCAGGCCATCTTCATGGAAAGCCCTTCCAAACATTACATGGAATCCATCCCTAAGGGAGAACAGAAATGGGAGACAAAATCCCCATGGCTTAGCAAGATTAGAAGCTGCATTAAAACACTTGGAAACACTGTGACTCTGTTTTGGCATAGGAGCAAATATGCAATGAATAGATTAAACTGGGATCTTGAGTAGCATGGTGCAGACCCAAACCTAGAAGAAAATTTGGCAGGTATGCCTCAAGGGACCTGGGTCAAGGTCAACCAGGTGGCTCATCTGACCAGCCAAGCTGATTCATTGACAAAAGGCAGTAAGGATATTCATTTCAGCCAAGGCCTGGAATGGTCCAAGTCAGGAGCAAAGATGAAGTAAAAAAAAAAAAAAAAAAAAAAAAAGTTGTTCTATGAAAAGCTAACTTTGCCAGGAGTAGGGATTAGGGCCTCTGGGAACCTTCACTCCCCCACCTCCATCTGTCCAAAAATCAACAGTAAACAAGTTTCTCAAAAAAAAAAAAAAAAAAAAAAAACACACACACACAAAAAAAAACACAAAAAAAACAAGTGAACATAAAGGAGGAGGAGGGGCAATGTTGGAAGTGTTTGCAATGTAAAAATAATAATCGTAATAAAGCTACTTTGCTGCCTTCACTTCTAGAAATGAATCAAGGAGTCGACCGAGGATGGGCCTTCCTGTGGGCCAGCAGCTGGACTCCCAGAGTTCTGGGACACCCTGTTCCGCCAGGCTCTTCTGAAGTACCACAGTGGCAGGGCCCAGCCGTGTTGGAGTCATTTTGTCACTGGACAGCTGTGTGCCTGTATATAATTTGAGGTAAGTACTATTTCATTATTTTCTCTCTGAAGGCTCCAATTTGCCACAAACTTTTTCCCCTTGCTTCTGTGACAGGGAGATTCACAGTCTGCATGCCAGCCTTCAGAAGCAGTGCCTGGGGCTCTCATTTTGAACAAGGACATGTGACTTGGAAAACTTTTTCTGAGGCACCAGAGGTAAGAATAAAAGGTGGTGGAGAGGTGAGGAGGAGAGACTGAGAAGGTCAGAAAATGAAAATGGACAGTCCAGGAGAGGGGAACAAAAATGCCAGAAAGACATTTGTTTCATTGCATTTTCTTGTCTTATGTTCTGATTTCCGTGTGCCTGTGCTCCTGTGTTTCCCCTGAGCCAGAAAACCCCGGGTCTTGCACCACACACTGTTGAATGAATTTCACCACCTCAACTTCAGCACCGCACCTTTAAGGAAATGGGATTAATTCCTCAGGGTGATATTTTTTAAAAAAGGAAAACTAAGTTGTAGTGATATTAATTCTTAAAAAATGTTTGCCACTTTGATCCAGGTATTTGATTTTTAAAGTTTTCTATGATTACTCCACCAACATCAGATTGAGTAAAATCGTTTTTGTCTAAAATGGTTGTGCAGACAGTGATTGCTAAGTGATTGTTTTTGTTCCATTTCATAGATTGATAAAAATCAGCCAGGCCAGTTTCTGGACCTTATCCTCTCCTCAACAGGACAAGCCTACAAGGCCATGTGTACCATTGACCTATCTCCCCAGGAACACTCTAGCTCCCTGGCTCTCCCAGGAAGGTTTCCTGGCATGTGCCTAGAACAAACGTCCTAGGAAATGGCATATCCAGAGGCACAGGCTGGGCTTTCGCTTGGAGGAATGGCTGCAGTCTTGCTTCAGCCAGGAAGGGGGAGCCTCGGGGACCTGCATGTTTTTTCAGTAATCACAGGAACAGGGACTCCTCTCTGAGTCACTTTTACTTACCCCTTCCTTGTTTTTTTGTTTGTTTTGTTTTGTTTATTGTCTGATTTTAAAGAGAGAGGAAGGAAGAGAGAGAGAGAAACATCAATTTATTATTTCATTTATTTATGTATTTATTGGTTGATTCTTGTATGTGCCCTGACCAAGATTGAATCAGCAACCTTAGCATATAGCACAATGCTCTAACCAACTGAGCTACCTGGCCAGGGCCCCTTCCTTGTTCACCCAGTGGGCATTGGTTGTAGGTCTGTTGCAAAGCCCGTATCCATGGCCACCATCACAGCCACCTGGCCCATGAAGGTTCGCATTAGATTCAGACAGACGGTAATGAAACAACGGAGCCAAGAACTGGTGGGCCATTAGCTTTAATCCTAGCTTGCACCCAGCGGGCAAGTAGAACACACAGTAGGAAAACACTTCCCTTTCCATTCAGGGTTCCCAAAGCCACTGACTTATCTGAGTTTCCTAGAATCAAAGGTTTCTAGCTCACCAGCCTTATTGACCTCTGTTCCCCATCTCCCTCTCTCTGCACAAACTGGCTTTTCCTTCAGCACTGCACCATCTTGGCTGCCTTTCCTCTCTTCCACATGGCCTTTCTCTGCTCTCCTCTCTAATGCTAATCTCAGGAACCAAGAGAGAGCAAGCTCCCGGTCTGCCCCACTTCATAGTGAAGAAATCCAAACTTTTAATCCAGTATACAAACAAGGAAGTCTCTGATACAAAGTCACTTATCTGAGGCATAATGGGATTCCTCATGAGAGTGCACCACCTCACATCAAGAAGGATGGGAAAGGCTTAGTCTTAAAACTAAGCCTTGCCTGACTGGGCGGTGGCACAGTGGATAGAGCATCGGACTGGGATGTGGCAAGACCCAGGTTTGAGAAGCCGAGGTCACCAGCTTGAGCAAGGGCTCATCTGGTTTGAGCAAAAGCTCCCCATTGAGCCCTAGGTCGCTGGCTCGAGCAAGGGGTTACTCGGTCTGCTGAAGGCCCATGGTTAAGGCACGTATGAGAAAACAATCAATGAACAATTAAGGTGTTGCAACGCGCAATGAAAAACTAATGATTGATGCTTCTCATCTCTCCATTCCTGTCTGTCTGTCCCTGTCTATCCCTCTGTCTGACTCTCTCTGTCTGTAAAAACAAACAAAACAAAAAAAACTAAGCCTTAGGCTATAAGGATCCTGCCTGCTTACATCCTGTCCCCCACACTCAATGCAAACTATAAGCGAGCAAACATATACATCATATTTGCAAAGTTATTTGACCAACACTTGTGCTGGGCAAGGAGCTTTGCCACACACTGGGAATAGCAAGATGAGTTATAAGGGGCCTCCAGGCTCAGTGGGCAGTAGGGCAGGAAGGCAGCTACAACCCAGTGTAGAAGGTGCTAGACCAAAAAAAAAAGCCCAGTTTCCATGTGAGCACATCAGAGCAGAGCCTAAACCAGATTTGGGTGGAGCAAGAGTTAAGGAAGACTGCCTGAAGGAGGTGATCCTAGTATCTACATCCATTCAACTGATGTTGAATGTTTATCGTGTGCTCCTGAGCTTCTCTAAGTGCTGAGATAGAAAAATGGACCTGACACATAAGGTCCTCTTCACTAGAAACTTACATTCAGGAGGAAGAGACCTGCTAAAGCACAAAGGAATGTGAGAGTGATCTCACGGCTAAGGAGGCCTGAGGAGGTGGTGTTTAATTGATGCTTTAATGATTAGATAGAGGGAGGAGTTTTCAAGCAAAAGAAATCATCTGCAAGGATAGGCTTGGTGTGTGCTATTGGAGTAGGGAATAAAAAGGACTAGTGTGGCTAGAATTTAATGAGCAAGGAGCAGCGTGAAGGGGCTGAGGTCAGTGAGATAAGCAAAGACCAGATCACACAAGGCTTTACAGATTAAGGTTACAAATTTATATTGTATTGTATTGTATTGTATTGTATTGTATTGTATTGTATTGTATTGTATTGTATACATAATGGGAAATTGTTGATGGTTTTTAAGCCAGATAGTGATATAGATTTGTGCTTTGAAGTGATCACCCCAACTGCTTGGTCAGGTGAGGAAGACAGGAAGAGAGAGTGATGAAAGAAGAAGCATGTGCACAGGCTGTTGAAGAAGTAGCCCACTCCCAGGTATATGTGTGATGCCAGGTGCACCTCCAGGAGCAGAGAACCAGGTGGGATGGAGAGAGGTAAGGTTGTGGTCAGGCCAAGGCCAGACCACCGACATTCTCACGTCTCACAATGAACACAGTGGCTTCATCCTAAAGGCTCTAGGCAGGCTCTGGAAGCCTCAAAGCAGGACTGACATATTAGGATTTAAAAAGCTCACCCCAAGGTTTTTGGATTGGTGGGTAGTGTCACGGTCATGGATTCCCCAAACAGCAAGGACCCAGCACATGGATTAAATTCTACCTTCAAAGACTCAAAATGTACATTATCTTTCAGAGTTACCAAAATGTATTAATAGTCATCACATTCTTACACATAAAAAACAATAGGTTTCTGCTGTGGCCAGGTGACTCAGTGGGTAAAGTGTTGACTTGGCTCACCAGAGGTTGTGGGTTCGACCCCTGGTCAGGGCATGTACAATGACATGATGCTTCTCTCTCACACACACACACATACACACATCAATGGGGAAAAAAATTTTAATTAAAAAGAAAAACAATTATTTTCTCATTCTTCTGAGCTCAGTAAGTAAAGTGGAGAGTAATAACCCCCAAGGTGGTTAATTTCACCATTTTATTATTGTTGTCACTTACTTTCCCACTGTATTTCACACTGGCCCCTCATTTCCTTCTTCAAACTTTAGACCATGCCTACTTCCCTTCTTCTTCCTGGCTGCTTCTTTTCAAATTGTCTTCCTGCTTCCTCTTCATCTTCTCTTTCCTCTCGCTCCCGAGGAGTTCCTCAAGGCGCTGGCCTCTGTCAGTCCTTGGCAGCCTCCTCCCTATGACCATCTCAAGCTATCATTTCTCTGTGAATGAGTCCCACACCCTCCTCTGGGGTTCCACTAAGTGCCACACCCAGGCTTCCAACCTTGCTGCTCCATTAGCTGTCACACCAGCCTCTCAGTCTCTGTGGGGTCAAACAGCTTGGCATCTTCCCTGAACCATTTCTTTCTTCCAAAGTCCTCCTTGCATATGTGGCCCCCATTTACTCAGACAAGAGATCCTAATCATTCTTGGCTCTTTCCTCTCCCTTGTTCTCCACATCCAGGAGATCCATTAAGCCCCTTCTATGTTTTCTCTTCAATGTCTTTGGGATATGGCCCCTCCTTTCCTTTCCACAGCCATCATCTCAGTTCCTGTGGGCATTTTGTACACTCAGCTTCCTGGCCTACAGCCCAGCTTCATCTTTTCTAGGTCCTCCACTCAAGCCCCAGCCCCACCTCCAAACAGGCCTCATGCTGCTCAGAATAAAAAGAAGCCACTAGATATTAACTTTATCACTTCCTATCCCCAAATATGAAACTAACATGAATGAAAATGTGGAATACATGTACAGCAAGCAAAGCAATAGTTCAATATTGTAAACTTACAGTAGACCAGGGGTCTCAAACTCAACTCAGCATGTGGGCCGCAGAGCAAGATCACAGCCTTTCGGCGGGCCGCACTAGGTCTACAAAAGGCAACTGTTATGCAACACTTTTCTCACTGCAGTTGAAAACAAAAAAAAATCAGTACAACAAGCACAATCATACATGCAGTTTACTCAGTGTCACAAAACGACCAGAAACTGTAGTTCGCATCACAACTGCTGTTAACTAAGCTAATATCTAGCTAGGATGCTAGAGAAATGAAAAATACAAGTAGGCCCCTAGGCTTACTTAATTTTATCCAAAATGTTTTGAACTTCGTGGATTAGTCAGTGGGCTGCACAAAATTGTCCGGCGGGCCGCATGCGGCCCGCGAGTTTGAGACCCCTGCAGTAGACTATCAACACATCTGTCCAACATGGCAAACAGTAGCTACTGAGACTATTGAGCACTTATAAAGTGATTAGTCTGAACTGAGATGGGCTGTACATGTAAACTATGCCCTTAACAGACCTTATACAAGAGAAAAGAATGATACTATCTAGCTATATTGGGTTAAGTAATAAATATGTTAAAACATACAACTAAAATTAATTTTATCTGTTTCTTCTTGTTTATTTTGAATATGACTATGGTTACTAGAAAATTTTAATTACATATGCAGCTTGCATTTGTGGCTCACATTATATTTCAATTGGACAGCATAAATAATTGGGGAACAGTATGGCTGTGACACTTAATGCAATTGTTCAAAAATTGTTGCTAAAAGAACAATGAAAGGCAACAATGTGAAAAGACAAATAGCCCAGTGGAAAATTGGCTAAGGATGTGGATATATGTTTCTACAAAGACCATATAAAATGGCCATCATTAATTCATTAGGGAAATGTAAATTGAAGTCACAGTAATGTATCACTTCATACCCACTGGGATGGCCATCTTGGAAAAAATGAAAAATTACAAGTGTTGGGGAAGATGTGAAGAAATTGGAACCCTTCTACATTAGTGGTAGGAATGTACAATAGTGCAGCCACTGTGGTAAGTAGTTGGTGGTTCCACAAAATGTTAATCATGAAGTTACCACACAACATAGAAATTGTACTTCCAGGGAAACAAAAACATAGTCACACAAAAAGTTGTATGAGATTGTTCATAGCAGCATTATTTGTAAGAGCCAAAAGGTGGAAACAACCAAATATCCATCAATTGATGAATGAATAAACAAAATGTGGTCATTCCATACAATGGAATATGAACCTTGAAAACATTATGCTAAGTGAAAGAAAAGCCAATCACAAAAGACTCATATTTATGATAATTTTTATATGAAATGTCAGAATGGAAAATCAGGAAGCAGAAAGTAGATTCATGGTAGCTTAGGGCTGGGGATGGAAGGAGTAGAGAGTGACAGCTAGTGGGTATAAGGCAGGAGTCCCCAAACTACGGCCAGCAGGCCACACGTGACCCCCTGAGGCCATTTATCTGACCCCCGCCTCACTTCCAAAAGGGGCACCTCTTTCATTGGTGGTCCGCAAGAGTACTCCTAGAGTACTGTATGTGGCGGCACCACAAAGCGCAGCATTGCTCACGTACAGTACTGCTTCCCGTGACATGGGACACACGCGTCATGGCTCCAGAGCGCGTCATATCACTTGTTACAACTAGCAGTGACAAATATGGAACCGGACATTGACCATCTCATTAGCCAAAAGCAGGCCCATAGTTCCCATTGAAATACTGGTCAGTTTGTTGATTTAAATTTACTTGTTCTTTATTTTAAATATTGTATTTATTTGTTCCCATTTTGTTTTTTTACTTTAAAATAAGATATGTACAGTGTGCATAGGGATTTGTTCATAGTTTTTTTTATAGTCCAGCCCTCCAACAGTCTGAGGGACAGTGAACTGACCCCTTGTGTAAAAAGTTTGGGGACCCCTGGTATAAGGTTTCTCTTTGAGATGATGAAAATGTTCTAAAATTGACCATGGTGGAGGGAGATTGCACCAGAAACAGATTACAGTTGTTGCTTCTGGAAAGGAAACTTAACAACTGGGGGACAAGAGTGTCCTTATAAAAATATTTTTTACTGCATATCTTGTGTACATATTGAAACCTATTCACAAATAATATTTTACAAGAAACTACATTAGTGCCTGATCACTAGTGGTGCAGTGGATAGAGTGGCACCTTGGAACACTGAGGTCCCAGGTTTGAAACTCCAAGGTCACCGGCTTGAGTGAGGGTTCACCAGCTTGAGCATGAGAGATCATGAACATGACCCCATGGTCACTGGCTTGAGCCCAAAGGTTGCTGATTTGAAGCCCAAGGTCACTGGCTTGAGCCCAAGTTTACAGGCTTGAGCAAGAGGTCACTGTCATGAATTGAGCCCCCAGTCAAGGAATATATGAGAAGCAATCATTGAACAACTGAAGTGATACAACTACAAGTTGATGCTTTTCATCTCCTTTCTTGTTTCTGTTTTTCTCTCTCTTGCTGTCTCTCTCTCACTTGCTAAAAATAAAGGAAAAAAGAAATTACATTAGCAATAGCAAAAGGCTCATTATTATGGATTTTATAAAATTTTTAAAAATATTCAGAGAACCTCATTTAAATGTTTGTTCCAATACATATGCAAATCTAGATCAGCGGTTCTCAACCTGTGGGTCGCAACCCCGGCGGGGGTCGAACGACCAAAACACAGGGGTCACCTAAAGCCATGGCTGATCTAGATGAAAGGGTAATTTTTAGGAAATACACACATTAAAAATTGACTCAAAGAAAAGACAGAAACACAGACCAGGCTAAGGGGCAGACAAGAAATTAAAAAGATAGTCAAAAATATACCTCAGCCCTTCCCCACAAAAAGAACATCAAATGTAGATAGACTTACAAGTGAGTTCTTCCAATCCTTCAGAAACAGATCATTTTTACTTATAAACTATTCTCAGGCATGAGAAACTATCCAAGGCATTCCCACTCATTTAATAGGAATAAATATCATTGTACTAAAAACTGAGTATAGACAGCAAAATGGAAGGGAGGGAATGAGGAGGGGAAGCACACTAGTGGTCTTGTTTGACCCACAAAACTGGCTCTATAAATATTTTATTGAAATATAGTTGATCTATCTACTAATTTTCATTGGCTAAATTTGTTGTCAACATTTTAAAACTGGGATTCTTTTCTTAAAAATCACATAAAATAAAATATAGGCAGCAATTGTAATAAGAGTAATAGAATATTTATATTTTAATTCCTATGAATCTATAGTGGTGATGATGACGATGGTGATGATCACTAGCATTTTTTTTTTTTTTTTTTTTTTTGCATTTTTCTGAAGCTGGAAACAGGGAGAGACAGTCAGACAGACTCCCGCATGCGCCCGACCGGGATCCACCCGGCACGCCCACCAGGGGTGACGCTCTGCCCACCAGGGGGCGATGCTCTGCCCATCCTGGGCGTCGCCATGTTGCGACCCTCCTGGGCATCGCCATGTTGCAACCAGAGCCACTCTAGCGTCTGGGGCAGAGGCCACAGAGCCATCCCCAGCGCTCGGGCCATCTTTGCTCCAATGGAGCCTTGGCTGCGGGAGGGGAAGAGAGAGACAGAGAGGAAGGCGCGGCAGAGGGGTGGAGAAGCAAATGGGTGCTTCTCCTATGTGCCCTGGCCGGGAATTGAACCCGGGTCCTCCGCACGCTAGGCCGACGCTCTACCGCTGAGCCAACCGGCCAGGGCATGATCACTAGCATTTATCAAGCACTCAGCATGTACCAGAACATTTTTATAGCTTCATTGTCATAGGAGGAAATAAATAAATTTATAGAATAAAAAAAAGTAAAAAAGCAAAGAATGTTTTCATAAAAAACAAAAATTGGATACCATTTTTATCCATCGGGTCTGCAAAACTTAAAAACTGATAATAGCCCTGGCTGAATAGCTTGGTAGGTTAGAGCATCGTTCTGAAGCACAGAGGTTGCCAGTTCGATCCCCATCAGGGCCCATTAAGGAATAAATCAATATTTCTGTCTCCCTTCCTCTCTTTAAAATCAATAAAATTTATGTAAAAAAGGTTTAAAGAAACTAAAAGTAATCAGTGAGGGTATGGGAAATAGATATGTTTATTCTCCACTGGTGGGAATGTAAGTTGGAGGACAATTTGAAGATACCTATGTTGTTCAAATAAGTTTGTAAATATGATGTATATGTTTGCTTGCTTATAGTTTGCACTGGGTGTGGGGGACAGGCTGTAGGCAAGCAGGGTCGTTATAGCCTAAGGCAGGGGTCTCAAACTCAACTCAGCATGTGGGCCGCAGAGCAAGATCACAGCCTTTCGGCGGGCCGCACTAGGTCTACAAAAGGCAACTGTTATGCAACACTTTTCTCACTGCAGTTGAAAACAAAAAAAAATCAGTACAACAAGCACAATCATACATGCAGTTTACTCAGTGTCACAAAACGACCAGAAACTGTAGTTCGCATCACAACTGCTGTTAACTAAGCTAATATCTAGCTAGGATGCTAGAGAAATGAAAAATACAAGTAGGCCCCTAGGCTTACTTAATTTTATCCAAAATATTTTGAACTTCGTGGATTAGTCTGCGGGCTGCACAAAATTGTTTGTTGGGCCGCATGCGGCCCACGGGCCGCAAGTTTGAGACCCCTGGCCTAAGGCTTAGTTTTAAGACTAAGCTTTTCCCCACACCCTTGATTATTGCATGATATGAGGTGGTGCACTCTCATGAGGAATCCCATTATGCCTCAGATAAGTGACTTTGTATCAGAGACTTCCTTGTTTGTATATTGAATTAAAGGTTTTGATTTCTACACTATAAAATGAGGCAGAGGAACCCATTCTGGAGGAGAGCAAAGAAAGACCACATGGAGGAGAGGAGAAGCAGCCAAGATGGCGGAGTGCTGAAGGAGAAGCTAGTTTGTGCATACAGAAAGATATGGGGAACAGAGGTGAATAAGGCTGGTGAGGTAGAAACCCTTGATTCTAGGAAACTTGGATAAGTCAGTAGCTTTGGGAGCCCTGAATGGAAAGGGAAGTGTTTTCCCACTGTGTGTATTTCTTGCCCACTGGGTGCAAACTAGGATTAAAGCTAATGGCCCACCAGTTCTTGGCTCCATCATTTCATTACCGTCTGTCCAAATCAAATGCGAACCTGCACGGGCCAGGCGGCTGTGATGGCGGCCGTGACTACTAGCTTTACACCTATTAATACCAAACCCATTGCTCTATGTCCACCTTAAAGAAATACTAGAAAAGGTATTTAAATGATTATGGTATTAGTTTTCTATTGCTGCATAACAAATTACCACAATTTTTGTCTCTTAAAACAACACAAAATTGTTATCTCAGTTCCTGAGGGTCAAGAGTCAGGCACGTTTTAGTTGCTTCCTCTGTCCAAGGTCCCATAAGACTGAAATCAATATGTTGGCCTAGTATTTTATAATCTGGAGTTTCAATTTGGGAAAGATTTGCTTCCAAGCTCCCTCAAGTTGTTGGCAGAATTCATTTCCTTGCATTTGTGTAAGGTGGTCCTGTTTCCTTGTTAGCTGTGGGAAACAGACACCCTAAGCAACTCTCAGGATCTTGTCATGTGACCCGATCTTTCAGCCTCCTCACACTTTAAACCTTCCCTTCAGAGGTTGCTTTGAAGGAATCCTCTGTTTAAACCAGGCCCACCCAGGGTAATCCAGGTTCATTAATCCAATCATAGGAGTTTTATCCCACCCTATTCAAAGGTCCTACCCACACTCAAGGGGAGAGGATTATACACGGTGAATGCAACAGAGGTGGGAAATTTAGGGATATCTCAGAATTGCACCTGCCACATCCATGTTCAAGGTTGCTTCTGCCAGTAGAGTTTGCAAAAATGAGAAATCAGGAGCAACTTAGACATCATAGACATCATTAACTAAACTACAAATGGTTGCATAGATTGTATACACGTATAGTACGGAATACTGGGTGGCATCGTTAAACTGAATGAGATAGATTAATATGACATAATAGCTTTTTTAAAAAGGCAAGTTACAGAACAATACACACACAATAGAATCCCATTGTATATAAACAAATAAATACTGCCTACCTGCTTCTACTCTTATACTCTGTGATCCTCTATTCTGCTGCCAGAGGCCTTTGCAAAATTCAAATCTGACCCTATCACCGGCCCTGTGTCCACTGTGCCCCCCAGGTTAAAACCTGACCTTGAATTCCCATCATTCTTTGGAGAAAGCTGAAACAAATCCTTATCCTGGCCTTTCCCTGTTCTGCGGCTCTGTCCTCACCACAGCTCCCTGCATGTATTGTTTGCCCCCAACCACTGAGCCCTCTCCAGCCCTGTCCCTCTGTCTGAAATGCCCTCCATCATCCCCTTTACACTGGCTAACTCCATTCATTCTTCAAAGCCCAATCCTTGGCCCTTGCCAGGTGGCTCAGTGACTAAAGCATCATCCAAGTGCATGAAGGTTGCAGGTTCAATCTCTGGTCAAGGCACATACGGGAAGCAATCAATGAGTGCACAATTATGTGGAACAACAAAGTGGAATAAGGACGCTTCTCTCTCTCTCTCTCTCCCTCTTTCTCTCTCTCTCTCAAATCAATGGGGAAAAAAAGTTTTTTAATCCCAATCTTTCATCCATACCCCAGACCAGCCAGATCCCTTGTCATCAGCTCTCCCTATGCTCCCTCACCCTCCCTACAATTTGTAAATATTCATTTTTTTGTGTGCTTATTTGATTGATAATCTATCTCCCTTAAAATAACATTAAATTTCACAAGGACAGAACCTTATCTGATATTGCTTATCATTGCATCCGCTGATGCCTGCCACAAAATAGAGGTTCAGTCAATATTTGCTTCACAAGACAACAGATTAACTTCCTTCTTAAGCCTCTAGATCACCCTTCTTGTGGAAACCACACCTTCCTGTGCTGTCTGTCAGACACCCTCCTCTGGGTGTTTCTTGGCATTCAGTGTTCTGTACCGAGTGCTCACAGACTGAGCTTCCCCACCAGACTGTGAGCCCCTCCCCAACGCAACCAGCTCAGCACTCAGCTCAGAGAAGAGCTCAGAAACTGGGCGAAGGGTAAACAAAGAGACAACAAATCTGTCCCTCCCTGTCTCCAGCACGCAGAGGTGGATTAAGGTCAATTGAAGCCCCGGGCACAGAAGAAAATATTGGGCCCTTAAAAAAAAGAGAGAGAGAGAGACAGGGAAAATAAAAATACATGTTAACCATATTTTTAAATAAATAAAAAATATTATGTACTATTAATGTTAAAATTGCACGTTTGAAACCAAACTTGGTGTCATTAGAAAAAAGTGTCAAATTGGGGTTTTGCAGGGGCCTTCAGAAGTCAGGGCCAAGGGCGCACATCCGGTGCACCCACTGTTGAATCCACCTCTGCCAGCACACCCCTGTTTGGAATGGCCTGGGGCCTCTTGAAGCTCACAGCAGCAGGTGGGCACCCTTGCAGCAGGCAGGGGTGGAGCAGGCATTGGGAAAGGCAGACCCATTGTCGTGGCTGGAAGGAAAGAATGCCCTGTCAGGAGGAAGAAGATTGTCAGTGGTAAGTGTGACAACAGGCAATGGAAATGTAGTCAGCATCTAGAAGGCCCAAAGCAAGGGACACTGTATCTCACCATGCAACGGGGACCCAGGAGTAGACCCCAATCTGAGTAAAAGATCATAGAGGGATCTCACAAAGCTTATTGCAAGACAGGGCTCTGTACTGCTGCCCAGCTGGACCACAGGCCATATCCCAATCCCCCCTCCCTTTTGAGAATATTGTTTTCCGCACCTAAAACAGTACTCCATATATCCAAATGGGTGACCTTAGAAGGGGATCTGGGGCCAAGTTCAACCAGAAGCCTTGTTTTCCTAATACAGTCCAGAGGGAGGAGGAGCCCGAGCCAGCTGGAGAGAAGACCAAGGTCAATGCCCACACAGCTGTGTCCTGTCCCAAGGACTAGACTGTCATGCTGAGACTCCAAAGCAGAGGAGAGCAGAGAAAGCAATCAGAGTGAGCAAGCACTCAGAAGGAAGCTGGTGAACAGAGTGAAGGTGTGGGAGTTCCCTTGTAACATAGTCACTGATATTCAGAGGGCTGGCTACTTAGGGCTGTCTGCCACACTGGGCAGCCACCCCTCCATTCAGCTTCCCCATATCCTCAGCTACAAACAGCCTCCACCCCTTCTTTCATCACCAGTTGAACCATATAAAATTGCCGACAGTCCACTGTATTTGCCCCACAAAAGTGGCAATTTTATATGGTTCCATTTAACAGACCAAGAGCTTTTGGTGGCAGAGCCTCTGTTGGTTTCATCTGTTTCTCCACAAGTTTTTCTAGGTAGTAAATAAAATGAACATGAACCAAAGAAGTTGTTGGCTTATGAATTTAATTTACTGTGCCAATTAATTCACCAGTAGTTTCTTAGAGCGTTACCATAAAACCCTCAAATAAAAGTCGGTGTGTGCACAACCTTTTCTGTGTACAGTGGGCACACCTGCAGTCCAGGTACAACACACACAAAGAGAAAGGGGTCTGAGATGGCTACAAATCTGTTGGTGCCACCTGCTGTGCTTTTATTCATGCTTTCCTTGACTAAAAATGACAGTCTCGAAAGGAAGATGTTCTTGGTCCCATTTCAAAAATTAGAAAATGATCTATAGATCTATAGCTACAGACCAATCTCTAAATATAATAAATCACACATTCCCTTAAAAAAACAGGGCACTGGACTCCCAGATGTCAATAAACTTATTGAAGATCAGAGTGGACTAAATGACAGAGTTCTGATTCAGATCTACATGGTTCTGAGGCTGATGATCTTTCCATCTCACCAGCAAGGAGATTTTCTTCTAAAGCATTTATTTCATTCTTACCTAGTGAATGAACACACCCTAAAGATGAGGTCACCTGGGGGAAATTACAAAGCTTACAAAGAAAAAAAATCATTGCAAAGTAATGAAGCTGCCTCCTTAAAGATTCTGATAGTGCATAATTACTTTGCTTTTTTGTAAAACTATTCCAACCTGGTATGAAGTCTGCACAACTCACATGTACCTGTGTAGGTAGGGTGTCATTACTTTCTATTTGTCGGGTGTGTTCAAGTTCCATTTTGTTGATTCTCCTTGTCATTCTCTGGGACTTGGGAACCGCAGGCTTGTCATATATTTCTGGAAAAGAGGCATCTTTAAAGAAAACATTCTGATATGCTATGCAGATTGAAGTGCTAAACAATATTGGTGAGTTTGATAACAGCAGCCTTATTTCTGAGGCAGCACACATTTTTGCACATGGTGATGTTGAAAAATACCCCCATCCTGCCCCGTGCACAGCAAGCAGCTCCCTTAGGCTTGATATTGCCTGTCAGCGAAGGACAAAAAGTGGAACCTTGACCCTGAATTCTAAGCCCTCTGGGCCAATATTTTCCAAGCAGTTTCCCCTACCTCTCTTGGCTCTGTGTTCTCTTGCTCCATGCCTGCCCGAGTCTGAAAAATGAAGTGCTGAGCAGCAATGTGGGCAGAAAGTAAAAGGGAAATGACAAAGCAGAAAAACCAAGAAATGGACATTGTACGGGGTGTAGAATGAAAAATATACCTTGAGAACTGTCGAGACTGGCACCCTTCAGTAAGAGAAGCAAGTCCTAGGGATTTGAGAAAATCGCCATGCCCAAGTCACTTCACTCTTTTATTGGACACCCTTTGTGAAAGGTTCCTCAGCCCAAGTTCTAAGGCACTGGATCACTCTGCTCTCCTGTTAAAATCCATTACTTTCCATTGTGCACTCACTCAGATAAACCTGATATTGGGCAGATAAAATATATTATGCTCACTTTGTTAAAGATGGCACTGCCCACATGGAAGCCTGTTTGTTGCCCAGGTGATGATATTAATTGCCCTTCTTGCTTAGGATGGGTGTGATTATGTTAATGTGTGTTGGGGAGGGCTTTTGCACCAAAATGTTTTAAAAGGAAGAGAGATCATGTTGTTCCAGAGAAAGAGTGATTATGTTCTAGAAGGAGGGCAGAGAGCAGGGAGGAGAGCAGAGTAAGGCCACGTGGAGGAGAGGAGAGGCAGTCAAGATGGAGGAATGCTAAATTTAAAAACAAATAAATAAATAAAAAAGAAGAAATTTTAAGGGCCTGACCTGTGGTGGTGCAGTGGATAAAGCATCGACCTAGAATGCTGAGGTTGCCGGTTCAAAACCCTGGCCCTGCCCAGGCAAGGCACATATGGGAGTTGATGCTTCCTGCTCCTCCCCCCTTCTCTCTCTCTCTCTTCTCTAAAATTAATAAATAAAAATTTTAAAAATAAATAAATAAGATGGAGGAATGCTGAAGGAAAAGCCAGTTAGTGCAGTTTGTGTAGAGAGAAGGAGATGGGGAACAGAGGTGAATAAGGCTAGTGAGCTAGAAACCTTTGTTTCTAGAAAACTCGGATAAGTCAGTAGCTTTATGAGCACTGAATTAGTGGGTTTGGGAGCCCAGTGTGTGTTTTTACTTGCCCACCGTGTGCAAGCTAGGATTAAAAGTAATGGCCCACCAGTTCTTGGCTCCATTGTTTCATTACTGTCTGTTCGAATCAAATGCGAACCTGCACGGGCCAGGTGGCTGTGATGGTGGCATGGCTACTGGCTTTACACCTGACTTCTGGAATCTAGACCCAGAATTTACAAAAAAAAAAAAAAGGCAAAACTGGGGAAACACAACTGAAGGTATTCAAAGACACTTCCTGAATAAAAAATGCTTTCTAATAAGTGCATTTGGGCTTTCAAGACTAGCCCCTGTCTTCACTGCCTTCAGAGGAGTGTGCAGCACATAGGAGGTGCTGTGCGCAGCGAGGTTCTCCTGGACTGCAAACCCTTTTGGCTGCCAAGGGGTACAGGAGAAGGAGGGGGAAAGAGCATTTCAGCACTAGAAAGCAGAAAACAAACCACTGTCCCCACCCTCCTCCCTCCATCTCTAATGTCCTCAGTAAAATAAAGTTGGAATCAGGGTTCGCTAGTCATCCGAGCTCCTCCCCCTATTTGAATGCATATGTGTAAAGCCAGGAGGCATGGCTAGGGCCACTATCACAGCAGCCTTCTGGCCCATGCAGGTTCGCATTGGATTCGGACAGTCGGCAAAGAAACAGCGGAGCCAAAAACTGGTGGGCCATAGTCTTTAATTCTAGCTTGCACCCGGCGGGCAAGTAAAAATACACACTGGGCTCCAAAACCCAGTCACATTCAGTGCTCACAAAGCCACTGACTTATCCGAGTTTCCTAGAATCAAAGGTTTCTAGCTCACCAGACTTATTCACCTCTGTTCCCCATCTCCTTCCTTATCCCAAATACAAACTCTACACAAACTGGCATCTCACTCAGCACTCCGCCATCTTGGCTGCTTCTCCTGGCCTCCTCCACGTGGCCTTTCTCTGCTCTCCTCTGCTCTCTCTTCTAATGATAATCTCAGGAACCAAGAGCGCAAACTCCCGCTTCGTCCCCATTTTATAGTGTAGAAATCCAAACCCTTAATCCAATATACAAAATAGGGAAGTCTCTAATACAAAGTCTCTTTCTGAGGCACCATTGGATTGTACCGCCCTACATCAAAAAGGGTGGGAAAGGCTTAATCCCAAAACCAAGCCCCAGGCTACAAGGATTCTCAACATACATTAATATCACCTGGGTGAAGGCCTCCTCATGTTATCTTTAACAAAGTGAGCATAATACATTTTATCTGCCCAACAATATGCTACACAAATAGTCCATTTGCTGCCCAGGACCTTATCTGAGGGATCTGTCTTAAGTTATCCGTATGGGGATAAGAGCATCAAAAGAAATTTAAGCTATGTGATTACACTACTGGGTTATGTAGAAAGTTGGACTCTGTTTCCGCAAAATAAAGTCACTACAGGAAATGTTCTAAGGGAAAATTTCCCTTTGAAAGAAATAAAAGGAGAAAAACACCAATGCTGTGGAAAATAACGAAGCACAAGAAAGGCCATCAAGAGTGGGTATGGGAGCCCGCTTCAGTCACGCAGGCAACAACACCTGGCAGAGAAAGTTGCCCAGGCATGTCTTGGTCTCATTTGAATAAATTTCATTATTTCAATTATTACCTTAGGGAATTGTGGTATGGATTTATCCTCAAATAAAATTATTCTCAATTTGCTTTAATTAAAAAAAAATATTGGCAGAGGGAAAGTTAGTCAAACAGAAAGCAGCATGACAAAGGAACTTTAAAATAGTTGGAAACTGATTTATCTTATGGTTCCTCCCTCAGATGCTGAGAGCCACCTTTAAAAAAAAATTTCCCTTTCCCTTTCTCTCTTTATCTAAGTAATTAAGGAGAATATGGTCATCCTTTCAACTTTCACTCTCCCTGACTCATGCAACAAACACCTAGTCTCTGTCCCAATCTAAGTTTTTGCCAATGTTAGGCAAAATTTAAAACGATCCACCTCTCTCTCTCTTTCTTTTAGTCTCTCTCTCTCTCTCTTTTGACTGAACAGGTATGAATAGGGAGTCTCCAATCAGTTGGCCTTAGTGAAGCAGCTCCACCAACATAATCTCATAACCAAAAGCTGACAGTAAGAAATTGTATGCAATACATCAAATAAATAGTGAATACACACACCACCACCACTGCCTTAATCTTAAACTGTCAGAACTGCTCCTAGCAGCTTTCTACTTCAGGGAAACAAAAACATGTGTTGTATAAAAAATAATAACTCATTTGGAGTTGCTGAGATACAAAAATGAGGAAATGTAGATTCTCTACTGATATAGGTAATCGGGAATCCTTTCTATTTACCTACCTCCACCCCCCCCAAAAAAAATATAAGCAGGGACAGTATAATAATTACTAATATTTACTGAGCACTTATATGCCAAGTTCTGCATGGATTATCTTATTTAGGCCTTATAACAATTCTCTGAGGTAGGTACCATTATTATTATTCCCATTTGACAGACAATCGCCTGAGACTTATTGCATCTAGCAAGCAGCAACACGAAGCTATGCACCCAGACAGACTTCCTACGTAGTCTGGAGACTGACCTGACCTCAAATCTGACTTCTGATACTTGCCATTAGCTCATTCTAAGATACTGAGTAACATGGAAGAAGATCTGAAAATGTTTGGCCAAACTATGATCTACTGCTATTTCCTAGCCCTTCCATTCTAATTTTCTGAAACCACAAGTTTGACTTCCCAGAGTGTCAGGGGCTGCTGGGGAAGGAAATGAGGCAATCTTTGCAAAAGAATATTAAAAAGTAAAGAGAGCTAGGTGCATTCTCCCTCCAAGGAGCACACCTGTACCCTCCTCCCCTTAGTCTTCCCCCCGGTGAGTTACCTTTACCTCTTTTTCTCCTAAGTTCCAAGGGTTCTCCTTTTGCCTCTACAACTTTCTAAATAAACTTTCTCTTAAAAAAAAAATAATAAAGTAGAAAGGGCTATGGCAGAGGTTGGAAACCTATCAGAAAGTGAAGTCAAGGTTCTAACTCTTTACATGGGGCCTGAGGGGCAAGAGTGGCAATGGAATAAGGGCCCTGGATAGCGCCCCAGCTCTCCAATGACAGCAGCAGCAGACCCATGTGCTATATAAACCAAAGCTACAATTAAGTGTAAACACTCACACATGATAGTTTGTACCTACACAGTCTGTTAACATTTATTCAGCAACCAGTATATACAAAGCTTTGTACTAATATGATACACCTCAGCTTTGTCTTTCACGAGCTCATGGTCTCAGAAGGTATGGGACAAATAATCATGGAAGTGGTTACACAATATATGTTATAAAATAAAAACAAGAGAAAGCTATTACGAAAAGCTCGGGGTGATGGGAAACAAACAACAGAGACGGGTGAAGTTAGACCAGGAATTAGAATAGTTTAGGAACAACAATGACAGGGCTTCTGGAGTAGAGTGTCTCTTTGGTCTCTGTCAATGCACATGTTGAGGAGCTGAGGAGATGAGGCACCAATGCCACCCCTACTTTTATGTTTTCCACTCTTTGGGGGAATTTTCAGCCTTCCTCCACCCAGAAGTCCTGCAGTAGTAAGTTCTCAGAACATATCTGGCTGAATCAATGAATAGGGGAGTCTTTTATTGGTGCATTTACTCAAAATGTTTCACTTATTCAACAAGTCCTGTGGTGGTTTCAAAATATATCCACAAATTATTTGATACTCTTGCCTATCCAAGTATGTTAAATACAGTGTAACTGTCTTTAGTCACTTCTAATTACTACAGTGTGGCCAGTGTGGCTAAAACAATGGTCCACCTGAGATTAAGACATACAAGACAGAGCAGTTTCCGTTCTCTCTCTCTCTCTCTCTCTCTCTCTCCCTCTCTCTCCCTCTCTCTCTTCTTTTTTTTTTCTTTTTTCTTTTTTTTTTTTTCTTGTATGCATGCACAAGAGAGACAGGGAGACAGGAAGGGAGAGAGATGAAAAGCATCAACTCATAGTTGCAGCATGAGTTGTTAATTGATAGTTTTCTCAGATGTACTTTGACTGGGGAGCTCTAGCTGAGCCAGTGACCCCTTGCTCAAGCCAGTAACCTTGGACTTCAAGCCAGCAACCATAGGGTAATGTCTATGATACCATGCTCAAGCCTGTGACCCTGAGCTCAAGTTGGTGAGTCTGTGCTCATGCCAGATGAACCCGTGCTCAAGCCAGCAAACTTAGAGTTTCAAACCTGGGACCTCAGCATCCCAGGCCAATGCTCTATCCACTGAGCCACCACTAGTCACCATGAACCACACAGACTAGTTTGGCATGTGTTTCACACCTTAGAAGAAAGGGCCAGTTTGGAGACAGAGACTTGGGAGACCTTCACATGAATCTGATAATTGTTGCCCTGATAATGAATAAGATCTCAGAAAGTAAGAGTGCCCTAGAACAAGAAGATAGATCTTTGGAGAGGACCAATGTTAAAGAGACAGTAAAGCATTCCCAGAAATATTGGGGTTGGGGGGATTAGGAAATCAAGAGAATAAATTCATTCAAAAGTTGGCAGTCTTCTGCAAATATAATAAGAGTCAAATAGTAAAAACTGTGATAGGCCCCTTGAATATAACAAGAAGGTCTTTGTAGATGACCTTGGTAAGCACACTAGCTTCAGGGATGCTCCTCTGAGGTCTACAATGTAATCTTAGTAGTTTCAATACATTAGAAATATTGTTTTTCTTTATGAATAGGGAAGGGAGAGCTACTTTGCAACTGGTATCACCACAAAAAAAACCCCCAAAGTTTACCCTAAATCCAACAGAGAGCTCATAAAGACAGGCCTGAGTAGGAATAGACTAGAAGAGCCCAGTACCCAAGGCATCCATGGGTTTCAGACGAGATCGGGCGCATTCAGGGTGGTATGGCCGTAGACATCCATGGGCTTCAGAGCACAGCAACTTCACCCAATGTCTTCCTAGAACACAAGAAACGTTTCTTTGAAAATTTCTAGTGCTATCACAGGCATTCTGGATAAGAGCACGGAGATCTGTTCGTCAGTGAAGATCACATAAAGACCCCATCTGGGCACCTGCCAGCTTTTCTTTCCCTGGACGGCATAGCCACACTGCCTAAGTCTGAAATTAGCTAAGAACCTTACATTCATTAATTAGTTTGCCCAAGTCTCTATTCCCTCATTAGGAAAATAAAGATGAAAACAGGATTCAGTACAAAGGGCTGAGTGAGAACTGAATGAGATTAATTAGCACAGTGCTTGGCACATAAAAAGAGCTCAGGGAAATATCTTTATTATAATAAGTAATAATATAATACCATGAAAATTAGGAGTATTATTAGTACTAGATCCCAGGTACTTTCAGAAATCTTTTCCTTTGCACTGTAACTTATGAGGCTATGGGTCTTTCTCAACTCTCCCCATGACCCGACATGTCAGTCTGCCTGCCATACTGACAAAACTGCTCCAAGAGAGCAGGAACTCAAGCCTCACCATTCCCATCACACACCTAGCGACTAGGGTGCCCAGCACATGCAGGAAGTCAATCATGCCTGTAGAATGAGTTAATAAAATCCAACTGTATCTATCAAAATGTGCTGATGAGAGCAGAGAAATACTGCTTCTAGGAATGGCAGAGTCATCTAGGAGGAGCCAAGGAAAGGCTGATGAGTCTGAAGAGGAAAAGAGAAGAGGTCGGCCCCCTTTTTCTGGATTAGAGACCCAGAGATCCATTCTTCAATGAAGTTCAGATAAGGAGCAAAGCAACAGAGCAGCCTGACTGCACAGCAGGAAGAAAAGATAACAACAGTGTGGGTTTTGTTCTTTCTCACCCTTGCGGGGTATTGATCAAATAAGTTTGTAAATATGATATATATGTTTGCTCGCTTATACAGTGGTACCTTGAGATATGAACAGGCCAACATACAAATTTTTTAAGATATGAGCTGTGACTCGATCCATATTTTTCTTTTCTTTTTTTTTTTTTTTGTATTTTTCTGAAGTTGGAAACAGGGAGACAGGCAGACTCCCGCATGCGCCCGACCAGGATGCTCTGCCCATCTGGGGCATTGCTCTGTTGCAACCAGGGCCATTCTAGCACCTAAGGCAGAGGCCACAGAGCCATCCTCAGCGCCCGGGCCAACTTTGCTCCAATGGAGTCTTGGCTGCGGGAGGGGAAGAGAGAGACAGAGAGGAAGGAGAGGGGGAGGGGTGGAGAAGCAGATGGGCGCCTCTCCTGTGTACCCTGGCCAGGAATCGAACCCAGGACTCCTGCACACCAGGCCGACGCTCTACCACTGAGCCAACCAGCCAGGGCCCATATTTTTGTTCGAGATCTGAGCGAAATTCCGAGATACAAGTCGTGATTCTGAAAGTTGCCACTAATTGGCATGTTGGCACACAGGTCCAGTATCGGAAGTTTGATATATGAGTTGACTGACTTACGAGCTTGGTTAAAGAATGAATTAAATTCATATCTCAAGGTACCACTGTAGTTTGCATTGGGTGTGAGGGACAGGCTGTAAGCAGGCAGTGTCCTTATAGCCTAAGGCTTAGTTTTAAGACTAAGCCTTTGCCACCCTTTTAATACTAAGATCTAGCTTTTCTCCACACCCTTGACTGTTGCATGATGTGGGGTGGTGCACTCTCATGAGGAATCCCATTATGCCTCAGATAAGTGACTTTGTATCAGAGACTTCCTTGTTTGTTTATTGGATTAAAGGTTTGATTTCTACACTATAAAATGGGACAGAGGAGCTCATGCTGGAGGAGAGCAGAGAAAGGAGAGCAGAGTAAGGCCATGTGGAGGAGAGGAGAAGCAGCCAAGATGGCAGAGTGCTGAAGGAGAAGCCAGTTTGTGCAGTTAGAGTAGAGAGAAGGAGATGGGGAACAGAGGTGAATAAGGCTGGTGAGGTAGAAACCTTTGATTCTAGGAAACTAGGAAAAGTCGGTGGCTTTGGGAGCCCTGAATGGAAAGGAAAGTGTTTTCCCACTGTGTGTATTTCTTGCCCACTGGGTGCAAGCTAGGATTAAAGCTAATGGCCCACCAGTTCTTGGCTCCATTGTTTCATTACTGTCTGTCCGAATCAAATGCGAACCTGCATGGACCAGACGGCTGTGATGGTGGCCACGGCTACTGGCCATACACAGGGGAACTCCCTTTATATGCAACAGAACCAGGAGAGCAGTTTTACACACACACACACACACACACACACACACACACACACATCTCTTGGAAAATACTGAGGGCTGCAAAGTCCTGTCACATCACAAATCAGAAGGTAGGTGAGGGTTCTGGTGACCAATATGATTTGGGAATACAAAAAACAAACAAACAAAAAACAAGCAAACTCCCAACATAATCCAGCAAAACCCAACATACTACATGACATTTCAGACCCAACAGGAAACAAAACACAGACCCCCCCCCCAAAAGAGGAAGTGATGTGTTCACCCTCAGCAAACAATGAAGCCAACAAGTTGAAAGGAAAAAAAAAATCAAGTACAAAGGGACAGCAGGAATTCCTTAAAAGAACATGGAGCATTGGGCCTGCAGTTAGCAGTATCCCATCGCTTTCCTCAGAAATACCTCTCTCCTCCTCCTCCTTCTCTCTCTCTCTCTTTCTCTCTGTCTCTCTCTCTCCCTTTCATCTAGGTTTGAAATGGTTGAAGAGAAATCTAAAAGTTAAAGTTTCCCATTTAGAAACAAAAGACAACATGAAAAAGAATAAAAAGAGTGGGGAGGAATGTCATAAATAGATAATCAGAAAAATGGCCTCCTAGACTGCAGCTATGTCTTCAGTGTATGCCTGGAGTTGACAATAAAGATGTAATCTTCCATGTAATGATGCTTTGCAGTAATAGGATCTCTTAATCCCAGTTATCTCAAAGAAACATAAACATTAATTAGGTTCTCCCTATGCCTCTAGAGGAATTCCATTTTCACCCTTCATTTAATCGAGAAACTGTGCTCGCTTCGGCAGCACATATACTAAAATTGGAACGATACAGAGAAGATTAGCATGGCCTCTGTGCATTTAATCGAGAAACTGAGGTACAGAGAAACGAAGGAAACCGCCTCAAGGATGACAATGTGAGTCAGCAGCCTGACCAGGAAGCTGGGGCTGTGACTGTCATTTCCCGGTTTCCTCCATAAATATGAGTGTGTGTGTTTTTTTAAGAAAGGCAGCTTTCCAGGGGAGAAATGGAGATGCAGGTCATTCTGGGGAGGGGCAGGACACCTGGCACTAAGCACACAGGTCAGCAGACACTGAAACTTCTGAGGTGGATCTGTTCCCTTCCCTCTCCAGCACTACAGAGCTGGAAAGCTCAGTCTCCCCAATGCCCTGGCTTCCTGCTCCTTAACTAGGTGTCCTCCCTGCTCATAGCCCAGCCCAAGCAGCCGCCATGCAGGCTGACCACCCCCTGGCCCTCGTGCCTGCAGCTCACTCGTGCCCAGCGTGTGCCAGAAGCCTCCCACCGGTCGGTGTGTGCCATGCATTGCAAAATGTCGGCATGTGCATCCGCAAAGAATTTTGTCCTTAATGACCAACAGAAAGTTTGTTTGGCGACCTGTCCCTCTAAAGTGGAAAAAGAAAAAGAAAAGAAAGAAAAGGCTGCGAACTGCTTATAATGAGCTTCCAAAGCTCAGTGGTGTCTTAACCAGCTTCAAAGAAAGTACAAACAACTAAACCCCAACCGCTTGAAGACTTGCCAATCTTCAATGCACTGGAGCTGGATTCTGGAGCAAAGGGCAACCGCGATTATTCTAGAAGTTATGTCATAGATGGTGTAACATTACCTTCTGCCTACTGGCATCTTATCAGCCCTGTATGCCTGCTCTATTTTGAGACCCATTGAAGCCTGCTACCTGGGACATGCTAACGAGTGAGCGGCTGGCTGGCCAGGCTTGAACCCGCCTCCTCTGGTCGAGAACAGACAGAGCCAGTGGGCAGGGGGTCAGTCTCTCTGTGGCCGAATTGGTGGTTTAAAATCATACCTTTCCTTCCACGTGAAATTCAGAGGCACAGTGCAAACTACACCATAACCCAGATCAACCAACTAGAGGGAAAACACAGAGACATCTCTTTATTTCCATTTCTTGGATATTCAGCAAGAGGGCAAACAGTAGTAAAAAGTGGAGCTTTCCATGAGGCAAGGCAGAGAGCCAGAGCCCCAGGCAGCCAGACCTGTCAGGCCCCGGGAATGTGAAGGCCGTGGTCTGACCCTATGTTTGTAAGACCCTAGCTTCTTTCCTTGCCAATGCCAGGTGGCCAGGACTCAGGATCTAACCTCATGCTATATATTCAGCGACTTCTACAAAACATACAGCCTCTCACTCTCACTGAGGGGTGTTTTAAGAGGCAGGGTCTGGTCTTTCTGCTGTTCTGTCCCCCACTCCTCTCTCCACAGACCAACCCCACCCACAATCCCCCATCTTCCCCTCCACTGCCACTAAGGACCCAGGGCCAGCAGCTACCTGACAGCTGGCACATGCATTTAGCTGTGCTGTTTTACTGCTTCCTAGGACCCAGAAACCACTGTGTCTGGCCTTGCTGAGACTTCATGGAGAAGCTATAGCTTCTTCCCAACTCCCAACAATCAGTGGCTTTTTCCTACTTCAGTACCAAAGAGACAGTGATGATTTATACGGTGCGTGGAAGATGTTATAAGATAACAGCCTGCTCTCCTGCCTACATTCGGTTTTGGTCTTCCTCATAAGAGAGGGGAAAGAGTTTACTTCTGGCAGACAGTCCTATTGGATTTAGAACAGTGATGGTCAGAAAGCCCTCCTTTTCATCCATCTCAAAATGAGAGGTACCCTGAAGAAAATGAAGGGATAAAGGTCTCAGCTGATGACAGCACAAAGGCTTGGGGTCTTAAAAAAAGTTCAGGAGGCAAGAGAGTAAGTTCCATGCCAAAGCACTCAAGAGACTAGGGTGAAGTCATATCAAGATGTACCATTTTTTAGCCACCATGTGTTGAATAGTGGGATCCTTCAGCTTTCACATGTCGTTACTGACTTAATAGCTATTGTGTGCAATAGCTTCTTAATTAACTTCTCCTTAGACAAATAATAAATAACCCCCCTTTCTAAAAGCTCGGAAAAATAATGTTCCTCTTTTTTTTAAGGTAGTAAGCCCTAGTCAGTCACTCAAAATCTCCCTTTTTTTATGACTATCTCTACAAGTAAAATGTTAGGAAGGCCAGAGTAATTAGGTTAAGTCATAACCAGCCCAGTGCCATCTGTGCATAAAATGTGCAGATGATCTTGGTAACAGTTAAGCCACTTATTAACCTCTTATTAGCTGGGAAGTGATGAAAGAAGAAGCAACTAATGGTGGGTAATCTAAGAAATTGGCTGTCATTATTTTGCTTCAGTTTACAGCAATTCTTGCCTTTCTAAATATAAGAATGGGAAGATACTTAAGGCATTAAACCTAAGAGCTGGAGAGGAGGCCCCACAGAATTTAAAATTCTCTGCGAGATCAGTTAGAAGTCTGTCCTGGTTGAGAAACTAAAGTCAAAGACCTAGGTTCAAGTTCTACTTTATTTCTATCCCTTTCTGGCTGCATGAGCTTAGATGAGTTACCAAATCTCTTGAAATGTCAATTCTTTACTTGTAAAATGGAAGAGTAATAGTATTCACCTTGTAGGGGTGTTGTAAAGATGAGCATAACATATCAGATGTTGTGTAAGGGCTTAGGAAGTGATAAATAATTATGGGAGAATGAAGTGAAGAGGATTCGTTAATAAACAAGACTCTCCCAACTAAACCCACCTCCAATTGTGATTTGGGAGCTCAGTGTATCATCCTTCCTTCATGCTGAACCCACTCAGCAACAATGCTATCTGTTTGCTTGCTTGCTGTAACAATTCAAGACTAATGTCCCCTAAAGCAACAGCAAGATATCCTGCTGAAGGGAGAGCGCCTCGAGAGCAAGCAGAGAAATTTAGAAAATACAAATTTATTGTGTTAGCCTTCTGAGACACTCTGAACAAGATTTGTATTTCTGACAAGTGTCACCTAATTTTAAGTTTCCATTACTGTAAAAAGTTCCTGCAGAGATCTATATCATGAGTATTTCAGGTCTAATGGTGTGCATAGATTATGAAAACTTTTCTTGGCTTTGGACACTCAAATGAGTATATTAATTAAGTATTAAAAAAAAGACAAAGAAGGTATACCTAGAACTTCCAGTTGTGATAGTTACATGATAAAACAAATCAAATGAGTGCAATTATCCCTGGCACCATTTTATTTTAAAGCAAGAGAAAGAGAGAGCAGGAGAGAGAGAAAGGGACAAACAGGGACAGACAGGAAGGGAGAGAGATGAGAAGCATCAACTTGTTATTGCAGCATCTTAGTTGTTCATTGATTGCTTCTCATATGTGCCTTGACCAGGGGTGGGGACTCCAGCCAAGCGCAGTGACCCCTTGCTCAAGCCAGCAACCTTGGGCTTCAAGCCAGTGACGTTTGGACTCAATCCAGCAACCATGGGGTCATGTCTATGGCCCCACACTCAAGCCAGCAACCCTGCACTCAAGCCAGATGAGCCCATGTTCAAGCTGGTGACTTTGGGGTTTCAAACCCATGTCCTCCATGTCCCAGATCAATGTTCTATCCACTGTGCCACCGCCTGGTCAGGCATCCCTGGCACCATTTTATCTGTTGTGTTATATACTACATATAACTAAACAAAAAATTATTACATGTTATATAGAATAAGGCTAGAGAGAGACAGCATTTGCTTTGCCAAATTGATAAAGAAGAGCTTCTCTCCTAGAGAGTTTTCTCCTGTTTTGCTTCCTCCATATATGATGGTGTAGTTGGCCCCTGAATAACGTGGGAGTTTGGGGCACAAACACTCTGTGCAGTCAAAAATCTACATGTAACTTTTGACTCCCCAAAAACCTAACTACGAATAGCCTACTGCTGACCAGAAGCCTTATCAATAACATAAACTGGAGAAAAGAAAATGTTATCAAGAAACCCATAAGAAACAAAAAAAAATACAATTACAGTACTATATGTATTTATTGAAAAAAGTCCACATTTAAGTGGACCCATGTAATTCCAACCCATGTTGTTCAAGAGTCAACTGTAGTTGTACTTTCAGTACTCAGCGATTTAAAAGATACATGAGAATAAAGCAATGGAATGAATTTAGAAAAACTTTTTGGTAAATTTTTAGTCTATCAGTTAATGACAAACACATAAACTTGTAGTACACATCCACACCAGTCATTTTATTATTTGGTCTATGAAGAGTGTTTGGTGCACATAAAGCATCTCTGGCCCCTTGCAATAACTTGGTGTACCTGAGGGTGTATTCAGCCACCACTTGGGAACCACAAAATTAGAGCTGAAACATGATGTGGAAACAGGAAGGGATGCTCAACACAACCTTAAAATGCTTCCTGTATATAAGCAAGGCGAGATCAAACAACTTTCCCCTCGACATCTGAGCACGTGAAGTTAGTCTCATCTCGAAATTAGTTTCATTTTGTGTGCTTGAAAATCTCACACATGCTAGCTCTCTACAAAACAAGAGGTATTGCCAATAAAATATTTATTAAATGATAATGATCTCGCTTATAACCTCTGTGGTGTCTATGCCTTTAATTAACCACATTCATTTTATTGTCTTTGTGATATTTTGATAGTTTCCAGATGCAAGTATACCTTATATGAAAAGAAAAGGGGAAAACCCAAAGTAACTCAAACTAGAACCAGAACTGTAGCTACCACATGTGTTTTAAATATATTACCCATACAATTAAGAATACAGTTTTATAAACCAGCTCTATAAATCTTACAATAAAAACAGTAACACACCAACTTTTCTTAGCCACAAAGAGGCCTTTAATAATACTATAGATCCCATGATGATGTGGCTTTGGGATCGGCTTAATATCCCGCAAGAAGAACGTTAGCTGGCTGAAATGAATCCTAGTATACCTCCTCTGCATACCAAAAGGAAGGTGAAAACATCTTTTTGCAAGGCAGAAGCAGCTCAGCATTCACCTGGCTTCAGTATTCCTGAAAATCCTTTGGATTTTTTACTACTGTTTAAAAGTGCTAAGAAAATTTAATTTTCAGACAGGGCTTCAGGCATTTTTCTGTACAGAACACAACTGAGATCTTTTGCTTTCAACTGCAACCCTAAATAAATCAGAAGAGTGAGGAAAAGTCTGTGTTGATAGGAAAAGAGTTTGTAAATTATAAGGGGCTAGCTTATGCAAATGTTAGTAATTAAAATGACTGATTATGCTTCTTTCTAACCTTGATACAACTGTTAAGAAAAATAGCTTTTTGAAACTTCCAACAAGAAGGTATTCCAACATTATGAAGAGCTTTTTTCCTGGGGTGGGGAGGAAGAGAAGTGTTAAGTTTTTCTTGTATATAGACAAAAGAAGTCTCATTTTGGAAATTTTTTTTGAAGAAATATAGAAATCTCAGATTTTCTTTCTTTTTTTTTTTTTTTCTTTCTGAAGCTGGAAACGGGGAGAGACAGACAGACTCCCGCATGTGCCCGACCGGGATCCACCCGGCACGCCCACCAGGGGGTGACGCTCTGCCCTCCAGGGGGCGATGTTCTGCCCCTCTGGAGCATGGCTCTGTTGCGACCAGAGCCACTCTAGCGCCTGGTGCAGAGGCCAAGGAGCCATGCCCAGCGCTCCGGCCATCTTGGCTCCAATGGAGCCTTGGCTGCAGGAGGGGAAAAGAGAGACAGAGAGGAAGGAGAGGGGGAGGGGTGGAGAAGCAGATGGGCGCTTCTCCTGTCTGCACGCCAGACCAACGCTCTACAACAGAGCCAACCGACCAGGGCCTCAGATTTTCTTTTTTTATTGATTGATTTCAGAGAAAGAGAGAAAGGGGGAGAGAAAGAATGAAAGAGAGAAAGAGCATTCATTTGTTGTCCCACTCAGTTGTGCAGTCATTGGCTGCTCCCCATAAGCTCCCTGACCAAGGATCAAACCCACAACCTTGTTTTGGGACGATGTTCTAACCAAGTGAGCTAACCGACCAGGGCTTGGAAATTTTTGAAGATACACAAAAGTAAAGATAATAGTATAATGAATTCTCACATGCCTATCTCCTAGTTTCAGCATATGGCACCATATTTCATTTATAGTCTTCATTTCCTCCCTTCCCCCCACACTACCCTACCACCACCAAAAAAACCTGGATTATTTTAATACCAGACATCGTATAACTTCAGTGCAAATGTTTCACTATATAGTCTAAGACATGGAACTCTTTTTTATAAACAGCATAATCACAAATCCACTCATACCCAGTGACAATAATTCCTTAATATTCTCCAATATATAGTCAGTGTTCAAATTTCCCCAAATGTCCCATATTTACTTTTTATCAAATATATCTTCAACTCATAAGAATAGTGGCTGTTTTTAAAGAACTCACATAGCTGAAATCCCCTTGCAGTTCCTCTTGGAAATATTTCTTTAAATAAGTGCTTAGTCATGGGGCATTTTATCACAGATTTCATTATCACTCTAGGCCTTTATGGAGATGGACCCACACACTGTACAACTGGAGAAAAATGGACTCTCACTATCTCTCACTGTAGGGCAGCATCTCACAGTGCAAAAGGAGCTGGGAACCAGGACACCTTGACTCCAATCTGAACTCAGTCATTATATAACTGTGTAACTGTGAGCAAAGTGATTTTCCTCTGTTTCTCAGTTTCCAGGCCCATAAAATGAGTGGGTTAGCCTACCTAACCTCTGAATTTCTTTCTGGCTCTTAAAGTTCAACAGGTTTGATTATATGTTTAATTTCAAATATTGTATCTACATGATGTGATTTGCAAAGATGCGAGGTCATCCACTATAAGAGAGCTGGCAGAGTATCTGAAATTGCAAGACCAGTTAAAGCCTGTACTCCAGTTCCTTTGGGTAACTCATTAACCTTTCTGAGCCTCACTGTCATACTGTATTATGATTATTTATATGACTTATCCATCGCTCCTACCAGATGTAACTTCTAGAGTGATATTTTCTCATATTCATCTTTGTCATTAAAGCCTAGCGTCCTGCCTGGAACCTGGTGGGTACCTGACACACACTCATATAACCAAACAGATGGACTTGCAATCTGAGGATAAGAATGACTACTCAGTTTATCTCACAGGTATTGTAGGGCAAAAGCAGCTAATGAATGAAAATGCACCTTTCATATTACATATTAAAAAGTAAATATTATTTGTATTTGAAACATTCCAAGTAGAATATTTTATTCATATATAAAAAATCTGATTTTGCCTCTAACCTTTAGTAAGGGATGAATGATAAGCACTTATTTCCTTTTTTATGCTAAATTTCATCTGTCTTTGAAAAATTTTATATGCTTCGTTATTTTTTAAATTAAAACATACTTCTATGCCCTATTTTTAATTTTTCATCATGATCTTTTAGGGAAATTTTTTTTTTGAGCAATTGGTCAGTAGCTTAGTGCCATTCTAACTTATTTGCTTATTTACTTTGTAGTGCCAGTCTAATTTAAACAAGGCATTAACTTGTACAAATCGAAATAATGCGGGAGGTAGTGTAACAGCAACTGTATCTATCTGATACATGAGTTTTCTGATGACCTAAATATTCATGGAACTAGTTACCTAAAGATGGTCCTGATTCAGTTTCTACTGTAGCCGAATGTGAAGAGCTCTGCCGCTCTTTTTTTTGCAATAACACTAACTTTAGTTTATCATTTAATGATTCCTTATTACACTCGGGTACCATTTTGAAAGGTGAACGTTTCCCTTTACTGTGTTCAAATCTGTCACAATGCCTTGTGTAGCATTTCCTGAAAGGAACACTAGTCTTAAGTAACAACGCTCACAAAAACTGGTGACTGGGCAAATACGTTTAGAAAAGTCTGCATATTATAAAATCTTTTTGGTGATCCAAAAACACCTTAGCACACAGAAGATTCTGAAAGGCCTTGCTATATAGCCATATATATTGTAGTTTTTGTTGTATAACAAACTTGTTTAACTCAGCATTTCTCAAACTTCCTTATTTTATGTACCACTAAAAAAACAAAAAACCTGCCAATTAAACTAGGACTCAATGCTAAAATGCCATCAAATATGACACCAGAGATGTTAAAATTCAAAAATATATGTGTGTATTTTATAATATATAAAATGTGGTGTATGAGCACAGAACCATTTTTCCCCCCAAACATCATCCACAGATATATTGAGGATCTAGTGTTCTCTGAAACAACACTCTAGAAAACTAGAGCTTTCACAATTATTTCAGGGAAATAGCCTTTATTTCTTACTAGTAAGAAGTAAAAGAAATAAAAAAAATCTGAAATTAAAAAAAAATACTGGTCACCCATATTTGGTGTGAAATAGGCCTTGTTCAGTTAAAAAGTAATTTCCAGGTTCAC